>NC_090323.1:121013889-121709595 GCF_040869045.1 Eurosta solidaginis | reverse complement strand
TTCCAAAATGATCCCGAAAAGGTTCCGAAATGACCCTGACGGGCTCCCGGGCGGATCTCAAAAACCATCCAGAAAATATCCAGGAAGGGTCCCTAAATTATCCCGAATAACTCCAGAAAAAGTTCCGAAATTGCTCCGAGGGGATCCACGATGGATCGCGAAAACCATACAGAAATGATTCCGGAAGGATTCCAAAATGATCCCGAAATAGTCCGGAATTGACCCAGATGGGATCCCGCACAGATCCAAGAATGATCCCGGAAGGGTGCAAAAACTATCCCGGAAAAGTAACAAAAAATCCCGAAATGGCTCCTACGGCATCCCGGACGGATCCAGAAATGATATCGGAAGGGTCCCCAAATGATCCCAAAATGGTCCCGAAATGACCCTGATGGATCCTGCAAACCATCAAGAAATTATGCCGAAAGGGTCCCAAAATGATCCCGAAATAATACAGAAAAAGTCACGAAACGACCCCTAGAGGATCCCCAAATGATCCCGTATTAGCCCCGAAAAGGTCCCGAAATAACCCGACGGGATCCCGGACAAATCCCGAAAACCATCCAGAAATGATGCCGGAAGGAATCCCAAATTATCCCGTAAAAGTCCCGCATTGATTCCGACGGGATCCCGAACGGATACCGAAAATCATCCAGAAGTGATGCCGGAAAGGTCCTCAAATGATCACCTAATAGTCCCGAAATGACCCTTAAGGGGTCATGGACGGATCCCATAAACCATCCAGAAATGATCCCGATATAGTCCCGAAGAAGTCCCGAAATGACCCTGACGGGATCTTGAACGCATCCCTAAATGACCCTGACGGGATCCCGGACAGAGCCCGAAATCCATCCAGAAATGATCTTGGGAGGGACCCCAAATGATCCCGAAAAAGTCCCGCAATGATTCCGAGGGGATCCTGATCGGATACCGAAAACCATCCAGAAGTGATGCCGGAAAGGTCCTCAAATGATCACCTAATACCAAAATGACCCTGACGGCATCCCGGACTGATCCCAAAATCCATCCAGAAATGATCTTGGGAAGGTCCCAAAATTATCCCGAAATATTCTCGGAAAAGTTCAGAAATTACCCTGACGGGTTCCCGGACGAATCCTGAAAGCCATCTCTAAATGATCCCGAAAGTCCCGAAATGACCCTGACTGGACCCCGAAAGGATCCCGAAAACTATCCAGAAATGATGCCGGAAATGTCCTCAAATGATCACCTAATAGTTCCGAAAAGACCCTGACGGGATCCCGAACGGATCCCGACAACTATCTAGAAATGATGCCGAAAGGGCCCGCAAATGATCCCGTATTAGTCGAGAAAAAGTCCCGAAATGAACCCGACGGGATGCCGGACGAATCCCAAAAACCATCCAGAAATGATGCCGGAAGGGACACCAAATGAGCCCGAAAAAGTCCCGCAATAATTCCGACGGGATCCTGAGCGGATACCGAAAACCATCCAGAAGTGATGCCGAAAAAGTCCTCAAATGATCACCTAATAGTCCCAAAATGACCCTGACGGCATCCCGGACAGATCCCGAAATCCATCCAGAAATGATCTTGGGAGGGTCCCAAAATTATCCCGAAATAGTCTGGGAAAAGTCCAGAAATTACCCTGACGGAACCCGGACGAATCCTGAAAACCAATCTTAAATGATGCCGAAAAAGTCCCGAAATGACCCTGATGGGACCCGGAAAGGATCCCGAAAACTAACCAGAAATGATGCCGGAAAGGTCCTCAAATGATCTCCCAATAGTTCCGAAAAGACCCTGACGGAATCCCGAACGGATCCCGACAACTATCCAGAAATGATATCGAAAGGGCCCGCAAATGATCCCGTATTAGTCGAGAAAAAGTCCCGAAATGACCCCGACGGGATGCCGGACGAATCCCAAAAACCATCCAGAAATGATGTCGGAAGGGACCCCAATGATCCCGAAAAAGTCCCGCAATTATTCCGACGGGAATCTGAACGGATACCGAAAACCATCCAGAAGTGATGCCGGAACGGTCCTCAAATGCTCACCTAATAGTCCCAAAATGACCCTGAGGGCATCCCGGACAAATCCCGAAATCCATCCAGAAATGATCTTGGGAAGGTCCCAAAATGATCCCGAAATAGTCTCGGAAAAGTCCAGAAATTACCCTGACGGGTTCCCGGACGAATCCTGAAAGCCATCCTTAAATGATCCCGAAAAAGCCCCGAAATGACCCTGACGGGATGCCGAAAGGATTCCAAAAACTATCCAAAAATGATGCCGGAAAGGTCCTCAAATGATCCCCTAATAGTTCCGAAATGACCGTGACGGGATCCCGAACGGATCCCGACAACTATCCAGAAATTATGCCGAAAGGGTCCGCAAATGATCCCGTATTAGTCGAGAAAAAGTCCCGAAATGACCCCGACGGGATCCCGGATGAATCCCAAAAAACATCCAGAAATGATGCCGGTAGGTATCCCAAATGATCCCGAAATAATCCCGAAATGACCTCGTCGGCATCCCGGACGGATACCGAAAATTATCCAGAAATGATGCCGGAAAGCTCCACAAATGATCCCCTAATAGTCCCGAAATTACCCTGATGGGATCCCGGACGGATCCCGAAAACCATCCAGAAATGATGCCGGAAGAGCCCCCAAATGATCCCGAAAAAGTCCCCAAATGACCCCGACGATATCCCGGACGGATCCCGAAAACCATCCAGAAATGATGCCGGAAGAGCCCCCAAATGATCCCGAAAAAGTCCCCAAATGACCCCGACGAGATCCCGCACGGATCCCGAAAACCATCCAGAAATGATGCCGGAAGAGCCCCAAATGATCCCGAAAAAGTCCCCAATTGACCCCGACATACTCCAGAAAAGGTTCCGAAATGGCTCCGAGGGAATCAACGACGGATCGCGAAAACCATACAGAAATGATTCCGGAAGGATCCCAAAATGATCCCGAAATAGTCCGGAAATGACCCAGATGGGTTCCCGCACAGATCCAGAAATGATCCCTGAAGGGTCCAAAAACTATCCCGGAAAAGTAACAAAAAATCCCGAAATGGCTCCTACGGCATCCCGGACGGATCCAGAAATGATCTCGGAAGGGTCCCCAAATGATCCCAAAATGGTCCCGAAATGACCCTGATGGATCCGACAAACCATCAAGAAATTATGCCGGAAGGGTCCCCAAATGATCCCGAAATAAAACAGAAAAAGTCACGAAACGACCCTTAGAGGATCCCCAAATGACCCCGTATTAGCCCCGAAAAAGTCCCAAAATGACCCTGACGGGATCACGAAAGGATTCCGAAAACAATACAGAAATGATGCCGGAAAGGTCCTCAAATGATCCCTTAATATTCCCGAAATGACCGTGACGGGATCCCGACAACTATCCAGAAATGATGCCGAAAGGGTCCGCAAGTGACCCCGTTTTAGTCGAAAAAAATCCCGAAAGGACCACGACGGGATCACGGACGAATCCCAAAAACCATCCAGAAATGATGCCGGTAGGTATCCCAAATGATCCCGAAATAGTCCCGAAATCACCTCGTCGGCATCCCGGACGGATCCCGAAAATTATCCAGAAATGATGCCGGAAAGGTTCCCAAATGATCCCCTAATAGTCCCGAAATTACCCTAATGGGATCCCGGACGGATCCCGAAAACCATCCAGAAATGATGCCGAAAGGGTTCCCAATTGATCCCGTATTAGTCGCGAAAAAGTCCCGAAATGACCCCGACGGGATCCCGGACGGATCCCGAAAACCCTCCAGAAATGATGCCGGATGAGCCCCAAAATGATCCCGAAAAAGTCCCAAAATGACCCCGACGAGATCCCGAAAACCATCCAGAAATGATGCCGAAAGAGCCCCCAAATGATCCCGAAAAAGTCCCCAAATGACCCCGACGATATCCCGGACGGATCCCGAAAACCATCCAGAAATGATGCCGGAAGAGCCCCCAAATGATCCCGAAAAAGTCCCCATATGACCCCGACGAGATCCCGCACGGATCCCGAAAACCATCCAGAAATGATGCCGGAAGGGTCCCCAAATGATCGCGAAATAGTCCCGAAATGATTCCGGAATAGTCCCGAAAATGTTCCAAAATAACCCCGACGGGATCCCAAAATGATCCCGAAATAGTCCCGAAAAAGTCCCGAAATTACCCCGGCGTAATCCCGGACCGATCCCGAAAACCATCCAGAAATGATCCCGGAAGGGTCTCGATATGACCCTTACGGGATTACAAATAAGGTGAAGCTAATTATAAAACCATGTTAATAAGGCAGCAGGCGCATTGGAGCGAATAAAAAGTTAGATAGAAACATACAGGTAAAGCTAATAAAAGCGTGCTAATAAAAACAATTGATGGAGGTCGGATGGCGGGAGTAGAGGAGAGGACCACTGATCGTTCCTCCAAAATTGTCTAGATCTCGTTCTGTATGTACCAGATACCAAAAACTATTGATTTAGGAGAAAATTAAATTGAGTTATAACAATTTATGGATTTTACACCAGAGGGGGAGATAAAGGGGGCGGGCGGAGGGTGTCACTGTTTACTTTGTAAGCCCTCGACTTATTTGACCCCTTGAGTCTGTGATATTGGTGAAGGCCAGTATACGTAAAGTTATAATGTGTAAAAATTATGAAAAATAATTTCTCGAAGGGGTCGTGGGACCCCCACCCCTCTTTCCATGTTCGAAAAAAATATCGCTAGTAGACTACTGTCTGTGTCCCAAATTTCATCAAAATCCGTGTAGCCATTCTGGCGTGATTCAGTCGCAAAGACGAAAAAATATAATAATTAAATTATAACTGTTCCTAGGGGGCGGGGACCACGCCCCTTTTGAAAAATATATAGCTAGTAGATCCTTCTAGACTATTGGCTATATGTGTGCAAAATGTCATCCAAATCGGTCCAGCCGTTCTTGCGTTATTGAGTCACAAAGACAAACGTCTGGACAAACATCCAAACATCCAAACATCCAAACATCCAAACATCCAAACATCCAAACATCTTAACATCCAAACTTTCCCATTTATAATATATATTAGATTAGACTAGCCTTTACCTGCGGCCCCGTCCGCAGGGAGAAAATAAAATATATGTGCTATTCACGTTAGCCTGCTTATCAAGTTATCTGTTTAAAAATTATTTTTGTCTAATGTATTTTATTTTTGTAATTTAGTAAAAAAAAAAGAACTAAATTAGAAGATAAGCTGAACGGCACGCTTTCATGAATAGTACAATACAGTTTTTTCGAATAAAAAAAAAATACATCTTGTTTTTAAATTAAATTAAGTGATATGAGAGGGGTGAAAGAATTACTACTCATAGAACAAAGGAGTGAAACTACAATTAGTTAAAACCAAAGAGAATTTTTTAGATGAAAATAGTGTTGCTTTTTCGGGTATTTAGTTGGTTAAAATATTACAAAAAGTGTAATTATAGTTATAACAGTTCGTTACACGATTCATTTAAAAAACTCAAAAATAGAACGAAAAAGCTGTGTTAGATTGAAGATAAAACATACCGAATTTTAATTGCGAATAATTAGCAGCAAATCCACGGCCATAAAAGCTCATAATTTAAAAAGGCATGGGTGCAGAACTATCGGTTGCGAAGAAAATGATCCCGGAAGGGTCCCAAGATGATAATAAATTTCCCGGACAGATCCCGAAAATCATCCAGAAATTAACCAGGAGGGGTCCCAAAATGATTCCGAATTAGTCCCGAAAAATTCGTGAAATTACCCTGACGGGATCCAGAAAGCCATCTAGAATTGATCTCTGAAGGGTTCGCAAATGATTGCGAAATAGTCCGGAAAGAGTCCCGGAAAAACTCCGACGGAATCCCGGACAGATCCCGTAAATCATACAGAAATTATCCCGGAAGGGTCTCAAAATGATCCCGAAATAATCCAGAAAAAAGTCCCGAAATAGTACCGAAATAACTCCGACGGGATACCGAATGTGATCCAGAAATTATCCCGGAGGGGTCTCAAAATGATCCTGACGGGATCCTGCAGGAATCCCGAAAATCATCCAGAAATTATCCCTGAAATATCTATCCTCAAATGATCCCGAAATACTCCCAAAGTCTCAAAATGTTTTTGACGGAACCCGATATAGCCCTGAAAAAGTTCCGCTGACGGGATTCCGTATGGATCCCGAAAAACATCCCGAAATAATGCCGGAAGGGTCTCCAAATGATCTCGAAATAGTCCCGATTTGACCCTGACGGCATCACGAAAGCCATCCGTAAATCTGGAGGGATCCCCAAATAATCCCAGAAAAGTCCCGACGGGATCCCGGACGAATCCCGAAAATCATACAGAAATTATCCCGCAGGGGTCCCAAAATGATCCCGAAATATTCCCGAAAAGTCGCGAAATAACCCTGAAGGGATCCCGGACGGAATCCCGAAATACTTCCAGAAACGATGCCGAGAGGGTCCCCAAGTGATCCCGAAATAATACAGAAAAAGTCACGAAATGACCCCTAAAGGGTCTCCAAATGATCCCGAAATAGTCCCAAAAAAGTCCCGAAATAACTCCGACGGGATCCCGGAGAGATCCCGAAAATCATGCAGAAATTATCAAGGAGGGGTCCCAAAATGATTCCGAAATAGTCCCGGAAATTCCCGAAATGACAATGACGGGATCCCGGACGGATCCCCAAAACCATTAAGAATTGGTCTCTGAAGGGTCGGCAAATGATCCCGAAATAGTTCGGAATAGTCCCGAAAAGCTCCGACGAGATCCCGGACAGATCCCGAAAATCATCCAGAAATTATTCCGGAGGGGTCTCAAAATGATTCCGAAATAGTCCCGAAAAAGTCCCGAAATTACACTGACGGGATCCCGGACGGAATTCCGAAATACTTCCAAAAACGATGCCGAGAGGGTCCCCAAATTATCCCGAAATAATAGAGAAAAAGTCACGAAATTACCCCTAAAGGGTCTCCAAATGATCCCGAAATAGTCCCAAAAAAGTCCTGAAATAACTCCGACGGGATCCCGGAGAGATCCAGAAAATCATGCAGAAATTATCAAGGAGGGGTCCAAATGATGCAGAAAGAGTACCGAAAAAGTCCCGAAATGACACTGACGGGATCCCGGACGGATCCCGAAAACCATCCAGAATTGGTCTCTGAAGGGTCGACAAATGATCCCGAAATAGTTCGAAATAGTCCCGAAATAACTCCGACAGGATCCCGGACAGATCCCGAAAATCATGCAGAATTTATCAAGGTCCCAAAATGATTCCGAAATAGTCCCGAAATGACACTGACGGGATCTCGGACGGATCCCGAAAACCATCCAGAATTGATCTCTAAAGGGGCCGCAAATTATCCCAAAATAGTCCAGAAAAAGTCCAGAAAAAACTCCGATGGGTTCCCGGACGAATCCCGAAAATCATTCAGAAATTATCCCGAAATGGTCCCAAAATGATCCCGAAATAACTCTGACGGGATCCCGGACAGATCCCGAAAATCATCCAGAAATTATCCCGCAGGGGTCCCAAAATGATCCCGAAATATTCCCGAAAAGTCGCGAAATAACTCTGTGGGATCCCGGACGGATCCCGAACCCCATCCATAAATGATGCCGAGAGGGTCCCCATATGATCCCGTAATAATACAGAAAAAGTCACGACAGATCCCGACACGTACAGATCCCGAAATCCATCCAGAAATGATGCCGGAAGGGTCGAAATGACCCTGACGGGTTCCCTAACGGATCCCGAAAACCATCCAGAAATGATACCGAAAGGCTCCCCAAATGATCCCGAAATTATGCCGGAAGGGACACCAAATGATCCCGAAAAAGTTACCATTCAGAAATGATGTCGGAAAATACCCCAACTGATCCCGAAATAGTCCCAAAATGATCCCGACGGGAGCCCGGACATATCCCGAAAGCTATCCAGAAATGATGCCGGCAAGGTCCTCAAATGATCTCTTAATAGTCCAGAAATTACCCTGACGGGATCCCGGACGGATCCCGAAAACTATACAGAAATGATGCCGAAAGGGTCTCCAAATGAGCCCGTATCAGTCGAGAAAAAGTCCCGAAGTGACCCCGACGGGATCCCGAAAACTATCTAGAGATGATGCCGGAAGGTACCGCAAATGATCCCGAAATGACCCCGACGGAATCCCGAACGGATCGCGAAAACTATCCAGAAATGATGCCGGAAAGGTCCCCAAATGATCCCCTAATAGTCCCGAAATTACCCTGCTGGGATTCCGAACGGATCCCGAAAACCATACAGAAATGATGCCGAAAGGGTCTCCAAATGATCACGAATTAGTCTAGAAAAAGTCCCGAAATCACCCCGACGGGATCCCGGACGCATCCCGAAAACCATCTAGAAATGATGCCGAAAAATACCCCAAATGATCCCGAAAAAGACCCGAAATGACCCCGACGGGATCCCGAAAACCATCTAGAAATGATGCCGGAAGGTACCTCAAATGATCCCGAAAAAGTCCCAAAATGACCCCGACGGGTCCCGAAAACCATCCAGAAATGATGCCGGAAGGAACCCCAAATGAACCCGAAAGAGTCCCGAAATGACGTGGCGGGATCCCGAAAACCATCCAGAAATCATCCCGGAAGGGTTTCGATGTGACCCTAACCATGTTAATAAGGCAGCAGGCGCGTTGGAGCGAATGAAGAGTTACATAGAAACATACAGGTAAAGCTAATAAAAGCGTACTAATAAAAACAATTGAAGGAGGGCGGATGGCGGGAGGAGAAGGAGAGGACTACTGATCGTTTTTCCAGATACCAAAAACTATTGATTTTGGAGAAAATTTATATTGAGTTATAATAATTTATAGAATTTACACCAGAGTTGGGAAGAAGGGGGAGGTGGGACGGAGGGTGTCACTGCTCATTTTGTAAGCCCTCGACTTATTTGACCTATTGCGTTGTAATATTGGTGAAGGTCAGTAAAGGTAAAATTATAATGTGTAAAAATTATAAAAAGTAATTGTTCGAAGGGGTCGTGGGATCCCCACCCAAGGGGGCTCGAAAAAAATTTCGCAAGTAGACTATTGTCTGTGTCCCAAATTTCATCAAAATCCGTGTAGCCGTTTTGGCGTGATTCAGTCACAAAGACGAAAAAATACAATAATTAAATTATAACTGTTCCTAGGGGGCGGGGACCTCCCCCCTTTTGAAAAAAATATAGCCAGTAGATGCTTCTAGACTATTGGCTATATGTGTGCAAAATTTCATCCAAATCTGTCCAGCCGTTCTTGCGTGATTGAGTCACAAAGACAAACGTCTGGACAAACATCCAAATATCTAAACATCCAAACATCCAAACTTTCCCATTTATAATATATATTAGAAATATATTAGATTAGATATTAGATTGTTATGAATATTAGCAAAACTAAGGGGTGCTGCCATCTCCAGGCCGATGCTAAGCAGTGACGTGAATTCACATCAATAATTCAATCATTATGTATCTACATAAACGAATCAATAATTGCGTCTACACATATGTACGTATACGAGCAGCGGAGAACCAATGCATAAACACCCGGTTGCCTTCATCGAGTATGGGAGAATGAGGATGGTCAATGCAAGAAGAAACTGATAGTTGTTCCCAGGAAGAGGATTCCAGACGTGCTCAGCGAGCTGCATAATGGTCCAAGTGGAGGTCATCTTGGAATTAAGCAGAGATTCTATTGGGTTGGTTGCCGTCAGTCGGTCACCGAGTGGATTGCCAACTGCGAGGTATGCAACAGAGCGAAAGGGCCCAAAACACGAAGTCATGGCCAGATGAAGCAGTATATTTAAGGTGCACCATTTGAAAGGATCGCCATGGATGTCGCAGGTTCATTTCCTATTAGCAAGCACGGAAACAAATACGTACTGGTGGTTATGGATTATTTCAGTAAATGGCCAGAGGTATACCCAATCCCAAACCAAGAAGCAGAAACAGTAGCAGAAGTGGTTACAAACGAATGGGTTGCAAGGTATGGTGTACCAATGGAGTTACATTCTGACCAAGGCAGGAATTTTGAATCAGCTGTGTTCCAAGAAATGTGCAAGAAGTTGGGCATTCGGAAAACACGGACAACTGCATTGCATCCTCAGTCCGATGGTATGGTGGAACGTTTCAATAGAACGTTGGAGGAGCATTTAAGGAAAGTAGTAGACAAGTACCATAAGGCCTGGGATACACACATATCATTATTCTTGATGGCCTACCGATCGGCAGTACATGAGACAACGGGCCAAACTCCCGCAAAGGTAATTTTTGGCAATGACCTTCGACTGCCAGCTGATTTGAAGTATGGGATAGATGCCGATGCGGAGAGGAATGTCAAGAAATCCACCGGTGTCTCGGAAGAAGAGCTGAGAGAGATACACGATCTGGTAAGGCAACGAGCAAAGATTATGAGTGACAAGATGAAAGCGAGGTAGGATAAAGCAATTAATTCGGAAGGGTTTCAGGAAGGAGATTTGGTGCTGCTATACAACCCACAACGGAAAAAAGGTTTGTCCCCGAAATTGCAGTGTAACTCGGAAGGCCCATACAAAGTTGTAAAACGGATCAACGATGTAGTTTACCGCATACAAACCATGGGCAAACCACGAACCAAAATGAAAGTGGTTCATTTGGAGAGGCTAGCAGCGTTTAGATCGAGAGATTTGTCTAATCGGGACGATCAGACTTAGGTGGAGGGCAGTGTTACGAATATTAGTAACACTAAGGGCTATTTTCACAGTGGCAAGTTAACTTACATTCCACAGTTAACTATTGATTCTCAATTTCACTGTAGTGAGTTAACTAAAAGTTTACTGCCCAATGTTGGCGAGTTAAACTCTAGTTAGAAATCAGCTGATTGACTTTGAAATACATATTTATTTATTTATTAATTTGACGTTGACTTTGAAATAGAAATTTTAAATGCAAATTTTATTTTACGTTGCCCGGAATAAAATGGACCGTTTTGACTATCAGGAATTGCAGGATATGAACGATGCAGAAGATCATAGTCTTGCTAGAAGAATAATTGTCCGTAGAAGCAAAACTATTCGCGAAAGAACTGTGTTCTCAAACTATGATGAGAAGGATTTTCGTGATCGGTTTAGATTGACTAAAGAAGTAGCTTGGGCTGTATTAGCTAAAATTAAGGATAAACTGGAACACAAAACGAAATGGTAAGCAGCTACTTTGGTAGCATTGCAGAAATCACTGTAATGTTTCTAAATCGTAGGAATAGTGCCTTAACCGCTGAAACAATGCTGCTAGTTACTCTTCGCTTTTATGCAACTGGAAGTTTTCTGCAAACAGTAGGCGATCTATGTGGAGTATCTACAACAACAACTTCGCGCGTAGTTATAGTTGTCTCCCACAACTTAGCGCTACTTGCCAAAGAAATCATCTGTTTTCCCTCTGATGAAGAACTTCGAAGTATTCAAAAGCAGTTTTATATGATAGCTAAATTCCCCCGGGTTATAGCTGCTATGGACTGTACGCATATAAAAATTAGTTCACCTGGTAAACTAACTCGAAAATTGTTTCCTTCATTGGTTATTGGAAATGTATTATTACAGGAGGAGATGAGGCTGAACTTTATCGGAATCGAAAAGGGTGGTTTTCGTTCAATGTTCAAACCCTTTGTGATAGCACTCTCAAGATATTGGATATTGTAGCGCGGTGGCCAGGATCCGCACATGATGCAACCATTTTTCGAAATTCTCGTATATGCGCACGTCTTGAAAATGGGGAGTTCCAAAATGGAATCGTTGTAGCTGATAGTGGTTATCAAAATACAAATTGGGTATTAACACCTTTGTCACAATGCAATAGTCCAGAAGAAAATCTTTATAACGAGTCCTTAGTTAGAACAAGAAACTGCGTTCAGCGTTCGTATGGCGTATGGAAACGTAGATTTCCAGTACTATCACTAGGGTTGCGAATAAATATAGCAAAAGTTGAGAGTATTGTTGTCGCCACTGCAGTTTTGCACAATATTTTCTGTTTGAATAGAGATTGGGAGCCTCCACCTTTATCGCCAGGCGTTGAAGACATTATAAGAAGCACCAGCTTACAATCATTTACCAAGCATTAGCCGAAATAATCATATGAGACTTACTTTAATTGATCAGCATTTTTCGAACTTATTTTAAATAATGACATGTACATACATACTGTAGTAGAGCAAACTCGTACTTATCCAGAATCAATCAGCCTGCGATGGGTCTCCACATGACACAAACCATCTTTTTAACTGTGATGTGGAGCCAACAGATCTAACGGCACACTGTATGGTCCAACCCTTTCGAAGCAGCTGTTTCCCTTCGACTCCCGTTAGATGATTTCGATGACAACCTATGAGTGGTAGTGGCAGTCTGTTCTATGTACCGGAGCGACTCGGGATTTTTTCCGACCAAGGACTGTTATTTCAGTGTAACCCCATTTAATTTGTTGCGTACCTCCCACAAATTGTCATCCTCCCAGCAGCTCCTTGCAGCGGGACTGCTCCAGAAGGTATCGAATCCAATCCGGGTCCGTCTCCTGACCCCGGTCCTGTGAAATGGTTTTGCTGCATCTGCCAGAAAAGAATCTTTTTAGGACGGTCATACTCTTTTCAGTGTGTCTCGTGTAAGGGATGGTTGCATCGGACAGGTTGTTCTGGGCTTGACCCTAAAACCCGACGTCCACGTAACTTTTATAAATCTTTTGTGGCTCCTTGCTGTTCACGCCCAAGGGCGTCCCGTAGTCTACGCCTAAGCGCCCCCCCCCCCCCCCCCCTATGCACTTCAGAATTCTGCAGTTAAACTGTAATGGACTAACTGGGAAGATTACGGAGATAGTCGATTTCATGAAGCGGCATAACAGCCGCATTGCTGCGATTCAAGAGACTAAACTCACAGCGAGATCTGCATTGCAGACCTACTCTGGGTATAATGTCCACAGAAAGGATCGCGAGAGCGGAAATGGAGGCGGCCTCGCGTTTATCATACACCACTCTGTGCAATATTATATAATTGCTCCTGGCATCGACCGCAGGGACAATGTCTTAGAACGTCAAGGCCTATCTGTCCGGTCATGTGATACAAACCTAGAAATTATTAACATCTACATCCCTCCTGCCAGCCGTTGCGTTGCCCCAGTAGATACCACCCAAATATCAGCGCCTTACTCACTGGCTGTTAGGTGGGGCGAAGCACTGCTACAACAAAAACAACAACAGTGGTAGTGGTCTCGCTTGAACGGGGCGAAGTACCGCTACAACAACAACAACCCCTTTTGCTGGCCAGCCATCATGGTTCCGTAAATTGCATAGCACCATTAGCGCTAATGCAAGAATCGCATCATAGGACAGTAAGCATAGCGCTTGAACTGTCAAAACTGTTGACACAGTAGATCACAGCACCCTACTCCAGCACATAGAAGAGTCAACGCTTCCCCGCGCCTTAAGAAGTGGACCGCCAACTATTTGAATAGCCGGAAGGATACATTCCTACGCAGATGAGCAGTCGTCTGATGAGCTAAACTCTAAAATAACATATTCAGTTAAATAAAACAAATTTAAAATTATTTTCAAGGTTGTATATTTTCGTCTTTGTCCCTTCCGAACTTTGGCTTTCATATATTTATACATTTTTCGCATTCGCACACACACTCCCACTTCGCACTCCACTCCCACTCCCCACTCCACTCCATTCCCCAATACACTCCACTACCACTCCAGTCTTCATTCCCATTCCACTCCACTCCCACTCCCCACTGCACTCCATTCTCCAATACACTCCACTACCACTCCCCACTTCCCACTCCACTCCCCAATACACTCCACTACTACTCGCCACTTCCCACTTCCCACTCCACTCCCCAATACACTCCACTACTACTCGCCACTTCCCACTTCCCACTACCACTCCATACTCCCCAATTCCCACTACACCACACACTCCCCACTTCCCACTCCACTTCCACTCCCCACACTCCACCAGACTCCCCACTCCCCACTCCACACTCTCCAATTCCCACTCCACTCCACACTCCCCAATTCCCACTCCACTCCACACTCCCCAATTCCCACTACACCACACACTCCCCACTTCCCACTCCACTACCACTCCCCACTCCACACTCTCCAATTCCCACTTCACTCCACACTCCCCACTCCACTACCACACCCACTCCACACTCTCCAATTCCCACTCCACTCCACACTCCCCAATTCCCACTCCACTCCACACTCCCCAATTCCCACTCCACCCCACACTCCCGACTCCACTCCCCCACTCCCACTCTCAACTTACACTCCTACTCTTGTGCCCGCTCATACACGCCATCCTACTCCCAAAATCTCTATAGCTGCTCCAAATCGTTTTTTGGGCTTTGTAGACGTAGTTGTTTTTCTTGCAAATCAGTTTTTAAAATCTTCATCCTGATTTGATGCTCTTCTTCTAATAGCCGTTGAGCACGTCCCGCTTCCTCCCGCCTAACATTCATGTCATGTTCCTTAATACGCATTTCCAAGTCCTCTTCAGCGCATATTTTCTTGGTTTCAGCCAAATCGTACCAGCTGGACTTCGAGCTTTGTCTTAAATTTGGTGCCAGCTTGGCGCTTTTAGCGCTTTTAAGCATACTAGGAGTATATTTGCTCCAGTTTACATTAACATCTAGAAAAATTACATAGTTAAAAGTCACATCGTCGTCAAATTTGAAATTAATATTAGAAATACCTTCCTTATCTTCGCAGTCCTCTAACACTTCCACTATCCCTTCCTCAGTCACTACTTCGTATTCAAAATCTTCGCCACTATTTGCATGAACTGTTCGAAAATAAACAGAAATAATTACCAGCTCTTCCTATAGAATATTTAGTATGCTTACCATCGTGCACTATACGCATTAAATGCTCATCTGATGGAGAATATGTATGGCTTGATGCTGGGCCTCCACCAGTAGTATATAAGGATTTCCGCACTTCTGATTTGGTTTTTTTTAACGATTTCTTTAAATTACTATATTTATCCTTCAACACTTTCTTCGATCGTCCCGTACCAAACTCGGCATTGAAACGAAGGGATATTTCATATCAACACTTCTCCTTCATATCGACACTAACGCGGTCGGTTTTTTTGCATTCTATAATGCTTTTCTTTGTTTCGACAATTAATAATAATTTGTCAATTTCTGCTGATGAAAAATTTTATGCGCGCTTCTGGTCAGACATTTTGCTATTCTGTTTTGATTATTATTCTTCTTTCTCACTAATAAATAATGTTGCCATACTTTATTACTAAAATCATATGATTTTATTTGACTTCATTGGAAAGTTAACTCTTCACTGTGAAATTGAAGTTTATTGAAGTGTAGGTTAACGCTTGCAACGCAGTTAAAGTAAAACTTGAGTTAACTCGCCAGTGTGAAAACGGCCATAAGGGGTACTGCCATCTCCAGGCCGATGCTAAGCAGTGACGTGAATTCACATCAATAATTCAATCATTATGTATCTACATAAACGAATCAATAATTGCGTCTACACATATGTACGTATACGAGCAGCGGAGAACCAATGCACAAACACATGCATATATCTTATCTGAGTTGTCACAAGAGAGGGCAATAATTTGTGCAAGTATTACGCAAATGAGAAGTTATAAACGTAGTTGTGGCTAGCGATTTTGTAGCTGAAACTAACTAGTAAGTTCTGGAATAGAAAAGCCTGTTTGGTTGTTAAGCAAGCTAATTGCAAAGTATAAGTGTTATTGTGAAGTACTTTAATAAAGGCCAGTTTTTTCATTATTCAATATTGGAGTTATTTATTCAACAGTTTAGTGATCGAACTTAGCAAAAGGGCAAATAAGAGAATTTTTTTGAAGTCACTTCGTTTCGTTTATTAGCGTTGATTATCGTAACGAAATGATATCGTTTCGTTCGTTAAGCATGCCTGGTATGAGCATAGCACCTGCTAAGCGGCCACATACGTATACAACGAGCGAACGAAAAATTACTACTTCGTCAAAATCAACGACCAAACACATTTAGTTTGCTTTCGACGTCCGTACAATAAGGAGGTGTCGCACGCAATATTACCACAGAGAACGGTCGAAAAATACGTACATATGAATGAAAAATTTTCAATGTTGTCCCCGAAAAAGTGTTTGTAATTTTTTTGCATTTTTCAGAAGTAAAATATGGTAGTTTTAGTATTTTTAAACCCTTTTATTTAGCTTGACTTGACAGGCCGTTGTGAACGAATTTTGTAATTAAAATTTAAGTAACATTCCGATAAGGTACAAGCTTGAAACTTGGAATATAATATATTTCAAAAAATCGTATTTGTGGTCCGATTAGGCTCATATTTCATATCGCCGCTAGGTGCTGGAAGGATCGAAATATTATATTATCTTCACAGTAACCACTAGGTGAATATCGATGGAATCTTACTGCTCATAACAGTTTAAGTTTGTTATTCATATGGTGATTCCACCATGTAAGTTGTTTTTGTTAAAAATAGCAAACATAGGGAGACAATGCTTTATAAAAAATAATGAATAACAAAAACATAAGAAAGTAAATTAAAGCTCAACTCCATTAAACCATAAAATAGAAAAACTACGAAGAAATATATTTAATTAAATCATCGTAATTTAAAACGAAATTTGAAACTTTAATTCTTAGCAGATCTTCCATGTGCTCATCAGTGAGCTTCTTGTACGAGTTTTTAATAAAAGCCATAGATGAAAACATTGATTCGCACATATAAGTTGTTCCAAACATCGAGCATAACTTAAAAATTTCAGCTTTCAATAAAGGGTATTTCTGCTCATCTATGACCTTCCAAAATTGAATTCCCCCTCCTAAAGTCAAGGCGAAATCATTGTGAAGTAATTTTATCTCTTCTTGCAGCCGCAGTTCCATATCTTCTACTGCACACGGCAGAGAGTTTTCGTATAAATGTATCAAAAGTTTAATTTTATTAAAATCATGAAATCTTTGTTGGTAACAATTTTTGAGATCTTCAAATGACGGTAAATATTGAGAGATCTTGTCTTGCATTTGAAATCGGTCACATACATCCCTAGTATTTTTAAAATTATCTAAAATGCCTTCACGAAGCTGGGATACTAGAATATCAAGTCGCTTTTCGAATATTTCTAGAGATGCAAGATAGTCAAAAATAAATTTGTTATTTCCTTGAGTACTTATATTTAATTGCGAAAATAAAATTGACACATCACACAAAATGGCAAGGCGTAGCAAAAAATTAGGATCTTTTAATTTGCCTATCAATTCTTGAGTTTCAGTAGACGGATCCTCAGCGAAGAAACATATAACTTCTTCCCTCAAATTTAAAAGGCGCTCTAAACATTTAGCTCGGCTTAGCCATCTTACTTCTGTGTGAAGTAAGACACCACCGTATTCTGCCTCAATTTCTTCCAGAAATGCGCGGAATTTTCGGTGCATAAGTGCATTATGTCCACCACGTATTTTTTTTTATAATTTTGACGGTGATTTCCATAGCCTGTCCCACCTTGAAACTTTTAACAATTAATTGCTGTTGATGCAAAATGCAATGAAAGGTGGGCACTTTTAGGCCACTGCGAATGAACTGACCTACTAGTCCGTTTTTTGCACCAATCATTACGGGAGCACCATCAGTGCAACTTTTATCTGCAAATCCAAACACTTCGCGTTCAATACACGCATAAATTGTGCTTCCCGTCACATTTAATTCGAGTCCTCGCAAACAAAACATATTCTCCGACATGTTAAAGTTACCGTCAACAGTCCTCACACATACCAAAAGCTGACAGGTGTCACTAATGTCGGTACTTTCATCCAATGCAATGGAATAAGACCTGGCGGTTAATATATTTTGTTTCAATTGGAAATATAAATATCTTGGACGGCTACAGCCAAATCTTAAAAAAAAAAACCATCTTCTAATGGCTTACCTTATTTTGCTAAAGCAAAGCTAACCACGAAAGAAGCTTTCAATTTTGCTTGAGACAAATTTTCTTCCATTTCATTTATTTTTGAACGTTCCAAAAAAGCAAGCTTACATTCGAAGAACTTTATCATTTTTTCCTCAGGGGTAAGAGTATTTACGCTCCTGTGGAGTAAAACGAAATGTCGACTTAAGCTTTGCTTGCAAATGAAGTTTATAATTTTCCCGCAAACTAAGCATTGTGGCTTATTGGCGCTATTTAAAACAAAAAAAATCTAATTCCCATTCAATCTGAAACATTTTGCATTCATAAGTACGTACAATACTTTCGTATTGTACGACCAAATACTGTACCAAGACTGCGTGTGATATGTGCTTATAGTACAAGCGCTGGAATCAAACTAAGTAAATATTTGATTTTGCATTCGTGCTAGCCACGCGTTCGTGTATACTAACACATTCTCAATTTGGTAATCGTGTATATGTAGTGGTGCCCAACTATGGATATTAGCCTCTCGACGTAATATGCGACCATCACAGGGCGATATCATTATCACAACATCCATAATAATTGAGTATTGCAGATCAACATGTTTGTTGTATTGTACCGAACACTGGTTCGAACAGCTCGACACGACCAATGCCCAGTGCAACAACATAAAAATATACTTAGCGTCGATGTGCTCTGACGAACCAACAGAGTTATATGCTTGTGAGCGGGCGAGCGTAACTTAAAAGCCCAGGTAAGGCAATCACCAACACACCCACTTGATATTGTACAATTGTAGGTACACATATAGGTATAATATACCTATATATATATGTAGATTGGAATTAGTGAGCATGCACTAATACTTGGAAAACCCGCACATGCGCATAACGAAGGTGGCGCTCAACTAGAGAGAACTACTAGATGATGTTAAGGCACAAATCATACTGTAACGAATTTTACTTGCAAATCCTCTTATTTGCAATCCTCTGCTAAGTTCGTATCACTAAACTGTTGAATAAATAAATCCAATATTGAATAATGGAAAAATGGCCTTTATTTAAGTACTCCTCAATAACACTTATACTTTGCAATTAGCTGGCTTAATTATCAAACTGATAGCTTAAATAAACTGAATTTCAAAATAATACTGCTATTGCTCGCTAGATATCGTCTTAATCGAAACTGCTTGACAACTCAAATCAAACTGAGTTCCAGCGCCTCTACATCTGTCGCCTTTTATACTCTTTGATTTTAACATTCGCATCTTCTAGGCGCTTCCAGAATCTACTAGTCCATTAGCTCTCAAACATCTCAGCTGTAACTACAATTGAACAATTTTAAAGTTTTTCTCATTGCATACTTATAGGAGTATCTCAGATATATGCATGTGTTTGTGCATTGACTCTCCGCTGCTCGTATACGTACATGGTACATATGTGTAGACGCAATTATTTATTCGTTTATGTAGATACATAATGATTGAATTATTGAATTATTATCGCGCAAACATAGGCGTATAAGTAAATGCATCTGTGTGTGACATCTCTCGGCTGCCTTATATATGTGTATACATGATTTGATTATTGACGTAAATATCGCTTAGCATGGCCTTAGCATCGCCTTAGTGATGGTATAGCTTAGTGATGCTAATATCCGTGACAATACATATATGCCATGCAGAAAATCCAATGATGCAAGCTATCGCACAACCAGTATGAATGCTATGCCAAACTAGTCTTCATATGTCCCTTTTTTTTTTTGTTCTTTTTTTTACAAGAAACTGGTAGATTTTTTTTTCTGTATTCGAGGTATAGTAGATTTCGATTATATAAAAAAAGTCCCCAACCGGACCGGATTACCTAGAACAATATCTGTCCTTATTTAAGGTGAAATAGCCTAGCTGCGCCAGAGCAAGATGGCGAAGTACCCAATAGGGAAAAGTACCAAGTTCGAACCCTAAGAGGAGGATATGGGGAAATATAAAATTTTAGCTTTTGGTTGTTTGCTATTCAACGATCGACAGTTACGTAGATGATTTATTTAGGGTTTACGCAATTTCAATCATTTTTTTTTTTGAACCAGTACGAATTTATGCTGGTACTTTCCTGTTTTTTTTTTTTTTTTTTTTTTGTTAAGCAAATTTGGATGGCGTGATCTATAACGTTATTTCTCATCTCTCGATACGAATAAGGAAGTCACATTGTCTGATCTGACTGTACAAAGGTATATAAAGAAGAAAAGAAAAAAAAAAACAATGTCTAACGGGAAGATAAGGCGATTATTCCGTTTGACCTATACCTAAGGAGAGTAGATATGGAAAACTGGAAAACTCCCGGTAGAAGCAAAGGCTTTGAAGGCGTAGGCCAAAGATTAATAAAATCAGTTTTGATGTAGACATCGGCAAGACCACCAAGGTGGGCGAGAACCACCCGAACACGCGTGTGTGCACAAAGTTTTACAGTTTAACGATGTTTGGAGTTTATTTCAATTTACCAAGAGTTTATGAGGAGACATCGGAATGACCTGGCAAAAATTAAAATCGTCGGACCCAAGCCCGCGTGCGTTGGGACTACAATCCCCGGCTGTTCTAGATAATTTCTAAAGTTAATTGCTTAAAGTTGCTGAAAACATGGCGTCGAATCAAGTACATTTTATTTCGTGGACGGTTAATTTGTGAATGTGAATAAATGTCTAATAAATAATGCTCCAAATAAGCTTTTACAGAGCGTTAAGATAATGATTGACAAAATTAATCAAGAGAAAATTTATATAAGTAGCCTTAAAAATGAGAATTGTGTTGGCTAAGCTCAAATCTGATAAATTGAAATCGAGTAGTAGCTAATAAAACGCTCTAAAGTGCATTGTGCAATAAAGTGGAATAACCATTAAAGTAGCGAAAAGCTTTCAAAGCGAGTTTCCCAACAGAATAACTTTCAATAGATGAAATACAGAACTGTCTATCAAACTGAAACTCTCCTAGAATCCGAATATTCGGCAATTGCTAACAAAAATTTTAATAAATTTGACCCTCTACATATTTTTTCTTAACTTATTGTTCTTATTATGTGGCGAATGGTTTTCATTGTGCATGAACATACCCTTGATAGCATATCACGTATGGCGCAATAAGAATCGTACTGTTATGACGGGAGCTGGACTTTACGATCCCACAACGAATTTAAAAGTAGCAGGCAAACTGCAGTGATCTCGAAGTAGAACTAAACCACAAAGAAATTACCTAAACCAATTAATAAATATTAAAAACTACAACCAACTCTGAGCCAGTTGTAAGCCAGATGAACAAATCGAACTATTGTGACCATTTTGAAGTTCTAAACGCAATAAGAAAATAAAATCTACTTGCTTGACCCGAGAAAAACGGTGAAAAGTTTGCAGGAGTGATGGAAATTACGGCCACTAAAACCGTGATTCATCAAATGAAAATGTTTAAAGAGGCCAATGTGTCCAACTAACTTTTGAAATGTCAACAAAAAATAAGAAAAGAAAAATCATCACGCAGGTGAAGGAGTAGCTGTACCCTTGGTCCATACTCAGGCACCGAAATGTCCCAACAAACGTCGAGGCGGTCGACTTAACGGATTCCCGGAAATTGATCTCTAGAGTTAAATAAGTTATAAAGATTTTTTTTGTTTCCAAATTTTCTTAGGAAAATTAGCTAGTTAGATTGGTTGCATAAATAAATTAATTAGGGATGTAACTAGTTTCTTGGTCTTTCTTACGATCACTCAGTGATAGTTTCATATTGTAATTATGATAATTTAAAAAGAAAATTTGTGTACCTATGAGATGCGCCCGTATCTACAGTCAGTACACGCTCCTTGCCATCCACATTCCCTCTGACGGTAAGACTGATTGATTTCCTTCCAATTTGCGATACAGATATCACAGGACATTCAATATCCGGGGAAAGTTTTCGTTCTTTACATCCGACACGGTCTTGCTCATTTCCGCCAGCTTTGCGTTTACGGCCACCCACATTGTTGGAACTATTAGGACCAAGTTCGCAATGATGTGCAATGTGATCTGGGTTGCCGCCCTTGAAACATTTGATAACTCCGGCATTCTTCTGTTGAGATCCCTTCAGTGCTTCCAAAATTGTGTCTACCCACTCTGGCCTTTCTACTTCCACACGGCGTGCTTTGAAAACTGGCTTACGCAGAAGCGACGCTGTTTCCTGAATCAGAGCCTGTGACACCGTTTCTGCGAATGTTGGCTTTGGGTTTGCGTATGTAGCTCGCTTTGTTTCGACGTCCCGTATGCCATTTATAAAGGTCTGAATCTTTACCCTTTCAGTGTACTCCACGGGTGCGTCCGCATTTGCCAAATGTGCCAACCTTTCAAAATCCGAGGCAAACTCCTGCAAAGTCTCATTCGCTCTTTGGTGACGGTTCTGCAACTCAATTTGGAATATCTGTTTTCTATGCTCGCTTCCATAACGTCTCTCGACAGCGGCCATCAATGCTTCATAGCTGTTCCGTTCGTACTCTGGAATAGTCTGTAAGATTTCGGCAGCTGGTCCTTTCAATGCTACGAAGAGTACAGCAACTTTATCTTCAGCATTCCAGTTGTTCACTGTTGCGGTCTTCTCAAACTGTAGCTTAAAGACCTGGAAAGGAACTGTTACGTGGCTGACTGTTTGGGTGGTGAGGGCGGCGGCAAGCAGGTATGCTTGCGGGCCCAGGCTAGCTCGTCGTCTTGGGCGGGGTATTGCACCACCGACCTCACCCGCAGCCACATGAACAAAAAGAGGGTTCATACCTGCATGTTTATAGAGAGGAGAGAAAAAGCTGAAAAAGATAGAAATAAACGTGAGGGGCAAAGTTAGAAGGGGAAAGCATAAGGGGTAGAAACAGATGAAGGCCTGTCCTGTCAGGTGGAGTCTACCCTCCCTCTGCAGTGCAATTTGCACTGCACCGTGGGCACTGTGCTGACTCCTGTTTACCTTACAGTGCCCCCAAACCTGACCTGAGTCTGTCCATCCGTCAATAAGTCATTTCCCTATTACTCACCTTCACCTTACCTTACCGCGCGCAAGCGCAGCACCAACACCAAAATTCGACTTAGCCCTGCATTATGAATGTCTTAAAATTTCATCCAAACATAATTCTTATAATTTATTTACAAAATTTTTGGTTTACAAATTACCGACTAACACCCTACTACCAGTTCAATAATTTCAATAAAACTTTAAACTCAAAGTTTACTACAAAATAATTTTCCAAGGGCTTCAAGAGTTTACTCAAAGTAACAATAAAAAAATTGCTCAAACTTAATGCTAACTTTTATTACTGGCGAACATTAAAAATTCATAAGAGTGCAAGAACCAGTAGATACATTCCAAATTCAATTCTATAAAAAAAAATACCTACGGCTAATAGACAAAGTGTCTGGTCTCAAACAAAAAAATTAAACTTTTAGGGCCACCCTAATGCGGTATTATTAATAGGAGCTAATTCTAATTCTAAAGATACAAATTCAAATAAAATAAAATAAGAGGGCGAATAGAAAAAAAATTCAAGTACCCTAATCCCTGACCTACCGCAACCGCTCAAATAAACATAAGATCAATTATGTACACAGCAAAAGTAGGTCATCAAGGAAAAGAATTCATGTGTATATGCAAACAAATGGTATGTATGTAAGTGCAAATGTACGTTTGTGACGTTTTTCATGCATGCACATATGTTCGTTGCAATCTGTTTTTATTTTTCTGATTTGCTAATTCCTGTTCTATTTTTGCAAGAGCAGGAATCTGTGCTAACACATGTACATACAACTAAACAGGCGTATTCTGATAAATTTTTTATATTTCACTCAAAACACTCACCAAGTTACTCTCCTTATCCAACGGCGACGCTGCAGTTGAGTAGCTGAAACAAAAAAAACTCAAACATACATACGTACATATGACCACGCCCAACCACTGATCAAGATCGATCGCATACGGTCTTGGATGTGAGCGTATTAATAGTGATAAAGTTATAGCCGTGCTGACAATATATATAAAAAAAAAAAACGAGTGAAAGAAAAGAAAAATTCGAAAGAAAACAAAAAAATTATAAAAAAAAAATTCAACAATGTTTCAGGAGTTTAAAAGCAAGCTCCTGAGGCTAAATGTGGGGAAGTCAGGGGTAAGTTTGTCGGAAGCGTTCCGGCAAAGAAGTATGTATGTGCGATCTGGGCAAACCAAATTAGTAAAATAAGTAAGTTCAAAATTGCATAATTTCGACTTAGTCCAAAAAAACAAAAAAAAAACATGTGCGGACGTGGAACTGTGGGCAGAGCGCACCGATAAAGATCGGCGTACTCAGAACATAGTAATTAACCAAAAAAAAGGAGTGTAAAGAATCAAAAAAAAAAAATAAATGAGTAAATAAATGTCAGAAGAAAAGGAAAAGTGTGAGTGAAAAGTTACTCAACAAAAATTTAAAAAGTGAAGTTAAATTACTTAACGAAAATTTTACTTCGAAAAATTTTCAATTTAGAAACTAGCAAAAGTAAAGCTCGAAGCCTTTCGCTTTCTTCACACCTTTTTTTTTTGCACCAAAATCTATATCCCAAAAGGAACATACATATGGATAGAAATATACATATGTAAAAAGGTATGCGTTAAATACAAACGTGTTACTTGTTACAAGGACAGAAAAGAAATTTTGAAGTTAAATGTTGGTGATTATTTCTGCTGCCGCCGTGGTGTTGTGTTTTGTTGTGAAATGGTGTTGTTGTTGGCCTCTGGAGGCTGACCGAGCTGATGCAAATTTATTATGTTGAGCAGGGATGAAGATGGAGTTGTTGTGGTTGTAGTTGTTGTGGTGATATATCGCCGATACCGCTTTTATGCTTCTTTATATGTTAGCTTCTTATCCGTGTGATGCTGATAAAAATTACTTTGTTGGGCTGGTTGGTGGATGGAGATAGTGTTGTTATAGTTGTTGTTGTGGTGGCAATGTATTGCCGGTATCAAAATATGTGGTTGTTGTTGGCGTTGCGCCGCCAATAAATACCTGTGTTGTGCTAGGTGTTGTGCCGTCGGTGAAAAACCTCTGTGTAGTTTTTGTATGCGTGATGTGCCGTCGGAAAAGCGTTGCTGTCAAAATGTGTTGTGGTTGTTGCTGATGTTTTCTGTGACACGTTTCTTTTGTTGCAATACCAATTAAGTGTGGCCACAGGTGGGAATTGTAATTGCCAATAGAAAAAAGGGGTTTTACTTGTAACTGGCGTTGCGCCGTCGATGAACAAATATATGTTTGTTGTTGGGTGCGCTGTCGCTAATTTGGCTTTTAGGCCGCTAACCGAAATTTTCAATTCTCCGCCGCGTGCGTTCTTTCCAAAAGTGCCCTAGTAATATACAAAAAAAACATTATTCTTCAAGAATTCCTAATGTGGAAAAACTGGTGAAGCTGAAACTTATTATTTTTTTTTTTTTTTTTGTCTGCATTATTAATATACGCACCGACACACATATGTCTGTATGTAGGCGTGCATACATGCATGCAAGTTTTCTCTTGGCTTGCTTGGAAAATTGGCTATATGGAAGCCAACTTCCCAGTGGGCCTGCCAAGCTGAAAAAGAAAACCCATCCAAAGCCAACGAAAACCATTAGACTCACCTGGTTTTTAGCTGTCGCGACACCCGTTGTGGTTTAGCTCATTTCTGCTGTCACAGTCAGGATCGGGAGCTAGGTGGCAAGGTTAGCGTTCGCGATACTCTTTTCGCCGCGCACTACACAAAAAACTTTAACTGTCTAAACTATTTAGCAAACAGTCTTTACTGCGATTTGAGGCGCGCACTAAGAACTGGTTGTATTTAAAGATTTTTAAGGCTTTAACACTGCACTTACACTCACTGGCACTGATGAAATAATACTTTGGCCCGTTGGCTCATTTTGCCCCTTCTTATAGCTACCGCCGTGGTAAGGAACGTTACCCAGAAACGGAGAATTTTTACCATTACATGCCAAACTTTCTTTTCGGCTTTCCCGTATTTTCCATCTATACAATCATGCACTCATACATTCATACGCTTACTGCTCCACACAACGAACACCTACACAGATACATTTGGTTCGTGCCTTGGCCGCTTACACTGATGCATCCACACGTTCATAGCCTTGTACAAATACACATCCGCATACATAATACCGAACAGAACAAACACATAGTTACGTATCATTCGTCAAGGCTGCTAGGTTGTTAGCAACATGGTGAAATTTTACTTATTATAACAACATGATGCCAAGCGCAACATCTTACTTCCGTGGTAACATTGTGTTCACTATAGGTACAATGTTGTTAATGTTAATGTTATTATGTTAATATTATTTTACTGGCAACATTGCGGCTAAGGCACGGACCTGGACACAAAACACATAAACACAAAGACGCATATACACTCTGCCACTCATTCAAGCCAGTATGGAGACAGGCTGTCGTTACAGGCTCGCAACCGCCGATGGTGCCTGCACTATGGAGCGTGGGCGTAAAGAATTCGAACGCAGCCTGACAAGTATTATTTCCCGCGTCCAACGTGTGGCCTCGACCCACGACTCAATGCCGGGCCTATTTCTCTTCACGCCTTTAAATTTTCACACTGCTTAACTACGAACTAAATCACTGGGCTAATGCTACTACTTAAACCTATATCACAGACACTACTCTACATATCTAATAGTAAATAAAATATCACAGATAAGATAAATAAAAAAAAATAACTAAAAACTAAAATAAAATAAAATAAAATAAAATATCACCGTTAGCGGAACAATAAAAAAAAATTTTATAAAATAAAATATCACAGATGGCAAAAAAAATGTATAAAAAAAATATCACAGATCAAATAGTCAAGTAGGTAAAATAAATAAAAGAATAAATAAATGCAAAAATAATCAAATAAAGCAAAAGGTAAAAAAAAATATAAATAAAAATAATTTAATAATATAATCACATACGTCGATAAATAAATAAATAACATAGAACAAGAGTACTAGCACTACAAAAAAAAAACATTAAACTATTTTGCAAAAATGTTTTTAGCGTGGTATACGCCGATCTTTTTCCCATTGCTGTCGCCAAGTTCATACATAGAGTTCCCTATAACGTTTAAAACAATACATCTTACTTGTTTTGGAGCTAATTTAGCGTTGTAATTTTCGGCTTGGGAACTTTGTTTAAAGTTTCGGCGATATCCCACTTGTCCCATCTGAAACTTTATATCCTTACTCCTGGTGTCGTAGACCTTTTGACTTCTATCGTGGGCCAGCTTCAGCTCCTTCATAATTCTCTTTCTTATGAGCTGCATCTTATCACCAGCCATATCTGTCTCCACGTCAACATCCTTCAACGCCGCCAACTTCCGATATAGCTCATATGATGCAGCATGCTGTATCATAGGCATACCGAAAGTGGCATAGTATGGTGTCATGTTGATGGCTGAGTGAGTAACGCTGCGTAGTGCAAATGCGGCATCGCTGACGCATTTGTCCCAGTTCTTTTGGTTGCCATTTATGAAGGACCTAATTATCTGCAGCACAGATCGGTTTACTCTTTCCGCAGCGTTACCCTGAGGTGAATAAAATGCAGTTCTCACGTGTGTCGTGCCGTATTTCTCCAAAAACTCTTTGAATATTTCCGAGACGAATTGTTTGCCGTTGTCCGAATGGACATATTCGGGCACACCAAACACGTGAAAGACTTCTTTCTCTAGAAATTGTATAACCTCAGCTGAAGTGGCCCTTCTCATAGGTTTTAAGAACACAAACTTAGTAAAAATCACTAGAACGAGGATAAGGACCCATAAAATCAATGAATAAACGTTGGAAAGGTCGTTCTGTTAGCTTCTGTTTACCCATCATCGGTTGTTTAAAAACGTTTTGAGTCTTATTTACTTTACAAATTTCGCAATCTTTGATATATGCGTCTACGTCTGTAGCCATACCTGGCCAGTAATACTTTTGACGTAGTCGTGACAGTGTCTTGTGGATGCCACCATGACCAGCGGACGGTGAGCCATGAGACGACTCTACCAGCCCCGGTCGCAGTTCCGACGGAACCCAGAGCTTCCAGGTCTGGTCCGCTAGAAGATCGTCCCCCCTGTCGAATTGCGTCCGTTTATAAATGTAACCGTCCGATATGCATAAGTCTGGCAACTTATCTTTGTTCTCGGTCACCGTCTTTTTTAACTCCGTATACTCCTCCGACTCGAAGCATGGTGACTCGAGACACACGTCTATGGCTCTGTCGTTCGTCAGTATTTCGTCCATGTGCATTAGTGAGAGTGTGTCGGGAACCACGTTTTGCGCACCTTTTCGATGTTGGATATCGAAATCATAACCCTGGAGTTTCAAACTCCACCTTGCCAACCTCCCAGAAAGATCTTTCTGATTCATGAGCCATTTGAGGCTGGCATGATCAGTGATGATGGTGAACGGGGTTCCCTCCACGTAAGGTCGGAATCTCTTCACACTCACGATCGCGGCGTAGCATTCCAGTTCGGTGATGCTATAGTTCTTCTGCGCCTTATTTAGTTTTGCCGAAACGTAGGCAATCGGTCTTTCGTTCTGGTCATCGTCCAACTGAAACAAAACCCCTCCCACTCCGTCCGTTGATGCATCACATTGAATATAGAAACGACGCTTAAAGTCAGGATGTGTGAGCACCGGTGCAGAAACCAAACTCTGCTTTAAAATTTCAAATGATTTTATTGCTTCTTCCGTCATTACAAACTTTTTGATTTTGTCTTTCTTGAGGCAGTCGTGCAGCGGGGCTGCAATAGTCGCATAGTCCTGTATAAAACGTCGGTACCAGCCCGACATACCCAGGAACCGGCGTAGTTGCTTCGGGGTTTTCGGAACTGGAAAGTCCCTCACAGCCACCACTTTGTTGGCGTCCGTCCTGATACATCCATCCCCGACTACGTACCCTAGATATCGAACTTCTTTGAAACAAAACTTGCTCTTTTCGACATTAATTGTTAACTTAGCCTCGCGAAGACACCGAGCGACCTTTTCCAGTAAACACATATGGGACTCGAAATCTACAGAACAAACTAACAAATCGTCAAGATAAACAAAAACACATTCACGTAAAGCGGCCGGAATGACCTTGTCCATGAGACGACACATTCGTTGCGATGCATTGCACAACCCGAAAGGCATGACGGTGAAATGGTATAGGGGTCGGCCAGGGACAGTAAAAGCAGCCTTTTCTCTTGACTTCTTCTCCAGAGGAATCTGCCAGAAAGCGTCCTTGAGATCAATTGCAGAGATATATCTCGTGTTTTGTAGGCGGCTCAAAATTCCATCAATATGTGGTAAGGGGTATGCGTCCTTTATAGTTCTTTCATTCACTTTGCGAGCATCTAGGCACAGCCGGTTCTTCGTTCCTTTAATGACCAGTGATACGGGGGAATTCCAACTACTGTTGGACTCCTCGATGACTCCCATGTCCAACATTCGATCTAACTCTGCGTATATGAGTTTTTGTATGGCCGGCGAAATTGGATAATGGCGTTGCTTGACCGGCAGATTCTCGTCCACCACCTCGATTACGTGTTCCTCTTTGTCTGTCCGGCCTAACCCCAGTACCGCGAAGGACGGGAATTGGGTCTTCACGCGCTCCAACATATCATCTTGCTCCGGCGATAAAACGTGCTGCACAGCGTCAAAAGACAAGTCACCCTCGGCAGGCACGAGCTCCGCCACACTGGCACCATTCACACTACCACTCACACCCTTACTCACAACACTCATACCAAAGGCCTGCCAAAAATCTATCCCAAAATATACTTCCTGTTGCAGATCAGGAACTATCAAAAATTCTAATTCCCTGGTCGTATTATCCCACACGACTGGTAACTTTATGACCCCTACCACGGCGGTTTCCTCCCCGTTCGCGGTTCGGATATTTTGGCCCTTGATTGGCACAATCAAGGCTTCCTTTCCCCGAAGGAGTGCAGCTGAGTCTTTGCCTAAGCAGCTGGCACTCGCCCCTGAGTCCAAGAGAGCCAGGACCTCGTGACCTCCTATATTTGTTTTGGCGAAAAACCTATTATCTCCTTTCACTGTAACAATTGTTGAAACTATTTTATTCCTCAACCTTTTAAAATATTTCCTCTTTTCCCTCATTTTCTCTATCTTCGTAAAATTTCTGTTTTTCCTACTTGCATTTATTGTATCACAAAATATCCTCTTTCTCGCTTCTTCGTACTCTAGCTTTCTTTGGTGTAAACTCTTAATCTCCTTCTTTTCCGGTGTTATTCTTGGTTGATTCACTTCTTCCCTGTTTTCCGTATCTCTTCTCCTCAAAATTTTTACTTGAGTGTTTCCGGGTTGCCTGTCTCCTGGCTGGAGTCCCCGGTCAACTCCGCCAGCCTCGGGTTTCCCTGTTTGGGCTTAAACACGCAAAAGGACGAATCACTTCCACACGCAAAACAGACCATATTGTGGAACGAGGACGAACATTTATTTGGTTTTTGTGCTTCCGCCGGGTTTTTCACAAAGTGATCCACCGGCATACCGCACGAAAAACACAACATCAAGTGGAAGGGTGATGCACAAAAGGAATTGACGGTACAGTTGGACACGGAAGGACTAACAGAAGGACGAACACTATTGGGATTTGCTGTGTTTTGGTGTTGGGGGAAGGATTGGGATTGGTGTTGGGGTTTCCTATCAAAGGCTTCGACTTTTGTTGCCTCTCCTACCCTTGACTGCTCAAAATCGACCTCGTTAACTACCCTAGTCCTACTCTTATTCTCTTTAATTAGTTTTTCGGCTCTCTTGCATTCCGACTTGAGCTCCGCCAACGAGTCCATTTTTATGGCGAAGGTCAAGTTGGCCAGATACGGTTTGAGGTTGCCCCTGATGATGCCAACCAACTCCCCCTCAGGGATCCTCTTCCGCAAACGGAACGTCAAGTTGTGGACTTCGCTATAAAAGTCGTCGAAAGCTTCTGCGGGCTGCTGTTTCCGTTCCATTATTTCACGGATTATTTCATAGTCGGACTCAGCAGACTTGAAGTGGCTTAGCATCTCGGCCTTCAGCTCGAAATAGCCGAAATCGGGCTCATCTGCATGGTCCTCTAGGACCTGCCAATACCACTTCAAGGCACCGCCGGAAACCAGACTATGAAAGTCCGTGAAAAGCTGGAAGTAGGAAATATTGTGTTGCTCCCGCATGCGTTCAACACGAAAGATGAAGCTTTCGACGCTTATACTCTTATCGGTCCCATCAAATTTGATGTGCCACTTTTCTAAATCTAACTTTTTCCACCTTGGAGGGTCACTACCATCTCGCTCAGTCAACCGACTGCCGCTCGGAATACCATTGCGGGTAGCAGGCTCCCCCCTACGGTTCTGAGGCTCGGGCGTGGATGCCACAGCGGACCGATGTCCCACCGCGTGACTGGATGCATCCATCTCTGCCACGCGACCACCAAGATGATCGACGTTGGTCTTGATGCTCCGCACTTCACCCGCCATTTGCACCACCATATCTTGTTGTTGCGCCATCATCGCCATCATGCGGCTCAGCTGTTCAACATTGGTTGCGTGATCACTGGCGTCGGTGCGAGGAGCATTTAGGCCACCGTGAACTACTGCTGGTGCGTTTCGCGAATGAACATCGCCCCCCTGTGCACCCACGTTCTCGCTGTCGGACATTTGGCACACCAAATCGATTTTCTGCGAGAAATTTAAACTATTTTCCGAGTCGTTGAACGACACCCCGTTCGCGAAAGACACCCTCAGCGGACGTTCAGGGCCAAACGATCCGAAAATCCGCGACGCGCACCTATTGAAGTAGTCTGTGGGCACAAAGTCGACGGCCCTGGGAATACCAGTGTCGATTTGATTGAACACCGAACCAGCGATCTGGTTTTCTAGTGCGGCCCTCGTAACGCTCCTAGTGACTGGTCTAGCAGTGCTCAGTATACCTAATCCCCCTGCAACACGATTCTCGGCCTCCTCGTCCTTGTCAGACATTCACTGTCTGAAGGAAACCCAGAAACAAAAGTAAACCCAAGTAAAATTGGAAAAATAAGAACGAATGGAATAAAAATTTTGCTCCGGACGCCCTAATGTATCCACGGGCACGATATCCCAAACTGCGAGTACCCACCGACGTTCAACTCAAATGGAAAAAAGAAGGAAAATTTAAAAATGTGACCCAAAGACTTAATTTCAATAAGAACAATCTGTGTATATTTGCAGATCGAAATAGGCTTAAGTAAATATAAAACAACCAGGTATAGTGATTCAAAAAAAATAATAAATAATATAAAGATACCAAAAGAATTCAGTTTATATTGTTACGAATATTAGCAAAACTAAGGAGTGCTGCCAGCTCTAAGCCGATCTAAGCAGTGACGTGAATGCACATCAATAATTCAATCATTATGTATCTACATAAACGAATCAATAATTGCGTCTACACATATGTACACATTCCGACGAGCAACATTTACATACAAGGCAGCGAGAGATGAGATGTCACACACCGATGAATTTACTTATACGCTTATGTGTGTGCGGGAGACTGTAAACTACAAACACATGCATATACCTTATCTGAGTTGTCACAAGAAAGAACAATAATTTGTGCACGTAGTTGTGGCTGGCGATTTTGTAGCCGAAACAACTAGTAACTTCTGGAAATCGAAGAGCCTAGAAGTATGCAGCGTAAACTATAAAAGCGGTGCAGGCGAGTAAGAAGTAATTCAGTTTGATTTGAGTTGATCAGCAGTTACGACTAAGAAGATATCTAGCGAGCAATACCAGTATTATTTTGATTAGTGGAGTTTCATTTGAGCTATCAGTTTGGTTATTAAGCTATTCGTTGCACAGTTTGAGTGTTATTGTGAAGCATTTTAATAAAGGCCATTTTTCCATTATTCAATATTGGAGTTATTTATTCAACAGTTTAGCGATACGAACCTAGCAAAAGGGGCAAATAAGAGGATTTGCAGCAAATTCGTTACAATTGGTGTCAGAAGAGGAATTGTTGGATAAATTCTAGAGGACAACAAGGACATGGCAAAGTTCAGTGAATTGAGGATCCAGCAGCTGAAGAAGGAGTTGGAGAGCCGTGGATTGAATACAAGCGGCGTTAAACTTGAACTTCAGGCACGGCTTCGAGAGGCAATGGAAGCAGAAGGAATTGATGTGGAAGAGTATGTCTTTCATCTTGATGGCGAGGAGACAACGAAAATTGAAGAGAAAAACGAAACATCGCAGACGGTTAGCAGCACAGACTTGAACATGATATTGGCTGCAATATCTGCACAAACATCGACAGTAGCATCAATGTCGTCGCAACTGGCATCTCAACTGGAAGCACAAGAGGCACGTATAACAGAAATGTCATCACAAATATCCACAAATATGTCATCACAACTAGAAGAACAGAAGACGTATATGGTATCCCAGATGGAAGCACAAGAAACGCGTATATCCGAAATGTCGTCGCAAATGTCATCTCAGCTGGAATCGCAGGAGAACCGTATAACAGCGAAGATTGAAGCACAAGAAGCACGGATATCCGAAATGTCGGCTCAAATTTCAGCACAGATATCATCGCAAATCTCTGCTCAACTGGAAGAGCAAGAAGGACGTATTTCCTCGAAGTTGGAGGCGCAAGATACAAAAATTTTACAGTTTGAAGAAAAAATCGAGGCCGAGGTGGATGCTTTGAGAGGACGTATCGAGCAGTTGCAACTGAATCGCCCAGCAGTCTCAACTAGTAATTCAAAGGTAAAAACACCATCCTTTGACGGTTCTGTTCCTTTCCAGGTCTTTAAGCTACAGTTTGAGAAGACCGCAGCAGTGAACAACTGGAATGTGGTAGATAAAGTTGCTGCACTGTTCATGGCGTTGAAAGGGCCTGCAGCTGAGATTTTACAAACCATTCCAGAGAGTGAACGGAACTGTTATGAAGCATTGATGGGCGCTCTAGAGAGGCGATACGGAACTGAGCATAGGAGACAGATATACCAAATGGAGTTGCTGAACCGCTTCCAGAGGCCTGGTGAAACATTGCAAGAGTTTGCGTCGGATATTGGAAGGCTAGCACATTTAGCGAATGCAGACGCACCCGTGGAATACACTGAAAGGGTAAAAATCCAGAGCTTCATAAATGGCATACGAGATGTGGAAACGAAGCGGGCTACATACGCAAACCCAAAACCAACATTCGCAGAAACGGTGTCACAAGCCCTGATTCAAGAAACAGCGTCGCTTCTGTGTAAGCCAGTTTTCAAAGCACGCCGTGTGGAAGTAGAAAGGCCAGAGTGGGTAGACGCAATATTGGAGGCGCTGAAAGGATCGCAAAAGCGGAGTGAAAAAGTTATCAAATGCTTCAAATGCGGGAAGTCGGGTCACATAGCACGTCATTGCGATCTTGGTCTTAATAGTTCCAACAATGTGGGTGGCCGTAAACGCAAAGCTGGAGGAGATGAGCAAGAGCGAGTAAGAGGTAGAGAGCTAGATCCAGCTATTGAATGCCCTGTGATATCTGTGTCGCAAATTGGAAGGAAATCAAGCAGTCTTACCTTCAGAGGGAATGTGGATGGCAAAGAACGAATACTGACTGTAGATACGGGCGCATCTCATTCCTTGATCCGATCTGACTTGGTCAACAGGAGAGTAAAACCGTTACCTGGAGCAAAGTTGCGTACGGTCACTGGCGAGTATAACCAAGTTCAGGGAGAAGTGATATGTGAAGTATTGATTGGGAAGGTCATGGTCCTACACAAATTTGTTGTGGCGGAGATTGTTGATGAAGTTATATTGGGAGTAGATTTCTTGGTTGACCATGACATCAAGATCGATATGCAGAGAAGGGTGATGCGTTATGAGAACCAAGATGTGCCACTTAACTTTAGTTTGGAAAAAGGGTTCAGCAGTAATCGGGTACTGGTGGAGAAGACTCGACGAAGGCCACGGAAGTCGAAGGCAAAGGTTGATAGATCGAATGGGCCAAATAAATCAAAATCAAAAGTACCTGCGAGAGAAACACTGGCATTGACAAAACCTAAAAGACGCAGGAAAATGAAGCAACGAATTTTCGAGAAGGAATGCGAGGGTAGTTTCAATCCAGAGCGCACTACTGTGGGGAAACGTGGGAACGATACTGATTATGCAAAGCAAATCCGTCCAGCGCAAGCTCTACGAAGTAGTTCATCGGCCAAACAACAGAGTGTAAAGGAACGAACCAGGGTATTGAGTGGTACGATGAAACACAGGTACCATGAGAACATTAATTCGAAAAGTTTCTTGGCGGGAGATTTGGTACTGTTATACAACCCTCACCGGCGGAAAGTTGTTCCATCCAAATTTCGGTGCAGTTGGGAAGGCCCGTACAAGATTGTGAAGAAGCTCAGTGATACCATCTACCGCATACAAAGCATTGAGATACCACGGAGTAGAAGAGTGGTACATTTGGCGATGCTAGCAGCGTTTAGATCGAGAGATTTGTCTGATCGGGACGATCAGACTTAGGTGGAGGGCAGTGTTACGAATATTAGCAAAACTAAGGAGTGCTGCCAGCTCTAAGCCGATCTAAGCAGTGACGTGAATGCACATCAATAATTCAATCATTATGTATCTACATAAACGAATCAATAATTGCGTCTACACATATGTACACATTCCGACGAGCAACATTTACATACAAGGCAGCGAGAGATGAGATGTCACACACCGATGAATTTACTTATACGCTTATGTGTGTGCGGGAGACTGTAAACTACAAACACATGCATATACCTTATCTGAGTTGTCACAAGAAAGAACAATAATTTGTGCACGTAGTTGTGGCTGGCGATTTTGTAGCCGAAACAACTAGTAACTTCTGGAAATCGAAGAGCCTAGAAGTATGCAGCGTAAACTATAAAAGCGGTGCAGGCGAGTAAGAAGTAATTCAGTTTGATTTGAGTTGATCAGCAGTTACGACTAAGAAGATATCTAGCGAGCAATACCAGTATTATTTTGATTAGTGGAGTTTCATTTGAGCTATCAGTTTGGTTATTAAGCTATTCGTTGCACAGTTTGAGTGTTATTGTGAAGCATTTTAATAAAGGCCATTTTTCCATTATTCAATATTGGAGTTATTTATTCAACAGTTTAGCGATACGAACCTAGCAAAAGGGGCAAATAAGAGGATTTGCAGCAAATTCGTTACAATATGTATAAAAGTAATATGTTAGTGTGTATGTGTATGTAATTCAATTAGTGTATATGTTTAAAAGGATTAAATTTTATGCCTTATATGTCCAGTAGGCAGACCTATAAAAATTACTCCAAAGCCGAAAAAAAAAAAATAACCGGGGGTATATGTAGTTGAAACCAAAAAATATTCAAATTCAAGTTGGTAAACTACGATACAAAGGTATGAAGGAAACAAATAAAAAAAAAATATAAATAGAGAAAATGCTTCCGAATTCAAGAACAAAAAAAAAAATGGTACTACCCTAGCCCTTCTATGAACCCAAAATAGTAAAAATCTTAAAATTAAATAAAAATAAGAAACAGTTTGTTATTATCCAGGCACTTTGTTAGTGGTTGTATTTGTAGTGGATTACTCCAAACCCAAAAATTTTAAAACACAATTTCAAAAAAAAATGTTTGGAAACAATCCTAATACGAAAATAATCCGTAGGAACATAGAAAAAACAAAAATAGTTTATAACTTCGAAACTTCAAAAATATTTAATTTTGACTTCGAACTAAAAAGTTAAGAAATGAAATTTAATGTATTTGTATTGGTGTCCGTGGTGCTGCCTTGGCGAAGGTTCAGCGAAAGTGGTTAGTCCGTATCTAATTACTGTCAAGTCAGTTTTCGTGCTGTCCGTGGAAGTGTGGCACATCGTACCTATCAACTAGTTTCCAGGTGTGGCTGCCACACCCCCCTACTCCTATCTATCGTGGCGACGACTGTAAACCTCACCTACCAGCAGTGCCGGACTCCCGGTAAGGTAGCTTAAACAGCTCGCCACGACCTTCTGCTAACGTCCGTCTTTTGGCTGAGCGTCATACCAGGTACCACTTAGTCCAGTTGTAGAAACCAAAAGAAGGAACCCTGGCATGCATACTCAACCACTCCCTATACCTTTGTCATGACGACACTTGTCGACCAGGCAAGCCCAATCGGCGCTGCCATCATGACGGTCCCTGTCCTGTCAAAAGACAGAAATAGGGATTGGGTTTGGATGGACTTGGGATAAAAAAAAAACACAGGAAATCTAGAAGAAAAGTGGGATGATTAAAGAATAGTGAAAGATAGAGTGATTTGTAAAGTGTGGGAAATAAAAAAAGATTACCGGGCTATTATCGTTGGGCGCCATTGTTACGTTGGGCGCCATTGTTACGTTGGGCGCCATTGTTACGTGGCTGACTGTTTGGGTGGTGAGGAGCGGCGGCAAGCAGGTATGCTTGCGGGCCCAGGCTAGCTCGTCGTCTTGGGCGGGGTATTGCACCACCGACCTCACCCGCAGCCACATGAACAAAAAGAGGGTTCATACCTGCATGTTTATAGAGAGGAGAGAAAAAGCTGAAAAAGATAGAAATAAACGTGAGGGGCAAAGTTAGAAGGGGAAAGCATAAGGGGTAGAAACAGATGAAGGCCTGTCCTGTCAGGTGGAGTCTACCCTCCCTCTGCAGTGCAATTTGCACTGCACCGTGGGCACTGTGCTGACTCCTGTTTACCTTACAGTGCCCCCAAACCTGACCTGAGTCTGTCCATTCGTCAATAAGTCATTTCCCTATTACTCACCTTCACCTTACCTTACCGCGCGCAAGCGCAGCACCAACACCAAAATTCGACTTAGCCCTGCATTATGAATGTCTTAAAATTTCATCCAAACATAATTCTTATAATTTATTTACAAAATTTTTGGTTTACAAATTACCGACTAACACCCTACTACCAGTTCAATAATTTCAATAAAACTTTAAACTCAAAGTTTACTACAAAATAATTTTCCAAGGGCTTCAAGAGTTTACTCAAAGTAACAATAAAAAAATTGCTCAAACTTAATGCTAACTTTTATTACTGGCGAACATTAAAAATTCATAAGAGTGCAAGAACCAGTAGATACATTCCAAATTCAATTCTATAAAAAAAAATACCTACGGCTAATAGACAAAGTGTCTGGTCTCAAACAAAAAAATTAAACTTTTAGGGCCACCCTAATGCGGTATTATTAATAGGAGCTAATTCTAATTCTAAAGATACAAATTCAAATAAAATAAAATAAGAGGGCGAATAGAAAAAAAATTCAAGTACCCTAATCCCTGACCTACCGCAACCGCTCAAATAAACATAAGATCAATTATGTACACAGCAAAAGTAGGTCATCAAGGAAAAGAATTCATGTGTATATGCAAACAAATGGTATGTATGTAAGTGCAAATGTACGTTTGTGACGTTTTTCATGCATGCACATATGTTCGTTGCAATCTGTTTTTATTTTTCTGATTTGCTAATTCCTGTTCTATTTTTGCAAGAGCAGGAATCTGTGCTAACACATGTACATACAACTAAACAGGCGTATTCTGATAAATTTTTTATATTTCACTCAAAACACTCACCAAGTTACTCTCCTTATCCAACGGCGCCGCTGCAGTTGAGTAGCTGAAACAAAAAAAACTCAAACATACATACGTACATATGACCACGCCCAACCACTGATCAAGATCGATCGCATACGGTCTTGGATGTGAGCGTATTAATAGTGATAAAGTTATAGCCGTGCTGACAATATATATAAAAAAAAAAAAACGAGTGAAAGAAAAGAAAAATTCGAAAGAAAACAAAAAAATTATAAAAAAAAAATTCAACAATGTTTCAGGAGTTTAAAAGCAAGCTCCTGAGGCTAAATGTGCGGAAGTCAGGGGTAAGTTTGTCGGAAGCGTTCCGGCAAAGAAGTATGTATGTGCGATCTGGGCAAACCAAATTAGTAAAATAAGTAAGTTCAAAATTGCATAATTTCGACTTAGTCCAAAAAAACAAAAAAAAAAAACATGTGCGGACGTGGAACTGTGGGCAGAGCGCACCGATAAAGATCGGCGTACTCAGAACATAGTAATTAACCAAAAAAAAGGAGTGTAAAGAATCAAAAAAAAAAATAAATGAGTAAATAAATGTCAGAAGAAAAGGAAAAGTGTGAGTGAAAAGTTACTCAACAAAAATTTAAAAAGTGAAGTTAAATTACTTAACGAAAACTTTACTTCGAAAAATTTTCAATTTAGAAACTAGCAAAAGTAAAGCTCGAAGCCTTTCGCTTTCTTCACACCTTTTTTTTTTGCACCAAAATCTATATCCCAAAAGGAACATACATATGGATAGAAATATACATATGTAAAAAGGTATGCGTTAAATACAAACGTGTTACTTGTTACAAGGACAGAAAAGAAATTTTGAAGTTAAATGTTGGTGATTATTTCTGCTGCCGCCGTGGTGTTGTGTTTTGTTGTGAAATGGTGTTGTTGTTGGCCTCTGGAGGCTGACCGAGCTGATGCAAATTTATTATGTTGAGCAGGGATGAAGATGGAGTTGTTGTGGTTGTAGTTGTTGTGGTGATATATCGCCGATACCGCTTTTATGCTTCTTTATATGTTAGCTTCTTATCCGTGTGATGCTGATAAAAATTACTTTGTTGGGCTGGTTGGTGGATGGAGATAGTGTTGTTATAGTTGTTGTTGTGGTGGCAATGTATTGCCGGTATGAAAATATGTGGTTGTTGTTGGCGTTGCGCCGCCAATAAATACCTGTGTTGTGCTAGGTGTTGTGCCGTCGGTGAAAAACCTCTGTGTAGTTTTTGTATGCGTGATGTGCCGTCGGAAAAACGTTGCTGTCAAAATGTGTTGTGGTTGTTGCTGATGTTTTCTGTGACACGTTTCTTTTGTTGCAATACCAATTAAGTGTGGCCACAGGTGGGAATTGTAATTGCCAATAGAAAAAAGGGGTTTTACTTGTAACTGGCGTTGCGCCGTCGATGAACAAATATATGTTTGTTGTTGGGTGCGCTGTCGCTAATTTGGCTTTTAGGCCGCTAACCGAAATTTTCAATTCTCCGCCGCGTGCGTTCTTTCCAAAAGTGCCCTGGTAATATACAAAAAAAAACATTATTCTTCAAGAATTCCTAATGTGGAAAAACTGGTGAAGCTGAAACTTATTATTATTTTTTTTTTTTTTCGTCTGCATTATTAATATACGCACCGACACACATATGTCTGTATGTAGGCGTGCATACATGCATGCAAGTTTTCTCTTGGCTTGCTTGGAAAATTGGCTATATGGAAGCCAACTTCCCAGTGGGCCTGCCAAGCTGAAAAAGAAAACCCATCCAAAGCCAACGAAAACCATTAGACTCACCTGGTTTTTAGCTGTCGCGACACCCGTTGTGGTTTAGCTCATTTCTGCTGTCACAGTCAGGATCGGGAGCTAGGTGGCAAGGTTAGCGTTCACGATACTCTTTTCGCCGCGCACTACACAAAAAACTTTAACTGTCTAAACTATTTAGCAAACAGTCTTTACTGCGATTTGAGGCGCGCACTAAGAACTGGGTGTATTTAAAGATTTTTAAGGCTTTAACACTGCACTTACACTCACTGGCACTGATGAAATAATACTTTGGCCCGTTGGCTCGTTTTGCCCCTTCTTATAGCTACCGCCGTGGTAAGGAACGTTACCCAGAAACGGAGAATTTTTACCATTACATGCCAAACTTTCTTTTCGGCTTTCCCGTATTTTCCATCTATACAATCATGCACTCATACATTCATACGCTTACTGCTCCACACAACGAACACCTACACAGATACATTTGGTTCGTGCCTTGGCCGCTTACACTGATGCATCCACACGTTCATAGCCTTGTACAAATACACATCCGCATACATAATACCGAACAGAACAAACACATAGTTACGTATCATTCGTCAAGGCTGCTAGGTTGTTAGCAACATGGTGAAATTTTACTTATTATAACAACATGATGCCAAGCGCAATATCTTACTTCCGTGGTAACATTGTGTTCACTATAGGTACAATGTTGTTAATGTTAATGTTATTATGTTAATATTATTTTACTGGCAACATTGCGGCTAAGGCACGGACCTGGACACAAAACACATAAACACAAAGACGCATATACACTCTGCCACTCATTCAAGCCAGTATGGAGACAGGCTGTCGTTACAGAACATACCCGTCAAAGGATGGTGTTTTTACCTTCGGATTACTCGTTGAAACTGCTGGGCGATTTAGTTGCAACTGCTCGATACGTCCTCTCAAAGCATCGCCCTCGGCCTCGATTTTTTTCTCAAACTGTTAAATTTCTGTATCCTGGGCCTCCAGCTTCGATGTTACCCTTATCTCCTGTGCCTCCAGATGCGAGGATATGCGGGCCTCCTGTGCTTTCAACTGCTCAGCCAACTGAGATGTCATATATGTCTTTTGCTCTTCCAGTTGGGATGCCATATACGTTTTCTGTTCTTCCAGTTGAGTTTCCATCTTGGACGTTATCTGTGTCGACATTTCTGAAATACGTGTTTCTTGTGCTTCAATTTTCGATGTTACTGTCGACGTTTGTGCAGATATTGTAGCAAATATCACGTTCAAGTCTGTGCTGGTAACTGTCTGCGATGTGTCATTTTTCTCTTCAATTTTTGTTGCCTCCTCGCCATCAAGAGGAAAGACATACTCTTCCACGTTAATTCCTTCTGCTTCCATTGCCTCTCGTAGTCGTGCCTGAAGTTCGAGTTTAATGCCGGTTGTATTCAATCCACGGCTCTCCAACTCCTTCTTCAGTTGCTGGATCTTCAATTCACTGAACTTTGCCATGTCCTTGTTGCCCTCTGAAATTTATTCAACAATCCCACTTCTGACACCAATTGTAACGAATTTGCTGCAATTCTCCTTATTTGCAATCTTCTGCTGAGTTCGAATCACTAAACTGTTGAATAAATAACTCCAATATTTAATAATGCAAAATGGCCTTTATTAAAGTACTTCACAATAACACTCAAACTTTGCAACGAATAGCTTGCTTAATAACCAAACTGATTGATAGCTCAAATGAAACTCTACTATTCAAAATAATACTGCTCTTGCTCGCTAGATAGCGTCTTAATCGAAATCTCAAATCAAACTGAATTCCAGCGCCTCTACAATTGCCACCTTTTAACTCTTTGATTTCAACCTTCGTATCTTCTAGGCGCTTCCAGAATCTACTAGCCCAGCAGCTCTCAAACTTCTCAGCTGTAACTACAATTGCACAATTTTATAGTTTTTCTCATTGCATACTTATAGGAGTATCTCAGATATATGCATGTGTTTGTGCATTGACTCTCCGCTGCTCGTATACGTACATGGTACATATGTGTAGACGCAATTCTTGTTTCGTTTATGTAGATACATAATGATTGAATTATTGATGTGAATTCACGTCACTGCTTAGCATCGGGTTAGAGATAGCAGCACCCCTTAGTTTTGCTAATATTCGTAACACTATTTTTCAATAAATGTATGAAATCATTGTAGTATAAAAGTGAAATGGATTTCTAATTCTTTCATTTGGATGACGAAATATAGGGAAAGGTTAGTATACCAGGTTTAAATGTTTTTCTAGGGTTAATGTACATAAAGTCAAGGTACATTAACAGGTTGGGTGGGTAAAGACGAGGAGGGAAAATTCCATTGTTCCAATCCCTCCATCGCCGGTTGCAATGACCCTTCATGATTCCGCTTTTGTTACACATTTTTTTGTTTCGCTGCTTGAGTTTCGCTGTTTTTTTTTTTTTTTTGTTGTATTTTTATCTCCGTTCATGAGGTAAATAGTGTTAAATACCCTGCATACAGATTTTTGTTTCGTACGAATTTCGCTGTATGTGACCGAGACAAGCCCACTCCCATTTCCCTGAGTCAGACCGTAGCATAGCAAGGTATGCAGACCAGTCTCGGAAGCATGCGCCTTACCCTTTTTCAGTAGTAAAACGGCAGCATTCAGGAGAAGTTCGCTACAAGTATCAATTTTGTATCTTGACTATTGATTTGCCCATGGAAAATATTTGTTTCGCCCTTAAAATGTATCAAAATGATAACTGTATAAATTTCCTGGTTTCATTATGATAACATTTAATACTACATTGATTATAAAACACATTACATTTGTATGTAGCAAAAATTGCACATTGATGCCTAGATGGCATCGCCTTGATGATAACTTTTTTTACGTGTACGATACAGGCATATATAAGAATGGCTGATTTTTGTGGACTATAAAAAAGTGCACGCATTCCGACAATAGTACACGTGCTCAATTTCCTTTTTTGGTGCACATATTTTTATATGGGTCCCATCTATTAATCCTATTACTCCCGGAAATCCATGCTTTGCAAAAAACTTCGTTTTAATTGCGTTGAACTCTTCACGTTTTGGGAATCTCACAAACTTATGCGCAATTTGATTTAATGCCTGAGCCACTTCAGACATACCTCGACTCACTGAAGTTTGCGACAGTGAAGAGAATTGATCTTGGCCCACCGAACGCTGGAAGCTACCAGTTGCAAAAAACCGCTGAGCGCACAAAACTTTGATGTGGCTTGGTATGGCGTGAACTCTGGAAGATACTTTGAGAAGTGGCTTCAACGCATTTATCAATTCAATGCATAACGCTTTCGGATAGCGATATAGTTCAATGAAGTGCTCCTCAGTTATTTTTGTAAAAGGGTTTTCTGAATCTCAGAGATTTCGCCTCAAAAGGCGAGGATATTTCCTACAAAACAAAGCAAGAAAATAAAGGTGTCTCGTCAAATATTGTGTACGTTTCTGGCGAAGTATAGGTCCTTGTCGGATTTATTTTCAACAGCGAAAATTAGATCATTATCATCTTTACCTTCGCCGTTGTCGTATTCTCCTAGAAGCATTTAGCAGAAACACTACGGCAGACAATTGCTATACTCAGTTGAGCACAGCTCACAGAGTATATTAAGTTTGATTGGATAAAGGTTGGTTGTACATATATAAAGGAATCGAGATAGATATAGACTTCCATATATCAAAATAATCAGGATCGAAAAAAAATTTGATTGAGCCATGTCCGTACGTCCGTCCGTCCGTTAACACGATAACTTGAGTAAATTTTGAGGTATCTTGATGAAATTTGGTAAGTAGGTTCCTGAGCACTCATCTCAGATCGCTATTTAAAATGAACTATATCGGACTATAACCACGCCCACTTTTTCGATATCGAAAATTTCGAAAAACCGAAAAAGTGCGATAATTCATTACAAAAGACAGATAAAGCGACGAAACTTGGTATATGAGTTGAACTTATAACGCAGAATAGAAAATTAGTAAAATTTTGGACAATGGGCGTGGCACCGCCCACTTTTAAAAGAAGGTAATTTAGAAGTTTTGCAAGCTGTAATTTGACAGTCGTTGAAGATATCATGATGAAATTTGGCAGGAACGTTACTCCTATTACTATATGTACGCTTAATAAAAATTAGCAAAATCGGAGAAGGACCACGCCCACTTTAAAAAAAAATTTTTTTTTTAAGTAAAATTTTAACAAAAAATTTAATATCTTTACAGTATATAAGTAAATTATGTCAACATTCAACTCCAGTAATGATGTGGTGCAACAAAATACAAAAATATAAGAAAATTTCAAAATGGGCGTGGCTCCGCCCTTTTTTATTTAATTTGTCTAGGATACTTTTAACGCCATAAGTCGAACAAAAATTAACCAATCCTTTTGGTACGGGCATAGATTTTATGACGTTAAATGTTTTCTGTGAAAATGGGCGGAATCGGTTGATGTCTAGCCCAGTTTTTATACACAGTCGTCCGTCTGTCCTTCCGCATGGCCGTTAACACGATAACTTGAGCAAAAATCGATATATCTTTAATGAACTTAGTTCACGTGCTTACTTGAACTCACTTTATCTTGGTATGAAAAATGAACGAAATCCGACTATGACCACGCCCACTTTTTCGATATCGAAAATTACGAAAAATGAAAAAAATGCCATAATTCTATATCAAATACGAAAAAAGGGATGAAACATGGTAAGGTAATTGGATTGTTTTATTAACGCGAAATATAACTTTAGAAAAAACTTTATAAAGTGGTTGTGACACCTATCATATTATGTAGAAGAAAATGAAAAAGTTCTGCAGGGCGAAATAAAAAACCCTTAAAACCTTGGCAGGTATTACATATATAAATAAATTAGCGGTATCCAACAGATAATGTTCTGGGTCACCCTGGTCCACATGGTCGATATCTGGAAAACGCCTTCACATATACAACTACCACCACTCCCTTTTAAAACTCTCATTAATGCCTTTAATTTGATACCCATATCGTACAAACTCATTCTAGAGTCACACCTGTCCACCTTTATGGCGATATCTCGAAAAGGCGTCCACCTATAGAACTAAGCCCCACGCCCTTTTAAAATACTCATTAACACCTTTCATTTGATACCCATATCATACAAACAAATTCTAAAGTCACCCCTGGTCCACCTTTATGGCGATATCTCGAAAAGTCGAACACCTATAGAACGAAGGCCCACTCCCTTTTAAAAATACTCATTAACACCTTTCATTTGATACCCATATCGTACAAACGCACTCTAGAGTCATCCCTGGTCCGTCTTTATGGCGATATCTCGAAAAGGCGACCACCTGAGGAACTAAGGATTACTCCCTTTTAAAATACTCATTAACACCTTTCTTTTGATACCCATATTGTACAAACAAATTCTAGGGTAACCCCTGGTCCACCTTTATGGCGATATCTCGAAACCGCGTCCACCTATGGAACTAAGGATTACTCCCTTTTAAAATACTCATTAGCACCTTTCATTTGATACCTATATCGTACAAACGCACTCTAGAGTCACCCCTGGTCCACCTTTATGGCGATATCTCGAAAATGCGACCACCTATACAACAACCACCACTCCCTTTTAAAACCCTCATTAATACCTTTAATTTGATACCCATATCGTACAAACACATTCTAGAGTCACCCCTGGTCCACCTTTGTGGCGATATTTCGAAACGGCGTCCACCTATAGAACTAAGGCCCACTCCCTTTTAAAATACTCATTAACACCTTTCGTTTGATGCCCATATTGTACAAACAAATTCTAGGGTCATCCCTGGTCCACCTTTATGGCGATATCTCGAAACGGCGTCCACCTATGGAACTAAGGATTACTCCCTTTTAAAATACTCATTAACACCTTTCTTTTGATACCCATATTGTACAAACAAATTCTAGGGTAACCCCTGGTCCACCATTATGGCGATATCTCGAAACGGCGTCCACCTATGGAACTAAGGATTATTCCCTTTTAAAATACTCATTAACACCTTTCATTTGATACCCATATCGTACAAACGCACTCTAGAGTCACCCCTGGTCCACCTTTATGGCGATATCTCGAAAAGGCGACCACCTATGGAACTAAGGATTACTCCCTTTTAAAATACTCATTAACACCTTTCTTTTGATACCCATATTGTACAAACAAATTCTAGGGTAACCCCTGGTCCACCTTTATGGCGATATCTCGAAACGGCGTCCACCTATGAAACTAAGGATTACTCCCTTTTAAAATACTCATTAACACCTTTCATTTGATACCCATATCGTACAAACGCACTCTAGAGTCACCCTTGGTCCACCTTTATGGCGATATCTCGAAAAGGCGACCACCTATACAACAACCACCACTCCCTTTTAAAACCCTCATTAATACCTTTAATTTGATACCCATATCGTACAAACACATTCTAGAGTCACCCCTGGTCCACCTTTATGGCGATATCTCGAAACGGCGTCCACCTATGGAACTAAGGATTACTCCCTTTTAAAATACTCATTAACACCTTTCTTTTGATACCCTTATTGTACAAACAAATTCTAGGGTCACCCCTGGTCCACCTTTATGGCGATATCTCGAAACGGCGTCCACCTATGGAACTAACTCCCTTTTAAAATACTCATTAACACCTTTCATTTGATACCCATATCGTACAAACGCATTCTAGAGTCAACCCTGATCCACCTTTATGGCTATATCCCTAAATGGCGTCCACCTATAGAACTATGGCCCACTCCCTCATAAAATACTCTTTAATGCTTTTCATTTGATACGCATGTCATACAAACACATTCCAGGGTTTTCCTCGGTTCATTTTCCTACATGGTTATTTTCCCTTATGTTGTCACCATAGCTCTCAACTGAGTATGTAATGTTCGGTTACACCCGAACTTAACCTTCCTTACTTGTTTTTTCTTAATTTTTTTTTTTTTTTGTATTTTTATTTAGTTTTTCTCAACAAAAGAAATCTGTCATAATTTATCATTCAGCAAAGAAAACTTCACTCATCGTAAATTGCAATTTTATTCAGCTAACAGTTTTCACAGCAGTTATAAGAATCGCATTTTCAAACACAGTGAAGTGAAAAAATGAAAACAGTAAGTGATAACCAAAGTGATATATTTTTTTCACTTCACTACAACGCTCAACCGGAATCGACCTCTGGTCCCTTTTTTGCTCTTATTTGGAATTCAAATATATAAATTAATTTTTGGTTATAAATATGGGGATTCGTGCTATTAGCGAGCTTTGGGCATTATTAGTCGTAGTGCTTTTGTTTAGTTATATTTTATTAAAATAATTTGTTAAAAATAAACGATTGTGAGCACACAAACAAATCTATTTGTGCTATGGCACTATTGTGAATATTTTATTAACACTGCATTACCGGCAGTTGCTAACATTCGCCAGATGGTAGCGCAAACGCATGTAAGTTTATAGATGTTTGATTGATAGAATAGCTGATTTCTGTTGATATTTGATATGAAACTTTTATATTTGTTGCACAAGATGCGCACGGGTCCGGCTCGTGTTTCTCTAATAAAAAAAAATAATAATTAAATAACAGTTATTATTAACAGGTGTACACGCTCAAAATCCCACAAATAAGTATGAAGTTTAAATGAAATGAAACTATTAGTTTATACAGCCTGATTAAAAAATTACTTTTTGAGGTTTTAAAATTATCGATATCAAAAACCTTATACCCATTTCTTGGTCTCAAAGCGAATCATATATTTGAAATATGGCAGTATGAAAATTCCAAAGCTTTAATAATGAAAGCTTGGGCGTAGTCTGCCAAAAAATGTGATAATGTAACGTGATTTCATGCAATAAATGCTTATGTGGGGATAACAATGATTTGAATTATTGATATCGTGGCATTTTTATTTAAAGGTTCGCGTGTGTTTCCAGTCGCTAAGCTTCTATGACAACTTTTCAAAATATATGCATACTCACTGGACCAGTATTAAGACCAAGTTTACCTATTCCTAGATTATCTTAATTTTCGTTCTTAGGTCCTAATCGGAAATGAATTAACTAGCTTTCCTGTATGAATTTATCTCTTCGGTAATTATCAACAAATTTTAGAGAGCCCCGATGCTTTTTCGTAGACTTTGGCCGTCAGATTCCACTCAAGTTGGAAGGGCGAAATGAAAGAAGTATAAAAAACACGTAGACAAACGTAAACATGATGAAACGAATGTTCAGGTGTTATCATACCGTTGCAGTTTTCCTTTGTTCTGACAAGGTCAGCGTGTACATTTCAGAGGGTGTTTATCCTACTTAACTGATTCGTTTTGTTGGTGGGTGGTATATTGCAACGATTTTCCGTTATCTCTTGTCAAAATTGGTTTATATTTTGTTTGGTTTGTTGTGTAGATTTTCCGACAAGGTGGATAACTGATGTATATTGGAATGATTTTGCGTCATCCGGCGCTGCGGGTAAACCCTGATTGTCTCCAAACCAAATTTGGCAAGGGATGGCGAAAAATAGTTTCAATAAACATACTTAAATGATTCCTAAACGTAGGGTTAAAGGGTTTCCCTCTGCTTTAAAATACCAGAGTGATTTGTCTAGCGACGATTAAGATATTGCTAACTTCTTTGCACAATTTTTCAAGTCCAACTATTCCACTGAATTTAATACTTTTTCAAATGAATATCCATTTCAGCTTAACTCACTTAACACAATTAATATTCCTGAAATATCTCCAGATGAAGTTTTTTCATATTTAACGTCTTTGAAAAAATCTTACAATTACGGTCCTGATTTAATTCCCATTTGTTTTCTTAAAAAATGCGCTGAACACATTTACCAGCCTCTAACTGATTTATTCAATATATCCCTAAAACGTGCAGTCTTTCCTTCTGCTTGGAAGGAATCTTTTCTCATACCCCTTCACAAAAGTGGTAGTAGGTCGTGTGTAGAGAACTATCGAGGAATAGCAAAGTTTTCGGTCATCCCAAAGTTGTTTGAAGCTATCGTTACCAATCAGCTAACATTTTCCATTTCTACTTTGATTGCAGACCCGCAACACGGATTCTGTAAAGGCAAATCTACTATTACTAACCTAGTTGAATTCACAACTCATGTTTCTAAGGGATTTAGAGAAAATCTTCACACAGATGTTATTTATACTGATTTCAGTAAAGCATTTGACAAAGTATCCCACTCCTTACTTATCTACAAGCTGGATCGACTTGGCTTCCAACCTGGTCTCACAAAGTGGATCTCATCGTATCTCTGCGGTCGAACGCAAAAAGTTATCTTTAAAAATACTTTTTCAAATGTTATCGATGCTCCCTCTGGCGTCACACAAGGCAGCCACCTTGGTCCAATTCTGTTCTTGCTATTTATTAATGATATCTGTACCACTATAAAATATTCCAAAATCTTAATGTATGCTGATGATGTAAAACTTTTTAGGTCTTATGCGTCTATCGAAGAACGTCCCTTGCTTCAAGCGGATTTAAACTGCCTAGTTACTTGGTGCAACGTAAATTCAATGCCGCTGAACCTCAATAAATGCAAATTCATGTGCCTATCTCGAAGATCTTTGCCAGCACCCTCTTACGTAACTAATAATTTTTGTCTTCTATCAGTAAACTATTTTGAGGACTTGGGAGTCACGATAGATGCTAAACTTAGTTTAAACCTTCATATTAATGCTACTGTCAATAAGGCTAGGGGTGTTCTTTCATTCGTGAAACAGTGGTCTAAAGAATTTAGTTACCCTTATGTAACTAAAGCTCTTTTCATAACGTTAGTTAGACCGATACTAGAATACGGATCAATAGTCTGGAATCCACAATATCGAGCTCATTCAGATAGACTTGAATCAATACAAAAGCAATTTCTACTTTTCTCTTTAAGGAATTTTCAGTGGGACTCTGCGTATAATCTTCCACCTTATACTAGTCGGTTGAAGCTTATCAATCTTCCAACTCTTGCAAGTCGTAGAGAAATGCTAGGCGTTATATTTATGGCTGCAACTCCTGAATGAACTGATTTCTAGTCCAATTCTTTTGAACGAAGTAAACTTTAACGTTCCATCACGGGTGTCTAGACATTACAAACCTCTTCTTTTGAGGCAGTGTAGAACTAATTTCGAATTAAATGAACCTTTTCGGTGTTTATGTCATGATTTTAACACTCATTCTAATTCATTTGATATAACGGATTCACTTTTTACCATAAAGAAAACTGTCTTATCCTAAACTTTTAACAAAAAAACAAAAAAAAAAAAAATCAAATAAATTAAAAATATTCACTTATTTAACAATGTAGTATGTATATGTATAATTTCTAACTGTTATGTATAGTACTCAGCTGATGATTTTTCTTCTGTAGCTGAGCAGTTTTAGATCTCGACGCTTAACAAACCTCCGCCTATCAACAACTCGGCAATAACAAATCCGTGCGTCATGCGGATGCGCCCCTCGCCCGGTCGAGCGGGCTTTGGAGGGTATTAATCTTATTATTATTATTATTATTAAATGCCATCTTTTCCGAAGCTCAGACACGGGACCACATATTCCGTTTGATCGATATTAGAAGGTGTTATACAGCTATGGCCATACGGCCGCAACTCAAGCTGCCCCGAGGCCTTGTTGCAGTGGCTAACGCGATATTTTTGGCCATTAGGTCTGCAGGCGGGATGTGTAGAATGGCATGCGACGCTGCTGTCGGTGTAGTTTTTATACTCAGTTGAGCAGAGCTCACAGAGTATATTAAGTTTGATTGGATAACGGTTGGTTGTACATATATAAAGGAATCGAGATAGATATAGACTTCCATATATCAAAATAATCAGGATCGAAAAAAAATTTGATTGAGCCATGTCCGTCCGTCCGTCCGTTAACACGATAACTTGAGTAAATTTTGAGGTATCTTGATGAAATTTGGTATGTAGGTTCCTGAGCACTTATCTCAGATCGCTATTTAAAATGAAAGAAATCGGACTATAACCCCGCCCACTTTTTCGATATCGAAAATTTCGAAAAACCGAAAAAGTGCGATAATTCATTACAAAAGACAGATAAAGCGACGAAACTTGGTAAATGAGTTGAACTTATGACGCAAAATAGAAAATTAGTAAAATTTTGGACAATGGGCGTGGCACCGCCCACTTTTAAAAGAAGGTAATTTAAAATTTTGCAAGCTGTAATTTGGCAGTCGTTGAAGATATCATAATGAAATTTGGCAGGAACGTTACTCCTATTACTATATGTACGCTTAATAAAAATTAGCAAAATCGGAGAAGGACCACGCCCACTTTAAAAAAAAAAAATTTTTTAAGTAAAATTTTAACAAAAAATTTAATATATTTAATAATTTGGGAAAAATTTAAACAACGTGACATCAGGACGGACAAGGCGACAGCTGTTTCGATTATACCTTGTAAATCTCTTCAAAGCCTTTTCTCCCGGGAGTGGGAGTCGAACTCGCACCCCTACGATAGTTGAAATGGTTGTAAACGCATTCAGCTACGTCATGCCTGTTGTGAAGTCTTTCCCAATTGCCTTCTTTTTGCATATTTTAATCTTTTACACATTGCATACTTCGTATGCAATTATGTGTTAAAGCTATGCTTGGTACGGCGGTTTTCAAAGAAACTTTGGTTTTGTTGCTGTTTTTCGTTCTATTTATAGAACTACAACGAATTAACCAATTTTGTCTGTTTGTATGATTTTTAATAATCGGGGATTGCCCATATTGCTTTTTTTTTTTTTTTTTTTTTTTTTTTTATAAATGTATGAAAACATTTATTTGAAGCAATTTTTTAATTTTATAATTTATTTAATAATTTGGGAAAAATTTAAACAACGTGACATCAGGACGGACAAGGCGACAGCTGTTTCGATTATACCTTGTAAATCTCTTCAAAGCCTTTTCTCCCGGGAGTGGGAGTCGAACTCGCACCCCTACGATAGTTGAAATGGTTGTAAACGCATTCAGCTACGTCATGCCTGTTGTGAAGTCTTTCCCAATTGCCTTCTTTTTGCATATTTTAATCTTTTACACATTGCATACTTCGTATGCAATTATGTGTTAAAGCTATGCTTGGTACGGCGGTTTTCAAAGAAAAAAATCATACAAACAGACAAAATTGGTTAATTCGTTGTAGTTCTATAAATAGAACGAAAAACAGCAACAAAACCAAAGTTTCAAAAAAAAAAGCAATATGGGCAATCCCCGATTATTAAAAATCATACAAAAAATTTAATATCTTTACAGTATATAAGTAAATTATGTCAACATTCAACTCCAGTAATGATGTGGTGCAACAAAATACAAAAATAAAAGAAAATTTCAAAATGGGCCCTTTTTCATTTAATTTGTCTAGGATACTTTTAACGCCATAAGTCGAACAAAAATTAACCAATCCTTTTGAAATTTGGTAGGGGCATAGATTTTATGACGTTAACTGTTTTCTGTTGTTTGGGGCGGAATCGGTTGATGCCACGCCCAGTTTTTATACACATTCGTCCGTCTGTCCTTCCGCATGGCCGTTAACACGATAAATTCAGCAAAAATCGACATATCTTTAATGAACTTAGTTCACGTGCTTACTTGAACTCACTTTATCTTGGTATGAAAAATGAACGAAATCCGACTATGACCACGCCCACTTTTTCGATATCGAAAATTACGAAAAATGAAAAAAAATGCCATAATTCTATACCAAATACGAAAAAAGGGATGAAACATGGTAAGGTAATTGGATTGTTTTATTGACGCGAAATATAACTTTAGAAAAAACTTTATAAAATGGTTGTGACACCTACCATATTAAGTAGAAGAAAATGAAAAAGTTCTGCAGGGCGAAATAAAAAACCCTTAAAATCTTGGCAGGTATAACATATATAAATAAATTAGCGGTATCCAACAGATAATGTTCTGGGTCACCCTGGTCCACATTTTGGTCGATATCTGAAAACGCCTTCACATATACAACTACCACCACTCCCTTTTAAAACTCTCATTAATACCTTTAATTTGATACTCATATCGTACAAACTCATTCTAGAGTCACCCCTGGTCCACCTTTATGGCGATATCTCGAAAAGGCGTCCACCTATAGAACTAAGCCCCACGCCCTTTTAAAATACTCATTAACACCTTTCATTTGATATCCATATCGTACAAACATATTCTAAAGTCACCCCTGGTCCACCTTTATGGCGATATCTCGAAAAGGCGAACACCTATAGAACGAAGGCTCACCCCTTTTTAAAATACTCATTAACACCTTTCATTTGATACCCATATCGCACAAACAAAGTCTAGAGTCACCCCTGGCCCACCTTTATGGCGATATCCCGAAACGGCGTCCACCTATGGAACTAAGGATTACTCCCTTTTAAAAAACTCATTAACACCTTTCTTTTGATACCCATATTGTACAAACAAATTCTAGGGTCACCCCTGCTCCACCTTTATGGCGATATCTCGAAACGGCGTCCACCTATGGAACTAAGGATTACTCCCTTTTAAAATACTCATTAACACCTTTCTTTTGATACACATATTGTACAAACAAATTCTAGGGTCACCCCTGGTCCGCCTTTATGGCGATATCACGAAAATGCGACCACCTATACATCAACCACCACTCCCTTTTAAAACCCTCATTAATACCTTTAATTTGATACCCATATCGTACAAACACATTCTAGAGTCACCCCTGGTCCACCTTTGTGGCGATATTTCGAAACGGCGTCCACCTCTAGAACTAAGGCCCACTCCCTTTTAAAATACTCATTAACACCTTTCGTTTGATGCCCACATTGTACAAACAAATTCTAGGGTCACCCCTGGCCATCTTTATGGCGATATCTCGAAACGGCGTCCACCTATGGAACTAAGGATTACTCCCTTTTAAAATACTCATTAACACCTTTCATTTGATACCCATATCGTACAAATGCATTCTAGAGTCACCCCTGGTCCACCTTTATGGCGATATTTCGAAAAGGCGACCACCTATGCAACAACCACCGCTCCCTTTTAAAACCCTCATTAATACCTTTAATTTGATACCCATATCGTACAAACACATTCTAGAGTCACCCCTGGTCCACCTTTATGGCGATATCTCGAAACGGCGTCCACCTATGGAACTAAGGATTACTCCCTTTTAAAATAGTCATTAACACCTTTCATTTGATACCCATATCGTACAAATGCATTCTAGAGTCACCCCTGGTCAACCTTTATGGCGATATTTCGAAAAAGCGACCACCTATACAACAACCACCGCTCCCTTTTAAAACCCTCATTAATACCTTTAATTTGATACCCATATCGTACAAACACATTCTAGGGTCACCCCTGGTCCACTTTTATGGCGATATTTCGAAACGGCTTCCACCTATAGAACTAAGGCCCGCTCCCTTTTAAGATACTCATTAACACAATTCGTTTGATGCCCATATTGTACAAACAAATTCTAGGGTCACCCCTGGCCCACCTTTATGGCGATATCTCGAAACGGCGTCCACCTATGGAACTAAGGATTACTCCCATTTAAAATACTAATTAACATCTTTCATTTGATACCCATATCGTACAAACGCATTCTAGAGTCAACCCTGATCCACCTTTATGGCTATATCCCTAAATGGCGTCCACCTGTAGAACTATGGCCCACTCCCTCATAAAATACCTTTAATGCCTTTCATTTGATACGCATGTCATACAAACACATTCCAGGGTTTTCCTCGGTTCATTTTCCTACATGGTTATTTTCCCTTATGTTGTCACCATAGCTCTCAACTGAGTATGTAATGTTCGGTTACACCCGAACTTAACCTTCCTTACTTGTTAAACATCCCCTTGCATGCATACAGTGCCGCGGAAGTTTTCCTCGCTCTCTTCCACATAGTTTCCACGACAACTTACTATCTAGGATGACTCCTATATATTTTGTGCATAATTTTTCTTGTATGGTTACCCCTCTTAGGACCTTAGGACCCTCCAAATAGAGATCTTATATTTCCTAGTAAATAATACTAGATCGGTTTTACCGCGTTGGAGCCGGATTCATCACAGAGCTGATTGTTGGCAGGCATTTTCCGCTTATGATGATTGAAACGTCATCTACATATGCCGTAAATGAAATTTGAAGTGAAATTTTTTGATAGGCAGCGTCCACAGCATTGGTGATAAGAACCCACCCTGCGGCGTTCCTCTGTTTACAGATTTTGTTGCCTCGCATAGACCAATTTCTTAAGGCCGAGTTGAGACTGTCCATGATTGCTCGTTTCGAGACATTGCTAAAAGCTTCAGCAATGTCCAGAGAAACATATACGGAAAATTCCTGGTATTACAGGGCTGATCTCGGGCAAACAGTGACCAGCCTATTAATTTAGGTTAACTGCGAATAATCAAATAAAAAGCCCCTGACAAAGAGCGACTGGCGAGGAGGGTTTGTTATGACATCGCTAGCTGGTGTATCCTATAAGAGATTTGTGAGGAGCGCCAGTGACCTCATCATGTGACTGCGGCGTGTGCACTGGCTCAACCCGGAGCTTCAGTTTCGTGGGTTCCTATACACAATCACACGATCTAGCTTGCTCTTCCCAAGCCTAACGACATAACAAAATAAACTACAATATTTGCACACTGAGGGAAACCTACTATCTATAAGCCTAAAAGTGCCTAACTGAAAACCACGTCTTCCTACCACCTTACTTGCAGCTCGTCCGTATATGGTTTACGGCTGCTCCTAACCCACCCTACCATGGCATCGTTGGTGTTGAAGACGCCCCGTTGTACCACCTACATTTCCATCAGAATCAGACCAAACAGAGTATTTAGCAGCTCATAATAACAACGTTTATTACCTCAAGTATATACAGACCATATGTTCAATCCATTATTTAAACAAACAAAAAAAAATGCTTATAATAATACCAATTTAAATAAGCAAATCGAGTTTTTGCGTTTAAATTTGAATTCACGTAAAAATTTAACAAGGTTTAGGTTTCGATACTTTGATTTCGCATATCATTATTTTGGCTTACTATGCTAACATAATTTTTTTGTGGGTATTTAAATATTAAATTCCTGACCTACCTCAACATATGGTTTTTGGCCTTGATCTTGAAATTTTAATTACATATATTTACACATATATACGGTCATATGTTTCGCAAAAATAGAGCGAACTAAAAAATAGAAAAAAATGAGGCTCCGCGAGAGTTTATTACATCACAAAAACAGAGAGATGGAATTTGCTAAACCAAAACAAATTGCATTCACTTACGTGTTCACATACATACATACATATGTGAAGTTTTGTACACTCCCAAATTTATTCTTAGGAAGCAAAAAAAAAAAACCAACTATTACTCACATATGTATGAACGCATTTATGTATAAAGGAATAAGACAGTGGCGTATAGCAAAAAGGAATAATGAAACAATTTGAATCATCACTCACCAATAATCTGCAATGCAGTAATCCCACGTAGCGTTGAAGGCCTTCTCGCTTGTGATCGCAGCATGATGACGATGACTGTTGTTGTAGCTATAAATTCGCTTGTTCTTACTTTTCAATTTAAATATATTTATGGACTCATTCTAATAGAAATATTGATTCAATTCGATGAAAAAAAAAAATCGTAGACCAAACAAAAAAAAATCTAGGATGTCCTAATTATTAGGGATTGCACTGTAGTTGGGAGTTAAAATATGAGAGATAATGGGAGGAGCTTTGTGCACATAATGTTGCAAACCCAAAATAAACAAAGGAATTTATGAATGAAGACTGTCTTATAATATCTCTCTGACAAATTTAAAGAACAATCAAAAAGTAAATTGGTAATATGTTGAGTTAAGTTAGGGTTGCTACCATGTGGGTTGGACCCACATGGTTACAACAAAAAAACTTAAACGATATTATGCAGGTATAACTAAATTAGGTATCTATACTAACAAAAGTATACTTCTTTAATTTATTTCTTCTTATTTAGGTAGGTATGGTTTTGATATAATATGTATGTATGTTTTACTTAAATATATATATATGTATATATATATATATGTCCTTTATGCAAAAGAGATGGTATTAAAGCTTTAAAGTCCTTTTTTTTTTTTTTTGAAGGGATATCCGAATAATGTATTAAATATATATTAGATGCGTTAATTATATGTATATCATATAAATGCACGTATTCCTTACAAACATATGCGATTCATTCGCTTACCGAAAAAATTACTGAATCAGTAGATTATTTAAAAAAAATGTATCATAATTTAGAAAAAAAATTCAGAAAAGAATTTAGTTATTTAATTTTTGAATAGGGTTTGTTTTTTTCTTTCTTTTTTTTCTGGAACTATAGGTTTTAATACGTATGTTCTTTTATTATATTTATGTATATAGGAAACTGATTTTTAAACGCAAAGAAAACAACGTATGGCACAAATTTGATAATGGAAGAAAAAAAATTCCAAAGATCTTGTAGTCTTTCAGATATACTCAGCTACATACAAGTACGCTGGTATATTTTATACCTTTCCACGACAGAAAGGTATTAATTATTTTCTTCCTATAGAGATTATGTTTAAGTGGTGTTTGTAATTTCGAGGTTAATTTAAAATGTATGATATATTTATCTGTTTCCAAAAATTTTAGCGTGGATTTTCGGAGTTTTTTTTCTTTTCGCTGTCCACTTATCTAGTACCGCTTATGGAGTCTTGATGGCTGTGAAATAATATGGTTTTGGCTGAAGACTTGGCCTTTTCCTTACTTTGGATAACCAAAACGCAGGGATGTTGTAGGTATTTCACAATTAGAAGGATTTTATTTGTTCGCACTTCACAATAACTATTGGAAACAATTTAATTAAAATAAAGTCCCCACTAGTAATCTCACTGAACTTTGGAAATTGTTATTGAAAAAAACTTACCACTTAGTGAATAATTCCTAGGGAAAGGTGGCTGCTTTTACGGGTATAGTGCAGGATGGTTTCTTTTTTTTTTCTTCTTCAATTAAACTATGCCGAACCGCGATGAAAGTAGATAACTCTACACTCACAAAGTTAATTTCATATTACAAATTCGATCGACATTAAATAAGACTTACTGGATGTGATGTTCTCTGCATGCTGGTTCCGAAGGAAAAGACAGATGGGTTTCTTACGGAAATGGTTGAGAGCTAAGCGTGCAGCTTAAAATCATATGGGCAAAATGACATCGTAAAACATATGTTCAAAAATGAACTCTACGATATTAGAAGATGTGTTTAATATACACTAAATTTTTAGATTTCTCTACTTATAATGGTATTCACAGACTCTAATAAAAGTTCTACAAAAAACGATCGAACTCAACTCATGAAGTTTAAAGACAAAAAAAAACTAAATTTGCATGAAGGTAGTGTTGCCCATATGCACGTGCATACACACCTGAACACAAAAATAATTGCGTAAAGATATTTGAGCAAACTAAAGGTACTTTACAAAAAAAAATATATACATATATGGGAGGTCGAAGACTGGTGTGTGGATATCGATGCACTCCAAAATTCAGACCATAGCGCCAATACATTTGAATTCGAAGTGATGCTCACATTATCACATGTAAAAACCAATCTACACTTTTTATAAAAACAAATCTGCAAACTGGGACACTTTTAGTTTTAGAACAGAGTCTACGGAACAAAGGAGTCCTAAACATAAACTTTACTGATAATATATGGCTTAGAAACATCCATGAAAAGTATTAACGATGCTATTACCAACGCTTGCCAATCGTCTATGAAGAAGCGCAAGGGTACAAAACCTTATAATCCATGGTGGAATAGATCTTTGCAGCTATTAAAAGAAAATTGCACCAAGTTGCATCATAAATTAAATAGATTATCAAAACCGAAGAAGCCCACGAAAGAATTCGCCAAAGAAAATGCCCCGGCCAAGACGGAATATGCTAATGCTCTAAGACAGGCATCCATAACCAACTTCAGAGAATTCTACAACAGACAAGGGAAATTTGACCTTATGTCACCATACCATCACATTAATGCATTGTCATCGAGCCCTGATACGTGTGCAAAGTTTCAATCAAACTTATGGCCATTCAAAGTGGTAATAAGGCCAATTGACCTTATGGACGTTGACCTTATGTCACTGCACCATCACACTAAGGCATTGCCATCGAGCCTCGATACGTGTGCAAAGTTTCAATCAAACTTATGGCCTTTCAAAGTGTTAATAACGCCAATTGACCTTATGGCCGTTGACCTTATGTCACCGCAGTATCATATTAATGCATTGTCATTGAGCCTTGATATGTGTGCAAAGTTTCAATCAAAATTATGGCCTTTCAAAGTGGATATAACGCCAATTGACCTTATGGCCGTTGACCTTATGTCACCACACCGGGCACATTAATGCATTGTCATCGAGTCTTGATACGTGTGCAAAGTTTCAATCAAACTTATGGCCATTCAAAGTGGTAATAAGGCCAATTGACCTTATGGCCGTTTACCTTATGTCACCGCACCATCACATTATTGCGTTGTCATTGAGCCTTGATACGTGTGCAAAGTTTCAATCAAACCTATGGCGATTCAAAGTGGTAATAAGGCCAATTGACCTTATGGCCGTTGACCTTATGTCACCAAACCACCACATTAATGCATTGTCATCGGTCCCTGATACATATGCAAAGTTTCAAATTAATCAGACTTCTAGAAACCGGTGAAAATTAAGCTCAAAGATTCCGTTACATACAGGCCAAGCTAATAAAAGCGTGTTAACAAAGTCGCTTTTTCTGTCCCTATGTCCCTTTGAATGCTTAAACCTTTAAAAGTAGGCAACGGATTTTGATGCGCTTTTTTTAATAGATAGAGTGATTGAAGAGGAAGGTTTGTATGTATAATAACATCCATTAAATAGTGGGATATGCTGATGATATTGCAGTGGTAGTAGGGGCCAAGAAACTGGACCTGCTTCAAGCATTATGTAATGACGCCGTAGCAAGAATAAAGGAATGGCTGACCAATACGGAACTGGAGTTGGCTAGCCAAAAGACGGAAGTGGTATTAGTAAGCTCCAAACGGTCGGCGAACGAGTTAGTCTTAACTGTCGGTGATCATCAAATCACCTCAAAGGATTCCTTAAAATACTTAGAAGTGCACATTGACTCTAAGTTAATTTTCAAAGAGCACTTCAGAGGGGTGGGGGAGAAAATGGATTATGGTTAATGGATCACTTATGCGAATAATGCCTAACATTGGTGGTCCGAGCGAAGCTACACGTCAGCTATTGTCCACAGTAACCAGCTCAATAATACTATACGCAGCACCAGTGTGGTATGGATCTAAACAGACCCATCAAAAATATATATTAGCAGCGTACCGACTTGCTTCTTTAAGAATAGCAAGTGCTTATCGGACGGTGTCCGACGACGCGATCCTGGTTCTAACCCGGAAAATCCCAGTGGACTTACTGGCAAGCGAAATGGCCGATCTGTATAACACTAATATCGAGCGACCATCTGAAGAAGACAAGAAAAGAGCGAGGACACAAACAATAGCTAAGTGGCAAGAACGGTGGGAGGCCTCGAGTAAAGGGCGTTGGACTTTCACACTAGTTTGGAACGTAGCTCAATGGAATGAGCGAAAGCACGGCGAACTGAACTACCATCTCACGCAGATAATGAGTGGACATGGCGGTTTTAAAGAGTATTTATGGAAGCGTAGGATAGAGGAAGATCCTCATTGCCCAATGTGTACCACGGAGTTAGAAAACGCAGAACACGTCATGTTCCACTGCCCCCGTTTCCACGAAGAAAGACTCACCTTGCATGGAGTCTTTGGGGAGGAACCTACCACGAGAAATTTAGTATCACATATGTGCAATAGGAAAGAGTGCTGGACTGCAGTGAGCAAAATGGCATTTATAGTAATGACACGCCTGATGGATGCTGAGAGGGAGCGCAGAGAAATGCGCATGCGAAGCAGTGGCGACTAAATGGACACTCAGAGCAAATAGCGGGAATCTGGACGCAGGGACAACAGTAGGCTCTTAAAAAATGAGAAATATGGAACGCCACCCTGAAGTAATGCGAAAGTGGTGCCGGGGTGGGCGACGGTTCCAGAACGGGGCTGTTTTTTAGTCTACGGACACACGGTTGCTGCGACGGCAGCAATTATGGTGCATTAGGCATTTTTCAGCCTCCCCGCAAAAAAAAAAAATGATATGTATGATACCCCTGGGTGACTAGGGTCTCGAGATATAGGCCAAAACGTGGACGCGGGCGCTCCTAGAATGTGTTTATAGAATATGGATAACAAATGAAAGCTGTTGATAAGAGCTTTAGTACAGGGAAGTTTTTATACCTATTGGTGACTATGGTCTCGAAATATAAGCCAAAACGTGGACCAGGATAACACTAGGATGTGGTTTTACATTATGGGTATGAAATTGAAGCTGTTGATGTGTGCTTTAGTACAGAGTAATCTTTATACCCCTCGGTGACTAGGGTCTCGAGATATAGGCCAAAACCTGGACCCGGATACCCCTAGAATGTGTCTGATTATTGATATCCATGAAATGAAAGCTGTTGCTAAGAGCTTTAAAGTAAGTTTCGTTGTGATATTCGATTTAGTCGCATCAACCTGGCAAAACTGATAAACATGCATGCGAAGCCGAAAAGGACATGAATTAATAATACCCACACACCTGTTTACATACGTCCCATTCGATTTGCCTGAAATTGGTATATAAATTTGCCTATATTAGTATTTACGATTCTTTTTTTCCGGGAAGTAGACCAGAGACGGGCTGGGACTGGGATTAGGACTAGGACTAGGACTGAGCCTCGGAGTGGGACTGGGACTCGGAATGGGACTGGAACAAAATACATACCACCCTCTGGGACTGGCAATAAGGAATGAAGAAGATGGGAAAAAACTTCAGAGAAGAGAAAAGAGGGAAGGAGGCTGACAAAGAGATAGAGTGAGACGAAGATAGAGATAGATGAAGCGAAAAAGACGGAGGGAGGAGAGAATATAAGGATTAAGAAAAAGTGAAGAGGGGGAGGGCAGGGCTAGACGGAAAAAGCTTATTAAAATGTATGCAGATAGACCAAATTTAGGGCAGAACAACGTCTGACGGGTCTGCTAGTGTTGATATAAATATAATGCAAGTAAGTTTGTAGGTGGGAATAATAAGTAAGCTAGTTAAGACGAAAGTACATAAATTTTGAGAGCGAAAGAGTGTACCTAAGTAGGCAACAAATTGTTTAGTAAATGATCAAACTATTATTGATGTATGTATGTTAATATGAAAACGTATAATCCGCTGGCTAAGTGGGATGAATCTGACCAAACAAATGGGTTTTTGGTGTGTTTTTTAAAATAATTTCACCATACATTGAGCGCTTTTCAGCGCCTTCAGGTAAAAAGATTATATTGTTATGTGATTGAATATACCATTTTAATTGGCTGTAGTACATAAGAATGCAATCTCTAAACCTGAAGGCGAGTTCCCAATTGGTCTATATCTCGAGTCCTCAGTTACCCAGCGAAAAGAAAAGCCCTCAGCGCATTTATCAACAACTTACAATGGTTCAAACACATCCTAGGGTTATCCGGGTCCACTTTTTGGTCTATATCTCGAGACCCTAGTCACGGTGGGGCATGAAAAATACTCCATACTATAGCAATCATCAACAACTCTCATTTGCTACCCATATTGTACAAGCACATCCTAGGGTTATCCGGGTCCATTTTTTGGTCTATATCTCGAGACCCTAGTCACGGAGGGGCATGAAAAATAATCTATACTATAGCAATCATCAACAACTCTCATTTGCTACTCATATTGTACAAACACATCCTAAAGTTATCCGGGTCCACGTTTTGGTCTATATCTCGAGACCCTAGTCACGGAAGGGCATGAAAAATAATCTATACTGTAACGAATTTGCTGCAAATCCTCTTATTTGCCCTTTTGCTAGGTTCGTATCGCTAAACTGTTGAATAAATAACTCCAATATTGAATAGTGGAAAAATGGCCTTTATTAAAATACTTCACAATAACACTCAAACTGTTCAAAGAATAGTTTAATAACCAAACTGATAGCTTAAATGAACTCTACTATTCAAAATATTACTGCTATTGCTCGCTAGATATCGTCTTAGTCGTAACTGCTTGACAACTCAAATCAATCTGAATTACAGCGCCTCTACATCTGTCGCCTTTTATACTCTTTGGTTTCCTTGTTCGCATCTTCTAGAATCTACTAGCATTGTCCAAGAGCTCTCAAACTTCTCAGCAATAACTAAAATTGCACAATTTTATACATCTTCTAGGCGCTTCCAGAATCTACTAGTCCAGTAGCTCTCAAACTTCTCAGCTGTAACTACAATTGCACAATTTTATAGTTTTTCTCATTGCATACTTATAGGAGTATCTCAGATATATGCATGTGTTAGTGCATTGACTCTCCGCTGCTCGTATACGTACATGGTACATATATGTAGACGCAGTTATTGTTTCGTTTATGTAGATACATAATGATTGAATTATTGATGTGTATTCACGTCACTGCTTAGCATCGGCTTAGAGACGGCAGCACTCCTTAGTTTTGCTAATATTCGTAACAATACTATAGCAATTATCAACAGCTCCCATTTGCTACCCATATTGTACAAGCACATCCTAGAGTTATCCGGGTCCACGTTTTGGTCTATATCTCGAGACCCTAGTCACGGAGCGGCATGAAAAATACTCTATTCTATAGCATTCATCAACAGCTTCCATTTGATACCCATACTGTACAAACACATCCTAGGGTTACCCGGGTCCACGTTTTGGCCTATATCTCGAGATCCTGGTATTCGATTCTTAAAATTTCAAAACGCAAACCATCTACAGAATAGTCAGAAAAAAAGCCTAAAAATTTGGTTTGGATAGGTGAGCCCGTTCTTGAGTTATAAAATCACAACCAAAAATGGTATTCATTTTTATATACATATATAGATACATCCATAATTCGATTACGCAAAATTTAATGTTTTTTTTGCTCTCTGATTACTTTTTTTCTTCTGAAATTTGACTTCTGATTTTTAACTTCTGATATTTGACTTCTGAAATTTGACTTCTGAATTTTGATTTCTGAATTTTTTTTCTGAGTTGTGACTTCTGAATTTTGTTTTTGAAAAAAGAGTTCTGACTAATGTTTTCTGAAAAAATGTGTTTCTGATTTTTTTTTCTGAATTTATGGGGGGAACCGCTCTCAGTGTAATACACCAATGGGGGAAAATGCTAAGCTAGTATTTGGTAGGGCGAAAACTTAAACTATGGCATTTACGAGAGCGGCTAAAACAGTTAAAATAGAAATGGATGGAACTCAACTGAAGTTTGTTAGTGAGATGAAGCTTCTTGTTGTAATTATTGACGGAAATTTAAGATTTATAAAACATCTGAAGTATATTGTTGAGAAAGCCTATAAAATATCTAAAGATCTTTGTAATTTCGTACGACCAACAGAGGGAGTGCATCCTGATAACGTTGTTATCATTTACCAGCAATTCATAGAACCGACAATTACTTACGCTGCTAATATCTGGGGAAGTTCAAGAAAATGGTACTATATTCGAAAATTATTTAGATCATTTCAAGGACAATTTGCTATTCGCGCTATTAGAGCTTTTCACACGGTCTCAGCTACATTTTGTTGTTGTTGTAGCAGTGCTTCGCCCCATCCAATAGGCGCGACCGATCACAAAATGTCATCGATATCCTCTAACGGGAGTCCAAGGAAAATTGCAGTTTCAACAGGGGTGGACCATAGTGAGAGAGGTGTTAGAGACGTTGGTGCCACATTACAATTGAAGAGATGGTTGGTGTCATGTGGGGCACATTGCAAGCAGGACATACATTTTGTATGTCGGGGTTGATTCTGGATAGGTGCGACTTTAACCTGTTACAGTACCCAGATCGAAGTTGGACCAGATTGACGCGCGTTTCCATAGGGAGAGTGCGTTCCTCTCCTTCGAGTTCTGGGTATTTTTCTTTAAGAACTGTATTCGCCGGGCAATTCAAGGCTTAGAGGTCTGTCGCCTGTTTGTGGATATCACTGAGGACCTGCGTGTGATTTTTTGCTTCATACGGCTGCGTAATTAGGTGCCGTATTTCCTCATAATTCTTACGGAGATCACCTCTTAAGCCCCTGGGAGGTGTGGCCTCATCTATCTGTCTGTTGGTATGTTTAGGTGGTGTTCTGGTGACATAAGAAGACAGCCCGTAGCTGTTCTGAGGGCAGTGTTTTGCTTGGCCTGTATTTTCTTCCAGTGAGTAACCTTTAGGCTTGGCGGCCATATTGGGGACGCGCAGCATGCAAGCGGCGGCCAATTGCTTTGTAAGTGGTAAGGAGCATTTCCTTGTCTTTACCCCAAGTGCTGCCGGCAGGAGATTTGAGGATTTTATTACGGCTCTGGATTTTAGGTACATCTGCAGTTGCAAGCTCTCCAAAATGTAGATCCTGATCGAACGTCACACCCAAACTTTTGGGTGTAAGACAGTCGGTAGCGTAATGCCATCAACGTGGATTTCCAATATGGTTGACATTTACCGCATCCATGATGTAAATAAGGTCGCCGATGATTTGGTCGGTGACAATGAAAGGTTTCGCGAGGGGAAATAACTGGAGAGATCATGGAGATAGCTGCTTATTTTATTACAAAGCTCATCGATGTGCGGGCATGCGCCTGTGGCCATTATTGTGCAGTCATCGGCGTAGGATACAATAGTGACTCCTTCTGGTGGTGAAAGTAGTTTCGATATGTAGAAGTTAAACAAAAGCGAGGATAGGACACCAGTGGTACCCCTTGTTGAATTCTTCTGGGTTTAGATGTTATGTTCCTAAATTGCACCAATGCTTGCCTTCCCTTCCAAGTCTTTATTTATCTTGCAGTAACGTGCCGTGGTTAACCGTATCAAAAGCTATTGATAGTTCTAGCGCAACGAGTACTGTCCTGTGATGGCGTTTTTGATTTAATCCGCAAATCATCTGCGTGTTAATGGCGTTTAGCGCGGTAATTTTCGAAAGCCATGCTGATGATTGGCAAGACGCAAATTTGCAGCGAAATAGGGAAGCAGAATGGCTTCAAGTGTCTTGGCTACTGGCGATAGGAGAAATATCGGACGATAAGATTCTCCTCTGTTAGCTGGTTTCCCAGGCTATTTTCCATTTTTCTGGGATGACGAAGGTGCGCGTTAATGGTAATTGGGGGCGCGGTGTGTTTATGCTTGTGTGCGCGTCTGTTGGCACGCCGTCTGGATTTGTCAACCGTAGAATGCATTACATATTGACAGCACTTTATCGTCCAAGGCGATGGAAATGTTGCCACTGTGCTTAGTCGGGTACGATAGGGACTTTATGGTGGACCATAGCTTACCTACACCGGCAGAGAGGTTACAATTCTTTAATTGCTCCTCCCACCTCGCCCGCTTGTGTTGATCCACAACCAATCTGATGCTTCGGTTTATATGACTTATTTGGGGGTCGCCGGGGTCGTGCTGTCTTATAAGGTTACGTTCTCTCGCTAGAGTTACGTCCCCCGCTGGAAAATGTGGCCAGATTTCCAGGGTTCTTTCGGCGGGAATAAAGCGAGCCGAAGCCGATTTAATTACCTTGCAGAAAGCACGCTCCCCGTGACAGGCATCAGGGATAGGGAGGACAGCAAAACGATTGTCAGTGTAAGTTTTCCTTTTTTAAAATTTATGAGAGTGCGTTTTCAGCTACATACGCATTAGCACTGGTGGGGTGCATACCACTTCACCTAAAAATAGCAGAGTTATAAAAAATATAAGAAATAAGTCAATGGCACATTAAACCAACAAAGTGAACTTAGTCTCCAGAAATTACTGAAACTGCACCCGGCTATCAGGGGAACAATGGAGTATAAAACAGTGGAGTCACAAGAGCAAATAAATTCTACAGACAACGCTGATGTTACTCAAATTTAAATCGACGGAAGGAAGCTTGACTCAGCAGCATATGTAATTCGGTACCCAAATATTCAATGCGAAAATAAAATGTTAAAACTCAACGAAAGTTGCAGCGTATTTCAAGCAATCGACGCGGCGCTAGAGTGGGTTGAACTGGCTTCAACCGCAACCCACGTTCACTTATACTCTGACAGGATGTCCTGTTTGGAAGCCATTAAAGATCGAAGCAATGACATGGTCACTTATAGCTTCCAAAAATGACCGTCTTCACCGGCTCTCTGCACGCAGCATTATTGAATTCTGCTGGGTCAAGGCCCAGGAGAAATCAAATTGTCAGATTTTCGAATGAGCTATGCGAAACGTCAGATTCGTTTAGAAATAGAATCCTTATGGCAAACGGCATTCATTACCGATAAAAATCTCGTGGAGTCATTGAAAAAACCACATTTTGATATTATTAGTACCCTAAAAGTTTTCACTAATATGCTTACTTAAATTATAATATTTATCTTAAACAAAGGAAATAAAAATAAATACAAATATGGTTATTATGTATGTATATAAATAAAAACTATTCACGTTTTCCATTTCAGCCTGTGTCCATTTGCAGGCCCTATTATCATTGTTCAAACCATAAACTTGTATACAGAGCTTCCAATAATTGTCATATTTAATAGGGGAAAAACCAAACTTTGTTATTATGCAAATTTAATAAGGCACATACTACGGGACACCCTTGCGCGTGAACAGCAAGGTGCCGCAAAAGATTTGTAAAGGTACGAGGACGACGAGTTTTGGGTCTAGCCCAGATTATCCCGTGCGATGTATCCATCCCTTACACGTGACACACTGACAATTTTTTTTGAAATTTAATTACATTATTATATTACAAGTTATAGATAAATTCAATTTTAGTGTAAGGGCAGGCTAAATATTACAATGATAAAATCATATTAAGAATTACAAAACTGCTTAAAATTAACCGACCAATTACAATAAACTTTTTATGTGTTTTCTCAAAACAAACTTTCTGTTGGGGGTATTAGACAGATTAATAAGATTTGAGGGTAACTCGTTTAAAATTAATGGTAGTTGCACAGAGAGCATGCTTTTGGTACAGTTGTTGAAGAATTTTGTGATCAACAGTCTATTTTCCTTACATTTACGGGTACCATCACGGTCAATTGGTACCTTAGGCTGCTATCATCATAAAATTCATTCAATTTGTGGCGAATATTAGCATTTCGGTTCATCACTATGCCGCTACTAAATATAAGCACAACAACAATAAAGGAAGCAGCCACACATATGTACATGTAAACATCAAAGCAAGCAGCCACACATACATGCAAACAGCGAAGGCAACAGCAAAGAGAATATTTCACATACATACATGTACGCAGCAGCTAAGAACGTGAACGTGCCGCTTTGATAAGTTCTGAAGCCCACGCAAAGGCCGAATTCTTTTGCACTGGAAAAAACTCTACAAGGCTCAATACCTTTGCACGTTCCCGTAATTCTTAAATACTAAATTAAATAGTTGTCAATAAAATCTGGGATCCAACTCGAAGTTTGCGGCGATAAATATGAAATTTCGACTTTTTCCATGCGATGGAGTTGCTTAAGCACAATTTTGAGTGTAGGCTTTTAAAATGCGTAGGTATGTATATTCACTATTTTAAATTACTTTTAACTCTTTCAGTATGTAGACCAAACTAGTCATAATATAAATTTTTTAGGCAATATTTCTATCACCTAGGTCTCAAATAGCTAAAAAAATTGACTTCTATATGTAAGAAAAATCCTAGTTCGAAACTGGTGCGCTTCTAGTGCATTCTGAGCCAGTACTACTTCGCCCTCTATCTCTTTTAAATGCTTTCAACTGACGATTTTAACTAGGGAAATCCTTCACATCAATTCCTTCTGACTCCATACCTCCCGTAAGCGTGCTTGATGTTCGGATTTACTTCCGGTCGTATTCAAACCACGGCTCTCCAACTTCTTCTTCAGTTGCTGGATTTTCAATTCGCTCAACTTGGCCATGTACTTTTTGTCCTCCACTACTATGGAATTATTCAACAATTCCTCTTCACCATTTGCACCTTCTGCTATAGTTCGAATCGCTAAACGGTCGCATAAATAACTCAAAAATTCAGTATAGCAATATCTCCTTTATTTAAAACTCTACTGTAGTAGTAAAACTTCACAATCACAATACTCGAGTACTTCACAGAAAGCGTGTTAAAATCAAACTGATTCCTTATCCCTCAGCTTGCGCTGCTTGTATACTCTCTGTTATTTCACCTAAGGTTTAGACTTTTCGCGAACAGCTGCTTATTTATTTCTCCTGTATCGTATGTTCACGTTTTGTCTGCTAGTTATATGCGAAATATAAGAAATTTATCAGAAGTATAAGACAGTTTTTTCCTTCCTAAGCACCAGTTGAGCGCTTATTCTTGTTTAAAATTTAGTTGGATTTTGCGAAATACAACCAAATGGCAGATTAACAATATGAAAAAAGGGTATTATTTAAAGCGTATTGTGGTTAATATAAGCATTTCGATACATCACTATGCAGCTACTAAATAAATGCACAACAACAGTAAGCAAGCAGCCACACATATTTCATATTGCATATCTTTATTAAGTCAAATGGTAACAACCTTACTGACTAGATTACAGGTTAACTTAGTACTAGTTTAACAATTTTAAAGTAAGATTTACTGAGATAAGTAATAGGACTCAATGCGTGCCTTAAACAGAGACCTTGGCATGGCAAAGTCCAGGTCAAGGCTTCTGGATAGGCGATTAAATTCTACAAGACCTCTTAGAAGAGGTGCGAAACTGAAGTAATTCGAACGCAGCACTTCAACGCGGAATGTACTGTGAAAGCGGAGAGCTCTGTTAGGGACATTGAAAGTCAACTGCCCAAGTAGTTCTGAGCAGTCAATTGCACCGGATATTATGTCAAAAATAAACATTACGTTTTGAACAAGACGTCTAACTTCAAGTGGCAAGACATTGATAAGCATGCATCTTGCATTGTAGGGTGGCAGGGGATTAACAAAGTGCAGAGGTTGAAGAGCAAATCGTATGAACTTGCGCTGAATTCTTTCAATTCTTAAAGAGTGTGAAGAGTATATGGGATTCCAGATGACTGATGCATACTCTAGCTTGGAACGCACTAAGGCATTGTATAAGATTTTCCTGGTATATGGGTCCTTGAAATCCTTAGCATATCGTCGCAAGAGAGCTAAGTTGGTATAAGCCTTTGATATGAGAAAGTTTACATGATTACAAAAAGTAAAATATGAGTCAAAAGTTACGCCAAGATCGCGAAACTCATTAATTGACGCAAAAGTTACATTTGAAATCGAGTACGCGAATAAAAGCACATTCGTAGACTTAGTATACGTCATGTGACAGCATTTACTAATATTGAGTCGCAGATTATTTTTACAGGCCCAATTATTTATAGCATTCAGATCTTCTTGCAGACGCAAGCATCAGAAGTACAGGAGATTCTCCGAAAGAGTTTTAAGTCGTCAGCATAAAGCAAATAATTCGAATAGTTTATGCATGAGCCAACATCATTAATAAACATTAAGAACAAAATAGGACCAAGGATGCTACCTTGTGGTACACCCGAAGTTGCTGAGAATTCATAAGACTTAGTTCTCTCGATTTCAACAAAAGATATTCTATTTTCCAAATAGGACTTCAGCCACGACAGAAAGCTTGAGTGAAAGCCCATGTTTTAAAGTTTTCACAGAAGTAATTTGTGCGAAACTGTGTCAAAAGCCTTGGAAAAGTCCGTATATATGGCGTCTACTTGACATCCATCCTTAAACGCAGAGACACAAAACTGAGAGAAAACAACCAAATTTGTAGCAGTCGAACGTCCCGCAATGAAACCATGCTGACATGGATCGACTATTTTATTTATAGCGAATGATACTTTGTTTTTAACTACCTTTTCAAAAAGTTTTGAACATGTTGACAGTTTGGATATTCGCCTGTAATTCTTTACTTCATTTTTATTGCCTGACTTGAAGATAGGAGTGATAGACACCAGCTTCCAGCGATCAACAAAAACTCCAGACGATAGCGAAATATTGAAAATGTGGGGCACAGTGGCACACAAAGGGAAATACTACATTTCTTAAATAAAAAAGAGGACAATCCATCAATATCATTTTTGATTGAGGTCTGTAAGGAGGATATACCCAAGATAATATCGGTTTCAGACAAGGACAGAGACCCAAAGTCTAAAGGTTTGGGGCTATCAGTAAGATACCTGTTATCAAAGTTATCGGCCTCAAGAACAAAAAAAAATTTGAGAAAATCAGCAAAAAGATTTGCCGAATCGACCAAACTGTTGGAGCAAATGTCATTAAATTTGACACAGGTAGGTATATTATAACCTTTCTTTGAACGATCATAGTTCCAAAAAGATTTAGGATTAACTTTCAACTCATCTTCAACTCTAGAAACGTATTTATTGTACAAAAGCTTATCAAGAACATTGAACTGCGTCATATATGAAGTATACTGATCTTTAAAAACAGTATCGCTGGTATCCTTGTATAATTTAAAGTACTTATTTCTTTGATTTTTCAATTTTTTCAACCTAGTATTGTACCAGGTTAGTTTGTGAACTTTAACTGGTAGGAGAGAGAGATTCCTACTGAATATGTTAGCCATCTTTAGCAGAAAAATGTCGAAACATTCAGTTGCATTTTTAGCAAAGAAAATAGATGTCCAGTATATTTCAGATATGAGAGAGTTTAAAGATTCATAATTTGCATCCTTAAAGTTATAGGCGCGCTCATTATTATTTATATTGTTTTTCGGCACTAGGTCGAAGAATTCAATAACTGGTTCACGAAACTGTTAAGCTGAATTAGATTGGCACTAAAAAGGGTGTCTAAGAAATTAATCTCATGGGGATGATGAACATTGGTAGGTGTTAAGATATCATCTTCTAGTAATTTCGACCAAACAACTTTGCTGAGATTAAAATCTCCCAGGACGCAAAAAGTACTATCAACATTATATTCATATAGGTCAAATATATTATTAACATGAGCAAAGTACAGCAAAACTGTGCTGCAAGGCGGAATGTACGAAACGCAGATAAATAAATTGCCAGAAGGCGCAGTAATACAGACACAAGGCTGGTCCAAGAGAGAGTCATCGTTAGAAAGCGACACAAAAGAAGAGAGAAAAGAACGCCTTACAGCAATTAACACCCCACCGCCTCTGAAACGCCCTGTTTTGATAGGGTCTCTATCCTTTCGATAAGTTTGAAACAGACTTTGATCAAAAAATTCTGAGTCAGAGAAGTCATTATTAAGCCAAGTCTCAACAATGACGTAGACATCATAGTCGCACCGTGAAGTGGCTAAAAATATATCTTTAGATATCGTTCTCAACCCAGATATATTCTGATAATAGATATTTATACTTTTTTTTAATATTACCGCGTATAGCTAAGGTTTTGCAGTTGAGCCCTGTGCTTTTTGAAAAAATCGGAATGGTTTAATTTTGACGTCCGATGGCCATAGCGAAGACTCAAGAAGCTTATTATATATTGAAGGCGAGAGTCCAAGTTTAAAATTACATCTTGATAACAAACTCGAGTCTGTATCTTTCTTTATTAATTTAAAACAATGAATTAATGAAGGCGAGATGTTTGCATTATGTGAGACATAGTCGACAATATCGCTAGCGTTCACATGTAAACATTAAAGCAAGTAGCTACATATACATGTAAATAGCGAAGCTAACAGCGAAGAGAATATTTCATACATACATGTAGTCAGCAGGTAAGCGCATAAGTTATTACTCGCACATATACACGCATAAAAATAGAAGCCAAAAGTGAATACCAGATACATAAAGGAGGAATAAATAATCAGCTGTTCGTCAAAATTCTAGAACTTAGGGGAAATGGGCGAACGAAGTAATCAAGAGTACATAAGCAGCGCAAACTGAGGAACAGTCAGTAAATTTGATTTTAACATGCCATTAGTGAAGTACGCGAGTATTGTAATTGTATTACAGAAAAGTTGTAAATAAAGAACATTTCGCCATACTGAATATTTGAGTTATCTATTGGACAGTTCAGCAATTCGAAAGTTAACAGAAGCTGCAAAGAATTAGGAATTTCCCGAAATTCGTTACAATTGATGTCAGAAAAGGAATTATTGAATAAATTCCAGAGGATATGGCCAAGTTGAGTGAGTTGAAGATTCAGCATCTGAAAACGGAGTTGGAAGCCCTTGGATTGAATACGGCTGGCAATAAATCCCAGCTACAATCACGACTGAGGTAGCTATGGAATGATGAACACACTGTTCATCCTGACGTGGAGAAGTCAGCAACTAAAATTTTGGAGAAGATAGAGACTCCAAATCCAATGGCAAGTGTAGACACTAATGCAATACTAGCAGTGCTGAAGTAACCGTCGTCACAAATATCAACAGATATGCCAACACAGCTGGATGAACAGACGACATATATGGCATCCAGATTGGAAGCACAGGAGCAGCGCTTCTCACCGCAGGTGGTAAAATGTCTTCGCAGTTAGAAGCACAGTAAGCAAGGGTATCATCAAAACTGGAAAGCTTTCCAAGGCCGTCGGTTCTATGTACAGGAGCGACTCGGGATTTTTCACGACCAAGGACTGCTATTTCAGTGTAACCCCATTTAAATTGTTGCATCCCTCCCACAAATTGTCATCCACCCAGCAGCTCCTTGTAGCGGGGCTGCTCCATATTCTCTTGCTCCGGGAAGGTATCGAATCCAACCCGAGTCCGTCTCCTGAACCTGGTCCTGATAAATGGTTTTGCTGAATCTGCCGGAAAGGATCTTTTTAGGACGGTCATACTCTTGTCAGTGTGTTCCGTGTAAGGGATGGTTGAATCGGACAGGTTGTTTTGGGCTAGATCCCAAAACCAGACGTCCACGTAACTTCTATACATATTTTGTGGCTCCTTGCTGTTCACGTCCTAGGACGTCCCGTAGTCTGCGCCTTAGCGCCCCCTCACTACCTTCCAGCAGCCCCGCTGCTCAGCAAGCCACAAAAAGTACCCGCTGTTGCTCGCACCCCACGGCACCACCAACTCTTACGGCTGTTCCCACTCATACCTACAATCTCCGTAGTAGAGTCGGGAACAATGCCGATCATCAGCCCCTGCCCCGTCTTCTCCCCCCCCCCCCCCCCCCCCCCCATCTTTTCCGGCAGCAATTGTGTAGGTCAGGGAAACAGACTCTTAGTCCCCACCTCCCTTTGCACCGTTTGCCAGCACAGAATATATATTTTTGCGACATCCGCCCAATGCAGCGCCTGCCATGGACGGTGCCACTTTCCTAGATGTTCTGGTCTCCGCGACGGCAACCCCTCGACGGGTTTCATTGCGCCGTGTTGCCAGGCCGCTTACCCAAATACACCGGGTACCCCAACGCTTACCCAAGGACGTCCAGTCCCAGGGCCACAACAGCAGTTGCGTCCTAGCCTTCCACAACCCAGACGTAGTCACCCGTCACTTACTCCCAGAGTGGCGACGTCTCCCCCTGTGCACTTCAGACTTCTAAAGTTAAACTGTAATGGATTAACTGGGAAGATCACGGAGATAGTCGATTTCATGAAGTGGCACAACATCCGCATTGCTGCAATTCAAGAGACTAAACTCACAGCAAGATCTGCACTGCAGACCTGTTCTGCGTATAATGTCCACAGAAAAGATCGCGAGAGCGAAAATGGAGGCGGTCTCGCGTTTATCATACACCAAACTGTGCATTATCATATATTTGATCCCGGTATCGACCGCAGGGACTGTGTCTTAGAGCGTCAAGGCTTATCTGTCCGGTCAGGCGATGCAAGCCTAGAAATCATCAACATCTACATCCCCCCTGCCACCTGTTGCCCCAGTGGATACCGCCCTAACATTAGCGCCTTACTCACTAATATAGAATATAATAGAAGAAACGACGTTCAGCACAATAAACGGAGACGACCCCACATGTATGGTAGGAAGCTGTCACAGTTCGCCGGATATTTCAATAGTGAGCGCAGAACTCGTAAACTGCGTCAAATGGCAGCCGATGGTAACATTGGCATCTGACCATCTGCCTATACTTATTTCGCTCGAGCGTACCGCCGACTTCATCGTCACAAAAAAACGCTCTTTCATAAACTTTAAAAAAGGAAAATGGGACGAATACAAATATTTTACAGACAACCACTTTACTTTGCTGCCCTCCCTATCCCGACTGATGCCCGCTAAGAGGAGCGTGCTTTCCGCAACGTCATTGAATCCGCCTCGGCACGTTTCATTCCCGCCGGTAGAATTCCCGAAATTCGGCCCCACTTCGCGGCGGAGGCCGCAAATTTAGCGAGAGAACGTGACCTTATAAGAAAGCTCGATCCCGACGACCCTCAAATAAGGGACATAAACCAATGCATCAGTATTGGGTATTATATATTATGTGTTAATGGCAACTCAGTTTACGAACATTACATATGCTACATACACATGTATATACAAACGCACTATACTCTCTCTTGTTTCATTACCACTTCTTGTAATCATTCCTATGAACTATAATACTCTTACTAAATAAATCATTCGAAGTTTAGCTGTCAAGTAGGTGCGTTGTAATTATTAATACACAACATAATTGGCGACGAGCGGGTAAAAAAAATTAAACAAAGAACTTTTTAATTGGTGTTAAAGAACCTTTAAGCGTTGCAAAATAACAATAAATAAAGTAAGACGAATTTCGTCAGTGAAAATTTAATTCACAAACAGCGCAATATCTTTTTTACTTCGAATCAAAGTCAGTGGGTCTCTTAAAATGCAACAAAATACAACAACAACAAATACACCGACCACATTATTTCAGACAACAAATGTGCCGGAATTCCAGCCAAATGATGAAACATGGATGATGTGGAAGGACAAATTAGAAAATCATCTTGCTGAGATAAATTGTGTAGAAGAAAACGCAAAAAAACGCATTTTATTAAAATCAATTGGTGCTGCACAGTACAGTTTTTTATACGATTTATGCACACCGTTATCTCCAGCAACAAAAACATACAAAGAGCTGTGTGAAATATTGGAAGCGCATTATACACCACCAACAATTATTTTTCGAGAACGGAAGATTTTCCATCAAGCACCAAAAACGGATGATGAAACCGTTTCTCAGTGGTTTGCAAGAATGAAGAGATTAGCAGCAAAATGTCAATTCGGTACACATTTTGAAACTCTTGTACTAGATCAATTCGTGATCAGCTTACCAGATAAAATTTTTGACCGCATCAGTGAAGAAAACTCATCCTTAACATTGGCTAACGCTCTAACCAAAGCAATGATTTTAGAATCAAAATTCTTGCTCAATACTGCTGATTCTACTACTGGATCGAGTGTGAATTTGGTAAAAAAATACCCGTCAAAAAACAACAATACACGTACAGCAGTAAGCAATAATAAAAATGGTAGCAGCAGTAAAAGTAAGTACGAAAAGAAACCAAAGTGTTTTCGTTGCGGATGGAAGAATCACGAGGCAAAGGAGTGCAAATTTAAAGACAGCACATGTTACAAATGTTCCAAAGTAGGACACTTAGCTTCGGTATGCAGATCTAAATCGAAAAGGGCTGTAAATTATGTGTCTGATTCAGATAAAATTGATCAAAGCCACACTGACGAGTCATTTAATTTTTCTATTTTCAGCGTATGGTGTGTATTCCCTATCAGTGGAGGTCAGAGGGAGGAAAATGGATGTTGTGTGTGACACTGGAGCGCCATGTACACTTTTTCCAAAATCTCTGTATAAGGAGTTATGCAAAAACGAAAAACTTTTCCCATGTTCGATTCCATACGTGGACTATAATGGTAAGCAAATAAAATTATGTGGAAAATTTACTACACCCATTACATATCGCGGTATTACAAAAAAGATTTCTGTGGTCGTATCAGACACTAAAAGCCCTCCACTGCTAGGTAGATCATTTCTGCGAGATTTCAATTTTGAATTAACTCAAATCAACCTTGTGTCAACTGAAGAAAAACATACAATCATATTAGAGCAGCTTAAAATTGAGTTTTGCGGGGTTTTTAAAGAAGAATTGGGAAAATTCAGCGGTCAGAAAGTAAGACTAGAACTAATGAAAGATGCAAAACCGATTTTTTGCAAGCCTCGACCTTTGCCAATAGCTTGGAAAGAACAGGTAAAGAAACAATTACGGGAGTTAATCAAGGGCGACGTTTTAGAACTCGTGGATAACTCTGATTGGGGAACGCCACTTGTTCCCGTCCCAAAGCCAGACGGCACACTTAGAATATGCGGAGACTACAAGGCTACCATAAATAAATATTTATGTGACTATAAATATCCACTTCCGCGCATAGATGAAATATTTGCATCACTAGAGGGTGGTGAACTTTTCACCAAATTAGATTTATCAAATGCGTACAACCAATTAGTTTTGGATGACGATTCACAACTTTTATGTGCGTTGAGCAGACATATAGGTACGTTGAGAGTCAAGCGCATGCCATTTGGTATAAAGCCAGCAGCAGCCATTTTTCAAAAGACTATTGAAAATTTATTGCGAGGAATCCCAAATGTTGTCATATACCAAGACGATATTACTCTCACGGGGAAAACTTTTCATGAGCACATACAAAATTTAAGGGCAGTTTTAGAAAAATTCAAAGCTTCAAATTTAAAACTTAATTTAAAAAAATGCGCCTTTTTTCAATCTAAAATATCCTATCTAGGTTTCAATATAGATAAGCATGGCCTAAGCAAAACAAGTGAAAGGATATCGAGCGTCCTAAATGCTCCTGTTCCAGGGAACGTTTCAGAGGTCAAGGCATTTATAGGAATGGTCAATCATTATTCAAAGTTTGTCGAAAATTTCGCAAAAAAAGTAAGCCCTTTATATAATTTATTGCAAAAAAATGTGCAATTTAAATGGACAAATGAATGTCAAGCAGCATACGAATTAATAAAAAAAGAAATTACTTCGGACCAGGTGCTGGTTCACTTTAATGTCGACTTGCCTTTAATTCTGTCAACTGATGCTAGTAATAGTGCAGTCGCGGGCGTACTTTCCCACAAATTTTCAGATGGTTCTGTAAATCCTATTGCATTTGTTTCGAGATCTCTTTCTAAAAGTGAACGAAATTATAGCACGCTTGAAAAAGAGGATCTTGCCATCGTATATTGCGTGACAAAATTGCGACAATATTTACTAGGAAACCATTTCATTTTAAAAACCGACCATAAGCCGTTAGTGACAATCCTTGGCGAACATAAAGGTTTGCCAGCAATGGCAGCTGCCCGAATGCAGCGGTGGGCGTTCATACTTTCAGGGTTCAATTACACGATTACGTACGTCAAGGGCATTTCCAACGACGCTGATAGCTTGTCTCGCATACCGCAAGCGACAAATCAACAAGACTGTTTCGAAAATTCCTATGTCAATTTTATTGAAAATTCGAACTATTTGAACATCAATTTTATAAGCGTTGGTAGGGAAACTAGAAAAGATCCAATACTTTCCAAGGTATCCCATGCTATTCTTCATGGCGAAGTCAACAATTTGACTGGAGCAAAATTTATTCCTTTCAAGGATAAAATTAACGAACTAACTGTTGAATATGACTGTATTTTATGGGGATATAGAGTCGTTATACCTGAAAAATTTCGATTTTCATATATTAAACGAGCTTCATGCCTCACATATGGGCATCGTGAAAACGAAGGCTCTCGTCAGATCGTATGTCTGGTGGCCAAACATAAACTCTGATATCGAACATGTAATAAAGAATTGTCTCCCATGCCAAAAGTTGCAAGCGAGTCCAGAAAAAAGCTCCTTAATTTCGTGGAAGCCAACTAACTCTCCGTGGAGTCGAATACATGCTGATTTTGCTGGACCAATAAAAGACTTTCACTTTTTGATCATTATTGACTCCTTCACCAAATGGGCTGAAGTTTTTCAAACAAAAGATTTAACGTCGAGCTTTGTCATTAGAAAAATGAGAGAGACTTTTGCTCGCTATGGTATTGTCGACACGCTAGTCACAGACAATGGTCGTCAATTTACTTCTGACGAATTTAAGTCATTTTTGAAAACAAATAACATCAACCACATCTTCACAGCTCCTGGCCATCCGGCAACCAACGGCCAAGCTGAAATATTTGTAAAGAATTTAAAAAAATTACTATATGCAAGTCTAGAAAAAAGAAAACACTCAGACACTGAATTCATTTTAAATAAGTTTTTATTCGATTATCGAAACACAATTCACACAACTACGGGAGAATCTCCTGCAAAATTATTTCTCTCGCGACCTTTAAAGTCTCGTTTCGATCTTTTGAAACCCCCGCTAGTTCAAAAACAGATTATCAAAAAACAAATTGAAAGCGAACAAAACTACAAAGGCAAACGGGAAGAGCACTTTCAAAAAGGGCAAAATGTTTTAATACGCGACTACAGAAATCCAAATAAAACGAGCTGGATGCCAGCAAAAATTAACAAACAAATGGGTCCACGATCATATAGCTGTATCATTGTACACAATAATAGAGAAATAAAAAGACACTTGAACCAAATAAGAGATAATAATTATGTACAAGAAAATACGGGAAATCATAACGTTTACAATGAAATGCGCGAAAGCGTAGGTGAACCACACACTTCATCCAGTCCTCCAGATAACCTTGCTGAGGGTAGTGCACATGATCCGGACGAGCATGTTACGCGATCAAAAATAGAATTAAGACCTAGGATAGCAGGCAAGGTTGTGAAACCTCAAGAATAAGTTGTACATATCCAACTAACATTTAATCTAATTACTTACTGTTCTAAGTTTAAAAAGCATTTACATATTTAAGCAATACATGAATTACAATCAAACAAAATATAATGTACATATTTTATATTTCTATTTTAAATATTTTAAAATTCTATTTTATATAAGCAAAGCTAAGGGGGAGCGTATTGGGTATTATATATTATGTGTTAATGGCAACTCAGTTTACGAACATTACATATGCTACATACACATGTATATACAAACGCACTATACCTCTCTCTTGTTTCATTACCACTTCTTGTAATCATACCTATGAACTATAATACTCTTACTAAATAAATCATTCGAAGTTTAGCTGTCAAGTTGGTGCGTTGTAATTATTAATACACAACAATCAGATTGCTTGTGGATGAACACAAGCGGGCGAAATGGGAGAAGCACCTAAGAGGTTGTAACCTTTCTGCCGGTGTAGGTAAACTTTGGTCCACCGTAAAGTCCCTATCTAATCCGTCTAGGCACAATGACAAAGTTTCCATCGTCATTGGCGATAAAGTGCTGTCGGACGCGAAAAAATGCGCGAGCGCTTTCTGCCGACAATATATAATGCATTCTACGGTCGACAAGGATAGACGGAGGGCCAACAGACACGCACATAAACAGCGTGTCACCAATTACCATCACCGCCAAAGAGGATGAGAATGCCATCGGTCATGCTAAACCATCCAAAGCAGTTGGCCCAGACGGCATAGCTATGCCGATGCTTAAAAGCCACGGGAAAGAGGGTTTCAAGTATTTAGCACATGTCTTCAACCTATCTCATTCCACCTTTGTCATACCCGAAAAATGGAAAATGGCCAAGGTGGTCCCGGTACTAAAGCCTGGGAAACTAGTTAACATAGGAGAGTCGTATCGCTCGATATCTCTCCTATCACCAGTAGCCAAGACGCTTGAAGCCATTTTGCTCCCCTACTTCAAAGCAAATTTGCAGCTAGCCTGTCATAAGCATGGCTTTAGAAAATTTCATAGCACCACCACCGCGCTAAATTCCATTAGCGCCCAGATAAATTGCGGTTTAAATCAAAACCCCCACAAAAGAGCAGTACTCGTTGCGCTAGACCTATCAAAAGCTTTTGATGGTCAACCATGGCACGCTACTGCAAGACCTGGAAGGGTCTACCCTTCCACCATGTCTTAAAAGGTGGACCGCAAATTATCTGGGTGGTCGGCAGGCATCGGTACAATTTAGAAATGAAACATCAAAACCGAAAAGAATTAAACAAGGGGTGCCACAGGATGGTGTCCTATTCCCACTTTTGTTTAATTTCTAGATATCTAAGCTACCTTCGCCACTAGAAGGAGTTACTATCGTTTCCTACGCCGATGACTGCACAATAATGCTCACAGGCCCGGGCCCACAGATCGATGAGCTTTGCACCAGAATAAGCGGCTACCTCCCTGATCTCTCCAGTTTTTTCGCCTCGCGAAACCTGGCATTATCACCGACTAAATCATCCGCGACCTTATTTACAACATGGACGTCCCAAATGTCGACCATTTTAAACATCCACGTCGATGGCACTACGCTACCGACTGTCCTACACCCCAAAATCTTGGATGTGACGTTTGATCAGGATCTACATTTTGGTGAGCACGCAGCCGCAATTGTCCGAAAATCCAGAGCCGTAATAAAATCCTCAAATCCCTTGCTGGCAGTACTTGGGGAAAAGACAGAGAAACGCTCATTACCACATACAAAGCGTTGCAGCTGTTAGGTGGGGCAAAGCACTGCTACAACAACAACAACAACATCAAAACTTGAAGCTCAGGATGCAAAAATGCTAAATTTTGGGCAGAAGTCGATAATTTAAAAGGTCGTATGGAGCAGTTAAAACTAAATCAACCAGCTATTCCAGCGGGGAATCCGAATATAAAAACTCCATGTTTTGACAGGTTTGTACCTTTCTAGGTATTTAACTTAACTTTGAGAAGACGTCAGCAGCGAACAACTGGAATGCCGAAGATGAAGTTGCTGCGCTGTTAGTGGCATTGAAATGGCCTGCAGTTGAAATCTTACAGATTATTCCAGAGGGCAAACGGAACAGCTACGAGCATAGCAGACATATACCAAATGAACTGCTTCCAAATGGCTAGTGAAACATTGCAAGAGTTCGCGGCTGACATTGAAAGATTTGCTCACCTTGCAACTGCGTACGCACCTGTGGAATACACTGAGAAAGATATGTGGATGGCGAGGAGCGTTTACCGTTTGTAGATACGGGCGCATCTCATTCCTTAATCCGATATGTTTAAAGCAAACAAGGAGCGTCGCCGACTGCTACACCGAAGCTATGCAAGAAGAGCTCCGACAGCAAGGCTCAAACATGCACCCCAACATGAATTGAATTAATTAAGCAGGCGCCATCTGCGTTAACTAAGCAAAACCCCCCTGGAGAAAAATAGATGACCAAGCTAGGCAAGTCGATTGAGGACTTGATGTGGTTCTTCATAGGGCGTAATAATATACACGCTGAAATCAAGCGCTTGGCCTCCGTAATAGAAGTGCTGTACATCGAGTCGGCCCTAGAGGTAAAGAATTTGGAACATAAATTGCGGGTGTAGGGTTTCTGTTATAATATACATTTTACCTGTTAAATTTATATACTTTGTGAATTCAATAATTTATGTTCAATAATTTCATTTTCATTATTTTGAATTTTTAAATATCAAATATTTTCATTAGGTTAAAAATAATAATCAAATATAAATATACTTTTAAGCGTTTCCCAATAAAAGTTTAACTATAAAATATAATAGTGGTTTCGACCAATCTATTAAATTTGTTAATACGGTATCGAATACTACATTGGCGATCCTGCCGGTTAAAACAATCGTGAATCGTTAAAATAATAATTAAATAAAATAAGAAATTTGTGTGTGTGTGTGTGCTGAATTAGCATATGAAGTTCACCATACGTCCGTCCGTGAAATGCTTACCCAATACGGTCACACAAAGTACAACATTTTTCAATACTTTTCCTGCGGAACAACAATTGTCGTTACATGATAGTACGAGTAAATTTGCACTAAGCGGCAGTAGCAGCAATTACACGCCAAATATATTACCAGTGACGCAACAACAATTGCCATTACATAATCCGGTAAAAAACGTTTTTCAAAATTTACACAATCTTCAGAGTCACAAAGCGAATCCGACGCAGTTACAAGCGACAACGAATAGTGGCACATCAGTGCAAATACAAGCATCTAATAAATTTAAATACACAACCAGTTTTTCAATGTTTCAACAGCCTCCGTTTGAGGTGTCATTGTTTCCATCAAAATCATCATCAGCAGCAAGTGCAACAGCAACAACCAACAACAACAACAACAGAAAACTTTACAGCAACAGCAAAAACTACAAATACAACACAATTTAAAGCCATTGCATAAATATTAATTACGGAAACAAACTAAATATTCGGAAGTATTGTTATAATGATATCATCTTTTATATACCATGTATATTAATATATAAGTATATTATTATTATTGTAAACTCCTTCTTTTTGAGGTTTAGAAAAATAGTTTTACATTTAATAACGTGGAATTTTTAATGTTATTTTAAAAATTTTGATATTATATTTTAATTATGCTTCGCACACCACCAAACGAAAAAAACACATCTACACCAACATATCCCTGCCAACCAACGCTAACCGCTTTTTGCCATTTCACCTCGAATTCCAACACAAACTCATATTTTTCTGAAAAATACTAACACCACTCAACTACGTTCTGGATGTTGTAACAGGTTAAAGTCTTACCTATCCAGAATTAGCCCCGACATACAAAATGTATGCCCCGCGTGCAATGTGTCCCCACATGACACCAACCATCTATTTAACTGTAATGTGGAACCAACGCCTCTAGCACCACTTTCATTATTGTCCACCCCTGTTGAAACAGCAAGTTTCCTTGGACTCCCGTTAGAGGATATTGATGACAATTTGTGATCCGTTGCAGCTGTTAGGTGGGGCCAAGCACTGCTACAACAACAACAACAACATCAAAACTTGAAGCTTAGGATGCAAAAATGCTAAATTTTGGGCAGAAGTCGATGATTTAAAAGGTCGTATGGAGCAGTTAAAACTAAATTACCCAGTTATTCCAGCGAGGAATCCGAATATAAAAATTCCATGTTTTGACAGGTTTGTACCTTTCTAGGTATTTAACTTAACTTTGAGAAGACGTCAGCAGCGAAAAACTGGAATGCCGAAGATAAAGTTGCTGCGCTGTTAGTGGCATTGAAATGGCCTGCAGTTAAAATCTTACAGATTATGCCAGAGGGCAAACGGAACAGCTACGAGCATAGGAGACATATACCAAATGAACTGCTTCCAAATGGCTAGTGAAACATTGCAAGAGTTCGCGGCTGACATTGAAAGATTTGCTCACCTTGCAACTGCGTACGCACCTGTGGAATACACTGAGAAGGATATGTGGATGGCGAGGAGCGTTTACCGTTTGTAGATACGGGCGCAACTCATTCCTTAATCCGATCTGTTTAAAGCAAACAAGGAGCGTCGCCGACTGCTACACCGAAGCTATGCAAGAAGAGCTCCGACAGCAAGGCTCAAACATGCACCCCAACATGAATTGAATTAATTAAGCAGGCGTCATCTGCGTTAACTAAGCAAAACCCCCCTGGAGAAAAATACATGACCAAGCTAGGCAAGGCGATTGAGGGCCTGATGTGGTTCTTCATAGGGCGTAATAATATACACGCGGAAATCAAGCGCTTGGCCTCCGTAATAGAAGTGCTGTACATCGAGTCGGCCCTAGAGGTAAAGAATTTGGAACATAAATTGCGGGTGTAGGGTTTCTGTTATAATATACATTTTACCTGTTAACTTTATATACTTTGGGAATTCAATAATTTGTGTTCAATAATTTCATTTTCATTATTTTGAATTTTTAAATATCAAATATTTTCATTAGGTTAAAAATCATAATCAAATATAAATATACTTTTAGGCGTTTACCAATAAAAGTTTTACTATAAAATATAATATTGGTTTCGACCAATCTATTAAATTTTTTAATACGGTATCGAATAATACATCGGCGATCCTACCGGTTGAAACAATCGTGAATCGTTAAAATAATAATTAAATAAAATAAGAAATTTGTGTGTGTGTGTGTGTGCTGAATTAGCATATGAAGTTACACTGCAATGGAGCAATAAATCACAGCAAGAATTGATTTTGCCACAACTAAAGTTGCTTGAAGAGCAAACACGCTTGAATAGTATGCCGAACCCAACAATAACCACAAGCTGTTAGCTTCACCATACGTCCGTCCGTGAAATGCATACCCAATACGGTCACAGAAAGTACAACAACATTTTTCAATACTTTTCCTGCGGAACAACAATTGTCGTTACATGATAGTACGAGTAAATTTGCACTAAGCGGCAGTAGCAGCAATTACACGCCAAATATATTACCAGTGACGCAACAACAATTGCCATTACATAATCCGGTACAAAACGTTTTTCAAAATTTACAAAATCTTCAGAGTCACAAAGCGAATCCGACGCAGTCACAAGCGACAACGAATAGTGCCACATCAGTGCAAATACAAGCATCTAATAAATTTAAATACACAACCAATTTTTCAACGTTACAACAGCCTCCGTTTGAAGTGTCATTGTTTCCATTGAAATCATCATCAGCAGCAAGTGCAACAGCAACAATCAACAACAACAACAACAGCAAACTTTACAGCAACAGCAAAAACTACAAATACAACACAATTTGAAGCCATTGCATAAATATTAATTACGGAAACAAACTAAATATTCGGAAATATTGTTATAATGATATCATCTTTTATATACTATGTATATTAATATATAAGTATATTATTATTATTATTGTAAACTCCTTCTTTTTGAGGTTTAGAAAAATAGTTTTGCATTTAATAACGTGGAATTTTAAACGTTATTTTTAAAATTTTGATATTATATTGTTACGAATTTACTTGCAAATCCTCTTATTTGCCCTGTTGCTAAGTTCGTATCACTAAATTGTTGAATAAATGACTCCAATATTGTATAATGGAAAAATGGCTTTTACTAAAGTACTTCACAATAACACTTATACTTTGCTACTAGCTGGCTTAATAACCAAACTGATTGATAGCTCAAATGAAACTCTACTATCCAAAATAATACTGCTATTGCTCGCTAGATAGCGTCTGAATCGAAACTTGCCCATAGCGCCTCTACCGCTGATGCTTTTATACTCTGTGATTTCTTCGTGGCATCTTCTAGGCGCTTCCAGAATTTTACTTAGTTATAAATTTCTCAGCTACAATTACAGATTTCTCATTTGAGTAATACTTGCACACATTATTGCCCTCTTGTGACAACTCAGATAAGATATATGCATGTGTTTGTGCATTGACTCTTAGCTGCTCGTATACATACATGGTACATATGTGTAGACGCAATTATTGTTTCGTTTATGTAGATACATAATGATTGAATTATTGATGTGAATTCACGTCACTGCTTAGCATCGGCTTAGAGATAGCAGCACCCCTTAGTTTTGGTAATATTCGTAACACTGCCCTCCACCTAAGTCTGATCGTCCCGATCAGACAAATCTCCCGATCTAAACGCCGCTAGCATCTCCAGATGTACCACTGTTCTACTCCGTGGTTTCCCAGTGGTTTGTATGCGGTAGATAGTATCACTGATCTTCTTCACAACTTTGTACGGGCCTTCCCAACTGCACCGAAATTTGGCTGGAACACCTTTCCGCCGGTGAGGGTTGTTTAACAGTACCAATTCTCCCTCCAAGAAACCTTCCGAATTTTTGATCTCGTTGTACCTGCGTTTCATCTTACTACTCATTATTCTTGATCGTTCCCTCGCACTCTGTTGTTTAGCCAATGAACTTCTTCGCAGAGCTTCCACTTGACAGATTGACTTTGCATCATCATTATCGTCTTGATGTTTCACAACAGTAGTCCGCGCTGGCTTGAAACCACCCTTGCATTCTTTCTGAAAAATTCTTTCAGTCGTTTTAGTGCGTCCATTAGGGTTTGTCAAGGCTATCTTTTCCTCGCAGGTACTTTTAATTTCGCTTTATTTGGCCCATTCGATCCATCAACCTTTTCTTTTGACTTTCGTGGCCTTTGTCGAGTCTTCTCCACCTTTACTCGATTACTACTGAACCCTTTCTCCAACTTGAAGTTAAGTGGTATATCCTGGTTCTCATAACGCATCACCCTTCTCTGCATATCGATCTTGATGTCATGGTCAACCAAGAAGTCCACTCCCAATATGACTTCTTCGACGATCTTTGCCACAAAGAATTTGTGTAGAACTGTGACCTTTCCAATCAAGACTTCACATACCACTTCTCCCTGGACTTGGTTATACTCGCCAGTGACCGTACGCAACTTTGCTCCAGGTAACGGTTTTACTCTCCTGTTGACCAAGTCAGATCGGATTAAGGAATGAGATGCGCCCGTATCTACAGTCAGTACACGCTCCTTGCCATCCACATTCCCTCTGACGGTAACACTGCTTGATTTCCTTCCAATTTGCGACACAGATATCACAGGATATTTAATAGCCGGGGCAAGTTTTCGTTCTTTACATCCGACACGCTCTTGCTCATTTCCGCCAGCTTTGCGTTTAGGGCCACCCACATTGTAGGAACTATTAGGACCAAGATCGCAATGACGTGCAATGTGACCGGACTTCCCGCATTTGAAGCATTTGATAACTTTTTCACTCCGCTTTTGCGATCCTTTCAGCGCCTCCAATATTGCGTCTACCCAGTCTGGCCTTTCCACTTCCACGCGATGAGTTTTGTACGCTGGCTTACTCAAAAGTGACGCTGTTTCTTGAGTCAATGCATGTGATACCGTCTCTGCAAATGTTGGCTTTGGGTTTGCGTATGTGGCTCGCTTCGTTTCGACGTCCCGTATGCCATTTACAAAGCTCTGAATTTTTACCCTTTCGGTGTATTCCACGGGTGCGTCGGCATTCGCCAAATGTGCAAGCCTTTCGACATCTGACGCATACTCCTGCAAAGTCTCATTAGCTTTTTGGTAGCGGTTTTGCAACTCTATTTGGTGTATCTGCTTCCTGTGTTCGCTTCCGTATCGCCGTTCTACAGCAGCCATCAATGCGTCATAACTGTTCCGTTCGTACTCTGGAATAGTCTGTAAGATTTCGGCAGCTGGTCCTTTCAATGCTACGAAGAGTGTGGCAACTTTATCTTCCACATTCCAGTTGTTAACTGCTGCGGTCTTCTCAAACTGTAGCTCAAAGACCTGGAAAGGAACAGAACCGTCAAAGGATGGTGTTTTTACCTTCGTATTGCTTGCTGAAATAACTGGGCGATTTAGGTGCAGCTCCCGTATACGACCTTTTAAAGCATCTACCTCAGCCTCGATTTTGTTCTCAAACTGCATTATTTTTTCGTCCATACGGGCTTCTAGTTGTACAGAGATCTGCGATGATACCTGTGCTGAAATTTGTCCCGACATTTCGGATATACGTACCTCCTGTGTTTCAATCCTGGATGTTATTTGTGACGACATTTCGGATATACGTGTCTCCTGTGATTCCATCTGTGATGACATATACGTTTTCTGTTCTTCTAGTTGAGATGACATATACGTTTTCTGTTCTTCTAGTTGAGATGACATTGTCGATGTTGGAGCAGATATTGCAGCCAAAATCATGTTCAAGTCTGTGCTTGTAACTGTCTGCGATGTTTCGTTTTTCTCTTAAATTTTTGTTGTTGTCTCGTCACCATGAGGATAAAAGACATACTCGTCCACATCAATTCCTTCTGCTTCCATTACCTCTCGTAGCCGTGCCTGAAGTTCGAGTTTAACGCCGTCAATTCACTGAACTTTGCCATGTCCTTGTTGTCCTCTGGAATTTATTCAACAATTCCTCTTCTGACACCAATTGCTACGAATTTACTTGCAAATCCTCTTATTTGCCCTTTTGCTAAGTTCGTATCACTTAGTTGTTGAATAAATGACTCCAATATTGTATAATGGAAAAATGGCCTTTATTAAAGTACTTCACAATAACACTTATACTTTGCTACTAGCTGGCTTAATAACCAAACTGATTGATAGCTCAAATGAAACTCTACTATCCAAAATAATACTGCTATTGCTCGCTAGATAGCGTCTGAATCGAAACTTGCCCATAGCGCCTCTACCGCTGATGCTTTTATACTCTGTGATTTCTTCGTGGCATCTTCTAGGCGCTTCCAGAATTTTACTTACTTTTACTCTCAGCTACAACTACAGATGTATAATTTCTCATTTGAGTAATACTTGCACAATTTATTGCCCTCTCTTGTGACAACTCAGATAAGATACATGCATGTGTTTGTGCATTGACTCTTAACCTGCTAACCATAGCTAACCACATTTTGCTATTTTCACCTCAAAAACCAATACTATCTCAACTTCTTTTTGGACACAACTAACACCAACTCACATTTGTGGGACATTTTTCATAATTGTCGTAAATTTCTAAGATGTGCGAATGAAACAGTAGTATGATGTGGGAATGCAACAATAAGATACTACACATTTCGCCACCATTTTTGAAAATTTTGTAAGCAAAACGCGTCTAATTTCAAAATAATTTAATAAAAATTGAATTTTAGAAGTGCTCAAGTGAGTAAGGACATTAAAAATAAAAAAAATAAAAATATAACAGAAAAGTGAACGTTCAAAAAAAAACCTCCAACGTAATAAACCAGCTTTCATCAGTCACAAAAGGGCTTCTCCAAGACGCCACTTCAACGTTGGATTATCTGAGGTAAGTAAATGTTTAGTTATTTTAGTATAACTAACTTTTTTGTTGTTGTAGGAGTGCAAATTTGGAAATATATTGCAGAACTTGCCCTTATTATGAAGATACCAAATCAGTGTTACATATTATGGACCTGAACGAGATCAGGAATATTGTTTGGTATTGTCATAATATGAATGGTTCTGAGTAAATACAGGTATTGTGGTGATAGCCAAATTAGTTGAAGTGTTTGATGGCACAATATTTGCTGGTAATTCTTTTCTTTAGCTCACAACTGCTAAAACTAGTCAAAATATATCGGGAGAGGTGTCAATAAAAGAGCTTTGGACTCAGAACAACGAATCTGAAAGTGGAAATTGAAAATTGTATATCTGTGCAGAGATATTTGCAGTTACCCAAAATGTATTAACGGAAACACGAAAAATGATCCCCGCTCCCTCCGAAACCGGCGGTGTGATGCATAGAATTTTGGCCTTCGGCCGCGCTGATAAAAATATACCACCAAAGAGGTGGAATCAAAATTAAATCAGTGCAAATTACCTTCGTATACAAAATGTTTTCCTGTTAACAACAACAATACAATAATCACATGAAAAACGCCAACTTCAACTAAAAATATCTCTGCAGGGATATACAATTTTCAATTTCCGTTTTCGTATTCGTTGTCCTGATTCAAAGACGCCCTCTTGACACCTCTCCCGATATTTTATGACTAGTTTTAGCAGTTGTGAGCTAAAGAAAAAACATTTTTTTTTTATATAAATGTGAAATAAAGTTATTATGTTCCGCTTATTTAATACGAAAGCAAACGCTCGCCTTTTTATATCACCCTCGAAAGTGTTGGTTTGCTTGGGGTAACAAGCGGATACTATGGTGCCATTTGTTTATGATCTTGTTGGCAAAGAAAAAGAATGTGGACATATTTAAAGATATGTATGTTAATTAATTTAGGTAATTCTATTCACTCTAAATAAATCACTGCTACAACAACAACAACAAAACTCTATATAAACGTATAAAAATATCGGGAGATGTATCAAAATATGCGTTTGGACCCGGAAACGGGAATATGAAAACACAAATTTTTAGTCTGTGAAGAGATACTTGCAAAAGAAATTGCAATTTTTTGTGTAGTTGTTGTAATGATTTTGTACACAGGAAACAATTTTGTGTACAAAGGCATTTTGCACGGATTAAATTTTGATTGCACCCCATTAGGGGACTGGCCCCCAGCGGGTTAGGGGATCAGAATATACCCGCGGTAGGTATGCCTGTCGTAAGAGGCGACTAAAATACCATATTCAAGGGGCTGTGTAGCGCAACCCTTCAGGTTGCCTGCGCAATATATAGCTTCTCCAAACCCAATTGTCAACCTCACCTATCCGTGGCGAATCCTGTTTCACTAACAGACGAGGCTCTGGCGACCCCAAGCCCATCATGGAACTTGCGGGTGGGGAGGGAGGGAATGGCCTGAAGGTTTAATGTGGCCACATAAATCGTTCCCGAGATGGTCGGGCTAGCGCTTTAATGGTGCCATGGTACCGGAGCGTACCGGATCTGTATCCGGCAAAGGACCATCACATCGATAACACTCCCCAAAGCCTTCGTGGAGCAACCTTATCGCTACAACAACAACAGGGGACCGGCCAGTGTCTTTTGACACCCTTCCCGATATTATTGGACGTGTATTAAGAGTGTCATGCTTTCGTATAGAATTGCCATCATTTGAACGACTCAAACATTTTTTCCCGTTTTCGGATTCGCATTCTGGGTCCTAGACGCATATTTTGGTAATTCTATACGACAGTATGACACTGCTAATACGCGTCCAAAAATATCGAGAGAGGTGTGAAACGACTCGTCTTAACATCAGTACTAATAATCCGCAACCGGAAAATAAAAATTTTAACTCGTTCAAAAGATATTAACGAAAACCCGAAAAATGTCCCGAGGGTCCCTCAGTAACCGGGCGTGGTATCCATAGTATTTTTCCGCAGAACACCTTTCTGCGTGGGCGGCCTTCGGCTGCGCTTATAAAAAATTACCCTGGGTGGGTCCAACACCGGTTTGGAGACCAAAACTAAAACGCGCAAAACACTTATGTTCACAATTTTTTTTGTGGGTAGAATAACATTACAACACCCACATGAAAATCGCCAACTTCAACTGCAAATATATCCGGACAGAGATTAAATTTTTCTTTTCCGCCTTCGGATTATTGTTGTCGAGGTCAATAAGCGTCTTTTGACACGTCTCCCGGTATTTTTGGACCCGTATTAACAGTGTCATGCGGTCGTATAGAATTACCCGTCTTTTGATAAATCTCCCGACATTTTTGGACGTGTGTTTATAGTGTGATGGGTAATTCTCGACAATAATCCGAAGGCGGAAAAGAAAAATTTAATCTGTCCGGAGATATTTGCAGTTGAAGTTGGCGATTTTCGTGTGTTATTTTACCCACAAAAACAGTTGTGAACATAAGTGTTTTGGGCGTTTTGGTCTCCAAACCGGTGTTGGACCTACCCAACGTACTTTTTTATAAGCGCTGCCGAAGGCCTCCAACGCAGAAAGGTGTTCTGCGCAGAAATACTATGGATTCCCCAACGTACTTTTTTATAAGCGCGGCCGAAGGCCTCCAACGCAGAAAGGTGTTCTGCGCAGAAATACTATGGATTCCACCCCCGGTTACGGTTACCTATAGGCTCATCTTCATCAATACCGTATCCTTCTCATCAGCTTCTAGTACGGTTACTTCACTTATTTCCTCGATGATTAAACTGCAGATTATTTAGACGCGTATAACAATCGCCACAGGTATTCCTCGATGATTAAACTGCAGATTATTTAGACGCGTATAACAATCGCCACAGGTATTCACTGGGAATCCGTCATGAGGCTGCACTGCAATTGTTGTAAATTTGGTCAGCTTTTTGGGTAAACCGGGTATGACGAACAAACCGTAGCTAGATCCATTCTGCATCTTTTTTAGGCAATTCCGACAAATCGAATTTATGGTACACATTTTTTCTTCCTTCATTGTGCATTAATTGTTATTAATTTTTACTTCTATTTATTTACAAATACGCTATCTTTGCAAAATTTTCTGCGCTGTCAATAACGTCAATATCGCACGAATTCAAGTCAAAGAATAAAATAAAAAAAAAAAAAAAAACAGATGTTGCGATGTTGCGAGTTACCAGAGAACTGCTATTTGGAACAGTTGGCTATAATATTACCTATGCAAGGTTCAGTTGGTCTTTCTTATACATACATATATTAAAATATCATTTGTAAAGATATGAGCGGTAGAAATTTTACGTGACCCACGCTTTTTTTTTATGTTTGACCAATGCCCTTGATTGATGAGGAATGTGATGACTAGTACCTACCTAATTACTTCCTAGGTAATTCTTTACGACAGCAAGACTCTGCTAATACGTGTCCAAAAATATCGAGAGAGGTATCAAACGACACGTCTTGACATCAGTATTGATAATCAGAAGGCGGAGAAGGTATAGTCTAGTTGATGGGTCGACTGCTAATACGCGTCCAAAAATATCGAGAGAGGTGTCCAGCGACGCGTCTTGACATCAGTATTAATAATCCGCAGGTGGAAAATAAAAATTTTAACTCGTTCAAAAGATATTAACGAAAAACCGAAAAAAGACCCGCTGGTACCTCCGAACCCGGGGGTGGAATCCACAGTATTTTTGCGCAGAACACCTTTCTGCGTTGGCGGCCTTCGGCCGCGCTTATAAAAAATTACCCTGGGTGGGTCGAACACCGGTTTGGTGGGTACAACATTTTGATGTTTTTGGGTACAACAAAAACATCAAAATAACAACCACATGAACATTTTCAATTTTGTTTGCAAATATCTCTGGAAAGAAATAAAATTTTCTATTTCCGCTTCCGGCCCAGAGTCAAAAGCGTGTTTTGGACACCTCTCCCGATATTTTTGAACGAGTTTTAGTTAAAGTAAAGAATTACCAAATTTTAATTTCCGCTTTCGGATTCGTTGTCTTGGATCCAAATCACGTCTTTTGAAACCTTTCACGATATTTTTAGACGAGTTTGAGCAGTTGTGTGCTAAAGTAATGAATTACCGTCGATATGATCTGGCAAAGTTGATTTTGCGTAATTGATCAGCTGATTTTTGTTTACTTTTTACCAAGATACAATGTGCAACTCATTGCAGTCTCCCGGGCTAATAAATAAATAAATTAACAATTGAACAAACTAGTTTCGCTAAAACTAAGAAAAAAATTAGATGAATTTTATTCAGTTTATTGAAAATTCAAAAAAATATGCTATCGAAAACTAAAGAAAAGGGTATGATCATCAAGGGTAGTTCAATTTCGTATTTATGCATTGCAATAACAGTGTGTGGAAGTTTTGCGCTTGCACAGGAAACAAACGAATCTGAAAAAGATTTTGTCGTCTTGGGATCAAAGCGCATCTTTTGGCACATCTCCCGATATTTTTAGTGGCGTATTAGCAGTGTCATGCTGTCGTATAGAATTACCCATCACACTATAAACACACGTCCAAAAATGTCGGGAGATGTATCAAAAGATTCGACTTGGACCCAGATTGCGAATCCGAAAACGGAAAACAAAAATGTTGAGTCGTTCAAATGATGGAAATTCTATACGAAAGCATGACACTCTTTATACGCGTCCAATAATATCGGGAAGGGTGTCAAAAGACGCTGGCCGGTCCCCCAATGGGGTGCAATCAAAATTTAATCCGTGCAAAATCCTTTTGTACAAAAAATTGTTTCCTGTGTACACAGAAAAGAAGTTGTGTTGAAAGGTGTTTTCGCGAATATAGTTTCTATCTCTAAACCATTGTTGGACACTATTTCAACATTGCGATCGTGATCTTCGGTTTTATTTTGTTGTGTTACTAGTGCTTCACCCCATTCCAATGTGTCATCTATTTCTTCCACGTCGTAAACAGAGTGGCCTAGGAATTAGTCGGTAATGGTTCCAGGTCGTAGGCATAGGATACGGTGGGTAAGGGAGCTTTGGTATGTATAAATTAAACATAAGCGGGGATACGACACCACCATCAACCCCACCACCTGTTTACCGGTTTTGTTCCTGTAAAGTCAAAGGGGAAGGTGTGGACCTTCTATGTGTTCGAGTAGCATGTCGTGGTTCACTGTATCAAAAGCTTTGGACAGGTCAAGTGCCACGAGCACCATCCTATACTGCGGTTTTTCCTGGTTCAGTCCGTAACTTATCTGAGTGTTTATGGCGTTTAGCGCGGGTAGTGTTATGCTTTTTGAGGAAGTAATATTTATGGGTGGCTTTGCAAAGACTGACGAAAAGAGTGAGAACGGTCGATATGACTCGCCTTCGTTTGCTGGTTTCCCAGGCTTTAGTGGTGGAAATATCCTATCAATTTTCCATTGTTCGGGAACGACTAAGGACCTCAGCGAGAGGTTGAAAACGTGCGTTATGTTGTTTATTTTTTCAGCGCGAAGGTTTTTTGCACGGGTATGACTATTTCGCCTGGGCCTATTGATTTAGAGGGCTTGGCCTTGTGGAGGTGATGGTAATGGGTGAGTCTTGTTTTTGTTAATGCGTCCGTCTGCTTGCACGACGTCTATAACCTTGCCTACAGAAAGATGCATTACTAAATGCCCACAGAAAACGCTTGCGCATTGCTAAAGGCGATGGATACTTTATCATTTTATTTTCTGGGGGATGTAAATGTTGATGATTTCTAGGTTTGCATCGCCTGACCGGACAGATAGGCCATGACGTTCTAAGACACTGTCTTTGCAGTCGATGTCGGAATCAAACAGATGATATTGCGCAGAGTGGTGTATGACAAACGCAAGGCCGCCTCCATTTCCGCTCTCGCGATCTTTTCTGTGGACATTATACACAAGACAGGTCTGCAATGCAGATCTTGCTGTTAGTTTAGTCTCTTGAATCGCAGCAATGCAGATGTTGTGCCGCTTCATGAAATCGACTATCTCAGTGATCTTCACAGTTATCCATTACAGTTTAACGGCAGAATTCTGAAGGGCAGCGGGGGAGGCGTCAGCACGCTAGGGGTAAGTGACGGGTGACTACGCCTGAGTTGTGGTAGGTGAGGACGCTGTTGTTGCCCTGGGACAGGACGTCCTTGGGTAAGCATTGGAGTACCCGGTGTAGTTTAGAAGCATTTATTTAATTTTTAATTTTATTTCAATCGCGAAACTATGCATTGTTATGTTACCGATTACTATCAGAATTAGACCGTAAGTAGTATATTATTGAACAATTTCAGTTTTTTTTTGTGCCTAAAATCGGCTTGGCATAAAATGTTCAGTTTCCCCCAACTTAGACTTCCTGACCTTATTTTAATTCATCTGTAGCTTTCATTATGTGTTTGTTTCTGTTTTATTTGTAAATTTTACTAATTTTTTCTTTTAATTTTCTTATTTGCAGTTCATTTATGGGTCAATTATAAAGAACATACACCACATTTTCAATTTTTATTACAAATATTATTATATTAGCCATTATTATATTTGTTATTTTATTCTTATCATTATTATTAATAATATTACTAGTTTTATTTTCATTATTATAATCATAGTTATTTTTATCTTTTTTATATAACTATTAGCTATTTATCATTAAAACAAACATGAATAGGAAAACATTTAACAAACTTTTGAGGAAGGAGAAGGCAGTTTATGATGAAACTGTAAACAAGTTTCGTAGGCTCAACGACTCTTCTAGAGTAGTTAGTGATGATATACCATCAACTAGTAGGGAAGCACATATAGGCCTTAACGAATCTTCCAAAGTAGGCAGTGATGATATACCATCTACTAGCAGGGATACTTTTATTCTCAGAGTAGCAAGCGATGATGAGCCACTTTCCATTGCGGAGCCCACTACTTTTGACTTAAATATTGACGAAGAATATATCGATAGCGATAGCGACAGTGAGAGGTTTTTATTTGACGACGATGAGTTGGTTGAAAGTTTGGAGTAGACATTAAGCCTCACAGACAGAATACGATCAGCGTTGAAAGGTTGGGCGATCAGGCAAAAAACAACTCAAATCAGCCTTACCGACCTTCTACGTTCCTTGGAGGGCGCCGGACTCAAAGGACTACCGTTAGATGCTCGAAAAGTTATGGGAACAAGTAGGGAAGCAGTTTATATTAGACCTTTTCCCGAGGGGGAGCTATTGTATTTGGGAATACAGTACAGTTTCGCATTTGAAGAATTTAATTTTTTACAAGACTTGGAACGGATTTCCATAGATGTAGGCATAGACGGACTGAAAATTTTCAAAAGTTCTAATAGGGCATTATGGCCAATTTTAGGTCACGTAGTAGAGTTTCCCAAATCAAGGCCCTTTTTCATGGCTTGCTACTCAGGAATGAGTAAGCCGCCGGACGTAAATAGTTTTTTATTGGAATTTTGCGCAGAAGTAAATAATTTACGTCAGAACGGAGTAAAGGTAGAATCCGCTGAAGTTTTAAAAGAATTTGATATAAGGCTTTTCTCTTGCGATTCACCAGCACGATCTTTTGTAACTGGTGTCAAGTCGCACACGGGGGCAAGAAGCTGCCCTAAATGTGAACAAGTAGGTCAGAGGTTCGGAGCTAGGATGAGCTTTTCTCAAGTTGTAGCAGAACCCAGAACAGATATTTCTTTTAAGAATAGAGTAGATATGCAACATCATTTAGATCAATTTAGGGATAATGAAAATGTGTTAGAATCCGTAAATATTGACATGGTTTCTCAGTTCCCTTTAGAACCTATGCATTTAGTGGACTTAGGAGTAATGAAGAAACTACTTGAAAAACTTGTAACAAGAGGGAACGTAACAAGAATGAATGCAAAATTGAAGTTTCTCAACAGTTACGTTCCCTCTGAATTCCCTAGACGCAGCCGAGATTTAGATCAAGTAAAAAACTGGAAGTCAACAGAATACCGCCAATTTTTATTGTATTCAGGATTGTTCGTTTTAAAAGACTGCATTCCAGACAACCTGTATTCTCACTTTTTGCTATTACATTGCGGTATTAGACTTCTCTCTTGTGAGAAGTCTTGTAGAGTAGAATCCAATGTCGCGAATGAAATGTTAGAAGAATTTGTTAGAGTGTTTGCTGAATTATACGGTGCGGATTTTGTTAGTTTTAATGTTCACGGGCTTTTACATTTAACTGATTGCGTTAAACAGTTCGGTCCACTAGATAACTTTTCAGCATATAAATTCGAAAATTATATGCAATATATTAAGAAAATGATTAATAGTCCAAATAGTATACTGCAGCAATTATTTTTAAGAATTGAAGAAAGGCGCAATTTTACGGATTTCAGCAAAATTTCAAGGATGGATAAATTTGTTATAAGTTCTACCAAAGACAGGGATAGTTTTTTTTATAGCAGTAAAATGGGTTCCCTAAAAATAGTCAACCAACAGAGCGAAGGAAACACTTTTAATGTTGTAATTTTGACACAAGTTGCAGACGTTTTTAGAGAGCCCATTGTTTCCTCATCTGGATTAGGTATTTTAGTAGGTCAGATTATAGATGAGAGCATTTATAGCATAAGTAAGGAAGACCTAGACTTTAAGTATTTTGCAATCCCAGTAGGTAATAAATTTATTTTAGTTCCATTATTACATAATCTATTTTATAATTTTTCATAGGTCAAATATGGATTCAAATTTTGTCGAGTAAGAGGAGCCGGGAACCAGTCAGGCAAATGGTAATGCAATTTTTTTATTCTTAGTTCTGCCTATCACAATGATTATTCTCATTAAGTTCTTTATAATTGTATGCTTCTTGTTTTTTAGTATCACGACGCTTTAAAACTTCCCAAACATTTTACGAACGTGCTGCCACCCAACCACTGGCTGAAAAGAGTGACTTTGAAGAGGTCACTCAAATGGAACGCCTTTTGGCTGCAGTTTCAAGGATAGAGGCCCGGCAGGAAGAAATGTTGAAACGACTAGCCGCTTTAGAAAAAGTGATTGCCGACAAGGTGGGTTTTTTTAATAAATTCAGTCCATAGAGTGGTAGTGCTGGCATTAATTCACAACCAATTGATAAATCTTTGGTGTTTGATTTAATGCTTTGGTCTACCGCTATCCTGATTTGTCCATAAGTCAAATTTTACCTTAATGAAACTCAACTTAAATTTTAGATGCCCGAACGTGCAGAGGTGCAGACTCAAGGCCAAGTTCTGCGTGAGGTTAAGGTGTTTCCGCCAAAACGCAAAGAAGCATCGGCCGTATCTCCGGAGACGTGTGCAGCGAGGAACAAACCTTTTTACAAAGTTTGCTCCCTATGTCATCAGAAGAAACTTTGCTGAAGGTGGAAGAGTGCCTTACCAATAAGGCTCACGTTGATGCTATGGTATGCCCCTATTTTTACTAGATCTAATATATAAATAAAGCACTCTACAATTGAATATATATATATATATATATAATCTTATAATTTTATAGTCGGCCATCATTTTTCGGCTAAAAGGCACAAAAGGCACAATCGAGAGTGACATGCAGTCACTCTTTACTGACGAGTTGGCGTGGGAGTATAACTGCTACGGCGGATTAGGGAAGAAATCCTTTACAAGTCTAAAGGTCGTAGACATGGTTCTGGGTAGGTATCAACATATTTGAAATTAGTAATTTTTTGTCGCTAAATATTAATATTTGCTTTTTTAATAATCAATAGGGGCATTCGCAAGTATACATAGTGATAAGATTTTAGCTATTAGGCATTATGTGCTATTAAGTCGCAATAGATTTAAGCATGTCAGACGAAAAAAAAAATCTGGGGTTAAATTGCTGACTACTATTTAATTTTTAATGCATAGCAATTTTTTGTGTAATAACAGCGACTATCGCATTCACTATGGCGTAAATGAGAGTAAAATATACAAAATATTAAATGAAATCACCTGCTGAACTGACGACAAATGAATAAAAGTGGCGATAGTTGCTGTTATTAAACAAAAATATTTTTTATTCTTTAACTGTGTAAATAACTTCCTAATATTTCTTTACTTTATATTATTTAATTTAAGATTAGTATAGTTAACTAACAATAAGTTGTGAAATCCACTTTTTCTTTTTATACTTTGTTTTGTTTTTTTTTTTTTCAAACTTCCGATTCCGAATATGACGTTAAATTATTTATAATATAATAAATAGTCAAGTCCACCATTTATGATAATATTGTTCTTTTGTTAATAACCTCCAATTCCCAATACCGATTTACATAGAACGTTTTGTAGCATCCCTCGCTTTCTTCGATATAAATTTTGCTGTACAAAGTTCGTTGAATATTGAATTATGATCAACTTATGCCAAGTCCAAGCGAAGCATGCGACAAAGCGTTCTATTTGAATTCTCATCAGAACTCCTTTCCTATGTTAAACACTTTTCTTACTTATAAATACCCAGTACAAAGTCAGTGGATAATATATTTGAACAAATTTCATAAGTTTTTTTCGAGCTTAACTATGTTTATAGTTTTATATATTTATTTTTTAAAAACTTGCAACTGTTCTTAAATTATTAAAACTAAGTTTTGAAAGTAAAAGTATTTAGTTTTTTATTTTTTTTATTTTATTAAATTTTATATTATTAAATTTAATTGAAAGAATGATAACTAATCTATATTTTAAATAAGAAACATATTTATTTAAATTTTAAATCAAAAGCAAAACGTAACACTAGTCAATAGAAAAATGAAATGTATTAATAGATAAATGTATTTTAACATAATAAATGAAGTAAAACGAATTTTTGTAAATATTTTTTAATGTAAATATCTAAAATATGCATATATCTAAATTATTCATACTTAAAATGAATTTGTTGTATTTTTAAGTTGAACTATATTTTAAATAAGAAAAATATTTATTTGGATTTTAAATGAAAAGCAAAACGTAACACTAGTCAATAGAAAAATGAAATGTATTAATACATAAATGTATTTTAACATAATGAATGAACTGAAACGAATTTTTGTAAATATTTTTTAATGTAAATATGCAAAATATGCATTTATCTAAATTATTCATACTTACTAAAAATGAATTTGCTGTATTTTTAAGTTGAAAATCGTTATTTCTTAATAAAAACACAGAATGAAAAATTTTGGACATTTTTTGGGGGGTTTTTGGTTATTTTGTGGGGTTTTTGCAATTTTTTAGGTATTTTCAATTCGCATTATGGATTAATTTATCATTGGGCTGGCAACTCTGGAGCGCCTAAAAGTATGCAACCTTTTTAAAATTACATTGTGAGAGCAGTTCAGCTATTCACTTTTGATATGATGGTTCTGAATGAGTGCGACAGAGATGGAAGATCACACGTACACGAAATATCCCATTTCACCATGGATAATATCGGCGCCTCGCCGAACAAAATTATCCAACTTATTATCCAATTTTTTAGATAGCGTCAGTATACGATTACCCGAATTTTTATCCACTCATGGTTAGCAGGGTAGCTGCTCGTATACATACATGGTACATATGTGTAGACGCAATTATTGATTCGTTTATGTAGATACATAATGATTGAATTATTGATGTGAATTCACGTCACTGCTTAGCATCGGCTTAGAGATAGTAGCACCCCTTAGTTTTGCTAATATTCGTAATAATATTTTAATTATGCTTCGCACACCACCAAACGAAAAAAACACATCTACACCAACATATCCCTGCCAACCAACGATAACCGCTTTTTGCCATTTCACCTCGAATTCCAACACAAACTCATATTTTTCTGAAAAATACTAACACCACTGCACTTTTGTGGGGTATTTTCAAAAATTCATACGCGCCTAAAAGTAGGTGGGTTATAATTATACAAAAAATCGTAAAATAAAGACAGCTGTCATCAAAAAATTGATATTTACGCAATTTAGCAGAAAGGAAAATATTTCTGCATTTTCTTTTAAAAAATAGCGCTTTTAGGCAAATATACATAGGTAAATACTTTTGCAACATTTATTTATTGGTTTTTAGATAACTACCAATAATTTTATTTCTATTTTCGTAGGTTTTCCAATGGAGGTAAATGTTGGAGCTATTTGAGATGCATTGTGATGTGGGCCTGCAACCAACAGCTGCATTTAGAACATCAATAGGACATTTGATTGTAAGTAACTAGTTTAGTGAAAGTGAACTGCAATTGCGTTGTACCTTACGCAGGGGAGCTGCAATTTTTGATGCCTCCAAATTGTGTGCGATTCCAGAAGTAATAAATTGCACCTCCAAATCATGTCATGCACATAGTACTTATGCAGCCATTTTTTTGGATGGATTGTTTCTTTGTTTCTTTGTTGTAGGGTATCGTGAGACCTGAAAGATTCCGGCAATGAAAATATGTGGACCCGGCGATGTTCCAGATTAACACCATTTAATTTGTGTATTATATATATAACATATATATGTATATTAAAAACTTGAGCAAATTATCCAAAAATGTCGGGAGGTGTCAAACGACGCGTCTTGACATCAATATTAATAGTCCGAAGGCGGAAAATAAAAATGTCAAGTCGTTTAAAAGATATTAACGAAACCCAAAAAATTATCCCGGGTCCCTCCGAAACCGGGGGTGGGAGCCATAGTATTTTTGCGCAGAACACCTTTCTGCTTATAAAAAATTACCATGGCCGCTTCACCAATGGGGTGGGATCAAAATTAAATGGGTGCAAAATCCCTTTGTATACAAAATTTTTTTCAGTGCATAACAACATTACAACAACAACTCCGGACAGAGATAAAATTTTCATTTTCCGCCTCCGGATATTGTTGCCGAGATTAATACGCGTCTTTGGCCTCCTCCCTCGATATTTTTGGACGCGTTTTAACAGTCGACCCCTGTTCTAGACTTTTACCTCGTTTTATTTCATTTCCTCCTATTTCATTCCTTTAGTTGAAATTTATTTCATTTCATTTCGTTTCATATCATATCATTTCATTTCTTTGTTCTCTTTGTTTCATTTTATTCTATGTCATTTCATTTAATATTATTTCATTCCATTTAGTTGAATTTTATTCCATTTCGGTTTATTTCCTTTCATTAAATCCTATTTTATTGCATTCCATTTAATTTAATTTAATTTTATTTTATTCATTTATTTCATTTCACTCAAATTCATTTCATTTCATTAATCTAACTTAAATTCGTTCTGTTTCATTTCATATCATTCAATTTTAGTTTTTTTCACTTCATTTCATTTTACTTGATTTTATTTCTTTTATTTTCATTTCCATACATTTAATTTATTGTTAATTTCATTTAATTTCATTCCGTTCCATATCATTTCGTTTTATTTCTTTTCATTTCCATATGATTTACATTATTTTCCTTTCATTTTATATCATTCCGTTTCATTTCATATAGTTTCATATTTTTTGTTTCTTTTCCATATCATTTCATTTTATTCTATTTCATTCCAATTTATTTCGTTTCGTTCTGCTCTATTTGGTTTCATATTATTTCATTAATTTTAAATTCGTTTCAATATACATATTTTGTTTTATTTCATTTCTTTTCACTCAATTTCATTTCGTTTCACCCAATTTCATTTCGTTTCGTTCCATTTTATTTAAATGTTTAGTTTACATTTCGTTTAATTTTATTCAATTTTATTTTTTTAATTCAATTTCATTTGGTTTTATTTTATTCTACTTTATTTTATTTTATTTCATTTTGTTTCATATTACTTTATATCCATTTCATTTAATTTCATTCCACTTGATTTCGTTTTGTTTCATGTTATTTCGCTTCATTCTATTTTATTTCATTTTATTTTTATCCATTTCTTTGTATTTCATATCGTTTCATTGGTTTCCATTCCAAATTTATTCATTACATTTTGTTTCATAATATTTCATTCCATTTCATTTTATTTCACTCCTTTTCGTTTCAGTTTATTTATTTTTTTAAATTTTTTCATTTAATTTTATTTCGTTTCATGCCATTTCCGTTTGGTTTCGCGTTGTTCCATTTAACTTCCTTTAATTTCATTCATATAATTTAATTATCTCCTATTTCATTTAATTTACTACATAGCATTTTTCTCCATTTTGTTCTATTTTATTTCACTGCATTCCATTTAATTGAACTTTGTTTCATTTTATTTCATTCATTCCATTTCATTTCATTCAATTCCATGTCATTTCATTTTATCTTATTGAATTTCAATTAAATCTTTTCATTTCATTCCATTTCATTTCGTTTCACTTATTAATAATCTACTTTATTTAGTTTCATTTCATATTTTCATATCATTTCATTTTATTTCGTTTCATTTCACTTAAGTTCATGTCATATCATGTTATCTTATTTAATTTTTAGCATTTCATTCCATTTCACTTCATAATATTCTGTTTTATTTAGTTTCATTTCATATAGATTCATATCATTTCGCTTTATTTCTTTTCATTTCTATGTGATTTATATTTTTTTCATATCATTTTATATCATTCCGTTCCTTTTCAGATAGTTTCATATTGCTTTGTTTCTTTTTCATATCATTTCATTTTATTCTATTTCATTTCATTTTATTCCGTTTAATTTCATATAGTTTCATATCACTTCGTTTTATTTCTTTTCATTTCCATATGATTTATATATTTTTAATATCATTTTATATCATTCCGTTTAATTTCATATAATTAAATTTTTTTTATTTCTTTTCCATATCAATTCATTTTATTGTCTTTAATTTCCTTCCGTTTCATTTTTTCATTTCATTTCACTCAATTTCATTTCGTTACGTTTCATTACGTTTCGTTTAAATTTCGTTTTTTATTTTTTTTTTTATTTTTTTTATTTTATTTCATTTGGTTTTATTTTATTTTATTCTATTTCGTCTTATTTTATTCCATTTCTGGTTGATCTGCAACAACAAGTAACACTAATGTCTAAGCTCAAACACTCAGATGACGTTGCTGCTGATGCGGTTGTTTGGCGTACCATCCTCTGAGGGAGAAAACCTGAAGAGTATATTTAATCAGGTATGCATGTGTATCGATTATATGGCACCTCAAGCACGCGACATTTTCAGAACAAAGAAAACGTCTGAAAACCTCAACAGTGCCATTATCATTGAATTTCACTCACTTTACGTGCTTTTGGCGATTACCGGCGGCGAATGAAAACAGCAATATCTCTCTCCGCGCTTGTTTTTGAGGGAAACTTTCATATTTATGAAAGTCCCATTCGAGAATATAGACGAATACTGCAAGAGGCCTTAAAACTAAGGAGAGAGGGTAAACTGTTGGCGGTGAGAACTATCAGAGGAAATGTTCATGTAAGGAAGGATGAAAACGCTTCTGTCAAAATTACGTGTGAAGGCGACTTGATGCCGTTTCGTTAGTTTACTTATTTCTTTATTGTTATGTCTTAATATTTGTTGTTTTACTATTGTAAAGATTGCAAATCTTAAGTTTTTGCTGTGCTGTTTCACCTATGTTGTTCGTTTTCTTAATGTTCTTTTTCTCTATGAGTCTGGTGAACAAAAAACAGAAGAGTAGCGCTGATTATTGTAGTGCTGCAATGTTAAATATTTTATAACGCCCGCCAGAGTGGGCTCAATGTTGTGTATTTCAATGCGCGTGGCGTTAACTCGGCAAAAATGGGCATATACCTTTGATATACCTTTGAATTTTCTTCCATTGATATAGTTTGTGTCTCTAAGACTTGGTTCAGCTCCGATATCAGGGACTCGCATTTTAACATTCAGAATTATATACTTTATCGACACGATAAATTCAATAGAAGGGGTGGCGGTGTAGCTATATATTGTAAACTATCTTTAAAAAGCAGATTTGTTTTTCGCTCCGTTGGTACGAATGTTGAATTTTTGTTTATCGAATTGACTAGCTCTATGTCTAAAGTACTTGTGTCCTGTGTATATAGTCCATATAAATACTGTAATGTGAGTGAATTATTTAATGTTCTGTCCACTTATGCTGTTGACTATAGTCATATAATCGTTTGTGGCGATTTCAGTGTCAATCTACTGTGTAGTGATCTGTACACATCCCGTTTATTAGAGGATGTTTCTAATGTTGGTATGTCTCTTGTTAATGTAAATATATCGACGAGGTATGGGAATAATTGTTGTCCAAGTTTTATTGATTATTTTCTTGTGTCTGATGTCAATTGTGTTTTAAAATTTGACCAGTTCTCGTTTATATATGACCATGACATAATTTTTTGTTGTTTTGATATACATGTTGACAAAAAAGTGTAGCAAATCGTTCGTACAGTTTTTATGATTATAGAATGTTGAATGTTGAAAGATTAGTAGAGGATGTCTCACAAGTTAACTGGGCTACATGCTGGGGGCACTGCTCTGTTAATGAGAAGCTAAGCTTTCTTAATGATTGTGTCTACCAGGCTTTTATCACATGTCCCGATTCGCACTAATGACTGCAAAACCGCCTCATGTCCATGGTTTAACAGGGTAGTCTTGAATGTGATCAAAAGGCGAAACAAGTTGTATTCCGATTGGAAAAATTCCAGGACGGATGAAAAATGGAATGCCTTTAAAACTGCTGGGAATGAAGCTACTTTAAATATTAGGCGAGAAAAGCGAAAGTACTTCCTTAAAAAGTTGGATCCTGTATTGCCCTGCAACGTTTTGTGGCACAAACTGAAAAACCTTCGGGCACATGCTAGTGACAATTAGACTGCTCGCTAGAGTGTGACACTCTTAATGATGCTTTTGTCATCCGTACTACCTTTTCATGTTCGCCCGCTCCTCGCTTGAGTTACTCGTGTCCTGCTAATAATGTTGGTGAAATGTTTGAGTTTAGTACTGTGTCGGAATTAGATGTTGCAAAATGTGTGTTTAAGATACGGTCTAATGCGGTTGGTGTAGATGGAATTCCCTTAAAATTTATTAAAATGATTCTTCCGATTATCCTACCTATGCTTACCCATATCATAAGCCACTGCTTCACGACATATTGTTTTCCTGATGTATGGAAGATTGCAAATGTGATTCCTATAGCGAAAGCTAAATCTGCATGTAGTTCCAGTGATTTTCGTCCTATAAGTATCTTACCTGCACTGTATAAAGTAATTTAGTCTATTATGTCTGAACAAATCCATAAACATGTTAATTGTTTTGGCTTGTTATCTCCGTTCCAGTCTGGTTTTAGGGCCAAGCACAACTGTATCATGGCTATGATGAAAATACTTGACGACATCCGCATACCATTTGACAAGAACCTTGACAAGAACCATATGACGCTGCTGTGCTTGCTAGACTTTTCTAAGGCGTTTGATTCCGTCAATCATGAACTACTGTGTTCAAAGCTAGTAAGATACTTTGGGTTTAGAGAATCTGCTGTGCGGCTAATGAAAACTTATTTGGAAGGTCGATACCAGCGTGTAAAAGTTGTCTCTGAAGTCTCTGGGCTGCGACCTCTTTTAGTTGGTGTTCCACAAGGTTCTATACTGGGCCCACTTCTGTTTAGCATGTTTGTCAATGACGTGTTTAGTACGTTCCAGTCCGCTCAAATTCATGCTTATGCTGATGACTTATAGCTTTACATGTCACGCCCTCTTGCGGAGACTAATGAATTATGTTCTGATTTCAACAAAGACCTATCATTTATCGCATCTTGGGCTTTGCAAAACGGCCTCCGCTTGAACTGCTCTAAGTCCTATGTTCTCCCTATATGCAACAGACGCGTGGACTCCTTAACCATTCCACCGCTATTTTTAGGAGATGAGAGTGTACAATTTGTGTCAAAGGTTACTAATCTAGTTTTTATCATTAATTCTAGCCTAACTGTGCCCATCATGTCAACTCTACCATAAGTAAAGTTTATTATGTTTTACGTAACCTACGATTTTCTGCCTCATATACTCCGGTTGCCATTAGGAGAAAGCTCGCTATACAACTTATACTACCGATCATTTGGTATCCTGAACGCATCTATAGCAAGATGTACTCCCAGTCTGCTCATAAAATTGAAGTGGTGTTCAATAATGTCACGAGATATGTATACGGACTAACAAGATACGAGCATATCTCTGCATGGAAATCTAGCCTCTTGGGCTGTGAAATTTTGGAGTATGTAAAGGCAAGAAATTCTATCTTTCTTTATCGTCTGATGGCGGAGAAAAAGCCTAATCTATATATATAAAAAGAAGTGTACATTTTGATTGTCACTCCATAACTCGAGAACGGCTAGACAGATTGCCATGACATTTTTAGGAAAGATACAGGAAGGAGAGATGATGGTTAGTTGATTTTGAAATCCCAAATCGGTTTAGCCATATATATGTATAAATCAAATTCTGTGTGTGTGTGTGTTCGCTATGTAATCGAAATTCCCACACATCAATCATCACCAAATTTTGGTTATGGGTTCCTTCGATCAACGGGAAGGTTTTAGGCTAAAAATAATTTCGATATATAAAAGGGGCGTGGCACCTCCCATACAAATGGAATCTTTGGTACTGCATACCTTTGAAGGTATACATGCCAGAACATTGAAATTCAATGAGGAGTTATATGAGGTCAATCCCTAACACCACCAAGAAAATGCGGAATTTGGAGAAAGGGGGCGTGGCACCTCCCATACAAATGGAATCTTTAGTAATGCATAACTTTGAAGGTATACATGCCAGAACATTGAAATTCAGTAAGGAGTTATATGAGGTCAATCCCTAACACCGCCAAGAAAATGCGGAATTGGGAAAAAGGGGGCGTGGAACCACCCATTCAAATGGAATCTTTGGTACTGCATAACTTGGAAGGTATACATGCCAGAACATTGAAATTCAGTAAGGAGTTATTTGAGGTCAATCCTTAACACCACCAAGAAAATATGGAATTGGGAAAAAGGTGGCGTGGCACCTCCCATACAAATGGAATATATTATACTGCATATATCTGGATGTCGTAATGGTAGGATAATTAAAATTGGTAAGGAGCCATGTGACGTTAAGTCCTAAAACCTCCAGTAAAATGTGGAATGGGGAAAAACTATGGCTGCCGTACAAAATTTAGTTATTTTAACACCTAAAGTTTGACTGCATTGTTGAGTTTAGCTGTTATGCCTTTTGGACGTTTAGTAATACAAATGGAATCTTTAGTAATGCATAACTTTGAAGGTATACATGCCAGAACATTGAAATTCAGTAAGGAGTTATATGAGGTCAATCCCTAACACCGCCAAGAAAATGCGGAATTGGGAAAAAGGGGGCGTGGAACCACCCATTCAAAGGGAATCTTTGGTACTGCATAACTTGGAAGGTATACATGCCAGAACATTGAAATTCAGTAAGGAGTTATTTGAGGTCAATCCTTAACACCACCAAGAAAATATGGAATTGGGAAAAAGGCGGCGTGGCACCTCCCATACAAATGGAATATATTATACTGCATATATCTGGATGTCGTAATGGTAGGATAATTAAAATTGGTAAGGAGCCATATGACGTTAAGTCCTAAAACCTCCAGTAAAATGTGGAATGGGGAAAAACTATGGCTGCCGTACAAAATTAAGTTATTTTAACACCTAAAGTTTGACTGCATTGTTGAGTTTAGCTGTTATGCCTTTTGGACGTTTAGTAATCTGCCGCTGTTAAAAAAATTGTTTAGCTTCAGTCTATCTATATCTTCTATAAAAATCACATTCTGTGTGTGTGTTCCCTATGAAAACGTGTTTGCTATACTTCGATCATCACCAAATTTTGGCTCGAGGTTCCTTCGATCAAGACGAAAGTTTTTCATATTTCAGAATTAAGAATGTTAAATTTAAATGTTTTTTGTATTTTGGCTATGCGAAAGAACTATCTTAGCTCCAAAAAATGATCATGTTAACAAAATCAATGATCGCTTTCAAAATCAATTTCCTGGTGAAGTGACGAAATATAAATCGATCGACACAGTTACAGATGAAGATAAAATTGTGAATTATCCAAATGAATTTCTATACTCCTTAGAACCAAAAGGAATGCCTGCGCATATATCAACTTTGAAAATTGGCTCACCAGTCATGTTTCTTCGGAATGTAATCAAAGCAACAATCATCAGCGGTAAAAGCAATACAATAATATAAAATAAGATACAATAAGATACAAGAATAAAATGTTTTAACAGAAAATTTCACCAAATATGCGTACAAAATTCAATTCAATTTACAGAACAATAAATTAAATCATCAACAAACAAAACAGAAAAAATAACGCAACATCCATTCGATCTCGGGCGTTACAACGTGCGCCTGGTAAAGCTAGTTACCTATATGAGAAATTGATATTTCCAAGGTCTGGCCGACTAAATTACTTGATTGCTCCCAACTTTTCTCTCCTACCCTCTGCAAGACTATTTTTTGTCAACCCTGTTCGTGTTTGGATTTCCATCCCAGCTTCTATTAAGAATGGTCTAAATAAAAACAACTTTAAGAAAACTTTATATTCATACTTTCACTGATTTGTATATGTACAGCGATGAGATTTGCTATCTATGTTTTCATTTATATAATATTTATCACATAGTTAGTTAAATTCTTTAATTACATGTATATATATATAATTTTTGTTATTGTGTTGCAAATGTTAAATTTTTACATTTTATTTCAATGTTTTACCATTACTATTAATATTTAGTTTTAAGCCTGCTCATGAGTAACTTGTATATTTCTTGTATATTTAACTGTTGTGCTAGAAAAGATCATTTATCGATCTTATTGCACTAATACATTGTTTTAAATAAATTGAAATTGAAATTTAATTCCATGTCATTTCATTCTTTCATTTCATCCCGTTTCACTTCATAATGTTCTATTTTATTTAGTTTCACTTCATATCATTTCGTTTTATTTCTTTTCATTTCCATATGATTTATATTTTTTCATTTCATTTTATATCATTCCTTTTCATTTCATATAGTTTCATTTTTGTTTCTTTCCATATCAATTCACTTTATTCTATTTCATTTCTTTTAATTTCATATAGTTTCATATTTTTTCGTTTTAGTTCATTTTTTTGTTTCATTTTATTTTGCTTCAGCTCACTTCATTCCACTTAATATCATTGAATATATTTTTCTTGTAATTCGTTCCACTCTATTTTTGTTATGCCAATTCACTTTATTTAATTTTATTCCATTTCATTTTCTTTAGTTTCTTTTCAACTTAGTTTTTCTTACTTTATTTATTTTATTTCATTTTATTTTATTTTTATTTATTTACTTTAATTAATTTTTCTTTTATTTTTTTATTTTATTTTGTTTTGCTTCATTTTATTTTATTTTATTCATTTTATTCTATGTTATATTTTTTATCGTTTTAATTTTATTTAATTTTATTCTGTTATTTTATTTAAATTTTTTTTAGTAAATATATATATAAATTATATAAAATTTATATGAAATTTGTAAATTAAAAAAATTAATAAAAATTATGGAACATTTTGTTGGGAATTTTTTGGAAATAAAAAAGTGAATAAGAAATTTGGAACATTTTTAAATTTTTGGAACATGTCTAATTTGTGGGTATTAGGAAAACGTTTTTGAGTGTTTTAAAGGACCGTCTGGCAGCACTGTACCTTGACGTTCACAGCTGTCATTTGCACCTAAAAGTATGCAGTAGTTGCAGACTGACAGCTCACACGTACACGAAATATCCCATTTCACCATGGATAAATCAGCGCCTCGCCGAACAAAATTATTCAACTTATTATCCAATTTTTTGGGCAGCGTCAGTATATGATTACCCAAGTTTTTATCCACTCATGGTTGGTAGTGATCAAGTTAACGATTCACTTATTGATTTAGAAGGTACTTCTTCACAAAATGACATAATAAAGCCATATGCGAATCAAAACAATAACGAAATTTTTTCTACTTCAGTAAAACTTCTTCAGTTTTGGACAAATTGTCCTGAAGCATGGTTAATACATGCTGAAATGCGTTTTAATACTAAAAAAATTACTCAAGAAACAACTAAATACGAGTATATTATTACTGCATTACCTCAAGAGGTCATAGTGACCATTTCAGATTTTACTCAAAATCCACCAGAAATACATAAATATTCTGCATTAAAATAAATTTTGATTGAAAGACATTCCTTAAGTGAGAATGCGAAGTTAGATAAAGTGTTTTGCGATTCTGAAATGGGTGACCGTAAACCTTCGGAATTTAACCGATCTTTAGTTCTACTTTCTGGTTCTAATTTTACCCAAGAAATTTTAAAGAAACTTCGGATTCGAAAATTACCCAAAAACTTGAGTGTAATTTTGACAAGTTCGAATTTCATTGACATAAATGATTTAACTAAATTAGCTGATAACGTTTGGGAAGTTATCAGTAAAAATGATATTGCTTTGATTTCTCAAAATTCTAAAGAAGATTCTATTATTACTAATGGTTAAGACAACATCTTTAATTTGTGATAATTTTCAAAAATTATCTTTGGAATTAAGTGAAATTAGTCAAAATCCTAGGAGATGTGAAGAACAGTGTACGTTTGTGAAAAATAGTAATCCAACAAACTAAAATGTTCCCTTGTTGCAACGACGAATAACGGAATCTCAGAAGTAACAACTCGACGCTTATTTATATTTGACAAAGAAAAAAAATTAAAGTGTTTGACTGATAGTGGGGCAGAAATTTCAGTGCTTCCAGTTTCAAAATTCTCGTGTACAAAAAAATCATCAGATATTATATTAACGGCAGCTAATCGTTCAACGATTTTTACATACGGAAAAAAACTTGTAAATGTTAATTTGGGTTTAAGGCCAGAATTTCCTTTTGTTTTTAGCGAAACCGATTATAGGTTCAGATTTTTTATGCAAATATTATTGATATTAAAAACAAATGTTTAGTAGACCCATTAACAAATTTATCAGTTAGCAAAATTTCGTACTATTGTGATGTCTCTCTTCCAAAAATTGTTTCGGTAGAAGATCACAATACACAAAATTGTTGAAAGAATTTCCTTCCCTTATAGCAGAGCCAAATTATTCGAAACCGGTTAAACACACCACAGTTCATAGATTTGTTACAGAAGGCAATCTTCTTTTCTCAAAACCCAGACGTCTAAACCCAATTTAAGGTTGCTAAAACTGAATTTGATTTTATTGTAAAAACTGGAATTTGTAGATCATCAAATTCCTCTGTAGCATCACCACTCCATTTAGCACCAAGAAAAGAGAGTAATGATTGGCGCCCCTGTTTTGATTTTAGAAGACTTAATACTGTTACTGTTCCTGACCGCTATCCTTTGCCACATATTCAGGATTTTAATATGAATCTAAGAAATAAAAAGATATTTTCAAAGTTAGATCTAAGTATCACCAAATACCAATGACAGAAGAGGATATTTATAAAACAGCGATCGAATGCCTTTCGGCTTGAGGAACTCAGCACAAACTTTTCAAAGATTCATCAATGAAGTTGTAGGTGAATTAGATTTTGTTTTCACGTATATTGATGATATTTTAGTTGCAAGTGAGAGTGAAGAGCAACATTTTAAAGATCTACGTATACTTTTTGAGCGTTTGTCTGAATATGGTTTGAATGTTATACCAAATAAATGCATTTTTGGTGTTACTAGAATTGATTTTCTAGAGCATAGTATTTCTGAATTAGGAATACGTCCATCTGAAGGTAGAATAAAAGCTTTTCGAGATTTTTAACTATCAAAATCCATTAAACAAACACAAAATTTATTGGTGTGGATAATTATTAACATAGATATATTTCACAATTAGCAGAATTTACTGCAGGTTTATATGATTTAATTAATAAATGAAGTAAAACCCGGGACAAAATTCTAGTTTACTTACTTAATTGGCGCTTAACCGTCTAAACGGTTATGGCCGTCCAACAAGGCGCGCCAGTCGCTCCTTCGCTCCGCCAACCGGCGCCAATTGGTCACACCAAGGGAGTTTAAATCGTTTTCCACCTGGTCCTTCCAACGGAGTGGGGGCCGCCCTCTACCTCTGCTTCCATAGGTGGGTTCCGATAGAAACACTTTCTTGGCCGGAGCATCATCTTTCATTCGCATAACATGGCCTAGCCAGCGCAGCCGCTGCGTTTTAATTCGCTGGACTATGTTGATGTCTGCATATAGCTCGTACAGCTCATCATTAAATCTTCTTCGGTACTCGCCATCGCCAACGCGTAGAGGTCCATAAATCTTTCGAAGAACTTTTCTCTCGAACACTCCCAAAGCCGCTTCATCTGCTGTTGTCATGGTCCATGCTTCTGCCCCATATAGCAGGACGGGTACGATAAGTGACTTATAGAAAATGATTTTCGTTCGCCGAGATAGGACTTTACTTTTCAATTGCCTACCTAGTCCAAAGTAGCATTTATTGGCAAGATTGATTCTTTGCTGGATTTCAGTGCTGATGTTGTTGCTAGTGTTGATGCTGGTTCCCAAATAAACGAAGTCTTTTACTATTTCGAAATTATGGCTGCCAACAGTAGCGTGGTTGCCAAGGCGCATATGCGCTGACTCTTTGCTCGATGACAGCAGGTACTTCGTTTTGTCCTCATTCACCATCAAACCCATCTTTACCGCTTCTTTTTCCAGCTTGGAGTAAGCAGAACTAACAGCGCGGGTGTTTAGGCCGATGATATCAATGTCATCAGCATATGCCAGTAATTGCACGCTTTTATAGTATATTGTTCCAGTGCGGTTAAGTTCTGCAGCTAGTATAATTTTCTCCAGCATCAAATTAAAGAAATCGCACGATAGGGGGTCACCCTGTCTGAAACCTCGTTTAGTTTCGAACGGCTCGGAGAGGTCCTTCCCAATTCTGACTGAGCTGATGGTGTTGCCCAACGTCATTTTGCACAGCCGTATAAGTTTTGCGGGGAAACCAAATTCAGACATAGCGGCATATAGGCAGCTCCTTTTCGTGCTGTCGAAGGCGGCTTTAAAGTCGACGAAGAGGTGATGTGTGTCGATTCTCTTTTCACGGGTTTTTTCCAAGATTTGGCGCATTGTGAAAATCTGGTCGATGGTAGATTTACCTGGTCTGAAGCCGCACTGATAAGGTCCAATCAGCCGGTTCACGGTGGGCTTCAATCTTTCGCACAATACACTTGAAAGGACCTTATATGCGATATTAAGAAGGCTGATTCCACGATAGTTGGTGCATTTTGCAGTATCCCCCTTCTTGTGGACTGGGCAAAGAACACTTAGATTCCAAAATTATTAAAATCATTTTAGCAAAGATGCAAAATTAACTTTAACGGCAGTCGGTGGTGTTTACAACCTGAGCTTCTCGCATTTTATTCGAAGAAACTTTCTCCAGCTGAAATGAAATATAGTGCTTTTGATAGAGAACTATTAGCAATTTCAAAAACTAAACGAAGTCCACGACAACCGAGAAATCTTGAATTTATTGCACAATTTACAAGTGATATTCAGCATATTACTGGACAAGCAAATGTGATAACTGATACTTTATCTAGACTAGAGGCAATTCAAAATTCAGAACTTAATTTCAAAATTTTAGAAAAGGAACAGCAACAAGTTGATGAACTAAACAATCTTTTATCTCAACAATCATTTCAAAATTTTTAATAAATTAATTAAAAAATTCCTCTTTTAAATTTCAATATATGGTGTGAATCATCCAGGGATTGTCCTAGACCGTTCGTTCCAAATAACTTACGCAAGATAGTATTTGATATGTTACATGGCATAGTGCATCCGGGTACTAAAGCTACTCGCCGCATTATTATTAAAAAATATTTTTGGCCAAACATGAATAAAGAAATTAATAAATGGTCAAAAGAATGTATTAATATACGAAGGGTGCTCAATTTACTTCGAAATTGTTTACAGAATTAACAAAGCTATTAGGCAGTCATCAAACTACAACGTCAGCTTATCATCCTCAAGCGAATGGCATGGTAGAGCGACTTCATAGACAATTGAAATATTCTTTAATGGCTACAAATGGAACCAGAGATTGGTATGGTGAGCTACCTCTAATACAGTTAGGCTTGCGATCGACATTTAAAGAAGACATTTCAGCGACACCGGCTGAAATGGTTCTTGGACAAAATTTACGACTGCCCAGTGAACGTATTGTTCCAACATCTGAAGATTCATCGTCAAATGAAATTTTGGGTAAATTACATGAAAAATTTAGAAATGTGCATTCGAGTTTAAATCACCATAACCCTAATGTTGGTTTTTATGTTCCGAAAGATTTACAAACATGTAAATTTGTTTTTGTTCGCTTAATTAATAAGCGTTCTTTACAACAACCGTATGGAAGGTCCATACAAGGTACTTGAAAAAAAAAAACCAGAAAAATTTTAAAATTGAAATTGATAATGAAATCAAAGCTATTCCAATTGATAGGCTAAAACCAGCAATTATTGAAACGTTACCTAAAAACTCTAACACTTATCACAATAACAATAGAACAAAAAAGCAAGTCACATTTAATTTATTTAATGTTAATTCTCTGGAAGGGGGAGTAATGTAGGGTTTCTATTATATTATACATTTTAATATGCTTTGTGAATTCAATAATTTATGTTCAATAATTTTATTTTCATTATTTTAAATTTTTAAATATCAAACATTTTCATTCGGTTAAAAATCATAATCATATATAAATATACTTTTAGGCGTTTACCAATAAAAGTTTTACTATAAAATATAATAGTCGTTTCGACCAATCTATTGAATTTGTTGATACGGTATCGGATACTACAGCGTGCAAGCGAAAGTGCCAAGGATAAATGTCCATCGCCCCCAGGGAAAGCGACCCACTACTACACCAAAAGACCTCATGCCAGGGCACGTGGGTAATTACAAAAGACGAATAAAAAAAAATCACCTAAGGCCAGGCCGGACGCAATCATAATTTCCAAGGCGGGAGATGCGACGTACGCCGACACATTGCGTAAAGTGAGAAGTTGTGACGAATTAAAATCCCTGGGTGGGACTACAGATGAAAATATCGCAAGATCGGAAAACAAGCGCCTTACTTACTTACTTAATTGGCGCTTAACCGTCAAAACGGTTATGGCCGTCCAACAAGGCGTGCCAGTCGCCCCTTCGCTCCGCTAACTACCGCAAATTGGTCACGCCAAGGGAGTTTAAATCGTTTTCCACCTGGTCCTTAAAAAGGAATGGGGGCCTCCCTCTACCTCTGCTTCCATAGGCGGGTTCCGATAGAAACACTTTCTTGGCCGGAGCATCGTCTTTCATGCGCATAACGGTACTCGCCATCGCCAACGCGTAGAGGTTCATAAATCTTTCGAAGAACTTTTCTCTCGAATACTCCCAAAGCCGCTTCATTTGCTGTTGTCATGGTCCATGCTTCTGCCCCATATAGCAGGACGGGTACGATAAGTGACTTGTAGAGTATGATTTTCGTTCGCCGAGAGGGTACTTTACTTTTCAATTGCTTACCTAGTCCAAACTAGCATTTAATGGCAAGAACAAGCGCTTACCAAGCAGAAATTGAAGCGGTACAGTGCAGAGATCTCGATGATATTACTATGCCCGAGGAGATTTGCGACGCCCTCCACCAGCAATATAAACGTCCAGATGGACTGCCATAAAAAGCATACGCACAGGGTACAGTGGCACGAAGTCGGCACTTATAAGCCTTACAGCAGATGATACCAAGGCTGTTCTTAGTACGCAAAGAATCCGGGTAGGACGAGTTTCCTGCCGAATTAGAGAGGTTAAGCAAGATAAACGCTGTTATAAGTGCTGGAGTAGTGGTACATTTGCCTTTACAGAATCCGTGTTGCGGTTCGGTAATCAAAGTAGAAATGGAAAATGTTAGCTCATTGGAGCGATAGCTTCAAACAACTTTGGGATGGCCGACAACTTTGCTATTCCTCGATAGTCTACACACGACCTACTTTTGTGACGGGGTATGAGAAAAGATTCCTTCCAAGCAGAAGGAAAGACTCCACGTTTTAGGGACGGATTGAATAAATCAGTAAGAGGCTGATAAATGTGTTCAGCGCATTTTTTAAGAAAACAAGTGGGAATTAAATCAGGACCGTACTTGTAAAATTCTTTCAAAGACGTTAAATATGAAAAAACTTCATCAGGAGATATTGCTGGAATATTAATTGTGTTAAGTGAGTTAAGTTAATATGGATATTTATTTGAAAAAGAGTTAAGTTCAGCGGAACAGTTGGACTTGAAAAATTTTGCAAACAAATTAGCAATATCTTGATCGTCGCTAGACAAATCATCCTGGTATTTTAAAGCTGAGGGAAACCCTTTAACCCTACATTTAGAGTTCACGAAATCATAGAAGGCTTTCGGATTGCAAGTTATTTTCCTTTTCATCTTAGAGATGTACGCATTATAGCACTTTTTGTTTAATTCAAAATATATATGACGCAAAATAGAGTACTGCAAGTAATCGGAATGAGAGCCCGACCTTTTGAATAATTTGAAGAAGCGCGATTTTCTGTTTTTTAAAGACCTCAGTTCATTAGTGAACCATATTTGGACTGGTTCGGTAGATACACGTTTTCGCTTAGGTACGTGTTTTTCCAAAATACCGTAAATGGTGGTATAAAAGTCAGAAACACTTTTGTAAATATCTACACCGTATTTGGGCCAAGCCACTGTAGATAAAGTTTGGCTAAGTTTACTAAAATTTGCCTGCGCAAAGTTAAATCTGAAACTAGAGTCGTATTTATTAGCAATGCTACTAGGAGAATTTCTTTCGAATTCGTATGCTATTTCCAGGGAAGGATGGTAAGGGTCTTCAGGTACAGTAAGAGGTTCACCCCGGCTTAAGAGTACATTTTGATGTATCGTCACCAAATACCAAATCAAGGGTCCTCCCGAATATGTTAGGAATTATATTTATCTGTTTAAGGCAAAGTTCAGTTATTTCAGCTAGCAATTTGTTGTTGGACAGTTTTGAAGAAATAGGTAGAATATCCTGGTCAGATATGGTCCATAATATATGAGGGAGATTAAAGTCACCCAGGACTAGCATCGAATCAATGGACTTCAACATTGAATTAACAATTTTGAGCAAGGAAATATGATCCATAGCTCACAAAAGTAAGGAGACTGTAGATAGGTCTAGACTATGCAGGAAATGCGGTCAGGAAGATCATAAGGCTGCATGTTGCGAAAACGCACCGAAATGCGCGCTATGCGGGGGACAACATTCGGCAGGTACTTTTAAATGCCCACAACGAGAGGGCAGGAAAATTGCTCTCTCATGAGGGTTTTGCAGCTCAATTTAAACCATTGCGAGGCAGCCCAAGAGCAATCAGACTCGGCAAGGAAGGCCTCAATTTGGGCACCAGGGAAATTTCTTCCGCAGGAAAATATGACGCCAACGGTAGCAGGATTCACGTGGGTACAAATCTACGATATAAACGTCAATACAATCATCATCGAAAATAATATAAAAAATAAGAGCTGTATCTGCCGGGCCCGTTATTTTTGTCTAATTTGTCGTGGGATGGCTTGATATATCGGTTTTGTCTTGACTGCATCGTAGTCCCTTAATGTCGATTCGACATTATGAACCCGTGAAATAAACTGTACGGGGTTGCCCTCGAAGGTTGGTAGGGTTTTTACACTATCAGGCAACCTATTTATTTCTTGTAGGTCTGCCTCAGTCAGGCTGATAGAATTATTTGAATTTACCATTTCATTAGGAGGACTAATCCTAGCTTCCTAGCGCTCATGGTTTTCATTTGTTCTATTTGCGCGTTAACCGCACCCGTTAGCTGCGTTATCGCTTCTTCAATTTGCTCCATTCTAAAGTTACTTTTACTTTATGTAAAGAGTTTCATTAATTAAAAAATATTTCCACTGTTTATGATATAAAATAGTTTGCGCTTTATAGTAAATTTTTCTCAAATAAAAATCGGTTTGAAACTTTTTTTCATGCAATTTTAAAGGTAAATTTAGAAAATAATTTTTAATCACTTACTGAATAATTTTAATAATTAAATTTCTAATAATTTTTAATCACTTTTTTTCGGAATTATTAGATCATTTGAGGACCTTTCCGGCATCATTTCTGGATAGTTTTCGGGATCCTTTCGGGGTCCCGTCAGGGTCATTTCGGGACTTTTTCGGGATCATTTAAGGATGGCTTTCAGGATTCGTCCGGGAACCCGTCAGGATAATTTCTGGACTTTTCCGAGACTATTTCGGGATCATTTTGGGACCTTCCCAAGATCATTTCTGGATGGATTTTGGGATCAGTCCGGGATGCCGTCAGGGTCATTTTGGTATTAGGTGATCATTTGAGGACCTTTCCGGCATCACTTCTGGATGGTTTTCGGTATCCGATCAGGATCCCCTCGGAATCATTGCGGGACTTTTTCGGGATCATTTGGGGTCCCTCCCAACATCATTTCTGGATGGATTTCGGGCTCTGTCCGGGAACCCGTCAGGGTCATTTAGGGATGCGTTCAAGATCCCGTCAGGGTCATTTCGGGACTTCTTCGGGACTATATCGGGATCATTTCTGGATGGTTTATGGGATCCGTCCATGACCCCTTAAGGGTCATTTCGGGACTATTAGGTGATCATTTGAGGACCTTTCCGGCATCACTTCTGGATGATTTTCGGTATCCGTTCGGGATCCCGTCGGAATCAATGCGGGACTTTTACGGGATAATTTGGGATTCCTTCCGGCATCATTTCTGGATGGTTTTCGGGATTTGTTCGGGATCCCGTCGGGTTATTTCGGGACCTTTTCGGGGCTAATACGGGATCATTTGGGGATCCTCTAGGGGTCGTTTCGTGACTTTTTCTGTATTATTTCGGGATCATTTTGGGACCCTTTCGGCATAATTTCTTGATGGTTTGCCGGATCCATCAGGGTCATTTCGGGACCATTTTGGGATCATTTGGGGACCCTTCCGATATCATTTCTGGATCCGTCCGGGATGCCGTAGGAGCCATTTCGGGATTTTTTGTTACTTTTCCGGGATAGTTTTTGCACCCTTCCGGGATCATTCTTGGATCTGTGCGGGATCCCATCTGGGTCAATTCCGGACTATTTCGGGATCATTTTGGAATCCTTCCGGAATCATTTCTGTATGGTTTTCGCGATCCATCGTGGATCCCCTCGGAGCAATTTCGGAACTTTTTCTGGAGTTATTCGGGATAATTTAGGGACCCTTCCTGGATATTTTCTGGATGGTTTTTGAGATCCGCCCGGGAGCCCGTCAGGGTCATTTCGGAACCTTTTCGGGATCATTTTGGAACACCTTCAGGGATCATTTCTGTGTGGTTCTCTGGATACGTCTAGAATCGTGTCGCTCTCATTTCGGGTTTTTTTGGGACTATTCGGGGAACTTTTGGAGACCCTTTCGGGGCATTTCTGGATGGTTTTCGGGATCCGTCCGCGATAGCGTTGGGGTCATTTCGTAGCTTTTTCTGGATAATTTCGGGATCATTTGGGATCCTATCAGGTTATCAGCTCATTTAGTTATTTTTTTTACTCAATTACAAAAATAAAATGCATTAGACAGAAAACAAAATTTTAAACAGATAATAAGCAGGCTAACGCGAATAGCCCATATATTTAAAATTTTCCTTGCGGACGGGCCGCGGGTAAAGGCTAGTATATTATAAATGGAAAAGTTTGGATGTTTGAATGTTTGTCCAGACGTTTGTCTTTGTGACTCAATCACGCAAGAACGGCTGGACCGATTTGGATGAAATTTGGCACGCATATAGACAATAGTCTAGAAGGATCTACTAGCTATATTTTTTTGAAAAGGGGGGAGGTCCCCGCCCCCTAGGGACAGTTATAATTTAATTATTGTATTTTTTCGTTTTTGTGACTGAATCACGCCAGAACGGCTTCACGGATTTTGATGATTTTTGGGACACAGACAGTAGTCTACTAGCGACATTTTTTTCGAACATGAAAAGGGGGTGCGGGTCCCACGACCCCTTCGAACAATTACTTTTTAATAATTTTTACACATTATAACTTTACGTATACGGACCTTCACCAATATTACAGACTCAATGGGTCAAATAAGTCGAGGGCTTACAAAGTGAGCAGTGACACCCGCCGCCCCATCTCCCCCTTCTTAATTTGGAGTACCTACCGGCATCATTTCTGGATGGTTTTCGGTATACGTCCGGGATCCCGTCGTGGTCATTTCGGGACTTTTTCGGGATCATTTGGGGTCCCTTATGGCATCATTTCTGGGTGGTTTTCGGGATTCGCCCTGGATCCCTTCGGGGTCATTTCAGAACTGTTTCGATATCATTTGGGGTACCTTCCGGCATCATTTCCAATGGTTTTCTGGATCCGTCCGGGATCCCGTCGGGGTCATTTCGAGACTTTTTCGCGACTAATACGGGATCATTTGGGGACCCTTTCGCCTTCATTTCTGGATGGTTTTCGGGATCCGTCCGGAATCTTCGCAGGGTCATTTCGGGACTATTTGGGGATCATTTGGGAACCTTTCGGGCATCATTTATGGATAGTTTCCGGGATACCTCGGGATCCCTTAAGGGTCATTTCGGGATGATTTTGGGGCACCCACTGGTATCATTTCTGGATGGTTTTCGGTATTCTTCTGGGATCCCGTCGGGGTCATTTCAGGACTTTTTCGGGATCCGTCCGTGATCCCGACGGGGTCATTTCGGGACTATTTCGGGATCATTTGGGGTACCCACCGGCATCATTTCTGATTTGTTTTCGGGATCCGTCCGGAATCCCATAGGGGTAATTTTGGGACTTTTTCGGGATCATTTGGGGTCCCTTCCGGCATCATTTTTGGATGGTTTTCGGGATCCGTCCGGAATCCCGGCGGGGTCATTTCAGGGCTTTTTCGGGATTATTTGGGGCACCTTCTGGCATCATTTCTAGATGGTTTTGGATATCCGTCCGGGATCCCGTCTGGGTCATTTCGGAACTTTTTCAGCGCTAATACGGGATCATTTGGGGACCCTTCCTGCATCACTTCTGGATGGATTTCGGTATCTGTACGGGAACCCATCAGGGTAATTTCGGGACTTTTTCGGGACTATTTCAGGATCATTTGGAGACCCTTTAGGGGTCATTTCATGACTTTTTCTCTATTATTTCGGGATCATTTGGGGACCCTTCCTTCATCAATTCTTGATGGTGTAGGACTTACTACTATTTCTTTACTGTCACCTAACATCCCAACTGCAATAATTAACTACTCTCACTATACATACACATACGTAAATATGTATGCATATTAATATGTAATACCTTTGTGCATTCTATTTTTTAATATTGCTCTTACTTCCATTAAATGAATTGAACTAATCGGTCGTGTTTTATTTTCGTGCGCTACTCTAATAAATGGTTATGGGCCCAGACCCATTTTTGTATTAAAATTAAAAAATAATAAGCATTTTTTTTTTGGCGTTCGTCGCGATTTTAATACGTTTACTAAATAATTGTCGTTGGTCGGCCGGTATTGAATTTATTAAATTATTTAGTGTGAATTATGAGTTCGCTGGCACATATTGAAAAACTCAGTGCCGAAAATTACAGCACGTGGGCCATCCATATGAAGAGCCTGCTCATCACGTTGGAGTATTGGGAAGTCGTGGAAACAAAGTGTCCAGCTGATGACGATGCTGACGGAAAAGCAAAGTGGGAATCGACAGATAAAAAGGCACTGGCATATATAACTCTTTGTGTGAAGCCGTCAGAATTGATTCACATAAAGCATTGCAAAACTGCGAAAGAAGCTTGGACGGTGCTAAACAGTGTATATAGCGCTGATGGTCCAGCGCGAAAAGTTAACTTATTTAAAAAGTTGGTACGCTTCAGATTTGATGCAGGTGAAAAAATGGCCATGCAAATGAACGAATTTAGTACTATTTTGGACAAACTCACATCGATTGGCGTTGAGGTGCCGGAAGATTTGCTGTGTGTTTTGTTGCTGTGCAGCCTACCAGACGAAATGGATAGTTTTGTTGTTGCAATTGAAAGCAGAGACAGTTTGCCTACATTCGAACAATTGAAGGTCAAAGTTTTGGAAGAGGAAAGGCGGAGAAATGAAAAATTTGGCGGTAACAATGAGAGTGTATTTTCGGCGAATTCCAGCAGGTGGAGAAAAGGTGGGAAAGAAAGAGCGGCAGAGCGCAATTCCAGTAAAATAACTGAGCAGCCGAAAGTAAAATCGCGTGATTGGAGTACAGTTAAATGCTACTCTTGTGGTAAAAGGGGGCATATAAAGTCACAATGCAAAGCGACAAAGAAAGAAGCGGTAATGAGTATGAGCTCACATGTAAAGTTGCGAGATAGCAATATGTGGGTATTGGATAGCGGCGTTTCCTCCCATATGTGTAATGATTTAAAATTTTTCTCAAAAATAGAAGAGTGCGAACAAACGGTTACACTTGCATTAGCTGATTTTGTTGTCGGTACGGGCATGGGTAGAGTTTACATTAAAAGAAGAATGCGAAGCATAACATTCACTGATGTGCTTTATGTTCCAAACTTACATGGAAATTTCCTGTCGGTAAGCAAAATACTTGAGCATAGTTACTGTGTACAGTTTAATAAAAGACTGGCTGAAGTGAAGTCAAAAAACAAACAAACAATTTTTACAGCAAAGGCAGAGAATGGTATTTTCTATGCTAACTTTGGTGAGGTTGAGTGCGTGAATGCGGCGGTAAATGAAAACAAAAATAATAATATTGACATTTGGCACAAAAGATTTTGACATTTAAATATAAAAGATATTTGTGATTTATCGAAAGAGAACATTGTGTACGGACTGAAAGTTAATATGCCTAAAAATTTTGATTGTTCAACTTGTGCGGTATGCAAAATTATTAAAAAACCTTTTAAAAAATTGTCAAATATTTATACGAGTGATGGTGCTTGAGCTAGTGCACACAGATATTTGTGGGCCTATGAGAACGGCATCCCAAGGTGGTTCGCGGTATTTTATAACGTTCATAGACGATTACTCGAGATTCGTTGTTACGAAATTTTTACGCCAAAAATCCGATGCATTCGAGGCGTTTAAAGACTTTATGGTTGAAGCAGAGAAACAGACCGGGCGTAAATTGAAATGGTCGCGAATATGTGAATACAAAATTTGAGAATTTATTTAAGCAACACGGTATACGCCATCAAACCACGGTTAGTTATACCCCGCAGCAAAATGGGGTTGCTGAACGAGCTAATCGAACGCTCGTCGAAATGTCGCGATGTATGTTAGAGAATTCGAAACTTCCCCAAAGCCTGTGGTCAGAAGCTTTAAATACTGCCACCTATATAAGAAATCGGTGTCCTACAAAATTAATAAAAGGTATAACGCCATACGAACGTTGGACCGGCAAAAAGCCTTCGGTATCGCATTTAAAGGTTTTTGGTTGCAAAGCTGTAGCATTGTGTAATAGGTCGAATAAGTCAAAGTTTCAACCAAAAGGTACGAAGTTGACGTTTGTTGGATATGCGGATTTGACTAAAGGTTATAGGTTGTATAATCGATCAAACCGATCAATTACGATTGCGCGCGATGTAATATTTTTTGAAAATACATTTGGATATGAAAACAATGAATTGCAAGACGCTGATCTTTATAATTTTATTGATTGTGAAGAGGGTATAAAATCTAATCAAAGTCGAATCACAAAAGAAGAAGAAAAAGCAGAACAAGAAGAAGAAAAAGAACAAGAAGAAGAAAAAGAACCAGAAGAAAAAGCAGAGCAAGGGCCACATCAAGATGAAGCTTTAGCACCTGATAAAAATGAAACTGATTCGAGCGAAAGTAGTTATGAAGAAGGTGAATACGTTGTCGTAGCGAAACGCAAACGAGGAAGGCCGAGAATAGTTAGAAGTGGTAGTGTTGGACGACCGCGAAAAAAATACGTGATGGAAGGGACTGAGAGTGTAAACTCAGTGGTTGCCAACCCAGTTTCCGTGACGAGTGCGTTAAATTCGGCAAACGGCGAGCAGTGGAAAGCAGGTATGCAGGCGGAGTATCAATCGTTGGTGAAAAATGATACGTGGGAGTTAGTAGATTACCCAAAAGGCAAAAATGTCATCGGTTCGAGGTGGGTTTTTATACTCAGTTGAGCAGAGCTCACAGAGTATATTAACTTTGATTGGATAACGGTTGGTTGTACAGGTATAAAGGAATCGAGATAGATATAGACTTCCATATATCAAAATCATCAGTATCGAAAAAAAATTCGATTGAGCCATGTCCGTCCGTCCGTCCGTCCGTCCGTCTGTCCGTTAACACGATAACTTGAGTAAATTTTGAGATATCTTGATGAAATTTGGTATGTAGGTTCCTGGGCACTCATCTCAGATCGCTATTTAAAATGAACGATATCGGACAATAACCACGCCCACTTTTTCGATATCGAAAATTTCGAAAAATCGAAAAAGTGCGATAATTTCTTACCAAATACGGATAAAGCGATGAAACTTGGTAGGTGAGTTGAACTTATGACGCAGAATAGAAAACTAGTAAAATTTTGGACAATGGGCGTGGCACCGCCCACTTTTAAAAGAAGGTAATTTAGAAGTTTTGCAAGCTGTAATTTGGCAGTCGTTGAAGATATCATGATGAAATTTGGCAGGAACGTTACACTTATTACTATATGCCTGCTTAATAAAAATTAGCAAAATCGGAGAACGACCACGCCCACTTTTAAAAAATTTTTTTTTTAATTCAAATTTTAAAAGAAAAGTTAATATCTTTACAGTATATAAGTAAATTAAGTCAACATTCAACTCCAGTAATGATATGGTGCAACAAAATACAAAAATAAAAGAAAATTTTTTAAATCGGCGTGGCTCCGCCCTTTTTCATTTAATTTGTCTAGGATACTTTTAATGCCATAAGTCGAACACAAATTTACCAATCCTTGTGAAATTTGGTAGAGGCGTAGATTCTAGGACGATAACTGTTTTCTGTGAAAAAGGGCGAAATCGGTTGAAGCCACTCCCAGTTTTTATACACAGTCGACCGTCTGTCCTTCCGCTCGGCCGTTAACACGATAACTTGAGCACAAATCGATATATCTTTACTAAACTCAGTTGACGTACTTATCTGAACTCGCTTTGTATTGGTGTAAAAAATGGCCGAAATCCGACTATGACCACGCCCACTTTTTCGATATCGAAAATTACGAAAAATGAAAAAAATGCCATAATTATATACCAAATACGAAAAAAGGGATGAAACATGGTAATTGTATTGGTCTATTGACGCAAAATATAACTTTAGAAAAAAACTTGGTAAAATGGGTGTGACACCTACCATATTAAGTAGAAGAAAATGAAAAAGTTTTGCAGGGCGAAATCAAAAGCCCTTGGAATCTTGGAAGGAATACTGTTCGTGGTATTACATATATAAATAAATTAGCGGTACCCGACAGATGATGTTCTGGATCACCCTGGTCCACATTTTGGTCGATATCTCGAAAACGCCTTCACATATACAACTAAGGGCCACTCCCTTTTAAAACCCTCATTAATACCTTCAATTTGATACCCATATCGTACAAACACATTCTAGAGTAACCCCTGGTCCACGTTTATGGCGATATCTCGAAAAGGCGTCCACATATAGAACTAAGGCCCACTCCTTTTTAAAATACTCATTAACACCTTTCATTTGATACCCATATCGTACAAACAAATTCTAGAGTCGCCCCTGGTCCACCTTTATGGCGATATTTCGAAAAGGCGTCCACCTTAAGAACTAAGGCCCACGCCCTTTTAAAACACTCATTAACGCCGTTCATTTGATACCCATATCGTACAAACAAATTCTAGAGTCACCCCTGGTCCACGTTTATGGCGATATCTCGAAAAGGCATCCACCTATAGAACTAAGGCGCACGCCCTTTTAAAATACTCATTAACACCTTTCATTTGATACCCACATAGTACAAACAAATTCTAGAGTCACCCCTGGTCCACGTTTATGGCGATATCTCGAAAAGGCGTCCACATATAGAACTAAGGCCCACTCCTTTTTAAAATACTCATTAACACCTTTCATTTGATACCCATATCGTACAAACAAATTCTAGAGTCACCCCTGGTCCACCTTTATGGCGATATTTCGAAAAGGCGTCCACCTATAGAACTAAGGCGCACGCCCTTTTAAAATACTCATTAACACCTTTCATTTGATACCCATATCGTACAAACAAATTCTAGAGTCACCCCTGGTCCACCTTTATGGCGATATCTCGAAAAGGCGTCCACCTATAGAACTAAGGCGCACGCCCTTTTAAAATACTCATTAACAACTTTCATTTGATACCCATATAGTACAAACAAATTCTAGAGTCACCCCTGGTCCACGTTTATGGCGATATCTCGAAAAGGCGTCCACATATAGAACTAAGGCCCACTCCTTTTTAAAATACTCATTAACACCTTTCATTTGATACCCATATCGTACAAACAAATTCTAGAGTCACCCCTGGTCCACCTTTATGGCGATATTTCGAAAAGGCGTCCACCTATAGAACTAAGGCGCACGCCCTTTTAAAATACTCATTAACACCTTTCATTTGATACCCATATCGTACAAACAAATTCTAGAGTCACCCCTGGTCCACCTTTATGGCGATATCTCGAAAAGGCGTCCACCTATAGAACTAAGGCCCACGCCCTTTTAAAATACTCATTAACACCTTTCATTTGATACCCATATTATACAAACGCATTCTAGAGTCACCCCTGGTCCACTTTTATAACGATATTCCGAAAAGGCGTCCACCTATAGAACTAAGGCCCACTCCCTTTTAAAACAGTTATTAACACCTTTCGTTTGATACCGATATTGTACAAACGCATTCTAGAGTCAACCCTGGTCCACTTTTATAACGATATTCCGAAAAGGCGTCCACCTATAGAACGAAGGCCCACTCCGTTTTAAAACACTTATTAACACCTTTCGTTTGATACCCATATTGTTCAAACGCATTCTAAAGTCAACCCTGGTCCACTTTTATAACGATATTCCGAAAAGGCGTCCACCTATAGAACTAAGGCCCACTCCCTTTTAAAACACTTATTAACACCTTTCGTTTGATACCCATATTGTACAAACGCATTCTAGAGTCAACCCTGGTCCACTTTTATAACGATATTCCGAAAAGGCGTCCACCTATAGAACTAAGGCCCACTCCGTTTTAAAACACTTATTAACATCTTTCGTTTGATAACCATATTGTAAAAACGCATTCTAAAGTCACCCCTGGTCCACTTTTATAACGATATTCCGAAAAGGCGTCCACCTATAGAACTAAGGCCCACTCCCTTTCAAAATACTCATTAACACCTTTCATTTGATACCCATATAGTACAAACAAATTCTAGAGTCACCCCTGGTCCACCTTTATAGCGATATCTCGAAAAGGCGTCCACATATAGAACTAAGGCCCACGCCCTCTTAAAATACTCATTAACACCTTTCATTTGATACTCATATCATACAAACAAATTCTAAAGTCACCCCTGATCCATCTTTATGGCGATATCTCGAAACGGCGTCCATCTATAGAACTTAGGCCCACGCCCTTTTAAAATACTCATTAATACCTTTCATTTGATACCCATATCGTACAAAATAAATTCTAGAGTCACCCCTAGTCCACCTTTATGGCGATATCTCGAAACGGCGTCCATCTATAGAACTTAGGCCCACGCCCTTTTAAAATACTCATTAATACCTTTCATTTGATACCCATATCGTACAAAATAAATTCTAGAGTCACCCCTGGTCCACCTTTATGGCGATATCTCGAAAAGGCGTCCACCTATAGAACTTAGGCCCACTCCCTTTTAAAATTATCATTAACACATTTCAGTTTTTTTTTTTTTTTTTTTTTTAATGGACGTTGTGGCAGCGCGCTGCCCTCAAGTGGCCCAATGAAACCAGGCTAATCCTGTTCACGCGATCGATTTATATATATATATAATAACTTTTTTTATTTTTTTTATTTTGCCGAGTCTGTGATGGGCAGCGGTTTGTCAAGCGTCACGATCTGAGACTGCTCAGCTACAGAAGAAATTTCATCAGTCAAGCGTAATACTTAAAGAGAACAGAAGCAAACGTATTATACATTAATTTAGAGAGGTGAGAACAATCTTTTTTATAGAAAAAAGGGAGTCCGAGCTATCAAATGTGTTTGAGTGAGAGTTATAATCTTGGCATAAACGCCGAAAAGGTTCATTTTGTTCGAAATTTGTTCTACATTGTTTTAAAAGAAGAGTTTTGTAGTGTCTCATAGTGCGACAGGGAGCACTAAAGTTCACTTCGTTCAGAAGAAATGGGCTTGAAATCGATCCATAGTAGTTTTGTCATAAATATTACACCAAGCATTTCTCTACGACCAGCAAGAGTTGGAAGAGTGATAAGTTTTAATCGATTAGTATAAGGTGGAAGATTAAATGAGGAGTCCCATTGAACATTCCTTAAGGCAAATAGTAAAAACTGTTTTTGTATTGATTCGAGCCTGTCAGTATGGACTTGAAAACGCGGATTCCAGACTATTGAGCCATACTCCAATATCGGTCTAACCAATGTTGTGAAGAGGGTTTTCATGACGTAGGGTTCGCTAAACTTGTTTGACCACCTTTTCACAAATGCTAAGACAACTTTAGCTCTATTGACAGTGACACTTATATGAGTGTTGAAGCAAAGTATGCAGTTCATTGTAACTCCCAAGTCTACAAAAACATTAACACTTTCAAGGTTTTGGTTTTTATTTGTGTAAGAAGCAGGCTCTAAACTCCTACGCGAAAAACACATACATTTACATTTCTGAAGATTAAGCGGCATGTGGTTAACATTGCACCAAGCAGCTAAGCAATTTAAATCCATCTGAAGTAAAGAACGTTCTTCAATCGACGCCATAAGTCTTAAAAAGTTTTACATCATCAGCATACACCAAGATTTTAGAATATTTTATAGTTGTAGAGATATCATTTATAAATAGCAAAAACAGAATCGGGCCAAGATGGCTGCCCTGAGGAACACCAGAAGTGACACTAATGATACTCGAAAACACATTTTTAAAGATTACTCTTTGTGTTCTGCCACAGAGATAGGAGGAAATCCAACGAGTGAGACTAGGTTGAAACCCAAGCATGTCGAGTTTATATATAAGTATAGAGTAGCACACTTTATCGAATGCTTTACTAAAATCGGTGTATATAACGTCGGTGTGAAGATTCTCTCTGAACCCGTTCGAAATGTGAGTTGTGAACTCAAGTAAATTAGTTATGGTTGATTTGCCCTTACAAAACCCATGATGAGAACTTGCAATCAATGTTGAAATCGAAAATGTTAGGTGATTTGTAACGATTGCTTCGAACAACTTTGGAATAGCGGACAGTCTAGCTATGCCACGATAGTTTTCATTGGACGACTTAATGCCAATTTTATGGAGAGGGATGAGAAGGATTCTTTCCATGTCGGGAAAATTCTATACTTCAAAGATAGGTTAAACAGATCAGTAAGAGGTTTGTAGATGAATTCTGCATTTTTTAAGAATGCATGTGGGAATTAAATCAGGGCCGTATGTAAAAGATTCTTTTAGGGTCTTTAGGTACAATAAAACATCTTCAGGTAATAAGTGTGGAGCAGGGATTGAATTACTTGAATGCAGTTCATAAGGACATTTCCCAGGTGGCAAAGCAATCTCGACGGAATAATTAGATTTGAAAAATTTAGCCAAGAAATTCGCAATCTCTTGAACAGAAAATACATTTTTTCTCGTTAAACTCTTCTTTTCTCTTGAAAAGTATCTATTGTGTGATTTCAATTAAATAACAAATAAAAATTATCTTTGATTTGAAAAAATAAATTTATAAATTTTATTTTTGGATTCGTGGTTCATTCAGATCAAAATCACGCAATCCTGACTGTATACCACTGAAATCTTTCATAAAATGATCGTCCTGAAGATTTAAGTTTAAAGTGTCATATCGGTTAGCCAAAACTAAACTAGTAAAATTAGGTCCGGTTTTTCAGTGCGAGTTTAAACTCCAGTTAAAGTTGACTAGAATTTAACCCTGCCACTTCGGCCGCTTAAACTGCTCATCTCAGCAAAATTTGATGTTGTCGAACAAAGTGGCAGTGTGAAACCATAGTCAACTTTAACTGGGGTTTAAGCTCGCATTGAAAAAATCAGCCTTAATGGTAAGAGAGGGCTTAAAGTGTACCTTTACTTTTGGTTTGAAGTTCGTGATAGTGCTTACCTAGAGTCCTTATCCTAACGACTTTATCTGACTCATCTTCTGAGCTTGAAAATATATTCGGAGATCGACTGCGGATTTTAATCGCATTTGAACAACTGTGGGGACTTAATTCCAGTTCATTTCTGTTAAAAGCACTTCCACTGAAGATATCTATTGATCGATTACTAGACGTAAGTCTTTTGGTTTCTTCGATGCCTTCATTTAATTTCACATTAATGATATCTTTTTCTGTGTTGTCTTTAATTGCATTTAATGATTCTTGCAAATGATGAATTGGTATGGAGCCAATGGGTTCATTGGGTGTTTCCGTGAAGGTATCTTTACCAATTTTCCTTGTTCTGTTTTTTTCAGATGATTTATTATTAATGTTCATGTGATGTTGTTGCATTTGCTTCGAAATTTCAGCCCCTTTCTCCGTCTCTGGAGATTTTTCGCGCCCTTGTATTTTATGCCAGTCTTTCAGCAAATAACCGGCTTTTACGTGACTCACTTCAAACAAATCTTGTACATAAAAGCTCTGCAAATTTGTTGAATATTCGCGCTCTAATAATCTAAAAAAATCGTTGGTTGTTTTTAATTGAGCCAAATCTTTACTGATCAGGGAATATGTTGCAAAATTGTCTTCGTAAACATCGGGCAGTTTGTCAACTAATTGCTTATCCATAAGAGATCTAATTCTCAAATCAATTTTTTTTCTTTGATTTTTGCGTTCACCTAACGTTAACGCAGTAAATCTGTTTGCCCGTTTAAATTTACATCTCTGATTTGAGGTAGATGTAAAAACATGTGTTAAGTTATTATAACCTGCGAATAAAAAGAGGGTTAACCTTTACTATATTTATTGTAAGCTTTATTTAATTACTTGTTATATTTATGCACATAGGGAGGGACCAAAAACAAAAGTGGGGTTCCAATGAAACCTGACCGAGATTCCGATAAAAATTTAAAATGCAAACAACGCTGTGATCCTGATGAAAACTACCTAGTTTTATTGTAAACTTACGTAATTCAGAATTTTAATTTTTAGAGATTTTGAGATACCTCACAACAGCTGACAAGTAAGATTATGTTCACATACATAGAATACTCCTATGGGCAAAGATGACAGGCCCAGTGGTCTTTAAATAAAATTTTTGCAATGAAACTATATGAAAAAATAAAACTTTGCGTTTTGCCAACAAACTAAATTTTTGAATTACATCTGTATACAATAAAACGGGGTATCTATCTGGATAAATTTCGGATGAGGGTGGGTCTGTTAATTTGGTTTTTATGGAAAGTTTTTGACTGCATACTCTCTGTACTTAGTAGCACTTACATATGCACTAGGGCATCAAATTTTTAACACATTTTTTCTACACGACAATCCATACATTTTTATTGTATGTCTGAAAACAACATATTAAGGACATAAAATAGTTACATAATATTCATATTAAATTATGTTAGAAAAACTATATATTTTGCATTTGAAAAGTACAGGAACCGCCACGTAATGTGCAATTGCAAAATTACTGACAGAAGTAAAATTCTTAATAGCAGCCTTTTTAAACCATGTTAAAAAACGATACATTTTCCGCGTCAAACTATATGGAATTACCAAATTATTCCTTGCAAGTTTCAATTTACAGCAATGAGCTACACAATCTTGGCGGCCGCCATGGTGTGGTGGTAGCATGCTCCGCCTACCACAGCGAAGGTCCTGAGATTAAGTCCCGTGCAAAGAATCATCAAAAATTTAGTATTTTCAACTAGAAGAAAGTTTTTCTATGAAGGGTCGCCCATCGGCAGTGATTAGGCAAACACTTTGAGTGTATTTCTGCGATGAAAAGCTTCTTTATGAAAATTCATCTGCATTGCAGATGCCGTTCGGAGTCGGCATAAATCATGCATTGCACAACGCAATTAGAAGAGAATTATTATTTATTTTTAATTTGTTTGTTTGTTATTCCGGCATTATAAGCCTAAAACTGAAAAAACTACAGTGAATAATAACATTTAAAAAAATGATTATAGTACTGCTATTTAAGCTGTCGGAATGCAGGAGATTCCGAAAGGCACAGAAATTGGCAGTTCCAAAGGAGGAGTCTAGTAGTGAACTTATTAGGAGGTTGGAAAGAACGTGTTTCCAATCCTGCCCTACTCCTAGAATTAAGAAACAAGGCTCTTATTATATATGTATGCTCTCGGAAAGCGAAGAAATACCAATCAGCATAACGACTGCAATTTCGAAATGGATCATCCAATGTATTTGGGAGATTGGAAAAGACATGTTTCCAATCCTCCCACTCTAGCTCCTGTAGAGGCATAATTACTTTTAGTATAAAATTGTGCTACTGTTGTAGTCCCTCACTATAGCAGGCACCTTGTCGTTGGTGTGAGGGCTTAGACGAACTCCGCAGCGCCCGACTACGGTACTTAGCGGTTTAAAGCCTGCATCTAGGCAGTTTCGCTTCACAGGAGCGGGCCGGGATATCGGTGACCAAGAACTGCCCACCTACTAATCCAGAATGTTATGCGGACCGTGCCTATTGGATGATATTCAGCCAGGGGTATCTTCGGCTGTGTTTGGACGTAGTCTTCCCGATACCGGGCCGCCTCGGCAAGTAATGACGACCTTATCACAGCAAGGGACGCTGTTTCGGTCGACGGTTTTTATCCCCATTATTATCACAAGACCGGTGAGCCCGCCTTGTCGGGCAGGTAGTCGTACGACCACGATAAACTCAAAAACTTTAAAGCAAAGTAAGGATGAGAATGAAAAGGCGATGGCGTCGCAAGCCGGGGAGAAGAAATCCCTATAAGGATGATTCAGACGTGGATAGCGCTGATAGTTTGCAGTCAGTGCGCTCGGTAACGGAGCGGTCAATCAACCCGGACAAAGAACTAACGTTAGAACGGGAACAAAGAGATAGGGAGCTTAAAAAGAACTCTCTCTAAATATCGGGCAGCATTATGATTTATGCAGCGCCTTGGCCCAGTGGTTCGCTCAGCTAACGATGAGAGCGATCGCTTGGCATCCGCTTGTGAGGCAGTGGAAGAATGTCGAAAACAGTTCACCGAAGAAAACTTTGCTGCGAGCAACCCTTAATTTTGCCGCATCGAAGAGGAAGAAGAGGCAGCGATCGGCTGAACCTGAAAAGCCTGCTTTTAAGAGGCAAAACCAGAAGGCGAGCTAGCCGGAATTACAGGAACCTAACCTCAAAATCTGCCAAGCCATGTAGCTCAAAAGCTATAATACAGGAAGAGGAAGGTAATAAGGGTTTGAGAAAGAATGTTATTAAGATAAAGGGGAATCAGACTCCAGCTTACTCGACGATACTAAAGGGGGCTAGCGCTGAGACTCTGGTTTTCATCGAGAAGAAGATGAACGAAGTTGCGAAGCATTCCCTGACTGTGGCACTACTAGATTGCAGCGTCTGCAATGGGCAGATGTCAACCGAAATAGGGAGATCCGTAGAAGGGAGCTGATTAGTATCATGATCAGAATGATGCATAATGACGTTAAACTGATGACCTGCACCAATAACGCGACTTTAGAATGGCTACAGAGCACTGCTCCAAACCTTCAAAAAGAAGAAGTCGCAAGGATGAAGGTGGTGGATACAGCACTGATATCCACGACACCAAATGCCAAGGTTTGGATACCCCGAGTGGTATTAACATGCTGCAGCGGCATAGCCCGAATATACCAACACAGGAGTTGAAGGCACATCATGTATCCCTACCACTGGAGGTGGGCCACTACTTCATCCTCCAAACTAACAAGGAATCGGAAAATCTGTTGCACTCACAGCTTGGGAAAATGTCCTGGGGCGCAGGCCTCAGGACAACAACCCCGATACGCTAAAAGTAATGGAGGTGGAAAAGGATCTCGAGTGAAAGTAGCGGCAAATGACGTGGGCAAAAGCGCAGTGGCAGAGGCTCACTAGCAAATCAATGATGCCGAGAACCCTTAGAAAAACCACAAAATGCTAAAAGCAGGAGAGGTAGGAAAGGACATCGAGTTCAATGATGCTGCGAGTCTAACAAAGACGTTCAGAGCAGAGGAGGAGACCTCCGGACTCTGAAAACAGCGGAAAAAATCCATTGCGTGAGCGCAGTGGCGGATAACTTCGAAAAGACAAACAGCTCAATGACGCTGCGAGTCTTACAGATAAACCTCCAACGCAGTAAAGTGGCAACGAGCAAGCTCGTCCTGACTCTTGAGGAGGGTTGATGTGAAGCTGATACAGGGGTCATGTTTTCTAGACTCAGGGCTCCGGATTAAGTGTTTATTACGCAAATACGGAAAGCAGGGTTAGATCTACAGTCATGGTTAGGAAACACTTGTACTCGTGTATGCCAACTTCATCACCGAAGACCTAGCGGTGGTGCCAATAGAAGGGAAGAAAGAACCGTGCCTTATCCTGGCATCCTGCTACATGGCGCACAACGTGGACGCCCCAACAGAGGAGCTGGTGGAATAAGAAGGGTGCAGAGGACGGCTTGTCATAGGCGCGGATGCGAATTCGTATGGGGAGGGGACGATAATAATGATAGAGTCCCTTTTTTGTTATATTTTACAGAGTATCTACAGGTGGACAACGCGGGGTAGCGTGACTACGTATGTTGGGCCTACATCAAGCAATGTGCTTGATATCACATTGAGTTCTCAGAACAATATATCGGGGCATGAATGGAGGGTCCCTGACAGGCCATCCTTCTCCGATCATGCATACATATATCAGCTTTAGAGTCCCCCTAAGGAGGGTAGAGAAGGGGAACCCCTTCAGAAACCCTAGAGCAACGGACTGGTACAAATTTCAGAAAGAGGGAAGGTGAAAGAGATTTCATGAACGTGAAAATAAAAAAATAAAATATGTTATCTCAGTGGGAGGATTTTGCAGTGCTCCATCAAACTTTTTTAAACGGTTTTATTTAGGCTGACTTGACAGGCTGGACAGCACTTTTTGTAATTGGAATTTAAGTAACTTCCCGATAAGCTACAAGCTTGACACTGTGAATATAGTTCAGAACCCGATGGCAATGCAATAATGAGAAAAAAAGCGCCGCTAGGTTGTGCAAAGATCGAAATATTTCAAAAAATAGTAAATGTGGTCCGATTTGGCTCATATTTGGAACACATAATACATACATGAATAGAAAGCGACCTAAGAAAAAAATCGCCGCTAGGTGGCGCAAGGATCGAGATATTCAAAAAAGTCGTATTTTTGGTTTGATTTGGCTCATATTTGGGACACATAATACATACATGAATAGAAAGCGACCCATGAAAAAATTGCCCTAGGTGGCGCATGGAACGAGATATTCACAAACATCGTATTTTTGGTCCGATTTGGCTCATATTTGGAACACATAATACATACAAGAATAGAAAGCGACATATGAAAAAAATCGCTGCTAGGTGGCGCAAGGACTGAGATATTCACAAAAATCGTATTTGTGGTCCGATTTGGCTCATGTTTGGAGCACATTATACATACAAGAATAGAAAGCGACCTATGAAAAAAATCGCCGCCAGGTGGAGCAAAGATCGAGATATTCACAAAAATCGTATTTGTAGTCCGATTTGGCTCATATTTGGAACACATAATACATGCAAGAATAGAAAGCGACCTATGAAAAAATTGCCCTAGGTGGCGCATGGATCGAGATATTCAAAAAATCGCATTTGTCAGAACAATCTTCGTACCTCAAGGAATATTCTAAAAAAAGAATTAGCGAAATTGGTCCAACCGTTCTCGAAATTCGCGCTTACAACGCAGTTCAGAGACTTAGTAAACGGTTTTATTTAGCTTGACTCTGTGTAGCGAGCGGCCGGCCGGTCGGTCGTTGTGAACGAATTTCCCGATGACAAAGCAATAATAAGAAAAACACTGCGATAGGTGGCGCATGCATCGAAATATTTCAAAAAATAGTAAATGTGGTCCGATTTGGCTCAAATTTGGAACAAATAATACATACATGAATAGAAAGCGACCTATGAAAAAAAAATCGCCGCTAGGTGGAGCAAGGATCGAGACATTCACAAAAATCGTATTTGTGGTCCGATTTGGCTCATATTTGGAACACATAATACATGCAAGAATAGAAAGTGACCTATGAAAAAAATCGCTCTAGGTGGCGCATGGATCAAGATATTCATTCGCATTTGTGGTCCGATCTAGCTCATATTTGGGAGACATAATACACACATGAATAGAAATGGACCTATGAGAATGAGAAATAATAGGGAATTAATTGGAGACTAAAAACTTAAAAATAAAATAATTAAAAAAAAACAAAATTTTAAGTTAAACGGTTTTACTGAAAACAATACTTACATGAAGTAATAATAATACTAAAAGCTAGAAAATAATTAGGTAGGTCCTAGGTAGTAGTCGTCGTACTCGTCATCAATCTAGGGCGTTGATCAGTCAATTGAATAAGAGCGTTGGACGCGTTAAATTTCTATTGATAGTCATAGGTAAGACCAACTGAACCTTAATCAGGTTGTGCTACGGCTCACATTTTTAGAAATTTCATGCGCCCACGCTTTTATTTGTCTGATCAACGCCCTAGATTGATGAGGAGTGTGATGACTAGTATCTAGAACCTACCTAATTATTTTCTCGCTTTTAGTATTATTACTTCATGTAAATATTGTTTTCAATAAAACCGTTTAACTTAAAATTTTTTTTTTATTATTTTAGTTTGAATGCTTTCAAATCGTTACTATTTTTTAGATGACTTGGAATATTTTTAAAATTTTTTTAAAATAAAATTGAAATATAAAAATATAAACTGTGTTTCAATTTTTTAAACTGCCTCGAGCTCATTGAAATTTAATAAATTATGATGACTTGGAATTTCATTAAAATATTTTAAAATTATGTTTCATTGACATAGTTAAGTTAATAACTCAAATACTTTGGTAGTATACCAAGCTTCATATTAAATAAAAGCTTCATATTGTAACAAACTTTGGGAAATTCCGCTTATTTGCAACCTTCTGCTAACGTTCTAATCGCTAAACTGTTGAATAAATCATTCCAATATTCTGTATTGCAAAATGGTATTTATTATACTACTTTGGAAGTAGTACAATTATACTTCACTTCGCAACTGATAGCGTGTTTAAATTAAACTGATCACTGATTGTTCAGCTTGCCCTGCTTTTATACTCTCCGTTGCTTCGTTCGCATATTTCTCCAAAGGTCTAGCCGTTTCACCTTCTAGAACTCTTGTGTCTCCTGCTTGGTAATTAGTTATATGAGTACATGCATATTTGCAGTTTATAGCCATATGACGAATATTTTTTATACATAAATAAAACTCTGAAGATTTTTATTTAAATTCCACTTGATTTAATTTTAATGTTCTTTACTTGCTCTCCAAACTGTTAACTGAAGACTAATTTTTAACAATCACGTTATCTTAAACTAAAGCTTTAAATATAAGAAAGGTACGAAATGAAATTAAAACTAATAATGTGAGAGCGGCTTACAACAACAATAATATATAACTCGCTCCTTCTTAAAATTCGAGTCCCATCAAATCATCTAGATATGTTCATAATTATTATGATGCCTCATTATTCATAATTTATCAATAAAACAAAAGCAATAAATACATTTTTTTTTGTATAAAAAAAATATATATATTTCTTAATCCATAGATATGTTTGCGCATAATTAACCTTTTTTTATTTAAATGCAAGATATGATCATTAAATCAAAGCCAATTTTTATTATTATTTTATTTTTGTTATTGCTGATTTATATACATATTTATTTTATTTTTTATTGTTATTATTATTTTTTTTTATTTAATTTTATTTTTTTTATATAGATATAGATTTTAGTGATCTTCGAAACTGGGCAACGTCAACTTTGTTTGGATTACTAAAATGATACCTATTGAAACGTTTGGCTGTTTTTTGCCTAACAGCAGTAGGATGTTTTGTATATAAATTAGGGTTGGTTAATTCTAATGATATATTTGCTCTGTTCAAATTTGCCTTGTTAATAGCTTTTTGTTTATTTAATTCAGCTCTATTTTTTATTTCTTCGCAATTTATATCTAGCTTGTTTATAAAATCGATTGGTCTTAAATTTATTGTTCGATGTATCGAATTATTATAAAAGGTAATTTCTTTCAAAACAAGTTCCTCTGCGTTTTCAATATTATCTAAGTTTTTCAAGATTCGAATATGCCCGAGAAGTGTGGAGCGTAATCGCTCAATATCGGAATTACCCGTATGAGAATGCGGCGTCGTAAAATGCGTATCAATGTAATTTTCTTGAAAGAATAATTTAATTAAAGCATTATTAAATTCAATATCCATTATTAATTTACATGGTTTACCTAAATGTGCAATTCTTTCCTCTAATTTCCATTCAATTGTTATCATATTTTTGTCAGTTAATTTATGGGCCTATCCCAGCTTAGTAAATTTATCTATTGTAGTAAGAAAATAGGATTTGTGAATATGAAATTTATCTAAGTTTATCACATCGTTTGGCTTCCCGGGAGTATACGTGTTTTCAAATTTTTTTTAATTGGGTTTCTATCGTATTTATTTTCAATACATGTTCCACAATTATTGCAGTATTTATTTACATACTTGAACAATTTAGGATTAAAATACAAGTCTATTAATTGGTCATAATTTTCATTTTTCCTTACGTGGGTATCATTAATAATATTCAGCAAAGTCTTCTCAGATTTTATATCAGTGGCTATTTTTGTACATTTAATAAAATTTAAACTATCGTTAACGGAAAAAAGCTCAAATAGCATTTTCTCTATTTGCTCATATTTATCATCGGAAGCTCGGAAAATATGCCAATAGTGCCTTTCTTAATTTCTCTTCTAAATAAATCATTCAAATAATACGAACTATTCAAATCATTTTCTGCGACATAAATTATTTTATATTTTCAGAATAGTAAATCAGTTTCTGTGTTCTTATTTTTTACTATTACTTACTTAATTGGCGCTTAACCGTCTAAACGGTTATGGCCGTCCAACAAGGCGCGCCAGTCGCTCCTTCGCTCCGCTAACCGGCGTCAATTGGTCACACCAAGGGAGTTTAAATCGTTTTCCACCTGGTCCTTCCAACGGAGTGGGGGCCGCCCTCGACCTCTGCTTCCATAGGCGGGTTCCGATAGAAACACTTTCTTGGCCGGAGCATCATCTTTCATTCGCATAACATGGCCTCGCCAGCGCAGCCGCTGCGTTTTAATTCGCTGGACTATGTTGATGCGTATAGCTCGTACAGCTCATCATTAAATCTTCTTCGGTACTCGCCATCGCCAAGGCGTAGATGTCCATAAATCTTTCGAAGAACTTTTCTCTCGAACACTCCCAAAGCCGCTTCATATGCTGTTGTCATGGTCCATGCTTCTACCCCATATAGCAGGACGGGTACGATAAGTGACTTGTAGAGTATGGTTTTCGTTCGCCGAGAGAGGACTTTACTTTTTAATTGCCTACCTAGTCCAAAGTAGCATTTATTGGCAAGATTGATTCTTCGCTGGATTTCAGTGCTGATGTTGTTGCTAGTGTTGATGCTGGTTCCCAAATAAACGAAGTCTTTTACTATTTCGAAATTATGGCTGCCAACAGTAGCGTGGTTGCCAAGGCGCATATGCGCTGACTCTTTGCTCGATGACAGCAGGTACTTCGTTTTGTCCTCATTCACCATCAAACCCATCTTTACCCCTTCTTTTTCCAGTTTAGAGTAAGCACAACTAACAGCGCGGGTGTTTAGGCCGATGATATCAATGTCATCAGCATATACCAGTAATTGCACGCTTTTATAGTATATTGTTCCAGTGCGTTTAAGTTCTGCAGCTAGTATTTTTTACTATCCTTATTTGATATTCCATATTTGATGATTCTATATTTATTCAATATCCTGTCCGAGATATGAAATTTATTACCTAGGTTTTCTTTCTCGCACTTAATTCTATTTACCGAATTTTGATAAAGTGGAACTCGACTTAAATAGTCAGCCACTTTATTCTCTTTACCCTTAAGAAATTCAATATCAAACTGAAACTCGTCCAGTAGTATCTTCCATCGAATTATTCTTGAGTTAGGGTCTTTCATCGAATACAACCATTTCAGTGGTTGGTGGTCAGTTTGTACTAAAAACTTTCTCCCGTAAAGGTATGGACGAAAGTATTTTATAGACCACACTATTGCCAGCAATTCCTTTTCCAGGGTTGAGTAGTTTTTTTTTTCATGTACATTAAGGGTTCGGCTAGGTTTACCCTCTTGACTCAGAACAGCTCCTGCTACATTGCTGGCATCAGTAGTTTAAATAAACTTTTTCTCGAAGTCTGGATAACTAAGTAGGGGCGGGTTCGTTCAAATATTTTTTAATTTTTGAAATTATTCTATGTAAAGCTGATCATGAGGATTTATTTTTGAGTCTTTTTTTAATACTTTATTACAGGGCTTTTATTTTTTTATTTTTTTTTTTTTTATTACAGGGCTGGCTATGAGAGAATAATTTTTTATAAATTTCCGGTAGTACCCGGTCAAGCCAAAAAAGGATTTTATATCTTTCACAGTTTTCGGAAGTTGTAAATTTTGTATTACATTAATTTTATGTGGTTATGATGTGACCCAAGAAATGGGTTTCTTTTGATAAGAATTTACACTTATCTATTTGCGCTTTCAAATTGTAATTATCGAGTCTTGTGAATATTTTTTGTAAACTTTCCATGTGCTCAGTAAGGGAAGTTGAGAAAACTAATATGTCGTCCATATAAATGATACAAATATTGTTAATAAAATCGTACAATACGCAATTCATCATCCTCAGAAACGTAGATGGTGCGTTTTTAGGCCAAACCGCATTCTAATAAATTCAAAATGCCCTTGAGATGATGAAAAGGCTGTCTTTTCTATATCATTTTCATCCATAAGTATCTGATGAAAACCTTTTGCAAGGTCTAAGGCAAAGTTTATGATCGAGCGCAATCGCATCGCTCGATGCGACGAGAAACGCTCCATCGCTTGTTACATTTTCGCTAGCGTTATCGCTGGCGATTGAGTATTTATAGTAGAGCGAAATCGCAAGCGATGGAATGCTCAACAATATAACTCAACCTCTTTTTATTCACGTTGTGGCAGTGTAGAGAAAGCAACATGCGTACATTAACTCGTAAAATTTTATTATTAGAAAATAGCTATTTTTTACGAAAAAAAATATTTAAAAAGACAAAAAAATATCTAGTGCATCCAATCGCGATTGTGGTAATCTGCATGGCGCAAATTCCACAAACACTGCTTGTCACGTACCTTTTCAATACAAACATCCATATTGTTTCGCTAATTTCGCTCAACTGAATCAAAATATTTTGGTTGCAAATTTTCGTCGCTTGTAATCGCTCAATTCGCTTTACGCTAAATCGCTTTGTCATAAACATCTCCATATGCACTAATATAATTTATCGCTAACAGCGATTCTCGTCGCATCGTGCGACGCGATTACGCTCGATCATAAACTTAGCCTAATGATGAAAAGTATTGCGCTCTACCCAACTTGTCAAATAATGATTCAATATTCGGAAGTGGGAACTTATCGTCTACCGTGATTTCGTTCAACTTTCTAAAATCAATGACTAAACGCCATTTTTTCTCGCTTGGAGAAGTTGATTTTTTTTTAACAATCCACAAGGGTGAATTATACGGCGACTTGGAATGTCTGATTATATTTTCTCTTAGCATTTCGTTTATTTGGCGATTTATTTCACTTTCTAAAATTTGAGGGTGCCTATAATTTTAACATAATGTAGGCTTATGCGATGTAGTAATTATTTTGTGTTTCACACAATCGGTTGCAGTCAAATTTAAGCCTTCAATGTAAAATGTTCTTTTATTTTTATAAAGGAATTTTTTAAACACTTTATATTCTTCTTCATTCAAATCAGGAGGAAATAGATTTGTAAATTCTGCAACTTCAGCCTTTTCTAAGTTGTTGATTTCCTCATACGCAGGATTAAAAGTAAGATAAAAAAGCGGAATATCATTATTATTAACTGTCATTATTTTGGTTTTGAAATTAATTATTGAGCCCATCGGGTATAAGACATTGATATCTAATATGCAATCAAATGTCTTATCAATAAAGTGGGTTAATTTAACATTGTTTCGTCTTTTGGATTAAACTCACTTGGCACATTTACAATTACTTCTTCTGTTATTATATTATTTCCTATTAGGGTATTTATGAAGATGGTTTTTTTCAGATTTCTTTTTACGCCTATATTAGAGAAAAAAACATAATTTCCTAGCGTTGTTGCAGCCCCACTATATACAAGGCACCTAGTTTTTATGTTATTTATTGTTAAAGAAATTATGGGTAATGTGGTTCCAGAGGCGGTAAATTTTGGGTGGTATTAATAGCTCCAATATCCACTGGTTCATGATATGGGACATTATTAAAACTTCTATTCTGATTTTGTTGTAGATCCATATTTGGATTTTGTAAATTATTATTATTTCCATTATAACTATCTGGATGGCCTCTTACAGGGGGAGATCTGTAGTTTTCGCCATTATTTATATTATTCTGAGCATAGTTATTTCCTCTATTACTGTTGTAATATTGATAATCATAATTGCGAAATCTGTTCCTGTTACGATTATTTGAATTTTGAAAATTTCTTTTAAAATTTGTATTCCCACTTGCAAAATTATTTCTATTTTGAGACTTATTCAGAGTAAAATTGTTATTATTAAACGATTTACTTTCGTTTGGAAAATGGCAATTATTTTGCAAATTATTATATGGAAAATTATGCACTTGTCTTCTATTCACTAATATTATGTCTTTTAGTATATTATTTTCTATGTAATATGTATATGCAGTATTTATTCAGCCCAATTCTAAACGAAAATTCCGTGCGAGTTTTTTCCCTTTTCCCATTGCTCGTATTCTAAATAAAAATTCCTTGTGAGTTTTTTCACTTCTCCCTTTCCTCCTATTCTGAACAATGTTCGAAAAAGCGGAAACCGGTTATGGGAGAAAAGTAGGTATTATGAATGTGAGGGAGAGGGAGATTTCTTTGCCATTTCATAGGAGTTTTTTCACTAGTTAAATTAAAGGGAATGCATCAAAATAGTTAAAGGAAATTGGTTATTTTAAGAAAAACACTTATTTGTACAAATTTGTGCTAAAATATGTATTTACGTTCTACCACAATATTCTCACTGCTAATACAACAACAACAACAACAACAACCAAAATATTCTTTATTTTAAGTCGAAAAGTATATCATAAGCAACGGAAGAGCTCTTCGCATATTTGATGCAGCCATTCAGAAATTGCACAAGGATTTTTTAAGAAGGCTTAAATAGATCTTAGCATATGGCGAAAGGCGAACTCAACTCGACTTGGCCGCCAGAAAATTGCATTGCAGAATGAATGCAGGCAACTCCGGCGGATTGGTGTTATCCCGCCGGTCTTCTTCTTATGCTCCTCTGTTGATGTTGCTGTGGCACCAATTCATTACTCATTTCAGTGAATACCACATGAAATACAATAATGTGCATTGTTTATACCTTATTTCTTAATTTCAATGGCAAAAAGTTTACATAAATATCAAATATCATCTTTTCATTATTGTCGGGAGTATACAACTTATCAGGTTCTAAGCTATATTTAATATTCATTTGGCTTAATATTTCTCTTAACTTATCGTGTAACACCTCTATGCTCTTAGCATCAACTTTCATTGCATCGCTTCTTAAATTAAAATAAGTTCTCTTTACTCCAAACTCTTCTACAAGGTTATTTAATAACGCCTCCCAACTTGGGTTGACTCAGTGCACGGACTTTTAAAAAGATAATGTTGGTAGATGAAAAATTAAAATAGTGGTAGAAGTTGGTAGATTTTGTTTTTTTCAAGAAAACCATAGCTACACTTTATATTTGTACAAAACAAATTCATATTTTATTGTAAAACAAATAAAGAACATTTAAAGGAAATAACACTTTAAAAAACAAGTAAACAAAACAAAAAAATTAATGTTAATTTGTATATATATAGCTCATGCCTATATGATACTTGCTTTTTTCTGTATTTTGAGCTTGAAATACTGAGAAAAATTTACCAATACGTCTCATTACAACAACAATTTAGAAGGTACCAGTATTTTTCTGCCACACTGGCATGTTATCGTTTACTTAAAGCTTTTTTATTTTCGTTCAAAATTATTCATTAATAACTGATGAAAATAGCGCAGGAAAATATTTGCGAGTAGATGACGAATACTTTCTTTCATAAAAAATTTATTTCTTGTATTGAATTTGTGCACAAATTTTTCAAAATAAAAACTAAATTTTCGACAAAAAAAAATTGTCAGAAAAAAACAAAACAAAATCTAGTGCCATATGGGTGTTATTAAATACATGGAACAAAATCACCTTCTACAAATTAAAATGTTTGTATAAAATCTTATTAATTCGATTGGAGGCTGAAATAAAGTCCGTCCGACACAATACTCTTTTACTTATTAATATTTGATTGGAAATGCTTGAAATTTTTAATCCATTACTTCATCTACTTACTATTCAAAAAACAAAATACAATTTTTCAAATTTAGAAAAATTAAAAAAAAAAATAACAATAATTATCATTAGAAAAAAATTATTGTTCTGGCCTTGAGCTCGAATCGAACCTTGAATCATTTATCAATAGGCCGATAAAAACAAAAACAATTGTTAATAAACCATGAGCACTTGGGAATGTCAAACAAAGTAATTGACAATAAACAAAAATGCAGCATTATCAGTGATTTGCACCAGATGGCACAACACTGAATAAATATAGTTGGTAAAAAGGAATAGAAGTAGCAAATTTGCCAGTCAAACAAACTACCGCTGTATAGCTAAATGGTTAGCGCAGCATGCCTAAAGCGTACTGATGATGAAGGCTTAGGCACCCTTCGAAATGGATCTATCTGCGCAGCTATGGCAGGTTGTCTGAAAAATTTTCTACTTACTATTCCAAAAACAAAATACAATTTTTCAAATTTAGAAAAAAAAAATAACAATAATTATCATTAGAAAAAATTATTGTTCTGATCTTGAGCTCGAATCGAACCTTGAATCATTTATCAATAGGCCGATAAAAACAAAAACAATTGTTTAATCCATTACGCTTGGCGGTTTTTATGTCGTTCAATATAGAGAACGATCTTTCTGCGGCTGCATAACTTTGAGGTAATATTGCTAAGGAGCACATTTATTCACTCAAATTTTCAAACAAATTTTCTTCAAAAACAGTCTTTTCAGTTCCCAATTTTATCCATCCTTCATCATATAATATCAACGATCGCCATTCGTTGTTAAGAATTTCCTTGGAAGTTATGTGAAATAGAAAAGCTTTAAGTAAGGGAACAATCGTTGTCATTTGACTATATTGAATATTTTTGCATCAAAATATTCCAAAAGGTGTAATTTTTCTTCTTCGAAATTGAATCGTTTCTTAATTTCCTTACAAAGGCAAATGTTGGTAGATTTTTTGGCTTTGGTGGTAGAAGTGGTAGAAAATGAAAATGGGCTAAAAAGTTGGTAGATCTACCAATAAAGTGGTAAAGTCCGTGCACTGGGTTGACTGGAGTTTCCACTACTCTTAAAGCTTTACCTTTTATCCATTGCTCAATACAAGTTGTAGAGTAACTAGATGTTCAGCAGGTGTCAACCAGGGATGATAAATGGATTTTTTCATTTTGTACCAAACGAGGAAAAAAATGTACCAAATCGTCCAAAAATGTACCAAAAGTCTTCGGATATGAATTTGAACCAAACTAAAGCTATATTCTGCTTCTTTATCTAAAAAATGTTTTTAGTCAGGAAACTTTCTAACACAAATTAAAGGTAGTATAACAGGGAAATATGATTTATGAAGAAATACTTTTCCAGTAAAAATAATAAAAGAAGTTTATCGATTGAGGCGTACAATTATATACATATAAAAAAACATTTCTCTATTGAGTACCAGTAAGGAATATAAAATTAATATTTAAAAAAATAACATCTACATTCAATGCAAAAACGTTTCATAAAAACATTTTAGGTTCAAAAGATTTAGATTCACGTATAAAAGTTGACAAATTGTCGCCTACATCTATACTAATAACTCATGTTTCAATGACTACATTAACTGTTCTTCTTCTTTGAGTTCTTTAAATACCTCAGTTGACAAAAAGCTTTTTTTCGTATCTATATTATGACAACTATTGTTAGTTGATTTCATCAAGTCTTTAGTTTTTATTAAATTCGAAACTGTGCTTGTATGAATTCTATTTCTACACTTAGATTTAATTAAATTTTGTATATAAAATATCCTTTCTACGTTTGTGGATGAGTGTGGAATCGACAATATGCCTTGAACTATTCTATAAACATTGGAAAACATTTGCGCATTCACTTTATTTTTAACTGATCTTAATTCTTCCCAAAAGCTGGATATATTTAAATTCATGAATTTTTTAAGGCTCTCATGCTCTGCTAAAGATATAAATTCAGAATTAATTTTTCCTATTTTATCAAATGCAGATTTCGGAAACGAGTGCATAACTAAAGGCACAATACTATTTGTATCACCACTTAAAATACTTTCTGGTGAAAGCTTTGCAGCCCACAACAAAATTCTAGCATTCAAATTTACTTTCTTTAATAAAGTACTACTTAGCACAGCTCTTAAATATGTGTACGTCATCTTTTTAGAAAAGGTTGTTTGATAGAATAATATCCACATTAACACCGCAGTAAACTTGATCTGTACCGAAATGTTCTTGAAAACTCTGAAAGTCTGCCCTCCTAAGGGGGCTGTTACAAAAATGATAGTTTACGTCTTTTAAAAATTATAAGAAATTATAACACGGTGGATTCCAGCTAAGTGCCGTTAAAGTAAAGTTTTATTTGAGCACATATATAGAAAATAGCGATGCGTTCCGGTATACGGTTAACAAAGGACTGTCAAGAATATTAAAGAGCAATGTTTCATATTAAAGTTATAATGAGAGAAATGAGTATACAGTTACATATTGTTGTTTGTTACATTTCGTTATAAAGGGTGTTTGGTACTGAGCGTAGTCGAACTACTTGGATATTCCAACAAAAATTTATCAATTTTATTGGGAAATACATCACAAGTGGCCATTGAAGCTAAATTTAAAATGTGACAAACACACATTAACTTGCAGATTTGGAACAACTTGCTTCAGCCTTGCTTGCACTGCTTTTTGCTCCCATCATAACCGAGCAATTGTTGGCCCTATTATTTGAGTTATTATTTTGTGTGCTTTAAATCTATTGATGCAAAATTTGTTCACAATTTTAGAATCAGTTATGCTATTTTTCATAAGCATATTTAAATGATCCATAATTGCAAATGGCAAATTGTGCTCGGCAACAAAACAACTTAACTATTTATTTTCTTCGAAAAATTTAAAAATTTTTTGTACATTCAGAGCTGCTTTGCAAATGACTTGAGTAGTGCATGTTTCTGAAACATGTCCTAGTAACCATCGCCGTTTGTAAACTCACAATTTTTCTCTAATATCAATTACAAAAACATTGTATAAAGCAATATGAGCAAAGCTCGCTAATTAAATACATATGATGATGTTACTTTTGTTTAAACAAATTTGCTGACATAAGAAAAGAATCGAAGGTAAATATTTCAAAGTTTTATTGCAAAGAAGAAATATTCGAATCGATCCATCCGTTTTGAATTTATAGCTGTGTAAAGAAAAATGTTATGATTTTTTACTACAAAAGTGGAGTTTTTTTAGACTTTTTTAGAATTTTTCTCTCCGTCAGAATAATCCTCGTACCTCAAGGAATATTCTAAAAAAAAGGATTTGCGAAATCGGTTCAACCGTTCCCGAGATTTGCGCTTACAACGTAGTTCAGCGACTTATTAAACGGGTTTATTCAGCTTCACTCTGTGTAGCGAGCGGCCGGCCAGCCGTTGTGAACGAATTTCCCGATGACAATGCAATAATAAGAAAAAACACTGCGATATGTGGCGCATGGATCGAAATATTTCAAAAAATCGTAAATGTGGTCCGATTTGGCTCAGGATAATTTTATAAATGACAATCGAAAGCCATATATGTTGTACTCTACGACACGAAATATTGATCCAATTATTTGGCTAATATAGAACATATACTGTAGTGTAAACAGCCAACAATTGCAATGCCAAACGGGTAAACCTCTTAATGTGCCACCCTGTGACAAAATGAGTCCAACCTTTAATCAACACAAAGCGGCGCGGTTTCTAATTGTTTCTGATAGCGCAATTCCCACGATTTAATACAGATGTGTGTGCACCGCGCGACTAAACCAAATTTGCATTTAGGCAAATTTGCTGATACTGCAATTCCCACAGACGACACAAATCAACGCAAATATGAAGGTACATATTTGTGTCGATTTGTATGTAGATATGTTAGTATGTAAAGTTTAAAGTAAGTATGTATGTAAGAATAGGTTTAGAATAATTTAGTATAAATAAACTGACAATATTTGAATAAAGGCAATTCATACTTAAAGTTCAAACACACATCTTTTATACACACCTTTTATAATACAAGGTTAATCAAATATACCCCAGAAAACATTTACGCTTGAGTCACATTGGATTTCGTCGAAGGCTGGAGTAAAGTAAAATGCAGAGCCGAGAAAGCACCTATTTCGTTTCTAAATGAATACAAGGACTTTTTTGGTGGTATTTGGTTCAGACGTATAAACACAGTATGACAGAGGTTTACCTAGTTATAATATTGAAGGTGACAGGCGTAGATTCGCTAAATAACGTCCATCCGCTGGAACCGGTGGACAGTGTATCTGTTAACGGGCATCATATCGCTGCTGGTGTAATCGGTAAACGGTGACTGGTTTACAGCGAACTACTATCCTGTCGAACAGTAGAGGGGGTTAAGATCGTTGGAAAGGCGACTGGTGATGACGAATCAGCAGACGTGGGTGATGGGTTTGGTGAGTCGGCGAGGCGCGATCTAAAGCAAGTTGTTTCTACATAAGTATAAATCAATACTAACAGTTTAAGAATTTCGCGCACTCGCACTGTCGCGTCTGCAATTATCTGTGCACTCTCGTTCGCTCGCTGATCGCTGCTACAGTGGGCCGTATGTAGTGGTAACTATTTGATGTGAGGTTGTAATGCTAATGAATTCTTTTGATGCTACTAAAAGTGACATTGCAACATTAAACTCAAGTCTCAAGCATTGTTTCTGAACAGTGCCCCAACTTGAGAGTCATAGGGTTCTCAACCGAAAAGACACTTTTCTATATGACAAAAAATTTCTTTTCCTAAAATGAGAAAACGATAAACAAAACAGAACGGGTGGCAAAATTCTTGTTTCGCCTTTTCAATTGCTTTATTTATTTATTTCTTATAGCTTATACCAAGCCTAGCTTATACCTATATATAGTAATTATAATATAATCTAATTAAAGTTATTGACTGCCCAAATGGAGTGAGTGATTGGTAGCAGACAATTGACACTAATGCAAGAATTGTACCAGTTGTATCTGACACTGTTCACGTACATATTTTAGGTGCGACGGCAACATCTGAACGGCAATGCCCTAATTTGGTTGAGTGATGCGTTACAGTATGAGCATAGGTTACTTTTTGTATACGTTGGAAATCATGCTATTGGTGATTCGGAAGTTTGCTCTAGAATGGTAGTGCTCTACAGTAATTGCCATTTGTTTAAATTCCCTTTTGTAATTTATTGTAGAACTTTAGTCCTTTATAGTACAAATTACGCTTGTCGGCTTCTGTTCTATAAGCAGGTTAAGTCGTCTTTGGTGTGAGGGCTTAGCCGAACTCCATAGCGCCCGACTATGAGGCGGAGCTGTTTAGGACTGACATCTACGCCGTTTCGCCTCATAGGAGGGCGGCGGAATGTCGGTGACCAAGAACTGCCAACCCCCTAATCCCGGGTGTTATGCGGACCGTGCCTATTGGACGATTTGCAGCCAGGGGATAAATTCGGCTGTATTCGAACGGAGCCTTCCCGATACCGGGCCACCTCGGGAAGTATTGATGGCCTTAACACAGTAAGGGACACTGCTGTGGTGGACAGTTCTTTCCCCGTATATAATACTAGACCGCTGAGCCCGCATTGTCGGGCAGGTGGTCGTACGACCCAGATGAGCGAATCATTACCTAATTGTAATAAAGACGATGATAAGAGGACTGAGTCGCAAGCCAAGGACGACAAATACGCATTAAGCGATGCGTCGGACTCGGGGAGCGAGAGTAGTCCTGATTCAATGAACTCCGTGTTGGAGAACCACACAAATTAAAAGGGAGTAGAAGAGTGGAGAAGGGTACGGAGCAGAGGAAGTAAAAGAGCTCTCGCAGTACCGTGCAGAACTAAGAATTGTACAACGCTTGGGAGCAGTGGTCGACCCAACAGAAGTGGAGATCGAGCGCTTGGAATGGGCCCATGAGACGGTAGAAGTAGGTCGAAGGCAGTTCAAGAGATTTGCTGCGAGAAACCCTCGGTTCTGCAACCGGTACGAGGAGGAAGAAGCGACGAATGGCAGAATGAAGAGGCAACGTTCGGCGGAAGGCGACAAGCCTGCTTTCAAGAGGCAGAACGAACCCAGTCCCAGAGCCGCGAGGCAGGTCAGTCGCATAGACAAAACAAGTAGGCCCAAATCTGTAAGACAGATGGACCCCAATAGCGAGGTAGCAACTACTTCGAAAGCTGCGAGTCAGAGGGAAGTTCCAACTACGGAAGTAGGAGATAAGCCAAAGGGAGATAATGCTAAGACTCCGGCTTTCTCGGAGGTGCCAGAGGGAGATAACACTAAGACCCCGGCTTTCCCCGAGAAGATGAGTGATGTGACAAAGCAGTCACTGACTGTGGCGATGGTTGATCGTGGCAGACCTTTCGGACAGATGACTACTGAAAGGTGGAGATCTGTAGTAAATGAGCTTATTAGCTTAATACTTAAGATGATGCGGGAACAACTAAGTAAGCCCCTTTCAATCTTTGATTCGGGGGGATATAATGGTGTGAAGATGATAGTGTGCGACAACATCTCGAGCTTGCGGTCGCTGGAAGAAGTGGTTCCAAACCTCCAAAGGCAAGGCACGAACGCGTGGTCTGAGGTGGTGGATAAAGCGCAAATCCCCACGGTACCAAAAGTTAAGGTACGGATACCATGCGCGATGAAATCGGAGGATACACTGCGATTGCAGGATCAGAATCCGAACATACCGACACAGGATTGGAAGGTACTTACTGTATCTCGGCCTACGGAGTTAGGTCAGTTCTACATCTTCCAAATAAACAAGCAGGCGGAGGATATATTGTACACGCTTGGCAAAATGTCCTTTGGCATAGGCAAAATTTACATGCGACTCAGGAAAAGAAGTCCCGAGGATAAAAATTCTAACACGCTACAGGTAGTCGAAGTCGAAAAGCACCTCAAAAGCCTAAGAGAAAAAAGACAGGTGGAGGTAGCCGACGTCATCCCGAAGGTGTCAGAAGAGGACCATCCGCCAAATGGTGCTGTGACTCGCACAGAGTAACACCCGGCACAACAGTTACGAGAGGCTGAAGGGGGCCTCGAATACTCTAAACCAAAAGCACAAGGGGAGGACGACGACGTCACGACGAAGGTGCTGGAGGGGGAAAACAGCCCAATGGTGCTGCGAGTCCTACAGATAAACCTCCAACACAGTAAAGTGGCGTCGAGCGAACTCCTCCTAACCCTTGAGGAGGGTTCGTTTGACGTGGCGCTGATCCAGGAGCCATGGCTCTCATCGCGCGGGTTTGGCGTTTACTACGCGCAAACGGAAGGACGGGTGCGAGCTGCAGTAATGGTAAGGAAACAGCTGCATTCATATATGCTGCCTAATTACACTGCTGAGGACCTCGTATTGAGGGCCGTTGAGCAAAAAAATAAGCAGGGATTTATCCTAGCATCCTGCTACATCGCCCATGCTGTGGAGGTTCCACCGATGGAGTGCAAAAGGCTAGTACAGGAGGAAGGGCGCAAAGGGCGGTTGGTCATAGACGCAGATGCAAATGCGCACCACAATGAGTAAAGAGGAGCAGATACGAACGAGAGAGGCGAATCTCTATTTTGTTACATCCTGCAAACCAATTTGCAGATAGCCAACAGGGGAAATGTCCCTACACCCAGATAAATAACATTGGTTAAATCTAACAATTTCCATGGTTAATTTTACTACAATGGAAATTGTTGTTGCAAAAATGCTCAGCTAACTGCAAACGTTGGTCAAATTAACAATTTTTTTTCGGTTAGTGCATACTCTGTATAATTTGTTGTTGTAATTTAAACAATTTTATGTTGTTATATTAACTATTAGAAAAAGTTAAATTTTTCTTTATATGTTGTTGTTTTTTTCTTACCAATAAATATAGTAGAATTAACCAATTCAAAAATTGTTGCTTTCTTCGCTTACTATTTCGTCTGTAAAACTAACCGACGTAAATCGTATTTTTTCTAATGTTATTTTGTTAGTGTGATTTAACTGATCTTATTTGGTTAATTTTACTATGAAATTATTCATTTCAAAAAATCGTTAAACCAACCACAAACTTTGGTTAATTGTACCAGTACCAATCGGTTAAAATATTTCTCCCTGAAATTGTTGTTGCTTTTTAACTATTTTAATAGGTTATTTGGACAATGGAAAATTGTGTAACTACTATTGTGTTAAAGTAACCATTGATACAGCAGTTAAAAGGTAAGCGACAGCAATAATAGAAGCCGACGCTCATTGCAATCAGTTCGTTGAAAACTTTGAGGAAGCCGGTCGTGCGTGAGTATTGTGTGCAAAATTACAAAAATGGAAAATATTTTAGAATCTCCTGAAAAGGACGGACTAGAATCTTTATTAGAAACTTGGGGATTCAGCGACATTTTACAAAATTTACAAGGTAAGTTTATTAATAATTAGTTTTGTAAATTAACAAATATGCTGTTGAAACTGCGTCATGCAAGCATTCCGTTATTTGGCTTTGGTTGTGTTGTTGCTTTTATTGCTCACATAAAAAGTGTGGAAATAATTACATGCATCGATTGTAGTTTGTAAAAGAAATAATTAAAACTTATTAAATGTGTAATATTTTCACTAATTGTAGATGAATTTATTACACTTAAACGGCTAAGATATTTGGAAGAGCAGGACTTGACATACTTATTCCGGGAACGTAAATTAGGAGAAAAAGTGGAGTTTCGTTTCAAGCTTCAGCAATGGAAAATCGCAAATGTAAGTACAAACATAAAATTAGAATTTTATTTGGTAAACAAAGTAAAACTTTTTTTATTTAAGGGATATGCTGATGTTAAAGCCTGCGATACAATATCTGTTGATACGACTTTCCTGGAAGACATTGAAAATTCACCATATTTAAACTGCAGCCAATCAACAAGCACTTCTTCAAAAGTTATCAACGATCCTCATGGGTACCGCGGCTCCATTGTAAGTATGTAAATATCTTCAGTGTATAATACCCACAATAGAGACACATTCAATTATATGTAAAAAAAATAACGTAGATGAGAAACAGTGTGTTGAGTTCTAAAAATTGTGTCTCTTGGTTAAAATATTTTAATTTATTTTCAAAATATAGAATATTCAATCAGTATTGGCAAGTCATCCAAATGGATACTATGTCAATCAGACTTACAAAGCCACTGGAAAACTGAACGACGCAGCACGTAAAATTCTAATAGATTCTATAATAACTTGGCACTTAAAACATAAAATAAAAATTGGCAGAAAAGAATTTGAGCATATATCTATTCAAATTGAAGGAACATTCAATGACGACAAGGTTTGTCTTTTATTTAAAACTATATTTTTAATGTTTTGCTTATTTTCATTTGGATATTTTCTACATAGGCAATATACTTTAATTTAATTGGATCGCGGCCTTCAGGAAGATTGTATGACAAATATTATAATAATGCAAAACGCTTAAAGAGAACGGGTGAACTTGTTTATGAGAGAAACAATATAGGTGGTGAATCCCCAAAAGCTGATATTTCAAACTGTGGAGAAGAAACAGGTATATTGAAGTCGAATTTTTCTACGTTTTATGTGTACTATTATAAACCTTTTTTGATTTATTCATCAGAAATTGCCAAGGCTCAAGATTGGCTAAAAATTTTTACGGAGCCGTGGAATGAGGTGCAGGAAAATTGGCGGACGTGTTTCAAAAAACGAAGACAAGAAATTTTAAGCACAAACGGTACACAAAGCAGCACTATTAACGTCTTACAAAATTGGAAGCTCTTTTCACATTCATTGGGGTATAATCTGGTAAGTATAGTGCTTATCATAATTATAGGGCACCTGGTATTGAAATGCTTTAACCACTTCTGCCATAAATAATTTTGGGTTTTTGATTTGAAATATTTGAAAAAAAAAATTTAGTGTTTTTCAAACCAAAACCAAAAAATGAAAATCACATACTAAAACATGTCAATACTATATACTTGTACGAATTACAATAATACAATATATATTAACAGCATCAATACTATCTATTTTTAGATTCAAATCGATTTTAGTTACTTACATCCACATTCGACATCTATCGTCGATAAATGGAAAACCTTTAATCTCAAGATTATCCCATTGCTAAATGCAAAGTTGACGGATCCGGCGCACTTGCAACAATTGGAAACAATAAAATCACAAGATAAAGGTTTGTCAGCGCATTTCCTCAAACATTTATTTATTTGTACATTTATTTATATGTATTTCTATACTGTTTTTAAACATATACATAGGTTCAGAACAGCTCATTGCACTACTGCTACATGTTTTGCTACGTCCAACAATAAAACGAAAAGCAAATACCACAAGAAAGATTTACCGGTCCACTATCAAAGATTCGCAAATGTCATTTATTCTTCATGTTGTTACGGCAAATGATGTTGAAAACTGTTTAAACAAGCTGAAGACTTCTCTCTTTGATCGCGGTGAGACCTTACAACCAATAATTATTGCAGTTGGCTATAATTTATGTGACGCTAAGTTTTATGTTTACTTTGATGAAATCAAGTATGAGATGCCTTGTTTTTTAAGTGCGTTTGATACGTGTTTTAAGACATTTCATGTGCTGAATTTAAAATACCCCAGTGATAGCTTAGAATTTTGGTTGTTTGTTCAAAAGTATTTTTGTTCGATAAATTTAGAAGACGACAAGGCATCTCCAAATGTACTGTGTTTAATTAACGATCTTAAATAGTATGATAAGAAAACTTTGTTAATAAGCGTACATATATGTATGTGCATATGTATAATAATTCAATATGGTATCGTGCTTTTTGTGTGAACAAGTTTTTCAAAATGTGGATTTTCTTGCAATTCACTTTAAAGTTTTACATAATTTGACATCTTCAAGCACCTTCTTTTGTGTACATTGTAGTCACCATTTTGAGGGGCTAAAGCCCCCTGTGCATCAAGCACAAAATTGAATGTTTTTCTGAACACTTCCAGTCATACTTGATTTCACTGAAAGAAAGTAATTTTACAATTCTACAGCCGTCCGAATTTTACAAGTCACCTTTACATATAAATCGTTCTCCAAATGGAAATTTATATATAAGACCGAAATTCTATTAATACAATTGGGCAATTCACGACAGTCTGCATATAAAGTTATCTGTTTTAAAAATTATTTCTCTCCAGTGTATTTTGGTTTTATAAACTGTGTTCAAAATATAAACACATAAACAGATAACCTGATAAGCAGGCTTTCGTGAATACACCAAATATATGTTTGTACACATATATATATATATATATTCTAGTAAAAAAACATGTTTAGGCTAAGAAAAATTAATGACCTCTTTAAGGAAAATTGAGGCATAGGTGCTTTAAACACATTCTATCCTCAAAATTCAAGTAATTTTTTAAAATATGTTTTGCAAAAATGTTCATGCAAACGGTATGTAATTTTCGTAAAGACTGTTATGGATAATTAAAAATACGCTTTAAAAGCTTTTACTACGCTGTATATTTTTTTAGAAGTTAAGTATGTTTACTTTTTCTGGAGAAAATTTTATGTATATTTATTCATACTATATGAACCTATTTATTAATATAAAGTTCTCGGAGAAAGAGATTTCTGAATAAATAAAATTTAAGTATGGCACTGAAAACTTGTGATTAAAACGATGTTAAAAAAAAAGAATGCTTGAAGAGGTTTAGAATAGATTCTGCTTTAACCTTATTTTTGGTTTTTTTTAACTGAACGTACACATATTCATTTATGTTTAAAACGTTATCTAAAAGACTGTTATGGTTAACTTAAGAAGAGCGGAAAAGGCTTGAACATTGTAACTTTTTGTGAATTATTTTTATTATTATATATTTAAAAGAAATAAATAAGTTTTCGTGAATAAAATATAAATTGTATGTTTTAATCTTTACAACGTTGATATCTAAATTAAAGTAGATACGTAGCCACAAAAATTTAAATGTTTATTTTAACTATTCTACAAAAACTTTAATGTATCTAAAGGTGTGGTAGTACTAAACTATTAAAATTGTTATCACACAATTTATATTGTAGGACTACAATATAAATAGTAGGACTACAATATAAAAAGTACTATGAAAATTTTTATCGTTTAGTACTATGTACCACAATTTTTGTAACAATACAATTTTTATAGTAACTTAACAGTAAAAATAGTTAATTCTACAAATTTTGTGGTTATATTACAATTTCTACACTACTTTTTACCAACTTTTGTGGTTAGATGGAAATAACTATTAATGTAAGTTAATTTCACCAATTTTTATAGGTTGGAGCCATACGAACCTACTTTTATGGTTAGGTCAACCAACTTCACATGGTTAAATATCAACCGTTTCTTTTTGGTAAAATTAACAATTTTTAACCACGACTTCAGTAAAGGTTTTTAACTATTTTCTATTGGTTGGTTTCACCAATATTTATAGGTTGGAGCCGTTTTAACATAGTTTTTCGGTTAGTTTTACCAATAAAATTTTTTGAGTGTATATACATTGGTCCAACATCCAGCAATGTTCTGGATATTACATTGAGCTCCGAGCGTGATATATCAAGGTATGATTGGACGGTTCTTGATAGACCATCCTTCTCCGACCATGCGTATAGCTTTAAAAACCCTAGGTCGACGAACTGGACTAAATTTCAGAAACAGGTAGAAACAAAACTGCGACAACCCAACGAGGCTGCCAATGTGGAGGAAGTGGAGGAGTCGAATGAATTCCTAACAAAGACTCTTATAACTGCGTATAACAAAGCTTGCCCTCTAAGAAGATTCAGAGGAAAAGCAAAGCCGCCATGGTGGAGCAATGAGCTGAGTCTTCTACGAAGCCAGGTAAAAGAAATGTTTAAGCTCGCAAAGACCGCGGAAAGCGAAGCGTGACGGGACGAGTACAGGGATCTACTGAGGATCTAGAAGCGTGAAATTTCCAGGGCGAAGAGAATCTCACGGAAAAGTTTATGTACGGACATAGAGTGCTCCAGGGAAACAGCACGCTTGAAAAAAGTCCTAGCAAGTGGAAACATAGTCCAGGGACTAATAAAGAAAGAGAACGGGGAATGGTCACGTAATAGAGAGGAATCCCTTGAGGTGCTTTTCGACACACACATCGGGAGACGGTTTAGAAGAGCCAGCAGACATCACTCACACTTCGATCACGGAGCGGGTAGTACCGGGCTTGGTGACCGATACCAAGATCGAATGGGCAGTAAAGTCGTTTTCTGAGTTTAAATCGCCGGGCCCAGATGGTATATTCCCGGACATGCTACAAGTTTCAAGTAGAGCGGTCGTGGAATGGCTTAAAATAATATTCAATGGGTGCATAAGACTGAAGCATGTACCGCACTCTTGGAGAACTGCTCGTGTAGCTTTCCTACCAAAGGTGGGAAAGATCGGTCACGTGTATCCCAAAGACTATAGACCCATTAGCTTAACAGATTTTCTGCTCAAAACCTTTGACAGGCTGATAGATGTGTACATAAAGTCCAACGTGGATGAAAAGCTGCTCTCCACAACACAGCATGCGTACACCAAAGGCAAGTCGGTAGACACCGCATTGCATAGGGTGGTAATAAGCATAGAGAAATCCCTGGAATATAAGGAGTATGCTCTAGGAGTCTTCTTGGACATTGCCGGGGCTTTCAATAATGTTTCTAAATGGGCGATTATGGATGGTCTTAATTACATTAAAGTACATCCAGCCTTAACCAGATGGATCGGCTGCATGTTAAATTGCAGGAAGATTACATCACAATGGGGATTGTACGAGGCCACGCAATCAGTGGACAGGGGCACGCCACAGGGGGGGTTAGGTTAGGTTAGGTTGAACTGGGCGGTCCATGAGGAGCTCACATAGACTGATTGAGTCCGTAGTGTTACCAGAAGTATGTTTTAACGAAAAAACTGAAAACCCCTATCAAAAACCAGGACCTATGTTATAAAATAACTCCGTCTTCCTGGCAAATACTAGAAGCTTCAATTGCTGCTTCTAGATCTGACAGCTCTATCACTCCTAATAGCTGGAGTCCTAGCCTGGAAAGTGCAGGGCACGAGCACAGAACGTGCTGGATCGTTTCCACCTCTAAACCCCACTTCCATCCACTGACCAAGCCTAATTTAAAGGCATGTGACGCCAGAAGGCAGTATCCAGTCAGAATACCCGTCAAGAGCTACAGTTCTCTCTTTTTAATGATAGAAGCAACTTTGTTAGTCTAAGGTTGTAAGACCTACACATAATCTTCGACACTTTACAGCCTCGTGCTTGAACCCACGCCTTTCCCGCTTGGTCGACCATGTGCACCTCTCGCCTTCGCTTAATCTCGCCCAGTCTAATTGGGACGTCTACGGAGCAAGCTTCAAGAGGTGCGCCCTTTTTAGCTAGTTCGTCCGCTTTTTCATTCCCGTCTATTCCCATATGCGCAGGGAGGGGTGCTATCACCTCTGCTGTGGACGCTGGTCATCAACCAACTGCTCAGGCGATTCGATGAGGGGCCCGAAAAACTTACGGCTTACGCAGATGACGTTGCAATTGTCATAAGTGGAAAGTAACTTACAACGATTAGTTCTTTGATGGATCGGGCGCTTTGGGATATTCATACCTGGGCATCTAATGTCGGGTTGAAAGTCAATGCGGAGAAGACGGATATGGTCTTATAAAGAGGTACAAGGTCCCAAATTGGACCAGGCCTAAGTTAGGAGGGGTGACCTTACAGGAGAAACCTTGCACAAAATATCTAGGAATCATCCTAGACAGTAAGCTGTCATGGAAGCTCAACGTGGAGGAGGGGTTGAAGGCCTCAACGGCACTTTATGCATGTAAAAGAATGCTGGGGTGTACGTGGGGCCTATCGCCCTCTCTTTCTCATTGGGTTTTTACAGCGATTGTAAGCCCTACTCTATACTATGGAGTTCTTGTTTGGTGGAAAGCCACACAAAAAACAACATACCTCAAAAAATTATAGGGGGTATGCAGACTATCGATGATTAGCATTACGGGAGCCATGAAAACAAGCCCGAAGGCTGCACTGTATGCCATTCTGCACATTCCACCTGTAGACCTGGTAGCAAAGAACATAGTATTAACAACTGCAACCAGGCTCGATGCCTCGAGGCAGCTTGAACACCGGCCATATGGCCATAGTAGTATAGCGTCATCAATCACAAGATGAACAGACTACCTGATTCCCTATCTGCGCTTCGAGGGAGATCTTAAGGCCACAATAGAGGTGGACGGTTGGCGCAAGGGTGCGCAAATGGCGGACGAGCGATACATGTGTACACAGATTAAGGCAATAATCTTGCATATCACAGCATCTAAATACATGTTAGAGTGTAAGCAGTCCCTGGAGAGAATCGGGACAGGGAAAATTATACATCTATATTGGCTCCCAGGGCATATGGGAATAGATGGGAATGAAAAAGCGGATGAACTAGCTAAAATAGGCGCATCCCTTGAAGCTTGCTCCGTAAACGTCCCAAATAGACTGGGCGAGATTAAGCGAAGGCGAGAGGTGCACATTATCGACCAAGCGGGAAAGGCGTGGGTTCAAGCGCGGGGCTGTAAAGTTTCGAGGATTATGTGTAGGTCTTACAACCTTAGACTAACAAAGTTGCTTATATAATTAAAAATAGAGGACTGTAGAATCATGACGGGTATTCTGACTGGACACTGCCTTCTAGCGTCACATGCCTTAAAATTGGGCTTAGTCAGTGATAGCAGATGTAGGAAGTACGGGTTGGAGGAGGACCGATCGAGCACGTTCTATGCTCGTGCCCTGAACTTGCCAGGCTAAGACTCCAGCTATTAGGAGTGATACAGCTGTCCGACCTAGAAGCAGCAAGTGGCTTAAGTCCTAGGAAGCTTCTAGTATTTGCCAAGAGGACGGAGTTATTTTATAACATAGGTCCTGGTTTTTGATAGGCTTTTTCAGTTTGGTAGTTAAAACAAATTTATGGTAACATTACGGACTCAATCAGTCTATGTGAGGTCCTCATGGACCGGCCAGTTCAACCTAACCTAACCTAAGCAAGTTAAGAAAATCATTTCTTCTTCTTGTATTTACGGAATGAACATTTCTTACATAATTTATGCTACTTTTTAAATAATCAGGCAAGTTGCCATGGATGTGCCTATTCAATTTCGACTACGAAAAAGGATACAGCAGTAAACGGGTGCTAGTGGAGGAGAATAGCAAATACCACCAAAATCGGAGATTGATGGAGATTTTGGGACAAACAAATTGTGCGTTGTAGAGGCAGCAAATAAATCAGCACCAAGTATACTTATAGGAAAAACCCTGGCAATGCAAAAAAAGACGGACGTATTCAGGTAAGAGTACTCAATGAGTTCAAGTCCCCACTCAAACTGACCAAAGGACTATATTGGGAAGATTCCAAGAGGCTGAAGTAGTTATTATCTGTGAACAGCTCCAGGAAAACGTTTCAACTAACAAGATTAAGCCTTAAAATGACATCCCGGCATGGATGGAGGGCCAGAGGAATACTATCAGCGTAAGGCAAAACAACTGCTCCTAAAGTACGTAAACATATTTGACCAAGATGGCTCCAAACCAGGCCGCACCAACATTGTGAAACACCAAATAGACACTGGAGATGCGAAGCCGATCCGTCAAGCTCCTCGTAGTGTTCCACTGGCCAAGCGGGAAGTTGTTAGTCAAATTATGTAATAAATGAGCGACAGCGGCGTTTTTGAACCATCAGTTAGTCCAAGCTCACCTTTGGTACTTGTGAAGAAGAACGATGGAAAAATGAGGTTTTGCGTGGACCACCGCAAGTTGAACGACGTCACTAAAATGGATAGCTACCCATTGCCAAGAGTCGGCAATACTCTGGACTCGTTATCTGGCACGAAATGGTTTTCCACACTGGACTTGAAAAGCGGCTACTGGCAAGTGGAGGCGAAGGAGGAGGGAAAAGAGAAAACAGTTTTCAGTGTCGGAGATGGTCTTTGGCAGTTTACAGTGATGCCTTTTGGACTTTGTAATGCACCAGCTACTTTTGAGAGACTCCTGGATCAGGTATTGAAAGAACTACATTGGAAAACATGCTTGGTCTACCTGGACGACATCATAGTATTGGGAAAGAACTTTGATGCACATCTTAAGAATTTGGAAGAAGTTTTCCAGAGAATAGCTGGCGCTGGTCTGAAACTAAGTCCCAAAAAGTGTTCACTGTTTAAAAAGGAAGCAAGTTATTTGGGTCACAAGGTAACGGCATAAGGCATCTGCACTGCGAATGAAAATCTAGAAGCTGTAAAGGATTGACCAAGAACGCAGAACCTGCATGAATTATGAAGTTTCCTTGGGCTGTGCACATATTACCGCCGATTTGTACCAAACTGCCAGCGTAGCCCATAGCATTCACGAGCTTACAAGAAAAAATAAAGCTTTTGAATGGAAGGAGCAAAAAGTGCCTCTCCAAACATTGAAAGAGCGTTTGTGCACTGGCCCAATGTTGGCATATCTGATTCCAGGAGCAACGTTTATTCTAGATACAGATGCGAGTGGATATGCTATAGGAGACGTTTTGTCACAACTGGTCGATGGGCAGGAGAAGGTAGTTGCCTATTACATCCGATCAATGGGAAAACCAGAAAGAAACTATTGCGTTACACGAAGAGAGCTGTTGGCATTGGTAGAGTGCATTGAACATTTTCGCAAGTACCTCTATGGGCATATCAGCTAGTAGCCTTTGTCGCTTCTGTGATGTCGAAGATGAGTCTGCAGAACACATCCTGAAGGAGTGTGAGGCAGTCGCGAGACGAAGACTTAGAATCCTAGGATCATCCAAACTAGGAAATAGTCACATACACTCTCTGAAGCCGGGAACCATTCTGGATTTTCTGAGGGAACTCGGCTTGGATGAAGTGTTGTAAAGAGAATTGAGGGCACAATAGACCAATAGGTCGCAGTGCTTAACCTCACAACATCTATCTATCTACCTCTATGGGCAGCTATTCCGCGTCAGGACAGATCACGCAGCGTTGAAATGGCTCCTGCAGTTCCGTAATACAGAAGGATTAGCACGGTGGATCGAGCGACTACAAAGCTATGACTTTTCCGTTGAGCATCGAAGAGGTAGTACCCATGCGAATGCCGATGCAATGTCACGAAGACCGTGTAATTTGGAACGCAAACACTGTTCGAAAGCTTAGGCTAAGGAAGACATCATAGATGTCTGGCTTATGACTATAACGTGTTCGGATGAATAGGAAATGGAACAATTAAGGAAGTGTCAGTTAGAAGATACAGATCTGTCACATGTTATTCAAGGGCTCGAACGAAACGAAAGACCAAATAGAGAGGAGATGTCAGCAGATAGTCCTACTGCGAAGTCATATTGGGCCCAGTGGAACAATTTACAATTGATATCCGGCTGCCTGCATCGAAAGTGGGAGAGTGAGGATGGTCAGTGCAAGAAGAAACTGATAGTTGTTCCCAGAAAAGGACCTGGCGTTTTCAGCGAGCTATATATTGCTCCAAGTGGAGGTCATCTTGGAATTACGAAGAGGTTTGAGAAAATTAAGCAGATATTCTGTTGGGTCAGATGAAGCAATATAAATCGGATGCACCATTTGAAAGGATCGCTATGGATGTCGCAGGCCCATTTCCTACTAGCAACCGCGGAAACAAATATGTAATGGTGGCTATAGACAAGTTCCATAAAGAGTGAGATGTCCACATATCATTATTGTTGATGGCTTGCCGATCGGCAGTGCATGAGACAACGGGCCAAACTCCCGCAAATGTAATTTTTGGCAATGACCTTCGGCTACCGGCTGATTTGAAGTTTAGGATAAATGACGATGCGGTAAGAAATGCCAAGAAATCCACTGGTTTCTTGGAGGAAGAGATGAGGGGAATACACGATCTTGTAAGATAACGAACCAAGATTATGAGTGACAAGATGAAAGCCAGATAAGATAAAGCAATTAATACCGAAGGTTTTCTGGAAGGAGATTTGGTGCTGTTATACAACCCACAACGAAAGAAAGGTTTGTCCCCGAAGTTTCAGTGTAACTGGGACGGCCCATACAAAGTTGTAAAACGGAAAAACGATGTATTTTACCGCATACACACCATTGGCAAACCATGGACACAACAACAATGCAGCAAGTATGCGATAGGACTGTTCCATCTTCGTGAAAAGTCTAGACCTTCGGAGAAATATGCGAACGACGCAACAGAGAGTATAAAAGCAGCGCCAGTTGAGTTTGATTTAAACACGCTATTGTACTACTCCTAAAGTAGTCTAAATAAAGACCATTTGGCAATACTGAATATTGGAGTTATTTATTGACAGTTCAGCGATTCGAACGTTAGCACATGTATAACTATCGGAATTTCCCAAAATTCGTTACAATATCTTTTTGGCTATTTTCCCAACCGTGTAATCGATGTGCTCACTAAAGTTTGCCATCGACTTTGATTCCTAAATACTTAAAAGTGCTGACTTTGTCAATAGTTTCGCTGTTTATATTTAGAATTGGTAACTCACTGTTCTGAAAATTCCTTCTTGATATAACTATACATTTTGTTTTGCTTATATTCAGTTTCAATCTATTCGAGCATAACCAATCATATACTCTGTTCAAGTCTTCTTGTAATTTTATATATAAGTATTTCAGTGATATTATCTCCACTAAGCATCAACAATGTATCGTCAGCAAAGAGTTTAATATCACAGTATTTTAGAGAATTGGTGATAGCATTAATATAAATATTAAACAGTATAGGTGCCAGGACAGAAACTTGCGGAAATTCCAGGTGCCTACCTCTCTTTTTTCTGATAGGAATGATCCAATTACAGTTCTCTGACTTCTCTCCATAATAAAGTCTTGGAACCATTTTAGCTCTGTTCCAGTAACACCTATTCTATAAAGTTTTTTCTGCAATAAATTGTGATCGAGTCTCAAAAACACGTCTTAAGCAGGCATGCTTAACCAACGAACCGATATCATTTCGTTACGATAATTAACGTTAATAAACGAAACAAAATCATTTCGTTTCGTTTATTAACGTTAAAAACGTCAAATTAACGAAATGATTTTGTTTCGTTTTCTGCCATATCCCAACGAAATCAAATCGTTTATGTTGATTATTAATTTCAAACTATGCTGGCAAAGCTGATTGATGGCGGAGTCATTAAAGGTGAAAGCATTAGCCGAGCTGATTGCAACTTTTCTCATCAATTTTGACAGTACGAACATTTCTCAGAGTATTTTTGACATTACCACCAACGAATTACACAAACAAATTACATGGAGTTTGTGTGTGTATGTCCGCTCGTTGTTACCACCTTACGGCTTCACCATGGCTATAGCATTGCCAGCACAATTCAAACATAAAGTATCACGGTTTTGTTAACGTTTTTAACGTTAACGAAAGCTTTTCGTTTCGGTTAAAAACGAGATACAATTTATCTTGATAATTTCTTTATCGATAATATTTCGAAGTGTTTCAACGGAAACGGTGGAAATTTTTTGATAAACGATTAGCTTAACGTTAAGGTGCATCCCTGGTCTTAAGTCTAGGAATACACATATAATATGTTTACTTCTGCTCAAATCTTCTTTCCAGTTAGCTAAGACAAGGTTCAAGGCAATTTCACAAGAAAGTTTCTTCCGAAAACCTGATTACTGCCGGATAATAAACTTGTTATCATCTAGGTACTTCACTGGCTGGTTTTTGACTACAGTTTCCACTATGTTTTCATCATGCGCTAAAGTGTTGTTGGTCTTATCTTATGTTGTTCTTGTTGTAGCAGTGCTTCGCCCCATCCAATAGTTGCGACCTGTTTGTGGATATCACTGAGGACCTGCTTGTGCTCTTTTGCTTCATACGGCTGTGTTCTTAAGTGCCGTATTTCCTCGTAATGCTTACGGAGATAACCCCTTAAGCCCCTGGGAGGTGTAGCCTCATCAATCAGATGTCTGTTGGGATGCCCAGGTGTCTGGGTATTAAACAGAAACTGTTTGTTTAGCATTTAATTTCTCTCCCTAATGGGGAGTACGCTCGCCTCATTGTGTATGGGGTGTTCTGGGGAGATAAGAAAACAACCGTAGCGGTTCTGATGGCAGTATTTTGGCAGGTCTGTATTCTCTTCCAGTGAGTACCTTTAGGCTTGACGAACATATCGAGAACGCGTAGCATGCAATCGGCCGGCCAATTACTTTGTAAGTAGTAGTGAGCATTTCTTTGTCTGTACCCCAAGTGCTGCCGGCAAGAGATTTGAGGATTTTATTACGGCACTGTATTTTCGGTACAATTCGGTTTGCATGATCTCCAAAATGTAGATCCTGATCGAACGTCACACCCAAGATTTTAGGGTGTAAGACAGTCCGTATCGTGATGCCATCGCCGTTGATGTTCAATATGGTCGACATTTGGCGCGTCCATGTTGTAAATAATGTCGCCGATGATTTGGTCTGTGACAGTGTCAGGTTTAGCGAGGCGGAGAAGCTGGAGAGATCAACCCGATAGCTGTATATTTTGCTACAAAGCTCATCGATCTGTGGGCCTGGACCTGTGGCCATTATTGTGCAGTCATCGGCGTAGGAAACGATAGTGACTCCTTCTGGTGGTGAAGGTAGCTTTGATATGTAGCAGTTAAACTAAAATGGGGATAGGCCACAAACCTGTGGCACCCCTTGTTTAATTCTTATTGGTTTGGATGTTATTTTCCAGAATTGCATCGATGCTTGTCGACCAGACAGATAATTTGCGGCCCACCTTTTGATACGTGGGGCAAGGGGTGACTTTTCTAGGTCTTGTAGTAACGTGCCGTGGTTGAGCGTATCAAAAGCTTTTGACAGGTCTAACGCAAGGAGTACTGTCCTATGGTGGGGGTTTTGATTTAATTCGCAATTTATCTGTGTGTTAATGGCGTTTAGCGCGGTGGTAGTGCTATGTAATTTTCGGAAGCCATGCTGATGATTGGCAAGACTCAAATTTGCATTGAAATGACGCAGGTGGATAGGGACAAGTTGAAGACGTGCGCTAGATAATTAAATCCCTCTTTGCCTAGGTTTTTAAGCATAGACATGGCTATGCCGTCTGGGCCTACTGCTTTAGATGGTTTAGCATGTACGATGGCATTTTCAACCTCTTTAGCGGTGATGGTAATTGGGACGCGCTGTATTTATGCTTGTGTGCGCGCCTGTTGGCCCGCTGTCTGACCCTGTCAACCGTACAATGCATTACATATTGTCGGCAAAAATCGCAAACTATATCCACACCCACCGAAGCATGCAATCGTTTCATCTATCTGCAGCAATTTCTCTGTACACTCTTTACATTCTGTAGGCATTATGGATGTATACTGTTTGTGAAATCATCACAAACATATATCTATCTATATATTGTAACGAATTTACTGTAACTCCGCTTATTTTCAACTTGCTTCTTACGTTCGTATAGCTAAATTGTCGAATAAATAAATCAAATATTTAATAATGCAAAACGGTCTTTATTAGACTACTTTGAATAACACTTACACTTCACAACTGTTATCGTGTTTAAATCAAACTCACGTCAGACTACTCCACTATTGCCGCTTTTATACTCTTTTCTGCATCGTTGGGATATTCCAGATGTTTCTCCTTGTAGAATGTTCTACTTGTTTACCCTAGTAATTGAGTTACATATATATATGTATACCTATTTGTAGTTTATAGACTCACACATAGGCATATGCGTGTATATATGTGAGTAAAACTTTGACTGTTGACTAACTGTGTACAACTGTGTGTGAGTTATCTCTTCGCTGCCTTGTATGCATGTGGGTAAACGACGATTAATGTGTTTATGTGTATTTCCTCGCTGCGTGTATGTACATGGTACATATGTGTAGACGCAATTATTGTTCGTTTATGTAGATACATAATGATTGAATTATTGATGTGAATTCGGGTCACTGCTTAGCATCGGCTTAGAGATAGCAGCACCCCTTAGTTTTGTTAATATTCATAACACTGCCCTCCACCTAACTCTGATCGTCCCGGTCAGACAAATCTCTCAATCTAATCGCTGCTAGCATCGCCAAATGTAACATTCTTCTATTTCGTGATTTCCCAATTGCTTGTATGCGGTAGGTGACATTACTGATCGTCTTCACAATTCTGTATGGGCCTTCCCAACTGCACCGATATTTGGATGGAACACCTTTCCGCCGGTGAGGGTTGTATAGCAGTACCAAATCTCCCTCCCGGAAACCTTCCGAATTATTTTCCTTGTCGCACCTGTGTTTCATCTTACTACTAATTATCCTGGATCGTTTCCTCGCACTCTGTTGCTTGGCCAATGAACTACTTCGTAGAGCTTGCGCTTGACGGATTGGCTTCGCATAATCAGTATCGTTCCCACGTTTCACAACAGTAGTGCGCTCCGGCTTGAAACTACCCTCGCATTCCTTCTCGGAAATTCGTTGCTTCGTTTACTGCGTCTTTTAGGTTTTGTCAATGCCAGTGTTTCTCTCGCAGGTACTTTTCATTTTCCTTTATTTGTCCCATTCGACCTATTAACCTTTGCCTTTGACTTCCGTGGTTTTTGTCGAGTCTTCTCCACCAGTACTCGATTACTACTGAATCCTTTCTGCAAACTGAAGTTAAGTGGTATATCCTGGTTCTTATAATACATCACCCTTTTCTGCATATCGATCTTGATGTCATGGTCAACCAAGAAGTCTACTCCCAATATGACTTCATCAACGATCTCCGCCACAACGAATTTGTGTAGAACCATGACCTTCCCAATTAGGACTTCACATATCACTTCTCCCTGGACTTGGTTATACTCGGCTGTGACCGTACGCAACCTTGCTCCAGGTAACGGTTTTACTCTCCTGTTGACTAAATCAGATCGAATCAAGGAATGAGATGCGCCCGTATCTACAGTCAGTACACGCTCCTTGCCATCCACATTTCCTCTGACGGTAAGACTGCTTGATTTCCTTCCAATTTGCGACACAGATATCACAGGACATTCAATAGCTGGATCTAGCTCTCGATCTCTACCTCTTACTCGCTCTTGCTCGCCTCCTCCAGCTTTGCGTTTACGCCCACCCTCATTGTTGGAACTATTAGGACCAAGATCGCAATGACGTGCAATGTGACCGGACTTCCCGCATTTGAAGCATTTGATAACTTTTTCACTCCGCTTTTGCGATCCTTTCAGCGCCTCCAATATTGCGTCTACCCACTCCGGCCTTTCTACTTCCACACGGCGTGCTTTGAAAACTGGCTTACACAGAAGCGACGCTGTTTCCTGAATCAGAGCTTGTGACACCGTTTCTGCGAATGTTGGCTTTGGGTTTGCGTATGTAGCTCGTTTTGTCTCGACGTCCCGTATGCCATTTATAAAGCTCTGAATCTTTACCCTTTCAGTGTATTCCACGGGTGCGTCCGCATTCGCTAAATGTGCTAGCCTTACAATATCCCACGCAAACTCTTGCAATGTTTCACCAGGCCTCTGGAAGCGGTTCAGCAACTCCATTTGGTATGTCTGTCTCCTATGCTCAGTTCCGTATCGTCTCTCTAGAGCGCCCATCAATGCTTCATAACAGTTCCGTTCGCCCTCTGGAATGGTTTGTAAAATCTCAGCTGCAGGCCCTTTCAACGCCATGAACAGTGCAGCAACTTTATCTTCCGCATTCCAGTTGTGCACTGCTGCGGTCTTCTCAAACTGAATCTTAAACACCTGGAAAGGAACATAACCATCAAAGGATGGTGTTTTTACCTTTGGATTACTCGCTGAAACAGCTGGGCGATTCATTTGCAACTCCTGTATCCGATCTTTCAAAGCATCCATCTCAACCTCCATTTTATCTTGTCGTTCACTAAAACCCTCCAACTGCGATGATATGCGATCCTCTTGCGCTTTCAACTGCTGAGCCAACTGAGATATCATATATGTCTTCTGTTCTTCCAGTTGCGATGCCATATATGTCTTCTGTTCTTCCAGTTGAGATGACATTTGCGACGACATTTCTGAAATACGCGTTTCTTGTGATTCCATTTGAGATGCCATATATGTCTTCTGTTCTGTCAGTTGAGATGACACTGTCGATGTTTGAGCAGATATTGCCGCCAAAATCATGTTCAAGTCTGTGCTCGTAACTGTCTGCGATGTTTCGGTTTTCTCTTCAATTTTTGTTGTTGTCTCGTCGCCATCAGGATGAAAGACATCATCGTCCACATTAATTCCCTCCGACTCCATTACCTCTCGTAGCCGTGCTTGAAGTTCGACCTTATTGCCGGTTGTATTCAATCCACGGTTCTCCAACTCCTTTTTCACTTGATGGATCCTTAATTCACTTAACTCTGCCATGTCCAAGATGTATTCGCAATCTTCGAAATTTATTCAACAATTCCTCTTCTGCCACCAATTGTAACGAATTTACTGTAACTCCGCTTATTTTCAACTTGCTTCTTACGTTCGTATCGCTAAATTGTCGAATAAATAAATCAAATATTTAATAATGCAAAACGGTCTTTATTAGACTACTTTGAATAACACTTATACTTCACAACTGTTATCGTGTTTAAATCAAACTCAAGTCAGACTACTCCACTCTTGCCGCTTGTATACTCTTCTCTGCATCGTTGGGATATTCCAGATGTTTCTCCTTGTAGAATGTTCTACTTGTTTACCCTAGTAATTGAGCTACATATATGTATACCCATTTGTAGTTTATAGACTCACACATAGGCATATGCGTGTATATATGTGAGTAATACTTTGACTGTTGACTAACTATGTACAACTGTGTGTGAGTTATCTCTTCGCTGTCTTGTATGCATGTGGGTAAACGACGATTAATGTGTTTATGTGTATTTCCCCGCTGCGTGTATGTACATGGTACATATGTGTATACGGAATTATTGTTCGTTTATGTAGATACATAATGATTGAATTATTGATGTGAATTCGCGTCACTGCTTAGCATCGGCTTAGAGATAGCAGCACCCCTCAGTTTTGTTAATATTCGTAACAATATATAAAAAGAAGTGTACATTTTTATTGTCACTCCATAACTCGAGAACGGCTCGAGAGATTGCCATGAAATTTTTAGGAAAGATACAGGAAGGAGAGATGATGGTTAGTTGATTTTGAAATCCCAAATCGGTTTAGCCATATATATATAAAAATCAAATTCTGTGTGTGTGTGTGTTCGCTATGGAAACGTATTTCCCACACATCAATCATCACCAAATTTTGGTTATGGGTTCCTTCGATCAACGGGAAGGTTTTAGGCTAAAAATAATTTCGATATATAAAAGGGGCGTGGCACCTCCCATACAAATGGAATCTTTGGTACTGCATACCTTTGAAGGTATACATGCCAGAACATTGAAATTCAACGAGGAGTTATATGAGGTCAATCCCTAACACCACCAAGAAAATGCGGAATTTGGAGAAAGGGGGCGTGGCACCTCCCATACAAATGGAATCTTTAGTAATGCATAACTTTGAAGGTATACATGCCAGAACATTGAAATTCAGTAAGGAGTTATATGAGGTCAATCCCTAACACCACCAAGAAAAGGCGGAATTGGGAAAAAGGGGGCGTGGAACCTCCCATTCAAATGGAATCTTTGGTACTGCATAACTTTGAAGGTATACATGCCAGAACACTGAAATTCAGTAAGGAGTTATATGAGGTCAATCCCTAACACCGCCAAGAAAATGCGGAATTGGGAAAAAGGGGGCGTGGAACCTCCCATTCAAATGGAATCTTTGGTACTGCATAACTTGGAAGGTATACATGCCAGAACATTGAAATTCAGCAAGGAGTTATTTGAGGTCAATCCTTAACACCACCAAGAAAATATGGAATTGGGAAAAAGGGGGCGTGGCACCTCCCATACAAATGGAATATATTGTACTGCATATATCTGGATGTCGTAATGGTAGGATAATTAAAATTGGTAAGGAGCCATGTGACGTTAAGTCCTAAAACCTCCAGTAAAATGTGGAATGGGGAAAAACTATGGCTGCCGTACAAACTTAAGTTATTTTAACACCTAAAGTTTGACTGCAATTTTTGAGTTTAGCTGTTATGCCTTTTGGACGTTTAGTAATCTGCCGCTGTTAAAAAAATTGTTTAGCTTCAGTCTATCTACATCTTCTATAAAAATCACATTCTGTGTGTGTGTTCCCTATGAAAACGTGTTTGCTATACTTCGATCATCACCAAATTTTGGCTCGAGGTTCCTTCGATCAAGACGAAAGTTTTTCCTATTTCAGAATTAAGAATTTTAAATTAAATTGTTTTTGTTTTTGGGCTATGCGAAAGAACTATCTTAGCTCCCAAAAATGATCATTTTAACAAAATCAATGATCGCTTTCAAAATCAATTTCCTGGTGAAGTGACGAAATATAAATCGATCGACACAGTTACAGATGAAGATAAAATTGTGAATTATCCAAATGAATTTCTATACTCCTTAGAACCAAAAGGAATGCCTGCGCATATATCAACTTTGAAAATTGCCTCACCAGTCATGCTTCTTCGGAATGTAATCAAAGCAACAATCATCAGCGGTAAAAGCAATACAATAATATAAAATAAGATACAATAAGATACAAGAATAAAATGTTTTAACAGAAAATTTCACCAAATATGCGTACAAAATTCAATTCAATTTACAGAACAATAAATTAAATTATCAACAAACAAAACAGAAAAAATAACGCAACATATCCATTCGATCTCGGGCGTTACAACGTGCGCCTGGTAAAGCTAGTAAATCTTATAAAATAAAGTTGCTAAATGCCATGTATGCACATAACTGCACACAGAATGCTCTGATTTTAAAACGGTTTTATGCATTTGAAAACTTAGCTACGTGAGATGGTACAGTTAGTATAATTTGAAGGTATATATTATAGGGGCGTGGCAAATTGCCAAAATGTAGTAGAAAATCATAAAATTTTTGTTTACACAGCTATAACTCATAACCGGAAGGATGGATTTGAAAAATTCTACTTTTCAGTAAAACTTTGAAATATTTACCTTCGTTCTGCATCAAAAAAAAAAATGTTGATTCCTTTCTTATATCAGCCAAATTGTTTCTACAAAAGTAACATTTTTACCAAAAAATTCGTGTGTGTGATTGTTCGGTGTCAACTGTGTGAGCAAATTACTTTTGATTTAGGCATGATGCGACACATACGTATATACACATAGCATTCGCTGCTTTATTTAACTTCGGCCGTAGGTTTATAGGTAGGTATGTATGTACATACACAAATAATAATAAATGGTTAAGAATGCATACATCTCTTGAAAAATACTCTTTCGTTAAAAATATTGAACATTTCCCTAAAATTCTTAAACAAAAGTTTTATTTTTTGGTATTTTTGCAAGTATCACTAGGTAGTATAAAACAGAGTCGCTTTTCCTGTTCCTATGCCCCTTTGAATGCTCAAACCTTTAAGACTACGCAACGGATTTTGATGCGCTTTTTTTTAGTAGATAGAGTGATTGAAGAGGAAGGTTTATATGTATGTATTAACATCCATTAAATAGTGGAGAAATGCTGTTAAATTTGAAATTCCTAATGTGATGTATATATAAAAGAAAGTGGTGTTAGTTACACTATTTATAACTAAAGAACGGATGAACAGATTTGGCTGAAAATTAGTGGAGGGGTAGCATAGAACCAGGAGACAGACATAGGATACTTTTTATCCCGTTCTGGCTATGGTCTTGAGATCAAAACGTGGACTTGGGTAATCGTGGGATATGTTTGTCCAATATGGATATCAAATGGAAGCTGTTTATGAGTACTTTGATACGCGGTATTTTTCGTACCCGTGGGTGACTAGGGATATAGGCCAAAACGTGGACGCGGGTACCCCTAGAGAGTGTTTATAGAATATGGATAACAAATGAAAGCTGTTGATAAGTGCATTAGTACATGATATTTTTCATACCTATGTATTTGTGCCTAGGGTCTCGAGATATAGGCCAAAACGTGGATCAGGCTAACACTAGGATGTGTTTTTACATTATGGGTATCAAATTGAAGCTGTTGATGTGTGCTTTAGTACAGAGTAATCTTTATACCCCCGGGTGAATAGGGTCTCTCGATATAGGCCAAAACGTGGACACGGGTGCTCCTAGAATGTGTTTATAGAATATGGATAACAAATGAAAGCTGCTGATGAGAGCTTTAGTACAAGGAAGTTTTCATACCTATTGGTGACTATGGTCTCGAGATATAGGCCAAAACGTGGACCCGGGTAACGCTAGGATGTGTTTTTACAATATGGGTATCAAATGGAAGCTGTTGATGAATGCTATAGTATAGAGTATTTTTCATGCCGCTCCGTGACTAGGGTCTGGAGATATAGACCAAAACGTGGACCCGGATAACTTTAGAATGTGTTTGTACAATATGGGTAGAAAATGGGAGCTGTTGATGATTGCTATAGTATAGATTATTTTTCATACCCCCCCCCCCCCCTGACTAGGGTCTCGAGATATAGATCAAAACGTGGACCCGGATAACTTTAGGATGTATTTGTACAATATGGGTAGCAAATGGGAGTATAGATTATTTTTCATGCCCCTCCGTGACTAGGGTCTCGAGTTATAGACCAAAAAGTGGACCCGGATAACCCTAGGATGTGTTTGAACCACATTGTAAGTTGTTAATATATGCTAATGAAAAGAGGGCTTTTCGCAGGGTAACTAAGACTCGAGATATAGACCAATTGGGAACTCGCCTTCAGGTTAAGAGATTGCATTATTATGTACTACAGCTAGTTAAAATGGTATACTCAATCACATAACAATATAATCTTTTTACCTGAGGCGCTGAAAAGCGCTCAATGTATGGTGAAATTATTTTGAAAAACACACCAAAAACCCATTTGTTTGGTCAGATTCATCCCACTTAGCCAGCGGATTATACGTTTTCATATTAACATACATACATCAATAATAGTTTAATCATTTACTAAACGATTTGTTACCTACTTAGTTACGCTCTTTCGCTCTCAAAATGTATGTACTTTCGTCTTAACTAGCTTATTTTTATTATTCCCACCTACAAACTTACTTGCATTATATTTATATCAACATGTATGTATGTAGCAGGCATATCGACAAACAAAGTAGGCTTTGAAAAGACATCGAACAATATTACGGTGCATTTTTTTTTTTTGCATAGAGAAATACATGAATATTTTGTATAGATATGTATATAGAGCTTTGGCTCTTAAATAAAATAAAAAATAAATGTAAGGCGCGATAACCTCCGAAGAGATCTAAGGCCGAGCTTCTCTTCCAATTTGCGTCGTGCTCCTCTTGATTTTCCCTACAAATTGGCCGGACGGGACCTACATGTTTTATGCCGACTCCGAACGGCATCTGCAAGGCAGATGAGTTTTCACTGAGAGCTTTTCATGGCAGAAATACACCCGGAGCGCTTGCCAAACACTGCCGAGGGGCGACCCCGCTTAGAAAAAATTTCTTCTAATTGAAAAACCTTATTTCTAAAATTTTGATGTTGCTTTGCCCGGGAGTTGAACCCAGGGCATACGGTGTGATAAGCGGAGCACGCTACCATCACACCACGGTGGCCGCCTTAGCATTAAGAAAATTCAAATTAGGAGAATAAATGACATTGGAGTGTAAACATCGCTGGAGCGTTTTCTTTGGCCTCAACACCATTCGTTAGCAGAATAAACGAAGCAGCCCAATACGTTCAGTAGTGTCCGAAATTGCCGCGGTGCAAATTATTACATAAAAATGCAAATAGCGTTTTTGTTTAATAATTATTGAAGTTTTTGTGAATTTGTGAAAAGAAGAAATATAGCGTAAAGCGAATTTCCGAGCAAAAAACGGTAAGTTTTGAACTGTTGAAGTGAGTTACAGGAATGCATGTGTGTTTCCTTATTTGAAAAAAACATATGGTGTAACACTAATAATGTAGAAATATTTTTAAATTTAATTTATTCTTTTTTAATTGAAAGAAAAATGCCACGACCCACACGAGGAAATATAGGTCGCCGAACGCGTCATGCAAATGTGGCGTCCAGATGAATGAGCACAAGCTAATTCATCGCAGCGTGAACGTAATGCACGAAATAGATCTGTTATACCTGATATTATGCGTGCTGCTTTTAATTACAACAGTCACATTGATTACAGTATGTACGGATATATTGGAATAATGGACGCAATATGTCCAAATTGTGATGCGGCTAAATTTCCAGGTGAAACGCCCGGCATGTGTTGTGCTAATGGCAAAGTGAGATTGCCAGCATTAGAAACTCCACCCGAACCATTATCTTTATTAATTTTTGGGACTTCTGAAAATTCGAAGCACTTTTTGAGTCATATTCAACAATACAATTCGGCATTTCAAATGACTTCTCTTGGTGCTACTAACATTATTAGAGATAATTTTATGCCGATGTTTAAGGTAAAGTCCCAAGTATGTAAATAAAGGGAGCGATATGGCAGTTTTCGGTGTTGCTGGTGATAATACAAATGATGAAATTACTCAGTATCAAATGGGGCGCTATATTAGTAGCAATGAAGCTGTCTGGAGAATTATGTCGTTTCCAATGCACGAAAGACATCCTGCGGTTGTTCACTTGGCTGTACATCTTGAGAATGGCCAACGTGTTTATTTTAATGTAGCAAATGTATTGGAAAGAGTAGCACAACCACCAGCAACTACGTTAACAGCTTTTTTCAAATTATGCGAAACTGATACATTTGCGATAACTTTGTTATATTCTGAAGTGCCTCAGTATTACACATGGAATGTGTCTTCGAAAAATTTTCAAAGACGTAAACAAGGACAGCAGTTCATGGGCATCCTGGCATTTTCCAAACAGATGCAATTGGGAGAATATATACAGTACATCCAAACAATGTTGAGTGTTTTTATTTGAGATTGTTATTAGTTAACATGAATGGCCCAAAATCATTTCAAGAATTGAGAACAGTCAACGGTCATTTATGTCAAACATACCGTGAAGCATGCCAACTTTTGTATTTGTTGGAGGATGATGCACATTGGGATTCAACACTTCATGGTGCATCTACTTCGGCTCATCCTCAACAAATACGAATGCTATTTGCCATTATATTATCAACATGTATGCCATCAAATCCACTTGAATTATGGAACAAATATAAACATTGCAGAAGATGTTTTAATTCGTATGCGTTATCATGCAAGAAATACTGATTTGTTGATAACTTTGGAAATGTACAACGAAACTTTGATAATAATTGAAGATATGTGTCTCACGATTGCAAATAAAACATTAGTACAATCCATTCGTAGGAAGGAAGCTAGCTCGCTCTCCAGAAGGGCGTGGACCATCGGCTGGGGGCCTTAACAATTCGTCGCAAGTGGTAACGAAACCCAAAGGAGCGGAGGCCGAAAGCAAGCAAGGAGCGTTGTCGCTGGGTGATGACGTCAAAACGATTAGAAGAACGGCGAAAGGAGAGCTGTTACTAGAGCTGAAAAAATCGCAAGAGGGGAAAACAAGCGCGTACCAAGCAGAAGTTGAAGCGGTACTAAAGGACTCGGCTAAAGTTATAACAAAGTCCCAAATGGTTACACTACAGTGCAGAGATCTCGATGAGATTACTACGCCCGACGAGATTTGCAACGCCCTCCACCAGCAATGCAACATCAAACTTCCAGATGTGGCTGCCATAAAAAGCATACGCACAGGGTACAGTGGCACGAAGTCGGCACTTATAAGCCTTACAGCGGATGATGCCAAGGCGGTTCTTAATACGCAAAGAATCCGGGTAGGATGGGTTTCCTGCCGAATTAGAGACCTCAAGCAAGAGAAACGCTGTTATAGGTGCTGGGGCTATGGGCATATAGCTCAGAAATGTAAGGAGACTGTAGATAGGTCTAGCCTATACAGGAAATGCGGCCAAGAAGGTCATAAGGCTGCAAGTTGCGAAAACGCACCGAAATGCGCGCCATGTGGGGGACAACATTCAGCAGGCAGTTTTAAATTCCCACAACGAGAGGACAGCAAAACGACTGTCTCATGAGGGTATTGCAGCTCAATTTAAACCATTGCGGGGCAGCCCAAGAGCTATTATCCCAAACAGTCTATGAAGGAGGATATGACATAGTGGTACTCTCTAAACAATACAAAAATCGCCAGGAGCAGGGTTGGCACTCAGATTCAGCAGGGAAAGCCTCAATTTGGGCACCAGGGGAATTTCTCCCACAGGAAAATATGACGCCAACGGTAGCAGGATTCACGTGGGCAAAAATCAACGGTATATACGTCTTCAGTTGCTATGCCCCTCCGAGCATGGCCATCGCCGAGTTCGAAGACATGATATACGGGATCACCATTGAAGCACGAGGTAAACACCCGCTTTTAGTGTGTGGAGACTTCAATGCATGGTCATCTGTGTGGGGAACGAAAACGGGAGAATTCTTCTCGAAAGCCTTACTTCTTTGAGGCTAGAATTCCTAAATGAACCAGGGATATATACCTTCGACACAGGTACCAGACGATCCATTATAGATCTCACATTCGCTAGCAGCGAAATAGTAGGACGAGCAAAATGGTCCATAAGCAACGTCTACACACATAGCGACCATAAAGCTATTAGCGTAAAGCTGCTCGAAACTCCACGAACGGTAGCAGCAAGACATCGACAAAGTAGGAAATGAAAACAGCACCTGTTCGATTCACAAATATTTGACCTTATCTGGAAGGACGCCATAGTACGAGAATCGCATGCGGAAGACCAGTCGGTTCAATCACTAAGTTGCTATGTATGGCATGTGATGCTGCCATGCCCAGAAGTCGCGGAAAAGCACAGCGCACTCCGGTATATTGGTGGAATGACGAAATTGCGGAAGAGCGTAGAAAATGTCACAAAGCACGAAGAATAGCGCAGAGGGCACGCTCATCACCACGATATGCGGAGTTACACAGCACCTATGTCGCACAAAGAAAGGCACTTAAAAATGCAATAAAAAAGAGCAAGAAGTTATGCTTTAGGGAACTGCTGGATAGCGTCGACCTAGATCCTTGGGGATCAGCCTACAGAACTGTGATGGCCAAAGTTAAAGGACCCATATCACAGCAACCTACGTGCCCGATACTGATGAATATTATTGTTGAAACACTTTTCCCGGCGCAAGATCGCTGGGCTTATCCAAGCGAGGATCTAGAAAGTACGGAAATTCCGCAAATTACAGGGCAAGAGGTGCTGGACGCTGCAAAAAGAGTTGCTGATAACAAATCCCCAGGACCCGACGAAGTACCAAACATAGCCCTTAAAGCCGCGATCACAACTAGGGCTACATTATTTACTGATCTTTTTAATGCCTGTATGCAAGAAGGCGTGTTCCCTCGCCCGTGGAAACGACAAAGACTTGTCCTATTGCTGAAACGTGGTAAGCAGCCGGACCAACCGTCCACATATAGGCCACTTTGTATGCTGGATTCCCTAGGGAAGATTTTCGAGCATATAATTAGTGAGCGCCTACAGCTGACTCTAGAAAGACCAGGTGGCTTATCGAATAGTCAATATGGATTTCGCAAATCAAGATCTACCGTAGATGCGATACACACAGTCGTCAATATAGCTAGAGAAGCTATGTCTGGAGGCCAAAATAAAAGGAAGTTCTGTGCACTGATTACGTTGGACATCAAGAATGCTTTTAACACTGCGAACTGGATGCAGATAATGGCAGCGCTGCAAAGCTTCGGCACTCCAGCATACTTACGCAGAATAATAGGTAGCTATCTTAGACAGAGTACTTCTTTTTGACACGGATCAAGGAGCAAAAGAGTACAAAATCACAGGAGGCGTCCCACAGGGATATGTTCTCAGTCAAACGCTTTGGAATGTAATGTATGACGGGGTGCTAAAGATTGATCTACCAGAAAACAAGCAAATTGTGGGATATGCTGATGATATTGCAGTGGTAGTAGTGGCCAAGAAACTGGACCTGCTTCAAGCATTATGTAATGACGCCGTAGCAAGAATAAAGGAATGGCTGACCAATACGGGACTGGAGTTGGCTAGCCAAAAAACGGAAGTGGTATTAGTAAGCTCCAAACGGTCGGCGAACGAGTTAGTCTTAACTGTCGGGGATCATCAAATCACCTCAAAGGATTCTTTAAAATACTTAGGAGTGCACATTGACTCTAAGTTAATTTTCAAAGAGCACTTCAGAGCGGTGGGGGAGAAAATTACCAAAGTTAATGGAACACTTATGCGAATAATGCCAAGCATTGGTGGTCCGAGCGAAGCTACACGTCAGCTATTGTCCACAGTAACGAGCTCAATAATACTATACGCAGTACCAGTGTGGTATGGATCTAAACAGACCCATCAAAAATATATATTAGCAGCGTACCGACTTGCTCCTTTAAGAATAGCAAGTGCTTATCGGACGGTGTCCGACGACGCGTTCCTGGTTCTACCCCGGAAAATCCCAGTGGACTTACTGGCAAGTGAAATGGCCGATCTGTATAACACTAATATCGAGCGACCACCTGAAGAAGACAAGAAAAGAGCAAGGATACAAACAATAGCTAAGTGGCAAGAACGGTGGGAGGCCTCGAGTAAAGGGCATTGGATTTTCACACTAGTTTGGAACGTAGCTCAATGGAGTGAGCGGAAGCACGGCGAACTGAACTACCATCTCACGCAGATAATGAGTGGACATGGCGGTTTCAAAGAGTATTTATGGAAGCGTAGGATAGAGGAAGATCCTCATTGCCCAATGTGTACCACGGAGTTATAAAACGCAGACGTGTTCCACAGCCCCCCTTTCCACAAAGAAAGACTCACCTTGCATGGAGTCTTTGGGGAGGAACCTACCACGAGTGTCACATATGTGTAACAGGAAAGAGTGCTGGACTGCAGTGAGCAAAATGGCATTTATAGTAATGAAACGCCTGATGGATGCTGAGAGGGAGCGCAGAGAAATGCGCATGCGAAGCAGTGGCGATTAAATGGACACTCAGAGCAAATAGCGGGAACCTGGAAGCAGGGACAACAGTAGGCTCCTAAAAAATGAGAAATATGGAACGCCACCCTGAAGTAATGCGAAAGTGGTGCCGGGGTGGGCGACGGTTCCAGAACTGGGCTGTTTTTTAGTCTACGGACACACGACGGCAGCAATTATGGTGCATTAGGCATTTTTCAGCCTCCCCGCAAAAAAAAAAAAGTACAATTGGGTATGATCGCACCAAATCGTGAGATGCATGATCTGTTTGATCGTGAATTGCAACGTGAGCAGGAATTCAATTCTAATGATTTGCATTTATTTGTACAATCGAATATAACCAAAATGTATATTCAGCAAAAACATGTATATGACACCATCATGCAAGCCATTTCCAATAATGCAGGTGGATTATATTTCTTGGATGCACCTGGAGGTACAGGTACAGCGACTATTCAATCGGAACAGAAAATTGCATTGGCAATTGCATCTTCGGGAATTGCTGCTACATAATTAGAAGGTGGTCGGACAGCACACTCTGCATTAAAATTACCATTGAATATACAGGTGATTGAAACTCAAACTTGCAATATTTCAAGAAATTCTGCTATGGCAAAAGCTCTGCGTTTAACGTCAATTATTTTATGGGACGAGTGTACAATGGCGAATAAAAAATTACTAGAAGCATTTAATCGAACAATGCAAGATTTATGTGGTAATCAACAGCTTTTTGGTGGTGCTTTGATATTACTGTCAGGGGATTTTCGACAAACATTGCCTGTCATTCCTCGATCAACTCCTGCTGATGAAATAAATACCTGTTTGAAGTCATCAGTTCTTTGGAGATATGTACAAAAATTGACACTGAACATTAATATGCGTATTCACCTACAAAATGATCCAGCTGCCCATGAGTTTTCAAAACAATTGTTAGAAATTGGTGATAGCAAAATACAAATCGACAGAACCAACGGATTGATCACTGCACCGAACAATTTTTGTACAATTACGAAATCGATAGATGAATTGATTGAATGTGTTTTTCCAAATGTTCTTCAGAATTACAGAAATCATGATTGGTTGGGAGAACGCGCCATTTTAGCACCGAAGAACATTCATATCAATGCCATCGATTATCAAATTCAGGCAAAACTCCCAGGTGTAGTCACGACATATAAATCAATTGACAGTGCTATGAATCAAGATGAGGCAATGAATTATCCAATTGAATTTTTAAATTCATTAGAACCGGCTGGTATGCCACCGCTTTGTTTGAATCTGAAAGTGGGTTCTTTGATTATATTATTGCGAAATATTAATCCACCAAAACTGTGTATGGCACCAGATTGGCAGTGAAAAATATATTGGCAAATTTGATTGCAGCTACGATCTTAACTGGTAAATCAAAAGGAGAAGTTTGTTTAATACCCCGTATCCCTATGATTCCAACTGATATGCCATTTGAGTTCAAACGATTACAATATCCTGTGCGTTTATCATTTACGATGTCCATCAACAAAGCCCTAGGGCAAACACTTAACGTTTGTGGTGTGAATTTGGGGGAATCATGTTTTTCACATGGCCAACTTTATGTTGCCTGTTCCAGAGCCGGTACCCCAGCCGTTTGTTTATTCAGGCTCAAAAAGGAAAAACAAAAAATATTGTTTATCCAAATGTTTTGGATTAAGTTTTAAAATAGCTAGCAAATAATAAAATATATTTTTTTTTGTAATAAATGAGTTTGATTTAATATTTCACTTTATACGTAGCGAAGCACGTACCGGGCCGCTAGTACATTAATAATTATATTACTACGTTATCTTATAATAATGTTAGTACATTAATAATTATATTACTACGTTATCTTATAATAATGTTTATATATGTAACCGCTAAACATTTATATCAGCTTATCTGCCAATATTCTTCCTCCTTCCGTATGCCACCCACTTTCTTTCTTTTGTCACTCACCAATGCAAAACAGTGGTGATGCTGAACAGGCGCAAATATTAAACGCTACGTCACAAACAGGAGAAGCAAAGTGAATAACACCACAAACGAAAAGGAAAATCAACAGTGTGAATGCAGTACAACAACAAAGTAGGCAAAGGCAGGTTTTTGTTTTGCCTATTTGAGTGCAGTCAACTTGCAGGAACACTTGCTTTTATCAAAGATTGATCGAAGAGTAAAGATGTTGCAGGGACGAAAAATAGTTTGAAGCAAGCTTCACAGAATTCTAGTAGGGTCACATTCACCACTTACCACAGCAGAATTTGTTAAACTACCACTGTCTGTATTTGTTATTTAACAATTATTTGTACACTTTTTATTCAGCTAATCTGTTCGGAATTTACATTTTCCCACTCAAAAACTACAATCTGTGTATTTTGTGTGCTTAAATTATGTTAAAACTTGGGTTAAAGTTTGTGGTGTGGTGGAAGTGACCTTCTAGAATTTTGTTATGCTCCGCTGCTTTCCAACGAAGTTTGCGCCTGCAACATATTTACTCTTCGATCAATCTTTGCTTTTATTTGCCAGTTGGTGTCCAGTAAGATGTTGTGATTATTTAACATTGTTTACGCGTTTATATCGTGCGAAATTCACCATTAACAATACACAAATGCGGAACAAGAATTTTCACAATTTTACCGCTTGTTTATTCTTCTCCATTTTGTTTGAAGTAGTAAACTGAGAGTTTAAATAATAAAAATCACTACGCCCGAATAAAAAGGTTGATCAGAAGCACAGTGAGTAGAAGTATACAGGATTCTAGCGTTTGGTGTTACATATCTTGCCAATTCATGCGTGCTTTGCTTCTCCTATCGCCGCTGTTGAGCGTTAACAAAAAACATATACAGACGCATGCTGACATATCGATCGCGGGTGAGAGCGACTATCAACTTGTTGCTGTAATTTTGCTACGCTGCTGATCTTCATTTCGTTTATAATTTTACTTTACTTTTTTTGTTAGTGACAGCGCGCATAATTGTGTTCTACCAGTATCACGTTAGTCTCTCATTGGCAAAGATTTTAGAATAAAAAGATATTGCATGCGCGAAAAATAGTGTGAGACAAGCCTCACAAAATTCTGATAGGACATATTCACCACCTACCACAGGTAAATGTGTTTACTACAGGCATGCTTAACGAACGAAACGATATCATTTCGTTACGATAATCAACGCTAATAAACGAAACGAAGTCACTTCGTTTCGTTTATTAACGTTAAGAACGTCAAATTAACGTTAATTTGACGATCTTAACGTTAATAAACGAAACAAAGTGACTTCGTTTCGTTTATTAGCGTTGATTATCGTAACGAAATGATATCGTTTCGTTCGTTAAGCATGCCTGGTTTACTACCACTGTCTGTGTTAGAGATATACACCGCCGATAAACGCCGCCGCACAGTGTTCCGTGTAGAACAAGCTAGCTGGACAAAAACAAAGTTTTTATTCCAAGAATATTTTAATGGAAAATGAAAGAAAACAACAAAATAACAGGATTTTTGCACACAGTTGTTTTTTTATTATATCTTGAATAATTGAAGTAAGTAAGCAGGAGTGGCCGTAATTTGCGTTGATTAATTTACAAAAATAGTGTTGAATATTACTTTTCATAATACTTTTAATTAAACACTTTTACATAATTTTTGTGATGGATTCTAAGCTCGAAGGTAAGTTGAATTTTTTAATAGTAATCTTCTCGCAATTAGAATATTTTTAATTAAACACTTTTACATAATTTTTGTGATGGATTCTAAGTTCGAAGGTAAGTTGAATTTTTTAATAGTAATCTTCTCGCAATTAGAATATTTTTAATATATTTAAGATTCCGTTATTAGGAAGAAAAGATGCTTTTTACCTACATTTTTAATTTTAGAAAGGGAAAAGTTATATGTACCCGCGTCTACCCGCTCCAAATGTTACATATTGTAACGAATTTAGGGAAATTCCCCTCATTTGCAACCTTCTACTAACGTTCGTATCGCTAAGCTGTTGAATAAATAACTCCTATATTCAATAATGCAAAATGGCCTTTATTAAAGTACTTCACAATAACACTGATACTTCACAACCAATAGCTTGCTTAAATGAAACTGATTGTCGCGCCTCTACTGTTGCTGACTTTTATACTCTGTGATTTCCTCGTTCGCATCTTCTAGGCGCTTCCATTTCAAGAATATACTAGTTGGCCATCAGCTATAAAATTACTTCGTGTATAGCTTCTCATACGAGCGTGTATTTGTGAGCGACACTTCTACAATTATAATTGCATACTTTTGGGAGCATCTCAGATAAGATACCTGCATGCGTTTGTGCGTCTCTTCTCCGCTACGTGTACGTACATATGTGTAGACATAATGATTGATCTATTGATGTGCATACAAGTCACTGCTTACCATCGGCTTAGAGATGATAGTATCCCTTAGTGTTGCTAATATTCGTCACAATATGTTATAGTCCCAAGTATTTTCTAATAGTTGAAAGAAAAAACCATTGCGAATTCTTTGCATATCTATTTTTAATTTTTTTTTTGTAGATTTAGTATTAAACATACCAAGAATGGAGTTTTTTGAAATTTGGTTGAAATATTCGAAAGAATCGAGAAATAGGGAGTTATTGAGTTGTATTTTACTTAAGGCTGATTTAATAGAAGTAGCTGAGCATTCTTTAAGAAATTTATGTCAACAAATTTCAAAATATTCGTCCAACATCGATGAGAAATGGAACAGCTCTGGAAGACATCGGGAGCGATTTTGTAATAAAAACTCGGAGTGGCTTTCGGGAACAGATTTCAAGGTTGCTATCAGAGCAACCAGCTTCTTCTTCAGGTAACCCAGGACCCGGACGAACACAGGACTTTCTGCTTTCCAGTCAAAAGACCAAACGTCGTCGAGTGAACGACCTACTGCAATCCAGAAGTGCTGATGAGTTAGTTTATGCGGCAGAAGTATCAACGTGGATGTCCAGCAACAGGAATATTGCTAATATTATAAAAAGTTCACAAAAAACCACACAAAAAACGACGAACAAGGTAACATGTGAGCAAGGTGCAAGGTGCTTGAGCAGTGTAGAAGCTTTGGCATACTATGTAGACAGCAAGTCGACGGCCCATGGGTACAAAACGACTCGGAAGTGGAGTATCAAGGCAGACCATAAGCTTTATTCATCATCTTATAGTTTAAGAAAAGCTAAGGCAGAATGCAACCCAAATGAGATTGATGTGGGTGAAACAAGTTTAGATTAGATTAGATAATATTTATTCATTTTCTTTCAATAAGTTTTTTACATATATGTATACAAGTGCTGAAATTAAAGTTCAAGCCGTATTAGATAAAACTGTTGAACGTTTAATTTTAGCAAATCAAGAAGTTCTAATTAGTTTGTTACCTACGTCTGTGTCATTTACTTTAATCAGCAAGTGGGGTTTCGATGGAAGTTCTGGTCATAGTATATATAAGCAAAAATTCACATGCAGTGCTGACACTGATGAGTTTTTGTATATATTTTCTTTCGTTCCTCTTCGGTGACAGGACGAAAAAGGTAACATTGTTTGGCAGAATCCTCGACCTTCTTCTGCGATGTATTGTCGTCCAATTAAATTTATTTTCTCAAAGGAAACAAAAGATTTTATTGTTTCTGAAACGAACAAAGTGCTATACTGTTTTCACACAGACGGCTTATTGAATAATAAAGGCAGTTTTCTACATTAAGACGCTTATTGAGCTCAATCTTCCCTACAAAATTCGAATCTATAATTATTTCATTAGTGACTAATCGAATGCCTAATGAAGTCAAAAGCACAATTCAACTCTGTTGGGAGTGTTAAGTTTCTTAGTTTATGGTGTGTTCAGTGCTTAAAAATGTCATTTATCAAAGTAAATGTCATTGTCTGTCATATAGCATTGTCATTTTATTCGCTTGACATTTCATCCTTCGTACTAATCGAGCAGTTACTTCTGTATGAAAGCAAAAAATTTACGATTTCATTAGAAGGTGAAATGAGATCATTGAGTTTCTGTGTGAAAACAGTATTAGAGGAGGTAAATGCTTTGTTGCCAACAAAGTACTTTCTCGAAGAATGCGAGGTTTCTGTAAACCACAACATGCTCCTAACAATGATTGACGGAAAAGTTTGCAATACTTTGACTGAAACTTCTTCCGCACAAAAGGGTTATATTTGTGGTGCCACTCCAAAAGATATGAATGATGAGACACGGGTTCTTATGCCTAACCGAGATAATCTTGGTTTTAGCTTTTCTACTATCCATGCCTGGATAAGATGTTTTGAATGCTTGCTTCACATAAGTTATCGCCTCGAAGTAAAAAAATGGCAATTAACGAATGAGGCAAATAAAGAGAGTGTTAAGCAACGTTCCAGCGAAGTCCAGAATAAATTTAAAAGTGAACTTGGATTGATAGTAGACCAACCAAACCCAGGATTCGGCAATACCAGTGATGGTAATACTGCTCAAAGATTTTTCGACAATTCTGTGGCTAGTGCTGAGATTACGGGGTTGGATGTAACGCTCATCAAAAGATTCGATACTCTCCTCGCATTAACATCTGGGTATAATATCAATATCCAAAGATTTGAGATATTTGCGAGTGAGACTAAAAAACTATACATAGATCTCTATCCGTGGTTTTATATGCCTGCTACAGTTCTTAAAATTTTAGTGCATAGTACTGATATTATAAAATCAGCAATTTTGCCTATTGGATCAACTTTCTGAAGAAGCACAAGAAGCCCGTAGCAAAGACAAAAGCAGTCGCGTGTAGCCACGAATAGAGATCTTATGAATATGTTACTAATAAGATCTGATCCCTTAGTTAACAGCTTAAGGGATGTTTGAGCGACTGTCGTAGTCGCCAACAGCCAACCCTTCTATTTAATAGAAATTAGGCTTAAGAAAACCTAAACATGAATTTAAATGAATTTAGCTGAATTTTATATTGAAGTTTTTTACATATGTACCTTTTACGTATAAGTATGCATCGTGAATTATTTGCATGTACAAATACGTATATTCTATATTACGTACATATTCCTTATTAACTTTAAGTATTTGAGACGTTTGTATTGTACACTAACACGCCAGCGTATTTCACCTCTCTGGCAACCCCAACAATGGGTTGACAGATGTGACTATCTACACATACATATATTTATTATTGCTTTGACATTTCTTTTTATATTTTATTACTCGAAATTTATCCATACCGGTGTGACATTAAAAAATTTTGTGAAAACCCCTCTGAAAATTTGTAAAACCCTTGGAATAAAAGAAAATAATTCTCCAATTTTGCAAGGTGTTTTTTGTTTGGTAACTCAAAGGTTCAAGTGAGAATAATAATTGTCCAGTAGTAACGAACTGAAATTTTGTGAAGTGTATTTTCATTCGAAAAGTTCCGTGTGAACGACTATTTATATTGCTTGCAAATATCTGCAGCAGCACTGGAGCAGATTGAGCTCGGCCACCACCACTCCGCAGAAGTAGATAAGTTTTATAGTATCCACCAAAGGGTCTACTACTGCCGCCACCATCATCTACAATCACACCGCCGCCACAGCACCACCACATCATCGCCATTGTCGCCGCATCCACCATAGCTACATCCCGCCAGGAACAACAGGTAAAGTTTATACTACCACCCCCGTGAACAGTGGTCCTTCGACGCCACTAAGGAAACCAGCGCAATAAAAACGCAAGTACCTTCGCCCTTTTTGTAAACCGTTAGTATTAAATGAGATATAATACAACCCAATCATGGAAAAAATACATATAAACAAAGAAAATTAAGGCAAATTTCATTTTCGAGGATTATTATTTCCCGCCAATAATCCGCATTTCCCGCCAAATTTTCTCAAGTTCCCACCAAATTGGCACATACCATTTCGTATATATATATATATATATATATTAGCAATAACCCCATATTGCAAAACTCAGTACGGTATATGTGCAAAGCAAAATAAGAAAAACTCAGTAGTTAGCTACAGTGGGCACACTTGCTAAAAGCACCCCTTATATTTTAATGCGACAAATCTCTTAATAATTTAAAATTTCCTCATTTTAAATTAAAATATTTCTTTTCGTTAATTAAATATATTGCACAACCTCTGCTAACTTCTGATTTCTCCCCATTGAATTAATAAAAATATATATACACATATATACGGATATATAAAAGAAAGAAAACGACATAAGCGGTGAAATAAAATATCGTACACAGTGGTACAAGAGTGGTGCAGTGCGTATTATAGCACTTTTCTCGCATTAAATTTGCACGCTATAAATTCTCAATCCCCATTAAGAATTTCGATAAGCTACTAATTTCTCTCTCCTCAAAGTCCCTACAGTCCAACAAATCGAAGCTAAATAAGACTCCTCTAAGTCACAAAAAAAAAAAAATAAAAATACACATTTTTAGATAATCTCATACGTATCAAAATTATAATAATTTACCCCCGAGATACTTTTAATACGTATATATACATATATCTCACATAATTTTTCCCACGTATATTTAAACCACCCTCATATACATATATTAAATATAGTGCAAACGCAGCACAGTGGTAAAATTTTCTCAGTCTCACCCTCAAATAAATTTAGCTTAAAAACTTTTTTTTGGTTTTGAAAAGTACTCTCTCTTGCTATTTAACGTGAATATTTTAACGTAACTCCCTCACATAGTTAAAAGCAAATACTCTCTCTTCAAAAAAAAAAAGTTTTCTCTCTGAAGTTAAATTTTTTGTTGATTCTCAACTCTAAGCGACATAAAACAAAGCTCAAAAATGAGTGACGATGAAACCAAAAAAGGTGGCTCCAAAACTCAAGGAGTTAAAAAATTTAAAATTTCGTCTGCCCCCAAAAAATTTACATCCGAAACGGACAATTTTTTGGAATATTGTGCTCGGATTAGGTCGACGTCGCTCCAAGACAACACGGAGTCCTCACTCAAAATAAAAAACGCCAATATAGACAAATTTTGGAATAGAGTCCAAACCGTATTCGATAAGATTGTCGAAACCCCAGATCAGGACCTGCCCGAAGATTTTCCAACATCTGCTAATAGCATATACAGGTCCTGTCTCATAGCATACGAAGACACAAAAGCCCAGATCGAAGACCAGCTTCAGTTGCTTAAAAAAGCAAATGCCCCCGCTCCCCCTACCTTCACAACAGGTCCACCAGATAACTTCGGTATTTCGCTAAAAATCCCTCCCTGCGATACCGAAATATTTTATAGTGGTTATGAAAAATGGCCCTCATTTCGTGACATGTTCACAGCCGTTTATATTAACCACCCGAAACTCTCCCAAGCGCAAAAATTGTATCACCTCAGATACAAAACCCAAGGAAAGGCAGCTCAAATAGTCAACCAATTTCCCTTGACTGATGACAACTTTGCCTTAGCGTGGGAAGCCCTAAAGGCCCGATGCGAGAACAGACGTGTTCTCGTAGATAATCAAATACGGGCCCTAATGAACTTAAAAACGATCACCACGGAAAACAGTGAAGACATTCAAAGGTTGCAATCGTCGGTAAATAATTGCCTTCAAATTCTCGCCACGCAACAAGTCTCCACAGATAACTGGGACCCCATACTTATTTATCTCGTGACCTCTAAACTCCCTGAAAATACAGTCACGTTATGGGAGCAGTCTCTGACTTCAAGAAGAGAACTTCCTAACTGGTCCCAAATGGACCAGTTCCTCACAACTCGATATGAAGTCGTAGAGCGAGTCGATCAATGGCGACCAAATAAATTTAAAGCCACCCCACAAGCTAGGCCACCATTCAAACCCCAGCAGTCGCATCCCTTTCAAAATAGATCGACCTCCCACACCCAATTTCATATGACAGAGCAGCGAACAATGTACAAGTGCGCTATGTGTAAAACCTCATCTCACCCCCTTATAAGTTGCTTCAAATTTAAGAAGCTGTCGACCTCTGATCGCAGAAGGTTTGTGAGAGAAAACAATATGTGTTTCAATCGCCTCTCTCAGTCACACATATTGAAAGACTGTTCCAGTACTCAAACTTGCAATCAATGTCAAGATCGGCACAACTCAGTTCTTCACGAAGACACATCTCAAGTGCCGAAAAGACAACCCTCACGATGGCAAAGGACAGCCTCACAAGCCACCACCACGAATTCCACAGTCTCACCCGGCAATACTCCCGATCAAGCCAATGCTCTGGATGAAAGCCCTTCATGCTCGCAGAAAAGCCAAGTGCAATCGTTTTATTCCGAAAACGATTGTGAAATAATTTTACCCACGGCTATCGTTCCCGTAGAGCATAAAGGAGAAATTTTTAAACTACGAGCTCTTGTGGATCAGGGATCTGAACGAACCTTTATCTCTACCAGAGCCCAAGATAGACTCAAACTCCCATTCAAACCCTCTAGATTTGAAATATCAGGGATGGGCGGCAAGGTAGTTCAGACCTCAAACAAATTGTACTCTCTGACTTTGGTATCCCCCGATTTCAAAACCAGAATAAGTGCAGAGGCAATAGTATTACAACGGCTAACAAAAATGCTCCCCTCGCTTAAGCTCACTAGCGAGCTTCAAGCAAAATGGGCACACCTCAACCTCGCAGACTCGAACTGTCACTCCCCCTCGCAAATAGATCTCGTCCTAGGCAGTGATGTAATACCGCAAATCATCCAAAACGGCGTTGAGAAACTTTCCCCCCATCTTCTAGCGCAGAAAACCATTTTTGGATGGATTCTGAGCGGTAGAGCTCCTGTTATGGTAAACGCTTTCTGCATGCAAGTGTCAGAAGTGTCGAACGAAGATCTTAACTCTCTATTGCGTAAATTCTGGGAATTGGAGGAAGTTCCCACCAAACCCCAAATAATCCCAGAAGACGAGTTTTGCGAAAATTTCTATGCAGCCACAACCTCACGCGATGATAACGGTCGTTATATCGTAAGGCTGCCGTTTAAACCCAGCTTCCCAGAGTCAATCTCATTATCCCACTCTCGGTCTTCAGCTCTAAGCCAGTTTCTTGGAATGGAGAGAAGTCTGCAGAAGAAAGGGGATTTAAAGACTCAATATGATAGTGTTCTAGAAGAATACCTCACCCTTGATCATATGGAGGAAACCGGCTCCTATGAAAAATTTGACGGAGGAAAATGCCTCTCATTTTATCTTCCTCATCACGCAGTTGTCAAACCCGAGAAAAAGACATCAAAGGTGCGGGTCGTGTTTAACGCCTCAAAGAAGTCGGCATCTGGACATGCGCTCAACGACGTTCTTTATACCGGCCCTACCCTCCAGCCCGATCTGATGCTTCTGATTCTCAAGTGGCGTACCTACCAATTTGTTTTTAACGGAGACGTAGAAAAAATGTATCGTCAAATCATAATGCATGAAGACGACAGAGACTATCAGAGGATCGTCTTTCGCTCATCTCCGAGCGACCCCATAAAAGACTATCGTCTGAAAACAGTCACATTTGGTGTGAACTGTGCCCCCTACCTCGCCATACGTACCCTTCACCAACTGACCAAAGATGTAGAGGAAACTTTCCCCAAAGCCGTCCCTGTTTTGACGAAAGAAACATATGTAGATGACATTCTCTCTGGCAGCCATGAAATTCTCTCTGCTGAAACATCTCTCTCCCAAGTCATCCAAGTGTTAGCGTCAGCAGGATTTCCATTACGGAAAATAACGGCCAATCACCCCAGTATAATAAAAAACATCAAAGAAGAGGACTTGCTAGATACCAATCTTTTGGAATTCGAGAAAGCAAGCAACACCAAAACTCTCGGCATACAGTGGAACGCTCTGACCGACACGTTTTCGTATACAGTGGACTCAATACCCCTCTCGTCCGCTAATACAAAACGACAAATTCTCTCCTCGGTCGCAAAACTTTTTGACCCCGCAGGGTGGCTTACGCCGATTATGATTCAGGCCAAGATTTTACTCCAAGAGCTATGGATAGACGGAACTGGCTGGGACGAACCAGTGAAGCCCCTCCGCTTCATTAAATGGACGCAGTTCGCAAAAAATTTACCCAACATCTCAGAGATAAAGATACCTCGATGGGTTGACTACATGCTGAACCAGCAGGTTGAACTGCATGGTTTCTGCGATGCGTCAGAAAAGGCATATTGCGCCACTATATATCTGCGAACAACCCACGGTGCCACCACGTCGTCCCACCTTCTGGTCGCTAAAGGCAAGGTTGCCCCTCTTCGCACTACCAGTCTTCCAAGACTAGAACTATGTGCAGCTCTACTCCTTGCCCGACTAATCGCCGTCGTACAATCCCATCTCGAGCTCTCTCTTAAAAATCTTTACATGTGGTCTGACTCGGAAATTGTGTTAGCATGGCTCGAAAAGCCTCCCCACGCTTGGAAAACTTTCGTATCCAATCGAACAGCTGAAATTATGGATCTCGTCGGAAGCGCCTCCTGGAAGCATGTAGGCAGTCGCGACAATCCAGCAGATATGGGCACACGAGGATGCAAGCCCATGGACTTGGCAAATTCTTCGCTGTGGTGGAATGGCCCTGCGTGGCTGACCCAGCCCCCCGAAGCTTGGCCAAACCCATCTACCCGCAGCATCAACCCGCCTGAAATGCGCCGAGTCGAAGTACTACACTCAGCTGAAGATGACCCCGATGTATTGGATCGATTTTCCTCTTTTCCTCGCGCCCTCAGGGTCATGGCATATGCCTTCAGGTTCATTAATAATCTCAAGGACCGAATTCGAGGCATTAAACCCGCTTACACTCCCTCTCTGTCTCATGAAGATCTCCGCAAAACGAAAAATAAACTTGTGACGTTAACGCAAACCCGATATTTTCCTCGCGAAAGAGCATGCTTAGGAAATGCAAAACCCATTGATAAAAGAAGCTCTCTACTAACCCTCAACCCATACCTCGATGAAAACGGGCTCCTCAGGGTTCATGGTAGACTAGTTCATTCGACGTTGACTTACAATGAAAAACATTCCGTTATTATCCCAGAAAAATCAAGATTCGCTGTCCTCTATATACAGTACCTCCATGAACTTCTTCTCCATGCCGAAATACGTCTCATGCAGCAATGCCTCAGACAGGATCTCTATATTCCACGACTTAAACCCCTCATAAAGAGATGCATACATCAGTGCAAAACTTGTACCCTCCACAAGCAGCAAATGCGATCGCAAATCATGGCGGCTTTGCCCCCGGAACGATGCACATATGCTCCGCCTTTCACCACTACCGGTGTCGACTTTGCGGGGCCTTTTCAAATAAAAGCCTCCTTGCTAAGGTCTCACACCTTACTGAAAGGCTACGTGGCCGTTTTTGTCTGTTTCGTGACAAAATCTGTCCACCTTGAGCTGTGCTCGGACCTAACAACAAATGCCTTTCTCGCAGCATTCGCTCGCTTCGTCGGACGTCGTGGATATCCTGCCACAATGATGAGTGACAACGGCAAAACGTTTATTGGAGCTAAAAGAGCGACGGAAAAAGAGTTCGTTGACTTCATGAAAACTGCCTCTCAAGAAGTAATCGCAAGATACTCTCCCCAGGGCATTAATTGGAAATTCATTCCGCCCGGAGCTCCCCCAGCAAAAGGTGGAAGGATGACTACCTAAAGGATCTCCAAAAAAGGCAGAAGTGGAAAAATCCACAACCCGAACCCAAGGTCGGTGAGTGTGTCTGCATTCACGACGACTCACTTCCCCCGACTGAATGGCGCCTTGGACGTATTGAAAAAATACATCCAGGTCCTGACGGCCATATACGTGTTGTTGACGTTCGTACTCAAACCGGCACCCTCACACGACCACTTGTAAAGCTCTGTTTCCTCCCTCAGATTGGAAGCCCACCCTCTCGGGCAACCCCGGAGAATTCGTAGCTACTCTCAAACCACCTCTGTCCACTCTTACCACATCGCCGTCACTAATAGTCGTATTTCGCAACATAATGCCAACTGAAACTCCCTGCCTTAACATTTCTCTCACCTAAAAGGCATTTACAACTATACTTTCAGATTGTCATGAATCGCGAGCAGCAACGGGCACCCCGAAACTCCTTGCGGTCAGCAGTGGTCGCGCGCAGCCCGCCGCTGCAAATCGACTACCGACGATGCCGCGTATGTATGCAAACCCACGCTCTTCGCAATTGCAGAGTCTTCAAGCAACTAAGCCGCCACAACGATGGATTCTCGCGAGGGCGCATAGATTCTGCCTAAATTGCTTAGCGCTATCGCACGCCACAGATGAATGCAGCTCACATGATCGCTGCCGAACTTGCGGCTTACGACATCACTCTCTGCTACATCGACGGGATGCAACCCCGAGCATCCCACGTCATACCCAGGCACCCCGGCCTGGTCGCCAAGTAGTACCACCTCAGGTACCCTCTGCCCCCACCGTGCGACCCCGTTCTCGCCCAGCTATCTCTCGGTCTCGTCCAGCTACCGAAGCACAACCGCCAGCATCTACTGCCGCTCGACGCACCGTTCGGTGCACCGCTCAAGGGCTGCAAACTGCCACTTTCAGGGGAAAGGTGTCTGACCTCCTCGTACGAGATGCGCTACGGACTCTTCAAGAGCTGCAAGAGGCTCTAGCCGCTGAACGCGCCTAGGGCGGGGACGATGTTTGAGCGACTGTCGTAGTCGCCAACAGCCAACCCTTCTATTTAATAGAAATTAGGCTTAAGAAAACCTAAACATGAATTTAAATTAATTTAGCTGAATTTTATATTGAAGTTTTTTACATATGTACCTTTTACGTATAAGTATGCATCGTGAATTATTTGCATGTACAAATACGTATATTCTATATTACGTACATATTCCTTATTAACTTTAAGTATTTGAGACGTTTGTATTGTACGCTAACACGCCAGCGTATTTCACCTCTCTGGCAACCCCAACAATGGGTTGACAGATGTGACTATCTACACATACATATATTTATTATTGCTTTGACATTTCTTTTTATATTTTATTACTCGAAATTTATCCATACCGGTGTGACATTAAAAAATTTTGTGAAAACCCCTCTGAAAGTTTGTAAAACCCTTGGAATAAAAGAAAATAATTCTCCAATTTTGCAAGGTGTTTTTTGTTTGGTAACTCAAAGGTTCAAGTGAGAATAATAATTGTCCAGTAGTAACGAACTGAAATTTTGTGAAGTGTATTTTCATTCGAAAAGTTCCGTGTGAACGACTATTTATATTGCTTGCAAATATCTGCAGCAGCACTGGAGCAGATTGAGCTCGGCCACCACCACTCCGCAGAAGTAGATAAGTTTTATAGTATCCACCAAAGGGTCTACTACTGCCGCCACCATCATCTACAATCACACCGCCGCCACAGCACCACCACATCATCGCCATTGTCGCCGCATCCACCATAGCTACATCCCGCCAGGAACAACAGGTAAAGTTTATACTACCACCCCCGTGAACAAGGGAGAAACCCAAGAAAAAATTTAAAAGCCTGACTTCAGAAGTCTTACATTTACTGTCCTCAGCTATTGGTGAGGAGTCAATAAATACCCCAGTTGTTTCAAGCTTTCACAGTAATGATGCTTATGACTATTCCACAAGTGACTCATCGAATGACAGTGCGATAATGAGTGGTAACATAATTATAAAAGAAAACTTACGCTATAACTTTTTTCCTGATCAGTAAGTAGTAAAGTAAAGTAAAAAGAAGAAAATTTTAGAAAAAAATAAAAAAAAAGGCACATATGGCTGAAAAAAATATTATACTTGTAATAAATGATTACATATGAAACTAAAAATATCAGAAAATAATTTTGTCCAGCTAGCTTGCTCTACGCGAAACACTGTGCGCCGCCGCCGCCGATTTTTGTGGTTTTTCGCACGCCGCCACCGAATGTCATAAATATCGGCGCGGCGGCGATTTATTGTTCATGCCGAAAATTGGTCGGAAATGGTCGAAAGTAGTATCAACGGATGCGCATCACTGCCAGTTATAAGAAACTAATTGCGAAATTTAACTCTTACTAACTGTTCAAAAGTTATTTAATAAACAGGCGCTTTCGCTGTCAGCTTAACACGGACTTTGCATCGCCCAATTCACCAAGTTATTAAAACAAAACACTAAAAAAAAGTTATATAATAAATTTATATGCTCACAATGCAATTTTTTTTTTTTCAAAAAATTAATAACGAACAATGAATTCAAATAAAACGACCCAAGGGGAAACATGTTTTCAAATTGTCCTCAAGTTGTTAAAAAATGAAAATTACCCGAAAAGGTGCCGATTTTTAAAAAAAATGTTATATTGCGATTGGCTGAAAGAATACGCGAAATCAGTGATGCTAAATCCTTTAGTAGGTTCTAGGGGCATAAACACTCCTTTAAAATGATTCTTACCTCATACTTAAGTTGAGGATATATGTACGTATGAGAAAGGTGTGAAAAATCACTTGGCCTTATATTCAAACAACTGTTGTTTATTTGCGAAACTATAAAATAGCGTCTGAAATGTTAATTTTGATTTTCACACTTCATCCTTCAACGCCCAAGTCTCCCGATTTGACATTTCCTAAAATTTGCGGCCCTATCCAAAACTAGTCCCTTGGAGTGAATCACATTGATTATAGCCTATCAACCAAGTTTAAATATCATCTACACGTTACTGCTCCTTTTACAAATGTGAATACGTAGGCATATATATTTACCAGGTGAGGCTCTGTCCTTCGCAAGAACACTCAAAATGGTGAAGCAAACGCTTTCCCAAGACAGTCGAACTAATGATAGTGTGTACTACTACCCTAACTAGTCTGAAAACTGAAACTACGCGATCATCCATAATGAGCTCTTATATCATAAGGCCGGAAAACAGCAGTTATCATCTTTCAACTTAAAATCGGTCGACTTTCATTCTAAAATAACGTTTTTATTTAACGAAGACTATTGAAATCAATGTTGTGAACACAACCGTCTGCAAACTTTGGTCTACATTTACGATTTTCACCCATAAGTTACGCAATGACAGTCTAAGTGTTTATGATTTCGAGGGCGGCATCCTTGGCCGAACAGTCACTTCCTAATATTTCATGGTGTTTCTCTGGTGTAGCTCGCCAGCATAGCGCGACGAAAACATCCGTTAGAAAGTCTTCGGAGCTACACCTAGAGCTTCTAGGAAAGTGACGTCGACGAGGGTATGAGTTCGAAGTCGAAGTCCTATAGCTTCTGTGCTGGCATATGGTGTGAGGGCCACGAGGCGTGGTAGCGACTGGTGGTTGGGATTGCTACTGTTCGCACATCGGGAATTGTAGCTCTTCAAAACAGCCGAAAAAACTGGAGGCGTCCTGTGCCACGAGAGTCATGGGTATTAATAGAAAATGAATAGCAACCGTAAGTCGCCTTTGTGCGTGACCGCCAAGGTGCCACAAATGATTTAAAGAAATTGTGTTCGCGGCGATTATTAGGAGTTAACCGCAGGTGAAACTACGCTTTGCACGAGATATACAGACAAAAGTGTGACCATTTTATTTATCTCTATATCAGCAGACGCAGCAGTACCAATTCCAAAAATCGGGGTTAAGTTCGAAGCCTCTCTGGAGTAAGTGAACGAGAGACTGAAAATTTTTGAACGATCTGCGAGATTTTGAGGCAAAAACACCGGATCTTTCCGAAATGGTCAAAACGTTGATTTTCTTAAATACATACAAACAAAACCTTTAAATATTAATATTTTTAAATAGAAAAGTAAAGCTTTTTAATGTAAGAACGCCGGCGCCGCCGCCGATAAAGCGATCGGCGTAAACCTCTAGTCTGTATTTATTATTAAACATAACTAACAATTATTTGTACATTTTTGATGCACACAATCTGTTCATAACTCTCAATTTTATTCTCTAATCCTCCAATCAGTGTAATTTTTGTGCCTAAACTATGTTAAAAATTGTGTTAAAGTTTGTGGTGTGGTTAAAGTGTCCTACTAGATTTTTTACACTCCACTGCCACGTTCGCGCAACCATTATCTTTGTATTCTAAAATCTTTGCCATTGGTGAAGGACAGAATGAAAAAAGTGAGGAACATCTGAGGGTGGAAAATAATAAGCAGCATCGTTAGATTGCTACGCTTAAACATGTAAAGAGGAGCTTAATTCAATTCCCACAATTTATATTTCTAAATTTAGGCCGCCGTGGTGTGGTGGAAGCGTGCTCCGCCTACCGCACCGAACATCGTTCTTCCAAGCGGGGTCGCAGTGATTTGGCACTCCGAGTGGATTTCTGCCATGAAAAGAAGCTCGGCCTAAAATCCCTTCGGAGGTTTATTTATTTTTATTTTTTTTATTTTATAGTTATTGTTTTATTTCATTTCATAAGCACGAAAAAAAATTTTCAATTATGCCGTTATAGTGAAACGAATACACTGCGAAATAAAAATAAATAAATAAATGTAAGGCACGATAACCTACAAAGAGATGTTGGGCCGCGCTTCTCTTCCAATTTGCGTCGTGCACCTTTTTTTATTTTCCCTACAAATTGGCGGGATGGGACTTAATTGTTCTGATGCCGACGCCGGATGGCATCTGCAAGGCAGATGAGTTTTCACTGAGAAGCTTTTCATGGCAGAAATACACTCGGAGTGCTTGGGAAACACTGCCGAGGGGCGACACCGCTTAGAAAATTGTTCTTCTAATTAAAAAAACTTTTTTCTAAAATTTTGATGTGTTGCTTTGCCCGGGGCGTAAACCCAGTATCTTCGGTGTGGTAGGCGGAACACGCTACTATCACACCACGGGGGCCGCCTATGCTGCTTTAAGTGCAGTAGTATTAAAATAATTGAAATAAAGATAAGAATTGATAATATTAATTTAAAGTGATTGTGTACTCAATGCGCATTATCAGATACCAACACAAATTTTATTCAGATTAAACGTTTAATCAACAAAAGCCAAGAAGAAAGAATGAATTGATGTCAAACAAATAATTGAGCAAATGTTTAATAATAAATTTTCCCAAATAAAAAGCAGTATCTTAACCGATTTCAATTCGCTGTTAGAGCACAAAATTAAAATTAGATGCGATGAAAGCCGGAATCATAAAAGATTTCACAGCCAAAGAGCAATAAAAAGCAATGAGTGGCTTAATAATATAAGAGTTCAACAAGCCAGATAATGCGAAGTAGAGCTGGATTCGATTCGATTTTTTGTTGAATAAATTTTTTGATTCGATTCTCAAAAAAATCGATTTAATCGTGTCGAAAAAACTTGATTGTTGTTTTTTTACGCTTTATTGAAGCTCTTCTTCGTTTCGGTAACTGCGGTTATATCATCATAGCTGCCCCGAAGTATGGGTCGGAATCATGCCCTTTTGATTGTTCCAGAGAAGTCCTGCCGAAGATGTATGGTCTTCTCCGTGATGCCAACTGCTAGATCATGTTATGGGAATGCATGAAGACTCTCCGGCACAGAAAGTACTCCTATCGGCACACGTACTTGGAAACAGGGGAATGGGGAGACCTCCGCCAACAAGACCGCTGAGCGCCAATTATGGCGATAATAAAATTTCTTAAATTTTTTCCTTTCACTCAAAGCCACCAACACAATAGCGCATAGACATAGTTTATGGTTCTAAATAAAATCGAGCTTTTTGAAAAATGAAAAACTACTTTATTTGGACTGTGAATATGCACCAATAAAGCTAAATTTATAAAAAAAATAATAATAAATATATTTTCTGCCCGTTTTTATCAATAAATATGAAATTGTAGCTACCGTTTCTGTGAGATCACAACTTCGAAGACTAAAAAAATCCAACGACTCTAACCAAAAAATCGATTGTTCATTCCTTAAAATCGATTGGATCGAATATAAATCGAATCGAAATCCAGCTCTAATGCGAAGCTGGAATATGACAAAACGGCTTCAACGAGTGAGAGCAAGATTGTATTTAAGCCGAAAAATAAGAGTAAAAAAGCAACAGAAACTAAAGAATCCTTAAAAATAATAGTTGAGCCCACTGATGGCCTAAAAGAAATTAATAAGGGAGCAATAGTTGTAGAATTCAGGAATAAAGATGCTTGTGAGCGAGTGCAGCAAAAAGTAAGGGAAGATATCGAAACGGAATACGAAACAGAGAAAACTAGGAGTCAAAGCAAAATTAGGGAGATATGGAAAAAAGTAGGATTAGTAACTGAAAAAATAAGTATTGAGGGTTTGGAAGAATGTCTAACTAAGCAGAAGGATGTGTCTGCTGGAAAGGTCTCAACAATAGAGCAAAAAGCTTTGGTTGAAACGGATGCAGTTACATATGAGAATATTTTATTAGTAAAAATAGTACCTATATATTGAATGGGACCGTCGTTTTCGAACTTGTGACGGTTTTGAGAAGCTTTAAATGTGCATTATACAGACACAAAGCACAGGAATGTATAAATAAATAAAGTAGCATGTTCTAAATCCGCTGTATCTCACGATATTAAAGCATGTGCAAACATCGTTAAATGTGCAAACTGTAGCGAATTGTTAAAGAAAGGATTTATAAATGTTGACGTTAATTACTACGCGTTCAGCAAAGACTGTCCAGCATACATAAAGCACGCTCAATCAAATAAAAAATCGCCCATATAGCAACAAAAAATAAGTGAGTTGAAATATATTTACCTTAACGGAAGTACAAAAGCCCCATTTGATTTTATGATCAGAGAGTTGCTCCACTTAGGATATTTGTTTATTTATTTAGTTAGTCTATGAAAAAAAGTTTCTTACAGACTAATACCAATGTAAAATAATAACTAAGGCTAAAAACCTAGAATATAGTGTTTAGAATCTTAGAAAAAACACTTTTCGAAGATGAAAAATTTAGTTGGATAGAACCCGATATTACACTGAAAGAAATGGTGCTGGTAAAAACAATAAATCCGTTCTGTTGTTCTTGGCTTAACGCAGATTCGGTGAAATTGATCGAATTCGACCGAGTTCTATGTCAAGCGATCAAATTAGTTTAGTCATTTCAACAGAGAAATTGTCGCTCTTAAGTTAACAAAATTCTGTAAAATTGACAGATTCCTAATCAATCTAACTGATTTTTCTGTTAACACAACTGATTTTACAGGTCATTTCAACAGCGAACAACTGTCAGTGCATGAGCAAATTTCAAAGAGAACTTTACGCTCACTGCGCTCTCTACTTTGTACTTATGACGATGATGCCACTTGTTTAAAAAAAAAACACCAAAATACGTAAACTACCAAATCGAAAAAAACACACAATTTGGGAAAACAACAAAAAACTATTTTTTCAGTTATCAATACAAAACAAAAAACCCTTTTTTGAATTTAATGTGCATAAATCTGCAAAAAATTATGCGATAGCGGGACACCTATTTATAGGGTACAATTTTGCAACTTCTGCTCCAAGCGAAATGCAAAATTGCGCCCTCTTGTTGCAACAGTTTTGTTTGAACGAACAGGATTTTTCCAAAGTTAGTGACAGTTGGTTCAAATTTTTACGAATTTTCACTCACGCGAACGAATCTAATAAAATAATAAAAAACATCCTTTTTAAATATTGATGTTTCTGACAGCATAAAAGTTTGAGTTGTTTTGGAATCGTTTCAAAATAAAGTGTTACGAGAACTAAACTTGCCGAATTACTTGTTTGGTTATTCCAATGGTGAATTACCTTACTGCGATTTCATTCTTTACTTTTCTATAGCTTACAAGTTCTCTATTTAAAATGTTATGTTAAACATTTATACTAATAGTTTTGTTCGAAAAAATCACGTGTGGCAACTCTACATGCGAGAGAAGAATTGAGAATAAGCAGTAAAGTGAGGCGCGGCGAAGCTCAAAACTATAAATTAAATAAATTATAAAAAATAAAATTTGGTGAAAATGCTTTTAATAAAACAAAGTAAAAAAGTGTATAATGTTTAATTGTAAAGTTGAAATAAACTTCTTGAAACCGACGCCAATGTGGTTTAACAAACAATGCATGCCATTATTTTCGCTAGAGCATGTAGTAACGCTTGTATGAATATGTATGTAGCAAGCATGCGTATTTATGTATTCACGTATTTACGTATATATTTGGCAACGTACTTACGTACAAAGCTGTCGATGGTAATTCGGAACAAGTTTTGTTTTTTTGAATTCAGATTTAAGTTATTATTATTTTAATTAATATTACTAAATATAGCAATAAAATTATTAGAAATGAAATGTACTTATGTGTAATTTATACAAATAAAAAAAAACTACGTAAGTTTAAAAACATATTTATCTGGCTTTTATTTTTTCCACAGGTATTAATGTCATAGGTATGAACAGAAAACTCTATTGATGTAAAAGTTTACGCTATTAATCTAGAAAAAACAGAAATAACTGTTATTTCAATAGATTTCACTGTCAGGGTCATTTCGACAATAAACACTGTTAATTTAACAGTTAACGCTGGTTATTTCGAAAAAAACAGAAATCCCTTTCATATTAACAGTTTTGATTGCTATTTTTAGAGCGATAGTAATTATTGTTAATTTAACAAAACTATGGGTAAAGTATAATGAAACTACTTTTTTTGTTTATTTGACTACTAAAACGGCCAATTACGAATCAACGATTTCTGCGCAGTTGATTCAACATCTTGTTGCGATGGATAAAAATTGACAGAAATTTCGGTTGAATTGACCCTTATTTCGGTTGATTTTACCGTCTTTTTCTTTCAGTGTAAATTAAATTTAATCAAGGCTCGCACAAGAGGAGCATTAAGCGAATAATCAGTTATATAATTAACGCCATAAGAAGGTAAGAAGCTACGAAGATTACGCTGGTTAGGTTAGGTTGAACTGGCCGGTCCATGAGGACCTCACATAGACTGAATAAGTCCGTAGTGTTATCAGAAGTTTGTTTTAACGACCAAACTGAAAAACCCTATTAAAAACCAGAACCTTTGTTATAAAATAGCTCCGTCCCCTTGGCAAATACTAGAAGCTTCCTAGGACTTAAGCCACTTGCTGCTTCTAGATCTGACAGCTGTATCACTCCAAATAGCTGGAGTCTTAGCCTGACAAGCGCAGGGCACGAGCACAGAACGTGCTCGATCGTTTCCCCTCCAAACCGCACTTCCTACATCTGCTATCACTGACCAAGCCCAATTTAAAGGCATGTGATGCCAGAAGGCAGTGTCCATTCAGAATACCCGTCATGAGTCTACAGTCCTCTCTTTTAAATGATAGAAGCAACTTTGTTAGTGTAAGGTTGTAAGACCTACACGTAATCTTCGACACTTTACAGCCCCGCGCTTGAACCCACGCTTTTCCTGCTTGGTCGATCATGTGCACCTCTCACCTTCGCTTAATCTCGCCCAGTCTAATTGGGAGGTTTACGGAGCAAGCTTCAAGGGATGCGCCCTTTTTAGGTAGTTCATCCGCTTTTTCATTCCCATCTATTCCCATATTCCCTGGGACCCAATATAGATGTATGCTTCTGCCTGTCCCGATTCTCTCCAGGGACTGCGTACACTCTAACACATATTTAGATGCTGTACTATGCGAGATTATTGCCTTAATTAATGCTTGACTGTCAATATAAAACTTAACACGGTTGCAGCTCAAGCTATTCTCTTCCAGAGTTTCTACTGCTTTGGTTATGCCTAATATTTCCGCTTGGAAAACACTACAGCAATCCGGCAGCCTGTAGGATCTGTATATTTCCGGATCAGCACAGTATACCGCAGACCCTACTCCTTCCACTACTTTGGAATCATCTGTGTACACATGTATCGCCTCGTCCGCCATTTGAGCTCCCTTGCGCCAACAGTCCACCTCTATTGTGGCCTCAAGATCTCCATCGAAGCGCAGATAGGGAATCAGGTAGTCTGTTCGTCTTGTGATTCATGACGCTATACTACTATGGCCGTATGTTCGGCGTTCAAGCTGACCCGAGGCATCGAGCCTGGTTGCAGTTGTTAACGCTATGTTCTTTGCTACCCGGTCTACAGGTGGAATGTGCAGCCGTCGGCGCCCGATCCATCAAAGAGCTAGTCGTTGGAAGGTACTTTCCACTTATGACGATTGCAACGTCATCTGCGTAAGCCGTACGTTTTACGGACCCCTCATCGAATCGCCTGAGCAGTTTGTTGATAACCAGCGTCCACAGCAGAGATGGTAGCACCCCTCCCTGCGGCGTGTCCCTGTTCACTGATTTCGTGGCCTCGTACAATCCCCATTGTGATATAATCTTCCTGCAATTTAACATGCAGCCGATCCATCTGGTTAAGGATGCATGTACTTTAATGTAATTAAGAGCATCCATAATCGCCCATTTAGAAACATTACTGAAAGCCCCGGCAATGTCTAGTAAGACTCCTAGAGCATATTCTTTATATTCCAGGGCTTTCTCTATGCTTATTACCACCCTATGCAATGCGATGTCTACCGACTTGCCTTTGGTTGACGCATGTTGTGTTGTGGAGAGCAGCTTTTCATACACGTTGGACTTTATGTACACATCTATCAGTCTCTCAAAGATTTTGAGCAGCAATGATGTTAAGCTACAGGGTCTATTGTCTTTCGGATACACGTGACCGATCTTTCCCACCTTTAGTAGGAAAGCTACACGAGCAGTTCTCCAAGAGTGCGGTACATGCTTCAGTCTTATGCACCCATTGAATATTATTTTAAAACATTCCACGGTCGCTCTACTTGAAACTTTTAGCATGGCCGGGAATATACCATCTTGACCCTTAGAAAACGACTTCACTGCCCATTCGATCTTGGTATCGGTCACCAAGCCCGGAACTACCCGCTCCGTGATCGAAGTGTGAGTGATGTCTGCTGGCTCTTCTAAACCGTCTCCCGATGGGAAATGTGTGTCGAAAAGCATCTCAAGGGATTCCTCATCATTACGTGACCATTCCCCGTTCTCTTTCTTTATTAGTCCCTGGACTATGTTTCCCCTTGCCAGGACTTTTTTCAACCGTGCTGTTTCGCTGGAGCACTCTATGTCCGTAAATAAACTTTTCCATGAGATTCTCTTCGCCCTGGAAATTTCACGCTTGTATATCCTCAGTAGATCCCTGTACTCGTCCCAACACGCTTCGCTTTCCGCGGTCTTTGCGAGCTTGAACATTTCTTTTACCTGTCTTCTTAGAAGACTCAGCTCATTGCTCCACCATGGCGGCTTTGCTTTTCCTCTGAATCTTCTTAGAGGGCAAGCTTTGTTATACGCAGCCATAAGCGTCTTTGTTAGGAATTCATTCGACTCCTCCAGTTCCTCCACATTGACAACCTCTTTGGGTTGTCCCAGTTTTGTTTCTACCTGTTTCTGAAATTTAGTCCAGTTCGTTTACCTAGGGTTTCTAAAGGTTCCTTCCTTCTCTACCCTCTTTAGGGGGATGCTGAAGCTGATATACGCATGGTCGGAGAAGGATGGTCTATCAGGAACCATCCAATCATACCTTGATATATCACGCTCGCAGCTCAATGTATCTAATATCCAGATCATTGCTAGATGTTGGACCATTGTATGTAGGGACATTTCCCCTGTTGGCTATCTGCAAATTGGTTTGCAGGATATAACAAAATAGAGATTCGCCTCTCTCGTTCGTATCTGCTCCTCCCCACGCATTGGGGTGCGCATTTGCATATGCGCCTATGACCAATCGCCCTTTGCGCCTTTCCTCCTGTACTAGCCTTTTGCACTCCATCGGTGTACCTCCGCAGCATGGGCCATGTAGCAGGATGCCAGGATAACTGCCTGCTTATTCTGTTGCTCAACGGTCACCACTATGAGGTCCTCAGTTGTTTAATTAGGCAGCATATATGAATGCAGCTGTTTCCTTACCTTTCCGCCCGATGAGCGCCACGTCAAACGAACCGTCCTCAAGGGTTAGGAGGAGTTCGCTCGACGCCACTTTACTGTGTTGGAGGTTTATCTGTAGGATTCGCAGCACCATTGGGCTGTTTGTCCCCCTCCTGCACCTTCGCCGTGACGTCTTCGTCCTCCCCTTGCCCTTTTGGTTTAGAGTATTCGAGGCCCCCTTCAGCCTCTCGTAACTGTTGTGCCGCGTTTTCCTCTGTGCGACTCGCAGCACCATTTGGCTGTTGGTCCTGTTCTAACACCTTCGTGATGACGTCTGCTACCTCCACCTGTCCTTTTTCACTTAGGCTTTTGAGGTCCTTTTCGAATTAGCCCACTACTAGCGTATTAGGATTTTTATCCTCGGGACTTCTTTTCCTGAGTCGCATGTAAATTTTGCCTGTACCAAAGGGCATTTTGCCAAGCTACGTGTACAATATATCCTCCTCCTGCTTGTTTATTTGGAAGATGTAGATCTGACCTTCCTCCGTAGGCCGAGATACAGTAAGTACCATCCAGTTATAAAGTACGGCTTCGCTTTCCGAGCCAAAAACTCACCCGTGGTTATGTGGGATTAAATCCTACCCTCGTGGAGGTCGCCGCCTCCATATCGTTGCACTGGTGCCCATTTTTAAATTAAAAATTCTTTGAGCGGGTTTGCAATAAATACTTTATTTATTTAATTTTTCAATAACCCAAAATAAGAAAATTGAAGTTTTTAAAAATTTGCCTCCAAGCACTTAGTTGCACAAAATTATAATGATGGCGGTGAAACATGAAAGTGCCGATGTCACTCTTGCCACTCGTCATTTTCATGTTTCACCCCACATATATCGTACTCTCTCTTACATGCTATATTTCAATGGCTGAGAATATGTTACAATGTTTTATTCTTTTTGTTTTACGTTATTCACAATTAAATACGCCGTTGTGAACGACACTATTGCGATGTTACCAGATAGTTTATGAAAAGCTAATTTAGTGGATTTTACCCTTACATCACCCTTTTTGGGGAAAAGAAGAATTGACAAAGTGATCAGTTTTGTCACATTCTTCTTTGGCCATAAACTTTTAAAAATTGTTGCGAAGAAACTAATATATATTTATATTAGGGTGTACCTTCCCTTTTTAATTCGTTGGTTCGGAACCATTTTTATTACTAATTGAAAAAGATTTTATACATTGAATACTCAAATTGTAGTTACATTTTGTAGTTTATTGTAACTTAAATGAAAGCTATAAATATTAATAATATTTTAATTTACGACAAAATATGTTGAATGTTTTTCTTTTATTTTTTTTTAAATATTTGTGTTTTATATATTCAATTTAAAGTTTTGCATTTTGTATTACATATTAAATATGTATTTTTGTGTTATGAACAATTTTTATAAAAAAAGTTTTTTTTTTTTGAATATACAAAATTTGTGTTATTTTCTCTTTTTTTGTTTTAACAGTTTTTAAGCCTTCGTGGCTGCTTTATACTAGTAAGAAAATTTTGGATTTGTTTTTCAATCAGATTTAAAGTAAAAGTATTGAAGTAATGTTAATTTACTTTACTTAGGCAGTTTTTATGTACTACTTTTTCTTTTTTTTAACTTCATCGCAAAAAGTTACGTTAGGTTCGTTAATTTTGGTTATAATAAACGGACCTTTATAAATATTTTCGTGTTTATGATGTATTTCTTTCTGTAAAAGTACTTTATCTCCGATTTTTACAATTAAAGGTCGTGCCGTTTTATCTATTTTAACTTAAATGAAAGCTATAAATATTAATAATATTTTAATTTACGACAAAATATGTTGAATGTTTTTCTTTTATTTTTTTTTAAATATTTGTGTTTTATATATTCAATTTAAAGTTTTGCATTTTGTATTACATATTAAATATGTATTTTTGTGTTATGAACAATTTTTATAAAAAAAGTTTTTTTTTTTTGAATATACAAAATTTGTGTTATTTTCTCTTTTTTTGTTTTAACAGTTTTTAAGCCTTCGTGGCTGCTTTATACTAGTAAGAAAATTTTGGATTTGTTTTTCAATCAGATTTAAAGTAAAAGTATTGAAGTAATGTTAATTTACTTTACTTAGGCAGTTTTTATGTACTACTTTTTCTTTTTTTTAACTTCATCGCAAAAAGTTACGTTAGGTTCGTTAATTTTGGTTATAATAAACGGACCTTTATAAATATTTTCGTGTTTATGATGTATTTCTTTCTGTAAAAGTACTTTATCTCCGATTTTTACAATTAAAGGTCGTGCCGTTTTACAAAATTTGTGTTATTTTCTCTTTTTTTGTTTTAACAGTTTTTAAGCCTTCGTGGCTGCTTTATACTAGTAAGAAAATTTTGGATTTGTTTTTCAATCAGATTTAAAGTAAAAGTATTGAAGTAATGTTAATTTACTTTACTTAGGCAGTTTTTATGTACTACTTTTTCTTTTTTTTAACTTCATCGCAAAAAGTTACGTTAGGTTCGTTAATTTTGGTTATAATAAACGGACCTTTATAAATATTTTCGTGTTTATGATGTATTTCTTTCTGTAAAAGTACTTTATCTCCGATTTTTACAATTAAAGGTCGTGCCGTTTTATTTATTTTAACTTAAATGAAAGCTATAAATATTAATAATATTTTAATTTACGACAAAATATGTTGAATGTTTTTCTTTTATTTTTTTTTAAATATTTGTGTTTTATATATTCAATTTAAAGTTTTGCATTTTGTATTACATATTAAATATGTATTTTTGTGTTATGAACAATTTTTATAAAAAAAGTTTTTTTTTTTTGAATATACAAAATTTGTGTTATTTTCTCTTTTTTTGTTTTAACAGTTTTTAAGCCTTCGTGGCTGCTTTATACTAGTAAGAAAATTTTGGATTTGTTTTTCAATCAGATTTAAAGTAAAAGTATTGAAGTAATGTTAATTTACTTTACTTAGGCAGTTTTTATGTACTACTTTTTCTTTTTTTTAACTTCATCGCAAAAAGTTACGTTAGGTTCGTTAATTTTGGTTATAATAAACGGACCTTTATAAATATTTTCGTGTTTATGATGTATTTCTTTCTGTAAAAGTACTTTATCTCCGATTTTTACAATTAAAGGTCGTGCCGTTTTATCGTACAGAATTTTAATTTGTAATTTATTTTTATTAATCAGATTTTGTGCCATTTTGTGCGTTTTCTGCATCCTAAACTTAACTTCTTTGGCATAGTCTTCGACGTTATAAATTGGGTCAATTGTTTCTTTTGTCAATTCATTAGGCAAAGTTGCCTTTTTCCCAAAAACTAACTCGAAAGGAGAAAATTGATTGTCGAAAACTGTGCTACTCGTAGTGTTGTGTAGGAAAGTAAAATATTTTAAATAAACATCCCAATCAGAAAAAGTATCTTTTAAATATGCACGTAAGTATTCATTAAAAACTCTATGATTACGTTCAATCGTGCCAACAGTTTCGTGATGGTATGCAGTTGAAAAATTATGTTCAATATTTAGAAGTTTAGTTAATTTTTCGAATAATTCATTTTTAAATTCTGTACCTAAATCTGATTTTATGGCATGCATTGTGCCGTAAGTTAATATGAATCCTTCAAAAATTGCTGAAGCTATTGTTTTTGCCGATTTGTCTGGCACAGCGACTGTTACCAGGTATTTAGTCATGTCGCAAATCATGGTAAGTGCGAACTTGTTACCATATTTGGACTCAGGTAGGGGTCCTATTGTGTCAATTACTAGTATATCAAATGGTTTACAAGGAGTTGGTGTTAAAACAAGTTTTTCTTTTGTTTTAGGTTTAACCTTGTTTAAAAGACAATCATTACAATTTTTGATATATTTTGATATATCACGAGTCATATCTTTCCAATAAAATTTCGTTCGTAGTTTTGCGTAAAGCCTTTTCATTCCGCAATGTCCACCAGGAATGGGATCATTATGGTAAATTTTCATGAGTTTTAATTTTGTATCTTCATCTGTTACTGTCTCCACTGGATCTGTTAGTATAATTTCTAATGATTTTAAAATTTTATTTCCAATATTTTTGAAATTTGTAATAGTATAATGTTCGAACAAAATATCGTTTTTAGGCCATTCAATTTGCTTAGTTTTGTGTTTGCCGGCTTCTGATTCAAGCCTCGAAAGTAATTTCTCTAAAGTCATTATTTCGTTAACAAGCTCAAAACTAAGTAACTCGAGTTTCTTATGTTTAATATGCGCAAAAATTCTTAAATTTGTTGTTTTATTAGTTTTATCGTACGTAATTTCAGATCTTATTCGTGGAACTTTTTTCGAAAAATTAAATGAAAATTTGTCGTAGACATGTAAAGTAAGTTGTTTTTCGTCGTTTTTGTCTGTTTTCCTATGTAAATTTTTGTCGTTTGCCTTTTTTGTCATTGCCCTTGTCTGCACTGTCAAAACTTGTTTGTTAGGTTCTTTAATCTCATCGTTTGATTTACCCTTTATATATACAATAGTAAAGTTATATTCAGATAGTTCCAGTCTTATTCTTGAAAGTTTTGAAGATGGGTCTTTCATGTTGAATAAGTATACTAGATGTGTATGGTCTGATTTTACAATGAAATGGGTACCATACACATATGGTCGAAATTGCTTTATTGCGAAATAAATAGCTAAAAGTTCCAACTCTATAATTGGTTTTTTCTGCTCTGCTTTATTAAATGCTTTAGAAGCGAAACAAATTGGTAAATCACTACCTTGCTGTTCTTGACTTAAAATAGCGCCACATCCAGTCGTGGAAGCATCAACGGTAATAATGAATTGTTTAGTAAAATCTGGATATTGAAGTAATTTTGGTGAAAGTAACGCTGCTTTCAATGATAAAAATGCTCTTTCGCACTCTACATCCCATACAAATTCAACTCTTTTTCTGCTTAATCGATTTAGAGCCGCTGCCAGAGACGCAAAATTTGGTATAAACCGTCTGTAATAGTTTGCAAACGCGACAAATCGTCGTACCGCGTCTTTGTCAGTCGGTTTTGTATACTTTTTAATTGCGTTTATTTTATAGTCGTCTGGCAACAAACCCTTGGCTGAAGATTTGTGACCTAAAAATGTAACTTCTGGTCGTAAAAAGTCGCTACAAGTATCGAAAACTTTTGAAAGATTTTTAATGTGGTGTGCTTCACTACAACCTATGACGATAATATCGTCGACGTACAAAAATGCGACATTGGGTGGTATACCCGAAAAAGCTATTGTCATCATTCGTGAGAATGAGTTAGGTGCTATATTTAAACCGAATGGAAGCACTTTCCATCTAAATGCCCGACCGAGGTGCTGAAAGAAGTAATGTCACGTGAGTCAGGATGCTAGGGGATTTGATGAAATCCTGAAAAAAGATCTAATGTGGAAAAATATTCTGCTCTACCAAGATTGTCTAAAATATCGTCAACTCTAGCTAGTGGAAATTTATCAGCAATGAGTTTTTTGTTTACTGCGCGAAAATCCACGCACATACGATAAGCTTTTTGACCATTAGTATCTTTATGTGGGACTACAATCAAAGGACTATTGTAATTCGAATAACTGGGTTCAATGATATCGTTGTCTAACAATTTATTTACTTGGCGATTTATTTCTTCGCGTTGAGAGTATAGCAATCTATAGTTTTTAACATATACAGGCTCGTTGTCTGTTAATCTTAATTTTTGCTCGTAGAAGTTGTTTAAAGTCATTTTGTCCTTGTCAAGAGCGAAAATGGGGGCATAATCTATGCAAAGGTCAATTAGTATACTATGCATGTTGAGGTATTTAATTATTTAAAATTGAAGTCATTTTTTTCGTACATTTGTCTTCTGTTTCTGTCTTGTTAATTGTATAAACATTATAGTTTGAAAGTTTTTCTGTCCGAATACTTTTTATTTTGACATACTTTATATCATCCGTGGTATTTATGACTTTGATTATTGGGTTACTGGAATTAACAATGCACCTAGCTGTGCAAACACCTTTTTCAATTTCCTGCGAGTCCACGAAAAGTGGCTCGGGTGAATCTCCTAAATCAAAAAGTCTGAATATTTCACATCTTGGAGGAATGATACAACTGTCGCTTTCTGTTCCGTGTAGGATTGGTATCGCGACTTTTTCATTACCTACCCGAAAGGAAATACTATTTCTTTCATAATTAATATTGCATTTGTTATTTTCAGAAAATCTTAACCCAGTATGCCATCGGATGGAATATTAAAGTCTTCATTTACTACATGTAAAGTATGTTTAATAGAAAAGTTAGAAAAATTTAAATTTGCTGTAATTTTACCTAAAGTAGAAACTGAATTAGAAGTGACACCGGTAATGTTAATAATGTCGTTCGTATTTAAGGAAATATTTCTGTCTAAACATGATATCTTTATTAAAGAAATGTCGGCTTGAGTGTCTACTAGGAAAGAACAAAATTTTTGTGACTCTTTAAGTTGTAATTCAATGAAATCAGAGTAATTTAAATTTAAACAATAGATGCCTATTGGTGAGGGATGTTCGCTTCTGGCTTAGTTCGTCCTCCCTCAGTGTTCGCTCCTGAGGGGCACTCACGTTAAAAGCGCGAACGTTTGCGTTTCTACCTCTACCATTGGCTGCTCTCGAATTGTTACCTCTATTGTTACTGCTGTTTGTGTTTGAATTGGAATTTGGACGTATATTATTTATATATTGTTGTTATTCTGGTATCTATTTCTGTTACCATAGCGATATCTCTGATTGTTGTTACCGTTATAGTTTCTATTATATGAAAATGAACTATTATTTCTATAACCAGTATAGCCGCGGTTTGGGTAAAAACCTCGATAACTACCACGTGAATTTCTGAATGTACTGTTACCACGTGATCGAAAAGCTAAAACCTGACGCTCAGTTACTTCGTTGTTTTGTTCTACAATTAATTTTGCTACTACGTCTTTCGGATCAGTAAATGCCGTTGAGGCTAAAATGGGTTTTACTAAGTTTGATTTTGCATTTAAACGACGCACGTTAATAGTTTGTTCGACTGCCATTTCATGAGCTTTCGCTTGAGTGATCCCTTCAATAATAAGAGACCGTTCAAGTGAGTCAGCTAAATCTTCAACTTTTTTGGCAAAATCTGTATAATTGTTACCGTTAACGTGCAACGCTGCAATTCTCCCTGCTACAACTTTCGAGTTGTCTGGTTTGATCCTATTACGTAGAGCTGTTTTAATTTCATTGACTGAAGTTACTTGTGTTGGTATTGCTTCACGGGCTTTACCCTCTAATTTTGATTTTAAGAACGCTATAAAAGTATCAGTTAAATCTGCAGTAGCGAATTGTTCAAGTAATGCAATTTTGTCTATAAAAGGATCAAGTGCTAGAGGATCACCACTGTAGTTTTCTCTAATAGAATTAGCACATGAGTTAATGAAAATTCTCTTTTCCTCAGGTGTTGCCATGATTTGATCGTTAAGATCTGGAGCTGAATTAGCAGAAGGTCCACGTTTGTACTATTTGGATCGTTAGGATCTGATTTTAAAGTAGAAGAAGTTGAAGTTAATATTTCACTATTTGAATCTAAATTAGAAGTTAAATTTTTACTGGAAGAATCTTCGAAGCCTGGGAAATCTGCTGACAACGATAATTTATTTTCCTGTTTGGTGACTTTTCCGGTCGGAGATGAAGTTAAACTTTCGTAGCTTGAGGCTGATTTATCGGAATCGGATTCTGAATCTGAAGTTTTTTGCACTTGCTTACCGCTTCTAAGGTTGTACATATGAAATTAATGAAGCACTTGTTTGAATGTTGAATTTATATTTGAAGCTGAAGTGTTGAGGAAAAAGAAAAAAAAATGTGTACAAAGGGAACTGATTTACAGTTGAATAGTCGCTAAAGAAATATTTAACAATTTATTAGAAGAATTAATTGAGACTGCAGTATTTGTATGTAAAATCTGTAAAGAGTAATTGATTTTAAAATGGCTCAAAAGTATGTAAGTATTAATTGGTAAAAGTCTCAAAATCTAATTACGGACGCACCGCTTTATTCAAAAAAATCTCAATTTGGTTTTTCACGGAACCACCGCATGTAATAAAAAATCTTAGTTGGTTTTTCACGGAACCACCGCATGTAATAAAAAAAGTTAATTGGTTTTTAACGGAACCACCGCATATATCGAAAAAGTTAATTGGTTTTTAACAAACCACCGTTTATAAAAAAATTCAATTCGTTTTTCACAAACCACCGTTATATCAAAGAAATCCAAAATTTTTATGAAATGCGAAATAAATTTTTCCTTTAATTTTTGAAATTTTACATTTTTGATTGAAAGCACCGAATTTTATAAAAGTTTTATAAATTTTTTATTATACAGACATAAAGCGTAAGAAAAATAACCGTAGGCAACACGTTAAATACATATATGTATACTTATTTTTTCTTCTTCTGGTCACTGCTGCTGCTGCGCTGGCAGACCTGAATCGCTGCTGGTGTTGTTGCTGCTGCTGGTATGTGTCTTTGCGTGTTAATGTTGTTGGTGGTGGAAAATTTTGGGTGCCGTTAAATGCGCCGTTATGTGTGGCGTCGTGCGAGTGCCGTTATGTATAATTTATAGAATTTGCAAAATTTTGAGTTAAATTTTCATTATTAAATTGTATTTTAATTTTGTTGAATTTTGTTCTTGTTAAATGTTGATTAATAAAATTGTTCTTGTGGTTTATTAAATTCAATGTAGAAAATGTGTACTGTCGTTTTTAAATTAAATTTATAAAATTGAATCGAAGAATTGTTTAAAGTTGTATTAGAAAAACAGATTGTAGGTTTGTTAAATTTTATTTTAAGAAATTATATCGTAGTTTAGTAGAATTTTATTTAGCAAATTGTATATTTAGGTTTTGTTGAATTTTATGTATTGTACTTTTATTGAATTTTATTTAGAAAATTATTAAATTTGTTTTAGGAATCGTAGATTTGAATTTGATTTAGAAATTTTTATTAAATTTATTAACTTTATTGATTTTATTAAATTTTATGTAGAACAACACGCACTTGAATTCGCACACCCAAAAAAAAAAAATTTTCCACTCACCACTACTGCCGAGAAAAGACGTCCGCTTCGCCACGATGCCAAAATTGAAAAAGGACGAGGCCCCAGCCTCACGGTCGCCATATAAAGTACGGCTTCGCTTTCCGAGCCAAAAACTCACCAGCGGTTATGTGGGATTAAATCCTACCATCATGGAGGTCGCCGCCTCCATATCGTTGCACTGGTGCCCTTTTTTAAATTAAAAATTCTTTGAGTGGGTTTGCAATAAATACTTTATTTATTTAATTTTTCAATAACCCGAAATAAGAAAATTGAAGTTTTTAAAAATTTTCCTCCACGCACTTAGTTGCACAAAATTATAATGATGGCGGTGAAACATGAAAGTGCCGATGTCACTCTTGCCACTCGTCATTTTCATGTTTCACCCCACATATATCGTACTCTCTCTTACATGCTATATTTCAATGGCTGAGAATATATTACAATGTTTTATTCTATTTGTTTTACGTTATTCACAATTAAATATGTCATTGTGAACGACACTATTGCGATGTTACCAGATAGTTTATGAAAAGATAATTTGGTGGATTTTACCCTTACACAGTCCTGTGTCGGTATGTTTGGATTCTGATTCTGCAGAAGTCGCAGAGTATCCTCCGACTTCATCACGCATGGTATCCATACTTTAACTTTTGGTAAAGTGGGGATTTGAGCTTTACCCATTACCTCAAACCGCACGTTCGTGCCATGCATTTGGAGGTTTGGAAGCACTTCTTCCAGCCACCGCAAGCTCGCGATGTTGTCACACGCTATCATCTTCACACCATTATACCATCCCCCGAATCAAAGGTTGGAAGGGGCTTACTTGGTTGTTCCCGCATCATCTTAAGCATTAAGCTGATAAGCTCCCTTTCTACAGATCTCCACCCTTCAGAAGTCATCTGTCCGAAAGGACTGCTACGATCAACCAACGCCACAGTCAGTGACTGCTTTGCCACATCACTCATCTTCTCGGGAAAAGCCGGAGTATTAGTGTTATCTCCCTTTGGCATCTCCGAGAAAGCCGGAGTCTTAGCGTTAACTCCCTTCAGCACCTCCGGGAAAGCCGAAGTCTTAACGTTATCTCCCTTTGCTTGTCTCTTAATTCCGTAGTTGCAACTTCCCTCTGACTCGCAGCTTTCGAGGTAGCTGCTACCTCGCTATTAGGGCCCATCTGTCTTACAGCTTTAGGCCTCCTTTTCTTGTCTATGCGACTGCCCTGCCTCGCGGCTCTGGGACTGGGTCCTTTCTGCCTCTTGAAAGCAGGCTTGTCGTCTTCCGCCGAACGTTGCCTCTTCATTCAGCCATTCGAGGCTTCTTTCTCATCGTACCGGTTGCAGAACCGAGGGTTTCTCGTAGCAAACCATTTGAACTGCCTTCGACCTACTTCTGTCGCCTCATGAGCCCATTCCAAGCGCTCGATCTCCACTTCGGTTGGGTCGACCACTGCTCCCAGGCGTTGGACAGTTCTTAGTGCTGCACGGTACTGCGAGAAAGCTCTTTTACTTTCTCTGCTCCGTACCCTTCTCCACTCTTCTACTCCGTTCTCATTTGTATACTTTTCCAACACGGAGTTGATTCAATCAGCACTACTCTCGCTCCCCGAGTCCGACACATCGCCTAATGCGATTTGTCGTCCTTGGATTGCGACTCAGTCCTCCCCTTACAATCGTCCTTTTTACAATTAGGTAATGAGTCGTTCATCTTGGTCGTACGACCACCTGCCGGCCAAGGCGGGCTCAGCGGTCCAGTATTATATACGGGGAAAGAACCGTCCGCCACAGCAGCGCTCTTACTGTGGTAAGGCCATCAATACTTCCCGAGGTGGCCCGGTATCGGGAAGGCTCCGTTCAAATACAGCCGAATTTATCCCCTGGCTGCAAATCGTCCAATAGGCACGGTCCGCATAACACCATGGATTCGGGGGTTGGCAGATTACGCTGAGGTATGTTAAAATTAATTCTCTCCAAAAAAAGAGCAGTCGCTCTGATAATATTATAAACAAAAAAAAGCGAGAGAACCGTTCATCTGGCTTCCAAAGTTTTTAAATTTATCGAAAGCAGGCGAGATTCATAAAATAGAATTGGTTCATCAAAATTCAAAGAATTTAAAGCATATTTAAGAAAACCCTTTTGGACCCGTTCAATCCTAGTTATTAGCGTAGTTTTTGTGAGTTAGCCTCTATATGAGAGCAGCGTATTTCAAATTAGAACGAACAAACGCCGCGTATAACAACTTGAGTGTATAAGGGCTCACACAAATTTTAACTATTCCGCCTCACACATCCAAATACCGAGTAAGCTTTCGAAATAATGTTAGTAATGTGCCTATTGAAAGAGAAGTTACTAGAAAAAATTACACCAAGATCTTTAATTTCATCCAAACTTTGTAATTGTGAATGCGAAATATGATAAGATGTCGGCAAGGTATTACGAGTTTTAGCGTACGTGACTTTAAAACTCTTTTTATTTAAAGAAAGCCGAGAATTAAAGCACCATACTTCTATGCTGTCAATGCCTTCCTGAAGCTTAAGAGAGCATCATCCGGTTTTACAATTTTCGAAAATATATTTAAATCATCGGCATAGAGTAAGAACTCTGTGAAATTGAAGCAGCTGCTTATATCATTAATAAACAAAACATACAGTCAGAAACGATATCATTTCGTTGGTTAAGCATGGCTGCATACAGTATACTATATTTCCTTGAGGAACCCCAGAACAGGTGAAGAATGGTTCAGAAGAAGTCCCGTCAACTGTTACCACACAGTTTCTGTTACATAAATAAGACTGAATCCATTTCAAAAAAAACCGAATGAAATCCTAAACGAGCTAACTTATAAATCAATAAAGAATGTGAAACTTTATCGAAAGCTTTTGAGAAATCAGTGTAAACGCAGTCAACTTGAAGTCCCGAAGAGAAAGATGCAACAAAATACTCACTGAATAATGCAAGTTTCGAAACCGTAGATCGGTTGGAGACAAATGCATGCTGGCTTGGCGAAATCAGACTCTTACATTTAGTTTTAAAGGCACAGCTAAAGCAGGATAATTCTTCAATAGTAGAACTGAAGGTACATCAGCAACCGTTTTCGCAGACGGTTTAAGTTTATTAATGCCAGTAATAACATATTTAGAAGAGAGACTAAGAGAACCAAAATTCAAAGGAGATTTGCAGTTATAGTTCAAGCTAGGCGTCAACAACAAAATTTTAGCTGAAAAAATATGCAAACAAATTAGCCACCTTAAATGGGGTGCTAGCAAACTACTTATGGTAAAATACACCCGAAGGTGTAGAAGATTTCGATTTTTTAGACTTAATAAACTGCCAGAAGGCCTTTGGATTTGATTTAATATTCTCCTCCATTCCAAGAATATAGTATCTGTACAAAAATTTATCTAAACAGTTGAAATCTTTCGGGTATTCTTGATGTTTGATAAAATATGTTTGATTACCAGATGATTCAAATTTTTGAAAGAATTTACTTCTTATGTTCTTTAACAGGCAGGACTGATGCTTCTAGTTGCTATCATACTTTTAAAACTTTACTGTCTGACTTTTGTTTAAAAAATATTCCGGCTATAAAGAAAAGGCCTTATAAACTTCCGTGGTATAACATTAAATTGAAAGAGTTAAAGAACATAAGAAGTAAATTCTTTAAGAAATTTTAATCATCTGGTAATCAAACCTATTTTATCAAATATCAAGGATACCCGAAAGATAGAATATGCCAGTCGTAATCCATTAAAAAAGCGTTGATCTTGTCAAAATGACAAGCTGCGAAGTTAAAAGATACGTTGTCATCAGGAACAAATGACGAGAATTCATAAAATTTAAAAGTAACAGTCAAAGGCACATGATGCTTTTCAAAAGATGATATGGGAGAAATGCACACAGCTATATGGAATATCAAATTATCTCTAATAAAATTAGATATAGAGTTTTATACAGCCTGTTTACAAAGCTATTAAAAATAAAAAATAAATGTAAGGCGCGATAACCTCCGAAGAGATCTAAGGCCGAGCTTCTCTTCCAATTTGCGTCGTGCTCCTCATGATTTTCCCTACAAATTGGCCGGACGGGACCTACATGTTTTATGCCGACTCCGAACGGCATCTGCAAGGCAGATGTGTTTTCACTGAGAGCTTTTCATGGCAGAAATACACCCGGAGCGCTTGCCAAACACTGCCGAGAGGCGACCCGCTTAGAAAAATTGGCTTCTGATTGAAAAACCTTATTTCTAAAATTTTGATGTTGCTTTGCCCGGGGTGTGAACCCGGGGCATACGGTGTGATAGGCGGAGCACGCTACCATCACACCACGGTGGCCACAAAGCTATTGACTTGATCAAATTGAGAATTAAAAGACTATCAATGAAATAGGAGTCATGAACAGAGTTAACGTTCACCTGATCTTGAAAAGCTACCAGACCAACTAACATTACTTAGGTTAAAGTCACCCAAGATACATATTTCATGATCACTTAACTTATTTACTATAGAAGTAATATTGTCAGCATGTAGTCGATAGATAAAATCTCCACTATTTGGCGGAATATATGAAACCGCAAAAAATAGTGATCCATGTGTTGATGTACATAAATACACAGTTGATTAATCAAAGAATCATTATTCTCAAGTGATACTAAATAAGCTTGATATTTACGTTGAACCGCGATTCTAAACCAGTTTTCGTCATATGTATATCCATACGATGAACATTATATAGGTTGGCATCAAAAAATTCCTCATCAAAAAAATTTGAATTAAGCCAAGTTTCAACAAAGATAAATACATCATAATCAAGTTACGAGCTAACAGCGCGAACATTCAGGGATTTCCTTCGCATACCGGATACATTTTGAAAATAAACATTCCAGCCATTAAAATTCCCAGTAGTTTCTAGGGATTTTGTTGTTTCTCCTGTTTTCGAAACAAAGGGGCGTACATTTACATTTACGGGCCTGAGAACAGCCGAAAACAATTCATCAAAAAATGAAATAGAAACAACTAGCTTAAAATTAACATTTCTAACGCTATTAGGCGGTGAATTTTATTTAACTAATGCATAGCAAAATATATGTTTCTTATCAATAGCTGCATGCTTGACAATATAGTCAATAATATTGTCGGCAGAGACAGAAGGCAAAAACGAAAAAAGATGTAACCGTTTCATACGGACAGCCACCTCCAAATCAGTATTTGCATTCAAACCAACAATACTTAATTGTTTGCGATTGGGTGGTAATTGTTTGATTTTTGGCTATTTTTTATTATTTGTACTCATTACCTTCGTCCACTAACCGTTTACATACGAAGTTTCATCAACAGTGGAGCACGGCGGCGTTCGACCAGCAACAGTAGCAGAAGATGTGTGACATTTTTCAGCATTAGCACGAACTAAAGGCGAGAAAAATCCAAAAGACCATTCGTATTAGCAACAACTTTTGACAACTTATTAGAACCAAGAATATCATGCACAGCTGGATTAGCAGAGCGAGAGGGTGGCAGCACAGTAGCAGTGGGAGAACGCAAAGAACTACCAACATCAGTATCAATACTTACAGTGAGATCGTTCGAATTGTGACAATTACCCAAGTTGGTAACTGCTGAGAGCACACTTGTATAGGCGCTGCCGAACCATTCTTTAAAAGAACAGTACACGAATTTGTTGTTGTTTGACCATCATTTACTGCACTATCAATTAGCTTTGTGAATAAGACTTTTAGGTGATTAACCACCTTGGTCAAACGTGTAATAGATGACACCAAATTCAACGAGTTATTTAGGCAATGATCGCCCTTAAACACAATGTATGAATTATTAACTAGCAAATCACAAACATCTTTGCTATCCACCTTTGTTTTTACAAACATGGCATCAGATTTAATAACCAATACGAAGAGATTTAGAACATTTAGCACAGGTTAAATTATACATAGCAAGAGCGAACAAAAAACACGTTCATTCACTTCGACTACCAAACACATATGTGACCTGGAATCATGAAACGACCCTATTGTGCGTAAATACCGTTTTTCACTTTTTGCGAGATTCTTATAGGAAATTTAACGCTCTTTCCAATGGAACAAACCAAACAAACCAAAAAATCGGACCACAAATACGAGTTTCTGAAATATTTCGTTCCAGGCCACCTACCGGAGTTTTTTTCTTATTATTGCTTTGTCATCGGGTTCTGAACTATGTTCCAAGTTTCAAGCTTGTAGCTTGTCGGGAAGTCACTTAAATTTTAATTACAAAATTCGTTCACAACGGCCGGCCGCTACACAGAGTCAAGCTGAACAAAAACTTTAAACGCGTTTTTCTGGAAAACTTATTTTCGCCCAATAGGGTCGTTCATGATTCCAGGTCACATATACTATGTATGTAAAGGATATATCAAACCGAGAGTAGGAAATGCAAACATAAAAACTTTTAAGATGTGATTGACACATTCAACAAAAACATGTGGTGAATAATGGTCAGAATTAAAAACCTCTTCCCACAATATCAATTACGACTTATCTATCACGCACCTGGTTGGAGTGATGCAGATTTTGTTTCATATGTGCATGTCATTCTGAACAACCACTACTTAACAAATGACGAATTAGGATTTCATTCGGTTTTTTTAAAATATCAATATAAAGCTGTACAAAAGCATGACATATAGAGCCCAATTCTAAACAAAAATTCCCTCCGAGTTTTTTCCCTTTCTCCTTTCCTCGTATTCTAAATAAAAAGTCCTTGGGAGTTTTTTCACTCCTTCCTTTCCTCTTATTATGAACAATATTCGAAAAAGCGAACACCGTTTAATGGAGAATAGGTATTATGAACGTTATTGAATGAGAGATTTCTCTGCCATTTTTTATGAGTTTTTTCAGTTGTTAAATGAAAGGGGGTGCATCAAAATATTTTAGGTAGGTTGTTTCTTTTACGAAAAAACTCTAAATTGTACAAAATTTGTGGTAATTTATCTTTCTACCACAATACTCTTTATTTTAAGTCGAAAAGTATAGAAATAAGCAACGGAAGAGCTCTAAGCAAATTTTATGCAAGGATTTTTTAAGAAGGCTTAAGTAGATTTTGCCGAAAAATGGCTTTGCTGAATGGAAGCAGTAACTCCAGCGGATTTGTGTCACCATGCAGTCTTCTTCTCATTTCAGTCAATACCATATGAAATATGGTGTGCATTGTATATTTTTTAGTTCTCAAAAAAACAAATTCACAACCATATATGTATATAATATCCCTTAATAGCTCGTACAGGCTATGTACACTCACAAACATCAGAGTGACGATATATTGCTGTTTAAATGTTTTTATTTTGTACTAGCGGACCCGACTGACTTCGTTCTGTCAAAACTATTTGTAATGCGGCAGTTTTTTGTTCCTACCTACTTTATAGTCGGGCCAAAAAACTCTCCTGTACATACCGTTATAGGGCGTTGTGAATAAAAAATAATTAAATAAACAGATATAAACATGTATAAGTAATCGCTTTATTGTTAATTATGTGAATCATAATGATTAACAAAAATAAGTTTTATTATTATTGTAGTGCTTTGTAATATACGATGTTTTTTGTTTGATTACCTGGCGCATATACAAACAAATTTGATGGTTTTCCAACACGGGAACAGGCAACATAAAATTGACCGTGTGAGAAACATGGGTTTTCCAGATTAATACCACAAACACTTAAAGATTGCCCTGGGACTTGTTTATGGTCATAGCAAAAGCAAACCGCACTGCAGTCGTTTAAACTCGAATGGAACATCGGTCGGAATCATTGGGATGCGCGGTATGAGAACATCTTCTCTTTTATACTTTCCCTTCAGTATAGTTGCTTCTATCACGTTGTTTAGTAATTTTTTTATCGCTAACCGTGTGCCGTTGCAAAGACGCGGTTGGTTGATATTTCGCAACATTATAAACTACCGATCCAACCTTTAATTGACGATTGTGAGGTGGCAATCCTGGCAAATCCAGCGAGTTTAAAAATTCCGGTGGATAGTTGACTACATCATCTTGGCTAGTAGCCGAATCAACTGATTTATATATTCTCGATTCGCCTGTAATTTGATTTTGAAATTTAATTCATTTACATCTATGTTTTTTGCAGCCAATATAGCTCGTTCGCTCAACCAATCATGGTTTCTGTAATTTTGAGAAACATCTGGAAACACTTTCTGAATAAGTTCATCTTTTGATCGAGTTAACTGACAAAAACTTTGAGGAAAGTTAATGCAGCCAGTCAAGATATCTATAGGAAATTTGCCATTGCCAATGTCAATGAGCTGTTTAGAGAATATGTTTCCAGATTGGTCATTTTGCAACTCCACACGCATATTCTTGCTTAAATGAAGTACTTTGACATGTTACCAGAAATTGGAGGACTTTAGACATGCGTTGAGTTCATCAGCTTGTGTTGATCGTGGAATCACGGGCAATGTTTGACGAAAATCTCCTGCTAATAAAATCATCGCACCACCAAATCGGTGATGATTGCTCCGTAGATCTTTTAAGGTTCTGTCTAAAGCATCCAAAGATTTTTTATGTGCCATCGTGCATTCATCCCAAACAATCAATTTACATTGCTGCAAAACCTTTGCCATTGCCGAGTTCTTCGAAATGTTGCAGGTTGGAGGTTCATTGCTTTGCATATTTAATGGCAATTTCAGTGCTGAATGGGGACCACCTTCAAGCAAAGTTGCTGCGATTCCCGACGAAGCGAGTGCAAGCGCAATTTTATTTTGTGAGCGAATTGTTGCTAATATCAATGAAACCAAAAAAGTTTTTCCTGTACAACCAGGTGCATCTAAGAAGTAAATCCCTCCAGTTTCATCATTTATTACTTTCATAAGAGTATCAAATAAACACTTCTGTTGTTCATTCAAAAGTGGAAGATTTGTTTGAATTAATTCATTCAAAATGTTGAGATCATACAGTTTTTCTCGATACAACTCTTGGTTAGAAGCATCATGCATTGGACGATTGGGAGCGGCCAGGCCTAATTGAATTAATAATTTGTTTGACATCATCAAGCACATGTCCTCAATTGAAATCAATGTTTCGTTGTAAATTTCTTCACTGATTTGTATATTTGGATTTCTCATTCTGTTCCGTATTTGATACAAAATATCATCACGCATATAATCTTTGTACTTGATCCACAAATCATTTGGGTTTGATGGGAAGCATGTTGATATGATTATAGAAAACAATGTTCGTATTTGATGAGCGTTTGGCGAAATCACAGCATCATTGAGAGTTTGATCCCTATGAGCGTCATTTTCTAGCAATTGCAAACGCTGGCAGGCTTCTCTGTAAGATCTACACAATTCACCATCAACAGTTCGCAAATGTTGGAATGATGTTGGGCCACGTACATTGACTAATAGCAGTCGTAAATAAAAACATTCATCATTGCTTGGATGTACTGAATAAATTCGACCAAACGCATCGGTGGAATACACATCTCGGTATTCTGGAACTGGTTTTCCTTGTTTCCGTCGTATAAATCTCCTTGATGGTTGATTCCAAGTATAATATTTTGGCATTTCAGAATATAGCAATGTTTGTGCAAAATCATCATTTTGGCATGTCTCAAAAAAACTGGTTAGTGTAGTAGATGGTGGCTGAGCAGTTCTTTGCACTGCGTTCTGTGTTGTAAAATACACTCTTTGTCCATTTTCTAAATGAACAGCTAAGTGAACAACAGTAGGGTGTCTTTCATGAATAGGAAAAGAAAATATTCGCCAAACTGCTTCATTACTACTAACATAGCGGCCCATTTGGTATTGGGTAACTTCATCTTTGGAATTCTCTGCACCAATTCCAATCACAGCCATATCACTCCCTTTGGTTACATATTTGCAAATGTATTTAATAAATTTCACTGAATGGCAAGATTCAACGTTGATATGTGCTTTGAACGTCTTTGATAAAATGGGTGAATATGGAACAATCCAACGATTATCTATTTCAATATCTTGTTGATTTAATTTGACAATTGTTGATCTTCCATTGTCTGCTCTCGATCGGCGACGATACAGTGGATAACCGTCATTACCAGTAATTGTTTCCGCTATTAATGTCCGTGGATATCGTTTTGAGCATTTACCATCAATCATACTACACTATGCATTTTGATTAAGTGTTCCACAGAGACCATGTATCATATTTTTGATATCTACATCATGCAATTCAGGATCTACTTGTACATTGGGGATTTCAGCTGATATCACTGCATCAACTTCATTTGGCCTTACCTTTTCAACTAACCAAATTAAAATGTGTGCATGTAGCAATCCTCGTTTCTGCCACTCTACAGAATACATCCAGCAGCGTGTCTCACCAAATACACAATGTTTTACAATGAAATCCATTAAAGATTTCAACTTTTGTCTAAAGACTCTGGCTGTAATATCATGGCGATCCATGGGTGATTGCCCAGGGAATAACTCCTGTTTGATTTCTATCCAGTGCGGATTACATGTAAATGTGATAAACAAATCTGCTGTACCATAATGACGAACATACGACATGGCATCTTGAGCATATTCGTGCATACGCCGAGGGCTTCCGATGTATGTTGCTGGAAGAATAGTCATCCGACCAACATTATATGCATTTCCATCAGCATTAATCGCATCTCGAAGGTGAATATACTCTTCAGATCGGTGTTTGGTCTGTTTCAAATTGATGAATGTTAATCTCTCCGTTTCAATTTTAACATACATGTCAACAATATATTTGTGATATAATCGCCGACATTTCAATATGTGATTTTCTTCATTTTCCCGAATCATAAGGCGGTATGAATAATAGTTCATTGAACTGACTTTTTTGCTGGTTTCAGAACCTGTAAATAGATTTTGTTTTATAACATGAAATATAAAATTAAAATATATACTGAGATATTATCGCTATAGCTAAAATAATATTTTAGTTACCTGTAATGGGCTTTATCATTTTTATTGAGAAATCATAGCCATCTTCACCTTGCCAAAATATAATGGGATATTGCAGTGCATCATATGAGCGGTATGTTTCCTTTATACGTTGTAAATGATCATTCCGGCGATGTAAAACAATATCACGGGATTCCAAGTTTTCTCCAACAACGACGATAGCAACTTCATCAATAGTTGGTGCATTAAAACGTCTTGCATGTTGACCCACAGGTGTTTTATCAGCTCTGATTACAGCTTTGTGACTATCAGATGGCATCAAATCTAGTGCAGTTTTAACCAATATAACCAATTGATTGTGTTCATGAAATAAAGTTTGTAATTGTTCTATGATATATCTCTTTACTAAACTGTTATGTTCGCAACGCAGATTAATTTCCTGCGGTGAATTGCCCATAAAATAAATTTGCAGGAATTTTTAGTTGCTGACACTGGTAACAGTGAACCTGCTCTGTGATATATTTGGCCTTGTATCTGGATATTAAAAAAAAAAAACATTTTTTTACCAAACACTATAAAATGGTATAACAGAAATAAGGTGCTATAATACATACCTTAAAAGTTGGCATAAAGTTTTCCCGAACTACATTTGTTGCCCCAAATGAAGTCATTTGAAAGCAATTGTTATATTGTTGGATATTTGTCAAAAAGTGTATAGAATCTGTTCCTATTTCTGAAACCAATGAGTACAATGGCTCTGGTGGTGGAGCCAATGGTATCAATTTCACTTTACCATTTGCGCAACATAATCCATTGGCTTCGGTTTTGTATTTCAATGCCTTACAATATGAGCAAACCGAGTTCATAGAACCAATAAGAACACATTGGTATTTACTGTAGTCAATTGACACATCGTAACTGAAAGCAGCTCGATTCAAACTTGCGCGGTTATTACTTGAATTTCGAACTCTCGCTTCACGCGTTTGTGATATCCGAATTCTTTCACGTTCATTTCGATCGTCACGTTCTTGTGCAGAATAATGAGATCGATAATTAGCTTGGTTTGTAGCACTTCGGGTTCTTCTACATAACTTTCTTCGTCTTATAGGAGGCATCTTTTATATTAATTATTATGTCACATACAATAATAAGTGATCAAAGTTAACTTAACACTTCGCGCAAAACAATATATACGTTTTTTTTTCGTTTATCAGTTGACAAAAGCAAACTCAGTAGAGTAGATAACGGAAAATCGAAGAAAAACAACACTTGTACACTGGCAAATCGGCATATGTAATGAGAAAAAAAATATATGTATATATATCGCGAAGCCAACTAAGTTGAAAAAAATTTTTTTGGGTGTTGATGTACCTTTGTCAGTTTGGGTTTGACTTATTTAATGACGTGAAAACAGATGCATTTTAAAGAAAAAAATATCGCGCAGCCAACCAAGTTGAAATTTTTTTAAATAGGTTTGGGTGTTGATGTACCTTTGTCAGTTTGGGTTTGACTTATGTAATGACGTGAAAACAGATGCATTTTCAAGAAAAAAACAAAATACCGCGTAGCCAACCAAGTTGAAAATTTTTTTTAACAGGTTTAGGTGTTGATGTACCTTTGTCACCGAAATCTTAATCACTTTTAAATTTTTTTTGTAAACAAACCTCGCCATGGCAACAACAAACACAAAAATATTATTCCCAAATTTTCGTTGTTTTTGTGGAATTTTCCGAGTTTTCTACTAAGAATTTTATATATATCCTTTCAAAAAGCCATTCCGAAAAGATTGCACACCAAACTCCCTATAAAAAATCCATTTTAGATTTTTCTAATTTTCCGACTTTTCCGGAAGGTTTTCCAACAAATTTCTTTAACAAAAACTCTTTTCTGGTAACTATAAAAATTCAACGGAATCGTGCCATACACAAAAAAACTATTTCTAAATTTTCCGAATTTTTCGACTTTTCCGGAAGGTTTTTCGGCGGCCACCGTGGTGTGATGGTAGCGTGCTCCGCCTACCATACCGTATGCCCTGGGTTCACACCCCGGGCAAAGCAACATCAAAATTTTAGAAATAAGGTTTTTCAATTAGAAGAAAATTTTTCTAAGCGGGGTCGCCCCTCGGCAGTGTTTGGCAAGCTCTCCGGGTGTATTTCTGCCATGAAAAGCTCTCAGTGAAAACTCATCTGCCTTGCAGATGCCGTTCGGAGTCGGCATAAAACATGTAGGTCCCGTCCGGCCAATTTGTGGGGAAAAGCAAGAGGAGCACGACGCAAATTGGAAGAGAAGCTCGGCCCTAGATCTCTTCGGAGGTTATCGCCCCTTACATTTATTTTTTTATTTTATTTTCCAAAATTTTCGTCCGCTAGGACCGTCTCCTGGAAACTATGAGTAACTGGGAAAAAAATTCAACGAAATAGGGCCATCCGTTCTCCAGATATGCGCTAACCAACACATTTTGCGATTCATTTTTATATAATAGAAGATTCAATAATCGAATGTACATTTTAAATTTTCTCATGTCACACTTATGCTACTTCAAACACAACAATTTTGTAGGCTGCCTTGTTTTGATTTCGAATTCAAAATTCATTGCGAGCATTTTCTATTAGCAATATAGGAGTAAGTATTACATATACTATGTTCACAACCATGATGTAATAACGACAAGGTGGTCCATGTAGTGACATCTCATTTTGAAAGCTCCCAATTAATACGAATGAGGAGAGAAAGGGGAAGAACAGAAGAGGCCGCTTTGTGAAACAGTATTAAATCGAGTAAAGCACTTAATCCAAAATAGTAACGAAACTAATATCTTGTCATCTATAATATAAAAATAAGTCGGGTTTTCCTTCCTGACGCTATAACTCCAGAACGCACGAGCAGATTTCCACGGTTTTCGTTGGAAGGGTCTCGGCCTCCATGAGGTTTATAGCAAAGAAAACTCAGGATCGACGCACAGAGTCTGGAGATATAGGCCAAAACGTGGAACCGGGTACCCCTAGAATGTGTTTGTAGAATATGGATATCAAATGAAAGTTGTTGATGAGTGCTTTGGTAGAGGGTAATTTTCATACCCCTGGGTGACTAGGGTCTCGAGATGTAGGCCAAAACGTGGGCCCGTGAACGCCTAGATAGTGTTTTTACATTATGGGTATCAAATTGAAGCTGTTGATGGGTGCTTTAGTACAGGGTAGTTTTCATACCTATTGGTGACTAGGCTCTCGAGATATAGGCCAAAACGTGGATCAGGGTAACACTAGATAGTGTTTTTACATTATGGATATCAAATTGAAGCTGTTGATGTATGCTTTAGTACAGATTAAGGTTTATGACGCTGGGTGACTAGGGTCTCGAGATATAGGCTAAAACGTGGACCCGGATACACCTAGAATGTGTTTTTATTTTATGTGTATCAAATTGAAGCTGTTGATGTGCGCTTTAGTACAGAGTAAGTTTTACACTGATGGGTGACTAGGGTCTCGAAATATAGGCCAAAACATGGACCCGGATACCCCTAGGATGTGTGCGTATTAAGGATATCAAATGAAAGCTGTTGCTGAGGGCTTTAAAATGATTTTCATTGTGATATTCAATTTAGTCGCATCAACCTAGCAAAACTGACAAATATGCATGCGAAACCGAAATAGACATGAATTAATAATACCCACATACCTATTTACATACGTTCTAATCGATTTGCCTGAAATTTGGTATATAAATTTGCCTATATTAATATTTACGATGATTTTTCCGGGAAGTAGACCACAGACGGACTGGAACTGAGACACGGAATGGGACTGGAACAAAATACATCATCTGGGACTGGCAATAAGATATGAAGAAGAATGAGAAAAACTTGAGAGAGGAGAAAAGATAGGAGGAGACTGAGAAAGAGATAGAATGAGACGCAGATGGAGATAGATGAAGCGAAAAATACGGAGGGAGGAGCGAATACAGAGATTAGGAAAAAGTGTAGAGGGGCGAGGGCAGAGTAAGATGGAAAAAGCTTATTAAAATGTATGCAGACAGACCAAATTTAGGGCAGAACAACGTCTGCCGGATCTGCTAGTTTTTTTATAAAAATAAAAAGTGATATAGGTCACTGCGACTGCCGCCATATATAGGCTTGTTTACCATAACGAAATTGTGGAAGCCAGCTCAAAGTACTTTAGAAACAATTTTATTCTTTAATTTTTCCAAAAGGAGCTTTTCGGCCGATAAATAAAAAGACAAACACTTTTGTTTTTTCTTATTCTCCTACGCGTTTCGATGGTTTTTGTAACATCTTCATCAGGGAGTCTGGTTTATTCTAATAAAACATAAAACGAAAAAACAAACATTAAAAAGTTATTAATAACTAACATATAGCAATAACTTATTTTCCAACAGTTCACTTAAATTAACATAATACAATAACATTTGAACTGCAATTTTGTCTTTAGACGTAACATTTAACATAAAATGTTTACCTTTAACATAAAATGTTTGCTTTTTACGTGTAATATTTATTAACAAAAACGTTCATTCAACAACAGACATACATATACAAACTAGCCCAATTAAAATTTTCGACTGCGTCCATTGCATTTGATGGCAGTTGTGTATCCGCCGTTTATATTATTTACGTCTTCTTTGAAGTTTACCGTCTTCTCTATTTTTTGTTGTATGCGTAACCATTCGAGTGTTGGTCGCGTCCTCTCTCTCCTCTCTATATCTAAAATCTTAACATTATCGAAGTCCGCTGTATGGCTTTTGCTGGTTAGGTGCTCAGCAATAGCAGTAGTCGTTTTCATATTTTTCGCATCTGATTTGTGCTCACTAATTCGGATGCCCAATGATCTCTTCGTTGTACTAATATACACTTTTTCGCACACCTCTCCTTCCTTTCCGTTGCATTTTATTTCGTAGACTACATCGTGTTGTTGTTCCTTGTTAATTTTGTCTTTTGTTTGTGTAAATATTTTATTTAGTGTTTGGTTTCATTTATGTGCTAATGTTATGTTGTTTCGCATAAAATTTTCCATTGATTTGTTGTCCGTTAGTCCTGGTATGTATGTTACACCTGTATATAGTCCCTTATTGTTTTCATTATTTAAATTTGCACTTTTGGTTACATTGTTAGTGCTGATTGTTTTTGTTGTTGCCAGCCATGTGTCTTTTAATTTATTAGGGTAGGCATTTTTGTATAAAATATTTTTAATTTTTCGGTTATTTTCACTTATGAACTCCTGATCACTTAAGTCGCGTACTTTCTTTATAAAGTTGATTGCCGTGCTTCTTTTTTGTATCCATGGTTGATTAGAGTGATAGTTAATCATTCGCGACGATGCTACAGCTTTTGCATACCAATTCGCTTTCAACTTTTTATCCGATTTTATTATTTCCATTATTAGTAATTTTGGGCCAGAGTAAAGTTTTTATTAATTTTTCCAAAAAGAGCTTTTCAGCCGATAAATAAAAAGACAAAAACTTTTGTTTTTTCTTATTCTCCTACGCGTTTCGATGTTTTTTATAACATCTTCATCAGGAAGTCGGGTTTATTCTAATAAAACATAAAACGAAAAAACAAACATTAAAAAGTTATTAATAACTAACATCAAGCAATAACATATTGTTACGAATATTATCAAAACTAAGGGGAAGCAGAAGGAATTAACGTGGAGGAGTATGTCTTTCATATTGATGTCGACGAGACAATAACAAAAATTGAAGAGAAAAATGAAACATCGCAGACAGTTACGAGCACAGACTTGAACATGATTTTAGCTGCAATATCTGCTCAAACATCGACAGTGTCATCTCATCTGGCAGAACAGAAGACATATATGGAATCGCAGGAGAACCGTATAACATCCAAGATTTAATCCCAAGAGACACGAATAACGTCAAATATCGAAGCACAAGAAACGCGTATTTCAGAAATGTCGACACAGATTACATCAAAGATGGAAACACAACTGAAAGAACAAGAGGCACGCATAACAGTACAACTCGAAGCGCAGGATGCGCGTATATCATCAAAACTCGAAGCGCATATGGACGGGAAAATAACGCAGTTTGAGGAACAAATCGAAGCCGAGGTGGAAGCTTTGAGAGGTCGTATACAGGGCTGCAATTACATCGCCCAGCTGTTTCAGCAAGCAATCCAAAGGTAAAAACACCATGCTTTGACGGTTCTGTTCCTTTCCATGTCTTTAAACTTCAGTTTGAGAAGACCGCAGCAGTGAATAACTGGAGTGCTGAAGATAAAGTTGCTGCACTATTCGTGCTATTGAAAGGATCTGCCGCTGAAATCCTACAGACTATTCCCGAGGGAGAGCGGAACAACTACGAAACATTGATGAGCGCTCTAGAGAGGCGATACGGAAGCGAACACAGGAAGCAGATACACCAAATAGAGTTACAAAACCGCTACCAAAAAGCTAATGAGACTTTGCAGGAGTTTGCGTCAGATGTCGAAAGGCTTGCACATTTGGCGAATGCCGACGCACCCGTGGAATACACCGAAAGGGTAAAAATTCAAAGCTTTATAAATGGCATACGGGACGTCGAAACGAAGCGAGCCACATACGCAAACCCAAAGCAAACATTTGCTGAAACGGTATCTTATGCACTGACTCAGGAGACAGCGTCACTTTTGAGTAAGCCAGCGTACAAAGCCCATCGTGTGGAAGTGGAAAGGCCAGACTGGATAGGCACAATTTTGGAAGCATTAAAAGGAACGCAGCAGAAAATGCTTTAAATGTGGAAAGCCAGGGCACATTGCACGTTATTGCAGTACCAAACCTAACAGTTCCAGCAATGTGGGTGCCCGTAAACGCATAGCTGAAGGAGAGGAGCAAATCTCAAAATCCACTCAATCGTTACACTAAAGCGAGTCAGCCGCAAGGGGCGATAGCTGGCTCCCTCAATTGAATGCCCCATAATCTCTATCTCTCAAATTGGAAGAAGATCAAGCAATCTTGCTGTCGGAGGACATGTGGATGGAAAGGAACGTTTACTGACTGTAGATACGGGTGCATCCCATTCCATTATTCCAGCGGATTTAGTCAACAAGAAGATAAGATCATTGCATGGAGCAAGATTGCGTACAGCCACTGTAGAAGAAAGCACGGTTCTAGGAGAAGTATCATGTGAAGACGCAATTGGGAACGTCACGGTAGTACACAATTTTATAGTGGCAGAGATTGTTGATGAAATCATAATTGGAGTGGACTTCTTAATCGACCAGGGCATCAAAATCGACATGCAAAGCAAGATGATGCGATATAAGAACATGGATGTACCACTTAATTTCGGCTACGAGAGAGGCTACAGCAGTAAACGAGTGCTGGTGGAAGAGAGTCAGCAAATACCACCAAAATCCGAAGCAGTAATATGGGCAAAGGTTGATGGAGATTGTGGGACAAACAAATTGTGGGTTGTCGAAGCAGCAAACAAATCAGCACCGAACATACTTGTAGGAAAAACCCTGGCTATGACAAAACAAGATGGACGTATTCCGGTAAGGGTACTCAATGAGTTCAAGTCACCACTCAAACTGACCAAAGGGGCTATTTTGGGAAGATGCCAAGAGGCTGAAGTAATTATAAACTGTGAACAGCTCCAGGAACACGTTTCATCTAGTAATATTGATCTTTCAAATGAAATCACGGCATGGACGGAGGGGCTAGAGGAAGATTATCAGAGTAAGGCAAAGCAACTGCTCCTAAAGTACGCAAACATATTTGACCAGGATGGTTCCAAACCAGTCCGCACCAATGTTGTGAAACATCAAATTGACACTGGAGACGCGAGACCGATACGTCAAGCTCCACGTAGTGTTCCACTGGCGAAGCGAGAAGTTGTGAGTCAAATTACACAAGAAATGAGCGACAGCGGCGTCATCGAACCATCAGCTAGTCCCTGGAGCTCACCGGTAGTACTTGTAAAGAAGAAGGATGGAAAAATGAAGTTTTGCGTGGACTATCGGAAGTTGAATGACGTTACGAAAAAGGATAGCTACCCATTGCCAAGAATTGACGACACTATGGACTCGCTCTCTGGCATGAAATGGTTTTCCACACTGGACTTGAAAAGCGGCTACTGGAAAGTGGAGGTAAAGGAGGAAGACAAAGAGAAAACAGCCTTCAGCGTCGGAGATGGTCTTTGGCAATTTACAGTAATGCCCTTTGGACTATGTAATGCACCAGCTACTTTCGAGAGACTCATGGATCAGGTATTGAAAGGACTACATTGGAAAACATGCTTGGTGTACCTGGACGACATCAGCTTATTGGGCAAGAACTTTGATGAACATCTTAAAAACTTAGAGGAAGTTTTCCAGAGAATAGCTGGCGCTGGTCTGAAGTTAAGTCCCAAAAAGTGTGCGCTGCTTAAAAAGGAAGTAAATTATTTGGGTCACAAGTTAATAGTCAAAGAGCTGGTACGCATTTTTGAGCAGATATTTCAGGCACAATAAAAATTATGTATAATGCTTTTTTAAAGGTATCTAAATAAAGAAACGCAGAACTGGCTAAGGGGTGGCGGAGCTGAAACAACCCTTGAATTTAACAAAAAAATTAATTTTTGCATGCTAAAAATGTTTTTGAGGCACATTGGAAATTAGATATGTTAAAATTTAATATTTGAAAAATATAAAAAGAAATAAGCCAGATTATTAGGTTGGGCCTAAAAGGTTGCCAGGTCATTGCAAAATAATTTTTTTTTTAATTGAAAAAATGTTTTTGAGGCACTTTCAAAATTAGATATGTTAAAATTTAATATTTGAAAAGTATAAAAATAAATAAGCCAGATTATTAGGTTGGGTTCAAAACTTTGCCAGGTCATTGCAAAATATTTTTTTTTAGTTGAAAAAATGTTTTTGAGGCACTTTGAAAATTAGATATGTTAAAATTTAATATTTGAAAAATATAAAAAGAAGTAAGCCAGATTTTTAGGTTGGGTCTAAAACTTTGCCAGGTCATTGCAAAATAATTTTTTTTTTTTTGAAAAAATGTTTTGGAGGCACTGAAAATTAAATATGTTAAAATTTAATATCTGAAAAATATAAAAAGAAATAAGCCAGATTATTAGGTTGGGTCTAAAACTTTGCCAGGTCATTGCAAAATATTTTTTTTTTTAATTGAAAAAATGTTTTTAAGGCACGTTGAAATTTTAATAAAATTGTTATAAAACTACTTTGCTTATTTATCACTTGGTAACAACATAGAATATTTAACTTAGTTTTATTGGCTTTGGAATTTCTGTCAGTGAATTAAAATATTGTACTAATTTTTTACAGTCGAAATTATACGTGCCATTGTGAATCAAACTAAGTGTGACTGCCTGACAGGATGTTCAATACGGCTACTTTTTAGCGTTTTGACAGGATGTTCAATATGGCGGCGCATAGGGCCGGCTATCTTCAGCGGGTGATAGAAAGAGATACAGAATGAGACAGCGATAGTCAATTACAAATCAGGTGATCCAATCACTTTGGAATTTTTACGTCTATGCTATTTTTCAGGCACTGAAAATTAGATATGTTAAAATTTAATATTTGAAAAATAAAAAAAAGAAATAAGCCAGATTATTAGGTTGGGTCTAAAAGAAATGATTTTTTTTTTTGATGACATATTCATCAATAAAGTTACAAATTTTATCGAAAGCGTCTTTATATAATTCTAAATTCTTATGGAAATTTGTTTCCGGTTTTTTTTCGTACTCTCGTAATTTGTTAAAATACTCTTTACGACAAGGCCTATGGCAACTCAAGTTCTCGGAGCTTTGTACTTTTTTCTAAACTTCAGATTTATATCCTCAGAAGTTTCCAGATTATTTTTTTCTAAATGCATAGCTGAAGAATCTGGAATAGTATTGTTGTCTCCGACTTCAGCATTGATTTCAGATCCAGATACTTCACATGAACTTCGTTCAAGTGCATTATTATTAGAAGATGAAATATCTGTCATACATTTTTTTATTAAAATGTTGCTGATAAAATGAGAATTTAAAAAGACAAACAAAAAAACAAATATATTGTGTTAAAAGATTAATTTTTTTAATTGCTTTTATACACATTATTGATTAAAAGTTTTTTTTTCACCTAGAAATATTACTATGAAAAAACTTTAATTGAATAACAACTTTTTTGAAATGAATTAACAAAATCATGAAACCACCGAAAGAAATTAAAAAACAATAAATAAAAATTTGTAATGTAAATATTAAATTCTTAGGATTTTTGTTTTCTAGTATATACGAAGCATAGTGGATGGTTCACGTGTTTAGCAACACAAATCAAAGATTGCGATTATAAAAAAATATTAATTATTACAATACCTGGTTGACGAATGTCTGATTCCCTTGGAGTGTTGTCATAATATTTTTTCATTACAGTAAGAAAATTTTTGTGACACTGTGTATGATACCCATCTTTGATGTTAACATTTAATGGCAATAACTTTATCTTTGCTTTTGCCACAAATCACACAACCTAATTTTTCGCTATCCATTTCGATATTTGTAAATATTTATTTTAAAAAAATTTTAAACATAACATCATACAATTTTTCTCCACAATTTCAACTACCAACAGCATTGGAACTTTAAATCACGAGCTCTCGCCAGAGCCAACATTATTCGACACAGAGAGCTGCAGATATACAATTTCACTAACACTCAAACGCAGGCATAACGAACACCTGGCAGGTAGAAAGTCCCATCTAAACATTTATTAATGTAGAAAAAATACTAAACACTCAAACTCGTTTTCAATGCACGTATCATTGTGAATCAAACTAAGTGTGATATCTTCTGCATAGGCGTCAAAATTCCAAAGTGATTGGATCACCTGATTTGTAATTGAATATCGCTGTCTCATTCTGTATCTCTTTCTATCACCCGCTGAAGATAGCCGGCCCTATGCGCCGCCATATTGAACATCCTGCCAAAACGCTAAAAAGTAGCCATATTGAGCATCCTGTCAGGCAGTCACACTTAGTTTGATTCACAATGGCACGTATAATTTCGACTGTAAAAAATTAGTACAATATTTTAATTCACTGACAGAAATTCCAAAGCCAATACAACTAAGTTAAATATTCTATGTTGTTACCAAGTAATAAATAAGCAAAGTAGTTTTATAACAATTTGATTAAAATTTCAACGTGCCTTAAAAACATTTTTTCAATTAAAAAAAAAATTATTTTGCAATGACCTGGCAAAGTTTTAGACCCAACTTAATAATCTGGCTTAATTCTTTTTATACTTTCCAAATATTAGATTTTAACTTTTTATTTTAGGATGCAAAAAATAATTTTTTTGTTATATTCAAGGGTTGTTTGAGCCCCGCCACCCCTTAGCCAGTTCTGCGTTTTTATATTTAGATACCATTAAAAAAGCATTGTACATAATTTTCATTGTGCCTTAAATACCTGCTCAAAAATGCTTACCAGCTCTCCTACTATAACGACAGAAGGTATTCGTACAGCGAATGAAAAGATAGAGGCAGTAAAGGGTTGGCCAAGACCACAGAATCTGCATGAATTGAGAAGTTTCCTTGGGCTGTGCACATATTACCGCCGATTTGTACCAAATTTTGCCAGCGTAGCCCATAGTCTCCACGAGCTAACAAAAAAAATAAAGCTTTTGAATGGAAGAAGGAGCAAGAAGTAGCTTTCCAAACATTGAAAGAGCGTTTGTGCACTGCACCAATGTTGGCATATCCGATTCCAGGAACAACGTTTATTCAAGATACAGATGCGAGCGGATATGCTATAGGAGGCGTTTTATTACAACTGGTCGATGGACAGGAGAAGGTAGTTGCATATTACAGCCGTTCAATTGGAAAACCAGAGAGGAACTATTGCGTTACACGGAGAGAGCTGTTGGCATTGGTAGAGTGCATTAAACATTTTCACAAATACCTCTACGGCCAGCGATTCCGCGTCAGGATAGATCACGCTGCAGTTCCGTAATCCGGAAGGACAATTGGCACGGTGGATCGAGCGACTACAAAGCTATGGCTTTTCCATTGAGCATCGAAAAGGTAGTACCCATGGAAATGCTGATGCAATGTCACGAAGACCATGTAGTTTGGAATGCAAGCACTGTTCAAAGGCCGAGGCTAAAGAGGACATTATATATGTCCCGCTAATGACTATAATGTACAGATGAACGGGACAAGGAACAGCTAAGAAAGTGTCAGCTAGAAGATACAGTTCTGTCACGTATTATGCAAGGGCTCGAACGAAACGAAAGACCAAACAGAGAAGAGATCTCAGCAGAGAGTCCCATTGCGAAGTCATATTGGGCACAGTGGAACAGTATAGAATAGATATCCGGTTGCCTTCATCCAGTATGGGAGAGTGAGGATGGTAAATGCAAGAAGAATCTGATAGTTGTTCCCAGAAAGAGGATTCCTTACGTGCTCAGCGAGCTGCATAGTGGTACAAGTGGAGGTCATCTTGGAATCACGAAGACGCTCGAGAAAATTAAGCAGAGATTCTATTGGGTTGGTTGCCGTCAGTCGGTCACCGAGTGGATTGCCAACTGCGAGGTTTGCAACAGAGCGAAAGGGCCCAAAACACGAAGTCAGGGCCAGATGAAGCAGTATATTTCAGGTGCACCATTTGAAAGGGTCGCCATGGATATCGCAGGTCCATTTCCTAGTAGCAGCCACGGAAACAAATACGTACTGGTGGTTATGGATTATTTCAGTAAATGGACAGAGGTATACCCAATTCCAAACCAAGAAGCGGAAACAGTAGCAGAAGTGTTTATAAACAATTGGGTTGCAAGGTATGGTGTACCAATGGAGTTACATTCTGACCAAGGCAGGAATTTCGAATCAGCTGTGTTCCAGGAAATGTGTAAATCATTGGGCATTCGAAAAACACGGACAACTGCATTGCATCCTCAATCCGATGGTATGGTAGAACGATTCAATAGAACATTGGAGGAGCACTTAAGGAAAGTAGTAGACAAGTACCATAAAGAGTGGGATACCCGCATACCATTACTCTTGATGGCTTACCGATCAGCAGTGCATGAGATAACGGGCCAAACCCCTGCAAAAGTAATTTTTGGCAATGACCTTAGACTGCCAGCTGATTTGAAGTTTGGGATAGATGCCAATGCGGAGAGAAATGTCAAGAAATCCACTAGTGATTTGGAAGAAGAGCTAAGAGAAATACATGATCTGATAAGGCAACGAACAAAGATTATGAGTGACAAGATGAAAGCCAGATACGATAAAGCAATTAATTCGGAAGGTTTTCAGGAAGGAGATTTGGTGCTGTTATACAACCCACAACGTAAAAAAGGTTTGTCCCCGCTGCAATAATTGGGAAGGCCCATACAAAGTTGTAAAACGGATCAACGATGTAGTGTACCGCATACAAACCATCGGTAAACCACGAACCAAAATGAAAGTGGTCCATTTGGAAAGGCTGGCAACGTTTAGATCGGGAGATTTGTCTGATCGAGACGATCAGACTTAGGTGGAGGGCAGTGTTACGAATATTAGCAAAACTAAGGGGTGCTGCCATCTCTAAGCCGATGCTAAACAGTGACATCATGCACATCCATAGATCAATCATTATGTATCTATATAAACGAATCCATAATTGCGTCTACACATATGTACGTATACGAGCAGCGGAGAAGCAAAGCAAAAACACATGCATATATCTTATCTGAATTGCTCACAAGAGAGGGCAATAATTTGTGCAAGTATTACTCAAATGAGAAGTTATAAACGTAGTTGTGGCTGGCGATTTTGTAGCTGAAACTAACTAGTAAGTTCTGGAAAGGAAAAGCCTGGAAGTATGCAATGAGAAATCAAAAAGGATAAAAGGCGCGACAGTAGAGGCGAAGAGTGAGTTTCATTTGAGCTATCAATCAGTTTGGTTATTAAACAAGCTATTCGTTGCAAAGTATAAGTGTTATTGTACTTTAATGAACGCCATTTTTCTATTATTCAATATTGGAGTTATTTATTCAACAGTTTAGTGATTCGAACTTAGCAAAAGGGCGAATAAGCGGATTTGCAAGTGTTTAAGCCGCCTACATTATCAAATTAAACGGCGGCATGCGCCACCCTCACGCGCAGCCGTACGCGGCGAACTGGAAGGCGCCAACACCGACGAGGGGCCATCACTATCAACCAATGCACGAATCGGACAGTCTAGCACTATCAATCGGCAAACGCGGACTAGGAGCGTACAAAGTTGTGTACACATATATATGTACATTAAATACTTTGAATTTTACCAAGTTTGAAGAAAGTGAATAGGAAGGAAATAAAAATAATTATTGAATAATAAAATAAAATTGTGAATTTGTAACGTTTATAAAAAAAACTATAAATCTTTTTATTTCGGATTTGAGTGTAGCGAAGAGAGACCAAGTGAAATTTGTTCATGGTCCTTCGCAGCCATCCTTGGCCCGCCCCTAAAAAAAATTTAATTAAGATTAAATTATAAAAATCGGATATACGTTCGCTTGAAAAATAAATAAACATTTTAAAATAAAACAAAAATACACAAATGTGCAAACAGTGAGTGAAAAAAAATATATATATACATATATAATTGGAAAAAAAATTTTTTCCAACATAAGAAATAAGAAATATACATACAAACGAATGCTATGAAGGTTTTCAAGTGACAATACAAATACAAAATTACAAAAAAAATTTCTATAAACGAATCCTCATCCAGTGTCAAGTGCTTTGTTGCAAAACACAAACAAAACCACTTATACATTTACAAAAAAAAATTGCGAAAAAATTTCAATTTTCAAAAACAAAAGAAGAAAAGTTTTGCAATCATCAAAAATCATCTTTACCCACCAGCCAAGCAGTACCACCAAGCAGCAGCAACAGCAGCCAGCTAATCATCAGCAACAATCAACAACAACATACATAAATAAGCAGCAACAGAATACAGTTATCGGTGAGTAGGCAGTTTTTTATTTTTCATAAAAAATATATAAAAAATAATAAAACTTTTTTTCCACAAAAGTTATATTATTTTTGTAAACTGCAAAATCATATATATATATATATATATATATATATTGCGGAAATTTTCTTACCGTTGGTTTTACTGCAACTTTTTTGCAACCAAAAATTGGTAGAAAATATTCCGCTATACCAATAGGCAAAATCCGCCAATTATATATATATATATATATATATGTATACATATTTCTAGTGGTATTTAACCAACAAAAAATTGCAGTTTACTGGCCTACTCAAACACACTGTGCAAGAACAACATCAGCAAAAACTTCTTCTACAGCTGAGTTTACCCCGTTGTTCGCACAGAGCGTTGAACTTGTCGATACAGTTCAACTTCTTCCAAGTAATTTTTTCTTGCTTGCCAGCATATATAAAAATCATAATATTCATATGTACATACTTACATACATGTACAAATAATTTCAAGTTGCTTTTCCAACATTCCTATTTCTCCACTCAGAGAACATCATACGTGTTTACTCACACATTCAAGTCGCTCTTCCAGCGACATTCTCCCAGCACATATAGCTACATTAGCAACGAGAGCTGTGTACTGCTGATCAAAGTTCTCAACCTCTCTCATATTTGCAAGTTTTTCATCTTTCTTTGCTGCATTCTCCCAACAGTGCAATCAAGTGCACTCAGCTTCACAAAGAAACGCGACATTAAAGCGACGAAGAAGCGAATCAAAACAAACTCTTCTGTTTGTAAACATAAACAGAGAAGCTCATCTGATTCCCGTGCATACGTTCGCACAACCAAACATATATACATACATACGTTTGTATATTGCGCATGTACATTTGTACTTATTCTGTCGTACAAAACTAAGTTTGAGATATTTTCGTCCCTATAGGAACTTTTCAAAAAATATCCCCACACACCTCAAAGTATTATTATTTTCTAATATGTACATCCCTATATATACCAGTAATTTACAAATACACGTTTATTTCCACACGTATATTTACACGTATATATTAGTGAAAAGTGTTTGTGATTTTTTTTTTTTTTTTTTAATTTTACACTTTTTGTTTTTACAAAACAACATACATCCTATTAAATTCCGAATTTCGCGGATTTAAATCATTTAAGGAACGTCCCGTTGTCCGTGCTTGGCTCTATTGTTCAAAAAAAAAAACACAAACACCGCCACCAATTTAAATTCCCTTTTTTAAATTTCTGTGGCACGAAGAGTTTTCCATCTTCGAATTTTGCGAACGTTCTCTGAGCGGACAAATATTTTATTCGGTTTTTTTTGGTGAAAACCCAAAAGTTTGCATAAAATGCCTCTCAGTCCCCCAAAAGCGTCCGAAACCGGGACAAAACCAAAAGGTGGCCCAAAGGAAGAAACGGCCAAGGAAAGGTCAACATCCCCCCGCCGGAAATCCAAATCAGTTGACCCATCCGCGCAAAAGTTCATCGCGGAAAGTGACAATCTGATGAGATACTGTGCAAAATTCAACGAAGCACCGATTCAGGATCACACTGAATCGTATCTCATGATAAAGGACAAATCAGTAGATGATTATTGGGCACGACTTTAATCGGTTTACGATCTGGTATTTTCGAAACCAGACGAAAGTTTCCCTGAAGACTTCAAGAGTTCAGTACAAGGCAAACAATGCGCCTGCCTTGATACGTATGAAGTGACAAAAACAAAGATTGCCGATCAACTTTCGTTGATCAAAATGATGGCAACGCCGAGTCCACCACTCCGCGTGGAACAACCCCCGGCTGAGGCAAATATTTACCTCAAAGTCCCAGCATGCGACACGGAGACCTTTTATGGTGGCTATGAAGAATGGCCCGCTTTTCGTGATATGTTCACAGCGGTGTACATTAACCACCCAAGGCTCTCCCGTGCTCAGAAATTGTTCCATCTCCGGTACAAAACGCAAGGCAAAGCCGGCTCCATCGTCAAGCAATATGCGTTGAGCGATGATAACTTCGACCTTGCCTGGGAAGCTTTACGGTCACGATACGAAAACAAGCGGATCCTGGTGGACAACCAGATAAAATCCTTACTGACTCTTGCCACTATTCCATCCGAAAACAGTGAGCAACTTCAGAAATTGCAACATACAATCAACAACTGCCTATCCGTCCTTCACTCCCAAGGAGTTACGACAGACAGTTGGGATCCGATTCTGGTGTACATTTGTTCATCAAAGCTCCCCGAAACAACCCTGTCACTTTGGGAACAATCTCTCTCTTCTCGAAGAGTTCTACCCTCATGGTCACAAATGAACGACTTTCTCACCTCGAGATATGAAGTCGTTGAAAGGGTCAATAGGCTTCAACCAAGCAAACAAAAACCAGTCGCTCATCAAAATTCTGCGCAAAACAGGTCCTTCAACAGGACGCAAACCCTTGTGGCAGAATCTAAAAAGGAAACTTGCCAATGTTGCAACTCCCGGCACCTTATTAGATTCTGTCCACGTTTCAAACGAATGTCTGTGCAAAACCGGACACAATTCGTAAAACAAGCTAAGCTGTGTACAAACTGCCTTAGCAGCACTCATATCATCAATGAGTGCACGAGCAAGTGGTCATGTTCGACATGTCATCAACGGCATCACACGCTGTTGCATGCGAGCCCACAAGCTCAACGTTCCACCCCGCGAACCAATGCACCAAACGTGCAGCACACAACTGCTGAGTCAACATCTCCCGTTCGACAAACGCAGAATAGCTCCGATTCTAGCGAGCTACCGTGTTGTTCAAAACACGCACCGGTTCAATCATTGCATGCAGCCAATGATAACCAAATTCTCCTTCCTACTGCTATGGTCGCAGTCGAACACGAAGTGGAATTATTTCAACTGAGAGCCCTTATCGATCAGGGCTCGGAAAGAACTTTCATTTCCTCGAAAGTTCAAAAACGGTTGAAACTTCCATTCGAACATTCAAAGTTCGAAATCTCTGGCATGGGTGGACAAGTTGTACAAAAGTCCTCCGAGCTTTGTCCTTTGACACTGGTTGCATCCAAGGCCATGAAAAGGATAAAGGCTCATGCCATTGTGTTGCCGCAATTGACAAAAAATCTGCCAACATCCACCATTAGTCGCAAAATCCGGCAGCAGTTCAAACTCCTTGAGCTCGCTGATCCCAGTTGCCACATACCGGGTCAGACTGACATGGTCATTGGCAGCGACATACTTCCACAAATTCTGCTGGAAGGTATAAAAAAGGTGTGCGGTAGCATACATACATAGCAACAAACCATTTTTGGTTGGATTCTCAGTGGTCCAATAACTGAAAATGTTGTGTCATTCTCGACACAAGTCCAAGCGTCAAACGAGACACTCAGTTCTCAACTGAGAAAATTTTGGGAAGAGGAGGAAATTCCACAACCTCCACAGATATCCCCCGAGGATCAAGCGTGTGAGCAGATATACGCAACAACAACGACACGTGCACCAAACGGTCGATACATTGTGCGACTTCCATTCAAGGAAGAGTTTCCTGAAAAACTCTCCCTCGGCAAATCCCGCCCGGCTGCTCTGCAGCAGTTTTTCAGCATGGAGCGATCGCTTCAGAAAAAGGGGGAGTTAGGTACAATGTACAACAATGTGTTGCAAGAATATCTCGACCTTGATCACATGGAATCTACCGACCCATGCGAAATAACTTCGAATGGCAAGGTCTTCTCATTTTACTTGCCACATCATGCGGTAGTCAAACCAGATAAGGTCACCACCAAAGTTCGTGTGGTTTTCAACGCCTCTAAAAAATCTGGGTCAGGAAAATCCCTGAATGACGTGCTATACACTGGTCCAACTCTCCAACCAGATCTCATGCTACTAATGCTACAGTGGCGCATGCATAAGTATGTGTTCAATGGAGACATTGAAAAAATGTACCGTCAGATCCTTATACACGAGGACGACAAAGATTTTCATCGAATCCTATTTCGCAAATCGGCCAACTCCAAGGTTAGCGATTTCAATCTAAAAACGGTTACATTCGGCGTCAATTGTGCACCATATCTCGCTATTCGTACGTTGCATCAACTATCCGATGACACGAAAGCGACATTCCCGTTGGCTGCAACAATTCTCAAGACGCAAACGTATGTCGACGACATCCTATCCGGAAGTCATACCATCGATAACGCCACTGAATCACTCGTTCAAGTGATAAACGCCCTAAAATCAGCTGGTTTCATACTAAAGAAACTAACGGCTAATCACCCGGCCATATTAGAACAGTTTCCGAAGGAGGATCTTCTAGACTCCAACTTCTTAAAATTTGAGAGCACTTCCAATACCAAAACTCTTGGCATTCGATGGAACGAGCTCACGGACAAATTTTCATACACCATTCTGCCGGAACACACCCAAAATTCGGTCACAAAGCGACAAATTTTATCTTCTGTTGCAAAACTTTTTGACCCGGCAGGATGGCTGTCGCCAGTTATGATCCAGGCCAAGATGCTTCTCCAAGAAATCTGGCTGGATGGCAGCGATTGGGATGAAAGCGCCAAACCCGCAACATTATCAAAATGGCAACATTTCGCAGAAAATCTGCCAGCCATTTGCCACATCGAAATCCCTCGATGGGTTAATGTCGTTCCAGGGCAAGACACCCAAATCAACGGGTTCTGTGATGCCTCGGAAAAAGCATATTGCGCAGCGATTTACATCCGCACACATGTGGGCAACCAAATAAAATCTTCTCTTTTGGTTGCGAAAGGCAAAGTTGCCCCCATAAAAACTGTAAGCTTACCCCGCTTAGAGCTATGTGGTGCAGTCCTACTCGCAAAACTGGCTTCAACTGTTCGAAAACAGCTCGACTTACAAGCATACAGCACATTCTTATGGTCAGATTCTGAGATTGTACTAGCCTGGCTAGAAAAATCTCCATCGACCTGGAAGACTTATGTGGCTAACCGTACCTCTCAAATTCGAGAATATCTTCCCAGCGGCACCTGGCGCCATGTATCTAGCCAAGACAACTCTGCTGATCTTGGCACACGTGGTTGCAAGCCGCATGATTTGATAAGCTCTTCACTTTGGTGGCACGGACCACAATGGCTTTCTCGCCACATTTCGGCATGGCCAAAGCCGAAAGCAGGTAGCGCTTCTCCACCCGAGAAACGCAAGGTCGAAGCATATCACGCACTCGAAGAAGAGGACGATATTCTCCAACGCTTCTCCTCATACTCTCGAGCTCTCCGTGTGATTGCATACGTGTTCCGCTTTGCGAACAATGCCTGCAACAAATCCAAATCGGTGGCAACAACACATAATCCCCATCTGACGTACAAAGAGTTGCAACATGTGAAAACGCGGCTTGTGGCAATGGCACAATCTCGCCATTTCGGGGCGGAAAAGAGCGCCTTACAAAACAAAATGCCAATAAGCAAAAAGAGTTCCCTTCTGGCTCTTGATCCATTTCTGGATGGATACAGACTCCTACGTATCGGTGGCCGATTGGAACATTCTACAATGCAATACAACGAGAAGCATCCTGTAATCCTTCCTCCGGATTCAAGGCTCTGCCAGTTGTATATGGAGTTTTTACACCGCCTGCTTCTTCATGCAGAAATGCGGTTAATGCTCCAAATGGTGAGGCAAGAGTACTACGTACCAAAACTAAAGCCTCTTATAAAGAAATGCATTTTTCAATGCAAATCTTGCACGCTTTTCAAACAGAAAACGCGCACGCAAATAATGGCAGCTCTACCACCTGAGCGCTGCAATTTCTCACTCCCCTTTTCCACAACAGGAGTAGACTTTGCAGGTCCATTCCAAATAAAAGCATCGGTACTGAGGTCGACCTTGATAGTGGTACGTGGCAGTATTCGTCTGTTTTTCCACAAAGGCCGTACACCTCGAGCTATGCTCCGACCTTACCACCGAAGCCTTTCGCGCAGCATTCGCCCGATTCGTTGGCAGACGAGGTTATCCCTCAAAAATGATGAGCGACAATGGTAAAACGTTCATTGGCGCTCAGCGCGCACTCGAACGCGACTTCGTTAAATTTCTTAACGAATGCTCTGCGGACATTGTGCAGAAATATGCCCCCCAGGGAATAAACTGGCAATATATTCCACCCAGCGCCCCTCATATGGGCGGCTTGTGGGAATCCGCAGTAAAATGTTTTAAAACCCACTACAAAAAAACCGCTGCATCCCACAAGTTTACATTCGAAGAATTCACGACGCTGTTGGTGCGTATTGAAGCAGTTCTCAATTCGAGGCCTCTAACCTCACTATCCCAGGACCCAGCTGACTTCACAGCGCTCACTCCGGGTCACTTCCTTCGAGGTGCACCGCTATTAGCCATTCCTGAGCCAAACGCGGAAGACCTCTCCTGGATAAATCGATGGGAAAAACTCAAATCGCTTCATCACCAATTCAGTCGACGCTGGAAAGAGGATTATCTGAAGGCCCTTCAGAAGCGCTATAAATGGCAAACGCCACAGCGAAATCCTCAACCAGGCGACCTCGTCGCAATTAAAGAAGATTCGCTCCCACCCACCGAGTGGCGTCTGGGACGAATCGAGAACGTTCGCCTCGGACCTGACAACCATGTTCGGGTTGTAGAGGTTCGCACCCAAAATGGGCTTGTCATGCGCCCCTTAGTTAAACTGTGCTTCCTTCCAATGGAGCACTCTTCGAGCACAGCGCTCTAACTTATATACGTCCAACTACTTCTCGTTTCTCTCTCTGATCTTGTACTTTCAGGACGACACCATCATGGCATCTCGACCAGCATGCCCACTGGCTCCCACATCAGAGACCGATAACTGCCTCCAGTGTCGGCTCTGCCACCGCTACCACGCGCTGCGGACCTGCCCGGTTTTTAAGGCGATGCGGCCACCGCAGCGTGCTACAGTGGCCAGGGCACAGGGCTACTGTTTGTCTGGCACTCACGCACACCACGGGGGAATGCGACTCCCGAGGGTCGTGCAAGATTTGCGGCTTGGCACATCACACCCTCCTGCACGAGACGCCAAAAGGCCGACGTGGGCAGCGCAAAACCCCTCCACGGAAAACCCCCCAAGCATCCCGCAAGCCGAAACCCAAGCCGAAGAAGGAAAAAGAGAGGACACCGACCTGCGCCTGCAGCGCCCAAAAGGCGCATCCTGCAGTTAAAACCGCGGCAACACCCAAACTCGCGAAGACGGCCAAGCGCACGATCGCGCGCACCCCTCAAGGCCTGCAAACGGCGCAATGCCAACGGCGCAATACGAGTCGCGCCTTAGATACTACCATCCGCGCCCTGCAGGAACTGCAGAAGGTGCTTACTAGCACCTCCCTGCAGGGCGGGCAGGATGTTTAAGCCGCCTACATTATCAAATTTAACGGCGGCACGCGCCACCCTCACGCGCAGCCGTACGCGGCGAACTGGAAGGCGCCAACACCGACGAGGGGCAATCACTATCAACCAATGCACGAATCGGACAGTCTAGCACTATCAATCGGCAAACGCGGACGCGCTCCTACTACAAAGTCGTGTACACATATATATGTACATTAAATACTTTGAATTTTACCAAGTTTGAAGAAAGTGAATAGGAAAGAAATAAAAATAATTATTGAATAATAAAATAAAATTGTGAATTTGTAACGTTTATAAAAAAACTATAAATCTTTTTATTTCGGATTTGAGTGTAGCGAAGAGAGACCAAGTGAAATTTGTTCAGCAAGTAAATTCGTTACAATATTTTCCAACAGTTCACTTAAACTAACATAATACAATAACATTTGAACTGCAATTTTGTCTTTAGACGTAACATTTAACATAAAACGTTTACCTTTAACATAAAATGTTTGCTTTTTACATGTAACATTTATTAACAAAAACGTTCATTCAACAACATACATACATATACAAACTAGCACAATTAAAATTTTCGACTGCGTCCATTGCCTCGTCCATAGCATTTGATGGCAGTTGTGTATGCGCCGTTTATATTATTTACTTCTTTGAAGTTTACCGTCTTCTCTATTTTTTGTTGAATGCGTAACCCTTCGAGTGTTAGTCGCGTCCTCTCTCTCCTCTCTATATCTAAAATCTTAACATTATCGAAGTCCGCTGTATGGCATTTGCTGGTTAGGTGCTCAGCAATAGCAGTAGTCGTTTTCATTATAATACTCGTTTTCTTAAATAATACTCTGGCCTAAAATCACTAATAATTTTTTTTTTTTTTACTTAACGGATTGGTTCTCGCGGTAAATGAAGACATTACGAAGTACTTGCTGTCAGAAAGAATCGGCCCATTTGCACCTTGACAGCCATGTCACTGTTGACGGGTATAATTTCGACACTGTAAAGGATTTCGTCTATTTTGAAGCCAGCATTAACAGAAAAAACAATGTCAGATTAGAAATCAATCGGAAAATGTCTTAGGCAAACAAGTGCTACTTTGAACTGAGTAGGCAACTGAAAAGTAAAGTCCCATCCCGACGAACAAAAATCACTCTGTACAAGTCACTCATCATGCCTGTCGTGCTCTATGGCTCGGGAATCATTGAGTGTCGCGAGAAGATGGCTCTTGGAGTGTTGAGAGAAGTTTTCCGGAAGATTTATGGTCGGGCACGTGATGCCGACGGCGAGTATCGAAGGATAATCCAGCGGGTTAGTGGGTTAGAATATACCCGCGGTAGGTATGCCTGTCGTATGAGGCGACTAAAATACCAAATAGATTCAAGTTGTGTAGCGCTACCCTTTCAAGGGGTTGCCAGCGTAACATATAGCTTCTCCAAACCCAATTGTCAACCTCACCTATACGTGGCGAATCCTATTTCATTAACAGCCGAGGCTCTGGCGACCCCGAACTCCTCATAGATCTAGGAGGTGGGAGGGCAGAATGGCCTAGAAGGTCCCATGTGGTCATAACAAATCGTTCCCGAGGTGGTACCGGAACGTACCGGATCTGCATCCGGCAAAGGACCATCAACTCGATAACACTCCCCAAGGCCTTCGGAAAGTGTCCTTATCGCTACAACTACATCAAAGAGGTATAGTGATGAACAGTATGAGCTTTAACACTTTTTCATGCAGAGCGAGTTTTGAGCTGCATAGGCAACTGCTACATAAAAACACATTTGTACTGAATTAAAGAATTATTAAAGGATGCGATGGAAGCAGCATCATGCGATGTTTATTGCAGTGTGCATGAAAGAAATTGTTCTGGTGCAGATAGTGTGATTCATGGCTCTATTTGAATGTTTCGCTATAATGAGGTGAAATGTGTACATTGTTCTTCAATGTTGTGTTCATCTGCGCCGCCAAACATCAGACATATAAAACAACGTAGCTAGATCGACTATGTCGCGACACGCGGAAGGCACATGCTTTAATTCTTTTTGATATCCGCAGGATTCGAGAATCAATATCAAAACGGGTCACTATCTCGTCATAGCCAAAATCAGCCCTTGCTATTGAGCTGCAAAACGTGCATCCTGAAACAGCAGTTAAGCAGAAACATAAAATAGTTAAAACATGTATTAGAATTATTATTAATAAACATCTTGCCATTATTTTCGACGGAAATATTAAAAGTCAAACAATTTCGTTTAATATAAAATGTTTTATATAACAAATTTTACGCATTTGAGTTATAGAAAAGTCAACTCAAAATAGAATTGGAGAAAAAAGTGATGCCTTTGCATACTTTTCCAGGAAAATTGATTTGAATGGTTTTTACTACAATTTTTCCTCTGAATGAAAAAGTAGTTTCGCAAAGAGGCAAACTGCGTTTCAGAGAGCGATTTCAAGATGGCGGATTAGAAAGAGAAGCTGCTAACGTCAGTCACCTTGTAATTGCATCATGGTTCACAACGATAATTAAACCTTTCAATTTCTTAAACAAAAATAGAGACGCGCAGCAAAAATTTCAATTGGCAAAACAGCTGACGTCGAAAATTCGAAATTCCTATTCCCCAATTATTGTTCTCCCTAGGAGAGAAGAATTTTCCGCACATCCCAAGGCAGCCGGTTCTATGTACCGGAACGACTCGGGATTTTTCCCGACCAAGGGCTTTCATTTCAGTGTAACCCCATTTAATTTGTTGCGTCCCTCCCAAAAATTGTCATCCTCCCAGCAGCTCCTTGCAGCGGGACTGCGCCATACTCTCCTGCTCCGGGGAGGAATCGAAATCCGGGTCCGTCTCCTGACCCCGGTCCTGAGAAATAGTTTTTCTGCGTTTGCCGGAAAAGAATCTTTTTAGGACGGTCATACCCTTGTCAGTGTGTCACGTGCAAGGGATGGTTGCATCGGACAGGTTGTTCTGGGCTAGATCCCAAAACTGGACGTCCTCAAAACTTGTATAAATCTTTTGCGGCTCCTTGATGTTCACGCCCAAGGGCGTCCCCTAGTCTACGCCTCAGGGCCCCCCTTACTACCTTCCAGCAGCTCTGCTGCTCAGCGAGCCACAAGAAGTACCCGCTGCTGTTCGCGCCCTACGGCGCCGCCAGCTCATACGGCGGCCGCTCACACTAATAACTACAATCTCCGTAGTGAAGTCGGTAGCAATGCCCAACCCGCCCCCGTTTTCTTCCACCCCTCTTTTCCGGCAGCAATCGTGTAGGTCAGGGAAACATACTCTTAGTCCCTACCACCTTTTGCAACGTTTGCCAGCACAGAATATATATGTTTACGTCATCCGCCCAATGCAGCTCCTGCCTTGGACGGTGCCACTTTCCTAGATGTTCTGGTCTCCGCGGCGGCAACCCCCCGATGGACTTCATTGCGCCATGTTGCCAGACCGCAAACCGAATTACACCGGATACCCCAATGCTTACACAGGGACGTCCAGTCCCAGGTCCACAACAGCAATTGCGTCCTGGCCTCCCACAACTCATGTGTAGTCACCCGTCACTTACTCCTAGAGTAACAGCAGGGATGAGATGTTGGCGGATCAAATAGAAGAAACGACGTTCTGCACAATAAACGGCGACGCCCCAACTAGTATGGTAGGAAGCTGCCACAGTTCGCCAGATATATCAATCGTGACCTCGTAAACTGCGTCAACTGGCAGCCGATGGTAACATTGGCATCCGACCACCTGCCAATAATTATTTCGCTCGAGAGTACCGCGGACTTCATCGTCACCGAAAAACGCACTTTCATAAACTTTATAAAAGGAAAGTGGGGTGAATACAAATCGTTTACAGACAACGGCTTTGCTGCCCTCCCTTTACCGACTGATGCTCGCCAAGGGGAGCGTGCTTTCCGCAAGGTCATTGAATCCGCCTCGGCTCGCTTTATTCCCGCCAGAAGAATTCCCGAAATTCGGCCTCATTTTTCGGCGGAGGGCGCAAATTTAGCGAGAGAACGTGCCCTTATAAGACAGCTCGATCCCGGAACCCCCAAATAAGGGATATAAACCAACGCATCAGATTGCTTGTGGATGTACACAAGCGGGCGAAATGGGAGGAGCATCTAAGCGGTTGTAACCTCTCTGCCGGTGTAGGTAAGCTTTGGTCCATCGTAAAGTCCCTATCGAATCCGACCAAGCACAACAAGAAAATTTCCATCGCCTTTGGCGATAAAGTGCTGTCGGATGCGAAAAAATGCGCGAGCGCTTTTTGCCGACAATATATAAAGCATTCTACGGTTGACAAAGTAAGACGGAGGGCCAACAGACGCGCACATAAACATAAATTCAGTGCGTCCCCAATTACCATCACCGCCAAAGAGGTTGAGGATGCCATCGGTAATGCTAAACCATCTAAAGCTGTGGGCCCAGACGGCATAGCCATGCCGATGCTTAAAGGCCTAGGAAAAGAGGGTTTCAAATATTTAGCGCATGTCTTCAACCGGTCCCTTTCCACCTTTGTCATTCCCGAAAAATGGAAAATGGCCAAGGTGGTCCCGCTACTAAAGCCTGGGAAACCAGCTAACATAGGAGATTCATGTCGCCCGATATCTCTCCTATCGCCAGTAGCCAAGACATTTGAAGCCATTTTGCTCCCCTAATTCAAAGCAAAATTGCAACTAGCCTGTCATCAGCATGGCTTTAGAAAACTTCATAGGACAACCACGGCGCTAAATGCCATTAGCACCCAGATAAATTGCGGTTTAAATCAAAACCCCCAACATAGAACAGTACTCGTTGCACTAGACTTATCAAAAGCTTTTGATACGGTCAACCATGGCACGTTACTGCAAGACCTGGAAGGTTCTACATCAAAACCAAGAAGAATTAAACAAGGGTGCCAAAGGGTGGTGTCCCATCCCGACTTTTGTTTAACTTCTACATATCAAAGTTACCTTCGCCACCAGAAGGAGTTACTATCGTTTCCTACGCCGATGACTGCACAATAATGACCACAGGCCCAGGCCCACAGATCGATGAGCTTTGCAATAAAATAAACGGCTTCCTGCCTGATCTCTCGTTTTTTCACCTCGTGAAACCTGACATTATCATCGACTAAATCAGCGGCGACCTTATTTACCATGGACGTCCCAAATGTCGACAATTTTGAACATCCACGTCAATGGCACTACGCTACCGACTGTCTTACATCCCAAAATTTTGGGTGTGACGTTTGATCCGGATCTACATTTTGGTTAGCATGCAGCCGCAATTGTACCGAAAATCCAGAGCCGTAATAAAATCCTCAAATCTCTTGCTGGCAGTACTGGGGTAAAAGATAAAGAAACGCTCGTTACTACTTACAAAGCAATTGGCCAGCCGATTGCATGCTTCGCGTCCCCAATATGGTCGCCAAGCCTAAAGACTACTCACTGGAAGAAGCTACAGGCCTGCCAAAATACCGCCCTCAGAACCGCCACGGGTTGTCTTCACTGAAAGAAATGGTGCTAGTAAAATCAACAAATCTTCTATGTTGTTCTTGACTTAACGGAGATTCGGTGAAATTGGCCGAATTATGGTTAATTCGACCGAGTTCTTTGTCAAGCGAACAAATTAGTTTAGTCATTTCAACAGAAGAGAAATTGTCGCTCTTACGTTAACAAAATTATGTAAAACTGACAGATTCCTAATCAATCTAACTGATTTTTCTGTTAACACAACTGATCTTACAGGTCATTTCAACAGCGAACAACAGTCAATACATGAGCAAAATTCAAAGAGAATTTTACGCTCACTGCGCTTTCTACTTTGTACTTATGACGATGGTGCCACTTGTTAAAAAAAAACACCAAAACAAGAAAACCACCCAATCGAAAAAACACACAAATTGGGAAAACTAGTTTTTCAGTTATCAATACAAAACAAAAAACCCTTTTTTGAATTTAATGTGCATAACACTGCAAAAAATTATGCGATACCGGAACACCTATTTATCGGGTACAATTTTGCAACTTCTCCTCCAAGCGAAATGCAAAATTGCGCCCTCTTGTTGCAAAAGTTTTGTTTGAACGAACAGGATTTTTCCAAAATTAGTAACATTTTGTTCAAGTTTTTACGAATTTTCACTCACGCGAACGAATCTAATAAAGCATGTTTTGGAATCGTTTCAAAAAAAGTGTTACGAGAATTAAACTTGCCGAATTACATGTGTAGTTACTCCAATGGTGAATTACCTTCCAGCGATTTCATTCTTTACCTTTCTATAGCTTACAAGTTCTCTATCTAAAATTTTATGTCAAACAAGTTTTGTTCGAATTTTCGCTAGAGCATATACTAACCCATGTGTGAATGAGTATGTAACATATATACATATATATATAACATGCGTATTTATGTATTCACATATTTACGTATATGTATGGCAACATACGTTCGTACAAAGCTTTGGATGGTGATTCGGAACAAATTTTGTTTATTTGAATTCAGATTTAAGTTATTATTTTAATTAATATTACTAAATATAGCAATAAAACCATTAGAAATGAAATGTACTTATGCATAATTTATACAAATAAAAAAAAAACTACGTAAGTTTAAAAATATATTTATCCGGCTTTTATTTTTACCACAGGTATTAATGTCATGTGTTGCGGCCACCGTGGTGTGATGGTAGCGTGCTCCGCCTATCACACCGTATGCCCTGGGTTCAACTCCCGGGCAAAGCAACATCAAAATTTTAGAAATAAGATTTTTCAATTAGAAGAAAATTTTTCTAAGCGGGGTCGCCCCTCGGCAGTGTTTGGCAAGCACTCCGGGTGTATTTCTGCCATGAAAAGCTCTCAGTGAAAACTCATCTGCTTTGCAGATGCCGTTCGGAGTCGGCATAAAACATGTAGGTCCCGTCCGGCCAATTTGTAGGGAAAATCAAGAGGAGCACGACGCAAATTGGAAGAGAAGCTCGGCCTTAGATCTCTTCGGAGGTAATCGCGCCTTACATTTATTTTTTTTTTTTTTTTTATTAATGTCATAGGTATGAACAGAAAACTCTGTTGATGTAAAAGTTTACGCTATTAATCTAGAAAAAACAGAAATATCTGTTATTTCAATAGATTTCACTGTCATTGGAATGGAAGCAGAACGTGTGTTATAAATTATGGAAGAATAGCCAAACTCAACACTATTCCTAAGCTATTTGAGCTGATTATCACAAAACAGATTGCTTTTAGAGTATCTTTATTAATTGACTTTTAACAACATGGCTTTTCCAAGGGTAAATCAACGGTGTCCAACTTGCTCGAGTTTACAACCTTTTTATCCAACAGTTTTAAGACTAATTGTGAAGTTGATGTTATTTATACTGATTTTAGTAAGGCATTTGATAAAGTTTCTCATTCTATACTTTTATTCAAACTTGACCCAGCCAGCATTTTTTGAAAATTTTGATCAAAAAATATTCAAATATCATACCCCCAGATGATTAAAAACGTTCAAATTTAAAAGCATTTTCTGTTCGAAAATTAACGTATCGTCGGGAGAAAAATGTACCATAAATGTGATTATTCTTGAATAATCTTTTATGATTCATATTTCGAAACGCTTTTTGTTCATATCTGATATCATTGTAAAATTGGGCTTTAATTGTTTTAGAGTAATATTTGAATGCTTTTCACGGTCATTTTCTGATCATATTCGTGAACATATTTCAATCATTTTGGTTGAGATTTTTGAATCATTTTTGAATGCGATTATCATGCATTTATTCTTCATATCTCATACAAAATAAGATACTACATGCTAATCTTATTTCATCACGGGAAGAAAGCATGCGGAAGTGAGCATCAGCTGTGATTGTCAACATCTTAAAATACGATATGGTACGGGATGTTGAAGCCATATCCAGGTACATATGTCAAGAGAGTTTCACTTACCTGTGGTTCAAATAGTTCACAACTTTTGTATTGTCCAACTATTTATGTATTTTCTGGGAAACCGAAGGTGGAGAAATGGTTGGGGAAACCTTCGGGCAAGATCAGCATTTGCATTACATTGTCTTGAAGAATGTGTTAATAATAAAAATTTTATATACATATTTTTTCTGAACTTCATGAATCATGATTGAAAAAATGTGTGTATGTGAAAAAATAAGATTTTCAATGAAAAGTAAAATTTTAACAAGTATAAAATTCATTATTCAGTCAACAAAGATTGTCAGAAAAGATTCAGAAAGCTGAATGAAAAGTGATTAAAATTTTTGATCACCTAAAGTAATCATATTTGATTCAAATATGATTCCAAAATGTGATTGAAAAACTATATTCAGTTTTTGATCATCAAAAGTATTCATATTTGATTATTTCTTTTGTTCAGTTGTATGATAACTCATTATTTAGTCAGAAAGAGTAATCAAATTGTATTGAAATGTAGGGAAATTCAAAATTTAATCACCTAAATGCTGAGTGGGGATCGGTTAGGATTTCCTCCTTTGCTTCTATCTTGGGTTTCTTCTTATGTGAAGGAAAGAAAACAAACAGTTATATTTAAAAATTGTTGGTCTCGGTTCGTAAACGTAACTTCTGGTGTTCCTCAAGGCAGCCATCTTGATCCGGTTTTGTTCCTGTTGTTCATTAATGACCTTCCTAGTGTTTTGAAGAGCCGCAAGCCGTTGATGTACGCTGATGATGTCAAACTTGTAAAGCCTATCCGCTCACCCGTGGATAGGGCATTTCTTCAGGCTGATCTAAATGGTCTAGGTGACTGGTGTAATGTAAACGCCATGTCACTAAACCTAACTAAATGTAAGTTCATGTGTTTTACAAGGAAGTCCTTCCAATCCCATGATTATGTTATTGGCGACTATGTAATCAAGCAAGTCACTAATTTTATGGATTTAGGCGTTACAATGGACCCAAAACTCGATTTCAAACTTCATATTAAATCTTGCGTGAATAGCGCTAAAGGTACTTTGGCTTTCGTTAAACGTTGGTCTAAAGAATTTAAAACTCTTTTTATATCATTGGTCAGACCTACTTTGGAATATGCTTCAATAATTTGGAATCCGCGTTATCAGGTTCATTTTGACAAGCTGGAATCGGTCCACAAACAATTTTTGCTTTTCGGTTTAAAACACTTACCATGGGATCCTTCTAAAAATCGTCCCCCCTATTGCAGCCGGTTAAAACTAATACAGCTGCCCACATTGCAGAGCCGCAGGGAGATAATTGGTGTCTTATTTATTGTTAAATTAATAAGAGGATCAATAAATAGTCCATTTTTGCTTAGTGAAATTAAGTTTAACGTTCCTATTAGGCCATCTAGACATTTTCAGTCAATTTTAGTAGCTACATGCAGGTCGAATTATGAAATGTACGAACCACTTCGCTGTTTATGTCGTGATTTTAATAAACACTGTAAAAATTTAGACGTCTGCGACTCGTTTCTTGGTATCAAGAAATACCTTTTAACTACATTAAATTTGTAACTCGAAATGAAGCAAAGAACGCTAAACCGTGATATACTCTGTTCAACCCTCTGTTTCAAATATGAAGTACCAGTGACTTGAAACTTGTTTGCAAAATTGCGTTGTGATCATTATTTTTATATGTATGCAATCAAATTTAGGTACTCTGTATAAATTCTATTCTGTATATATTTTATCTACTATTAATTTGCTTTATTGTCAATTTCATAAAAAATTATTTAATAGCTCCTTCATGAGTACATTTTAACACATTTACAACATTTTAACTTTTGCTTACTTCTAAGTTTTTAACTGAAATTGTTTGTAATACCTATAATATAAAATTTTAAGATGGACCAGGGACCGAGATATTTTTGAAAATCTATTTAGAATATGTCCGTTAGGTGGCATACGGGTCAATATAATCACAAACATGTATAAGAGATTTGGAATCTTTTGATCGGTTTTGATGTATCATCCTGGAAAACTAGAGGCTTGAAATCTTGAGCGTATCCAGAAGCCAAATACATATAACAAGAAAATCCTCTACGGGACGCTCGCATCGTTGCGTTTAGAAATATGCGTCAAAACGCATCGACAAATGTGCCCGCAAATGTCAGTCTTGATCGACTTTAAATTAAAAAGGAGGATGGGGAATGGTCACACAGTAGTGAAGAGTCCCTGGTGCCACTACAAAACACACATTTCCCATGTTGTAGTTGTTGTTGTTGTAGCAATAACGCCACGGGAAAATTTTATAATAGCACCCCCTTCATATAAAAAAGTTTTTTTTATGGTGAAAGAGGGGGCTTTCCTGATCACAAATATATATAACTTAAAGTGCGCATACTTATAGTTTACAAGTTATTTGTTGTTAAAGTTTGCAAATTCGGCAAATTTCTTACTTTCACTTACAATTTACACATCTATCAAAACCTTTATCCACATACATATCTATATAAATTGGCAACGATATACTTAAATTGCATTTTTGTATATTTCACATATCCTTTTTGCATTTTTTTACTTAATATAAATGTTTTTATTACATCAATCGCGCTTTTGTAGCAACATGCACATTTATATATACATATATATTGTTACGAATTTGCTGCAAATCCTCTTATTTGCCCTCTTGCTAGGTTCGTATCGCTAAACTGTTGAATAAATAACTCCAATATTGAATAATGGAAAAATTGCCTTTATTGAAGTACTTCACAATAACACTCAAACTGTGCAACGAATAGCTTAATAACCAAACTGATAGCTTAAATGAAAACTGACTTTCAAGATAATACTGCTATTGCTCGCTAGATATCGTCTTAGTCGTAACTGCTTGACAACTCAAATCAAACTGAATTTCAGCGCCTCTACATCTGCGGCCTTTTATACTCTCTGGTTTCCTTGATCTTCTAGAATCTACTTGCATTGTCCATGAGCTCTCAAACTTCTCAGCTATAACTAAAATTGCACGATTTTATACATCTTCTAGGCGCTTCCAGAATCTACTAGTCCAGTAGCTCTCAAACTTCTCAGCTGTAACTACAATTGGACAATTTTATAGTTTTTCTCATTGCATACTTATAGGAGTATCTCAGATATATGCATTTATTTGTGCATTGACTCTTCGCTGCTCGTATACGTACATGGTACATATATGTAGACGCGGTTATTGTTTCGTTTATGTAGATACATAATGATTGAATTATTGATGTGCATTCACGTCACTGCTTAGCATCGGCTTAGAGACGATAGCATCGCTCAGTGCTGATAACATTCGTTACACTGCCCTCCACCTAAGTCTGATCGTCCCGATCAGACAAATCTCCCGATCTAAACGTCGCTTGCATCTCCAAATGTACCACTCTTCTACTCCGTGGTTTCTCAATGGTTTGTATGCGGTAGATGGTATCACTGATCTTCTTCACAACCTTGTACGGGCCTTCCCAACTGCACCGAAATTTGGATGGAACACCTTTCCGCCGGTTAGGGTTGTATAACAGTACCAAATCTCCCGCCAAGAAACCTTTCGAATTATTGTTCTGATGGTACCTGTGTTTCATCGTACTACTGAATACCCTGGTTCGTTCCTTCACACTCTGTTGTTTGGCCGATGAACTACTTCGTAGAGCTTGGGTGGACGGATTTGCTTTGCATAATCAGTATCGTTCCCACGTTTCCCCACAGTAGTGCGCTCTGGCTTGAAACTACCCTCGCATTCTTTCTCGGAAATTCGTTGCTTAGTTTTCTTGCGTCTTTTAGGTTTTGTCAATGCCAGTGTTTCTCTCGCAGGTACTTTTGATTTTGATTTATTTGGCCCATTCGATCTATCAACCTTTGCCTTTGACTTTCGTGGTCTTTGTCGAGTCTTTTCCACCAGTACCCGATTACTGCTGAACCCTTTTTCCAAAGTAAAGTTAAGTGGTATGTCCTGGTTCTAATAGCGCATAATTTTTCTCTGCATATCGATCCTGACGTCATGGTCAACCAAGAAGTCCACTCCCAATATGACTTCATCAACGATCTCCGCCACAACGAATTTGTGTAGAATCATGACTTTTCCAATTAATACCTCACATACCACTTCGCCTTGGACTTGATTATACTCACCTGTGACCGTACGCAACCTTGCTCCAGGTAATGACTTTACTCTCCTGTAGACCAAATCAGATCGAATCAAGGAATGAGCTGCCACCGTATCTACAGTCAGTACACGCTCTTTACCATCCACATTCCCTCTGATGGTAAGACTGCTTGATTTCCTTCCAATCTGCGTCACAGATATCACAGGACATTCAATAGCCGGGCAAGTTTTCGTTCTTTACATCCGACACGCTCTTGTTCATTTCCGCCAGCTTTGCGTTTACGGCCACCCACATTGTTGGAACTATTAGGACCAAGATCGCAATGACGTGCAATGTGACCTGGGTTGCCGCACTTGAAACATTTAATAACTCCGGCATTCTTCTGTTGAGATCCCTTCAGTGCTTCCAAAATTGTGTCTACCCACTCTGGCCTTTCCACTTCCACACGATGAGCTTTGTATGCTGGTTTACTCAATAGTGAGGCCGTTTCCTGAGTCAATGCATGTGATACCGTTTCATCAAATGTGAGCTTTGGGTTCGCTTGGGTTTTTAACTGAAATTGTCAAGCGTTTAATTAAATACTGTTTAAATATTACTTTAAGATTGATTACTGCTTATGTTGTTTATATCGTGTATTACATCTGAGAACTAAGTGTCGGTATATCTGGTCTGTATAATTGTTTAATTTGTAGACTGATAAATAAATAAATAAATAATTAAATAAATTGTCATTTCGACAACAAACACTGTTAATTTAACAGTTTACGCTGGTTATTTCGAATGAACAGAAATCCCTTTCATATTAACAGTTTTGATTGGTATTCTTAGAGCGACAGTAATAGTTGTTAATTTAACTATGGGTAAAGTGTAATGAAACAACTTTTTTTGTTTATTTGACTACTAAAACGGTAAATTACGAATCAACGATTTGTGCGCAGTTGATTCAACATTTTATTGCGATGGATAAAAATTGACAAAAATTTCGGTTGAATTGGCCCGTATTTCGGCTGATTTTACCAGACTTTTTCTTTCAGTGTTCTTATGTCCCCAGAACACCATCTACATAATGAGGCGAGAATACTCCCCATTAAGGTGAGAAATGAAATGCTAACCAAACAGTTTCTGTTGAATACCCAGAAACCTGGGCATCCCAACAGACATCTGATTGATGAGCCTTCACCGCCTAGGGGCTTAAAGAGTCATCTCCATAAACATAATGAGGAAATACGGCACCTGAGAACATAGCCGTACGAAGCCAAAAAACACAAGCAGGTCCTCAGTGAACTCCACAAACATGCGTCGGACCTCTATGTCAGGATTGCCCGGTGAATCCTGTACTCAAAGAACAATACCCTAAACTTGCAGAACAGGAACGCACATTCCCTAGGAAACGCGAGTCACTATAGCTCAACTTCGATCTGGATACTGTAACAGGTTAAACTCTTACCTGTCCAGAATCAATCCCGACACACAAAATGTACGCCCTGCTTGCAATGTGTCCTCACATGACACCAACCATCTCTTCAATTGTAATGTGAAACCAACCCCTCTAAAGCCGCTCTTATTATGGTCCACCCCTGTTGAAACAGCAAGTTTCCTTGGACTCCAGTTAGAGGATATTGATGATTGGTCACACCTGTTGGATGCGGCGAAGCACTGCTATAACAACATCGGTCATATGTATCCCAAAGACTACAGGCCCATTAGCTTAACATAATTTCCGTTCAAAGCCTTTGAAAGACTGATAGCTGTGTACATAAAGTTCAACGTGGATGGAAAACTGATCTCCACAAGGCAACATGCGTACACCAGAGGAAAGTGGGTAGACTCGGCACTGCATAGGGACTTGGAATATAAGAAGTACGCCTTAGGAGTCTTCTTAGATATTGTCAGGGCTTCCACCAATGTATCCAAACATGCGATGATGCTGGGATGTAGGTGCGGTGTATGTGGGGTCTATCGGCCTCTCTCTCTCATTGTATATTAACAGCGATTGTGAAGCTATGAAACTTAGTTTGGTGGACGGCACCACTAAAAGCACCTACTTCAAAAAATTAGAGGAGATATTAAGGCTATCAATGCTTAGCATAATGGGAGCCCTGAAAACAACCCCGCTCCGGGGGAAGCTTAAGCGCAGACAATATGCCCACAGTAGTATAACGCCACGAAATATTTGGCGAGTAGACTTCCTACCTATCTGCGCTTCAGGGGGTCTCTTAGAGCCACAAAGAAATGGAAGGTTGGCTCAAAGGTACTCAAATGGTAGACGAAGCGATACACGTGCACACCGATGGTTCCAAAGTAATGGAAGGAGTGGGGACTGCGGTATAATGAGCTGATCCGAAACACAAGAAACACTGGAGGAAAATAGCTTAGAGTGCAGCCGCGTAAATTTTTACATTGACAGCCAAGCGGTAATTGAGGTATGTAATAATCGCTTATAGCAAAAAGTGAATCTGAAAGTGTGTCAAAGTGTGAGCAATCCCTAAAAAGAATGGGGACATCTATATTGGGTTCCAGGGCATATAGGTATAGATGATAACCAAAAAAGGTGATAGCTGTATAGAGGGTTACACTGGAATGACAGCCCTTGGTCGGGAAAAATCCCCGTCGGTCCGGTACATGGAACCGGCTGCCTTGGGAAGCGATATTGAACATCCACGTCGATGGTAACACGCCACCGACTGTCTTACACCCAAAAATCTTGGGTGTGACGTTCGATCAGGATCTACATTTTGGAGAGCATGCAACCGCAATTGTTCCTAAAATCCAGAGCCGCAATAATCCTCAAATCTCTTGCCGGAAGCACTTGGGGTAAAGACAAAGAAACACTCATTACCACTTACAAAGCAGTTGGCCGGCCGATTGCATGCTACGCGTCCCCGATATGGTCGCCAAGCCTAAAGGTTACTCACTGGAAGAAAATACAGGCCTGCCAAAATACTGCCCTCAGAACCGCCACGGGCTGTCTTCTTATGTCCCCAGAACACCACCTACACAATGAGGCAAGCGTTCTCCCCATTAGGGAGAGAAATTAAATGCTGAAGAAACAGTTTCTGTTAAATACCCAGAAACCTGGGCATCCCAACATACACCTGATTGATGAGGCTACACTCTCCAGGGGCTTAAGGGGTCATCTCCATAATCATTATGAGGAAACACGGCAACAAACAGGCGTCGGACCTCTATACCAGGAATTGCCCGGCGTATCCAGTACTTAAAGAAAAATACCCAGAACTAGCAGAAGAGGAACGCACTCTCCCTAGGGAAACGCGTGTCACTCTAGCTCAACTTCGATCAGGCTACTGTAACAGGTTAAACTCTTACCTATCCACAATCAACCCGACATACAAAATGTATGTCCTGCTTGCAATGTGTCTCCACATGACACCAACCATCTCTTCAATTGAGATATTGAAAAAATTCATTTGGAGCATATGGAATCTTGCGACCCATACTTGAGTAACTTCCAGTAGAGCTTGAAACTAGGAAGATACTTCAGAACCCGATTTCAACTCAACATGGAGAAGCAATTATTTGTCTAGGTGGAACCGTGGTATTTAAAAAAATTCCTCCAAACTTGGGAATTTTTCTTTCCAGTTTGAAGTAATTTCCCGATAACCTAGATACCTGAAACTTTGAACATTGTTTTGGCACTCATTAGTTTGTAATACCTATAATATAAAATTTTAAGATGGACCAGGGACCGAGATATTTTTGAAAATCTATTTAGAATATGTCCGTTAGGTGGCATACGGGTCAATATAATCACAAACATGTATAAGAGATTTGGAATCTTTTGATCGGTTTTGATGTATCATCCTGGAAAACTAGAGGCTTGAAATCTTGAGCGTATCCAGAAGCCAAATACATATAACAAGAAAATCCTCTACGGGACGCTCGCATCGTTGCGTTTAGAAATATGCGTCAAAACGCATCGACAAATGTGCCCGCAAATGTCAGTCTTGATCGACTTTAAATTAAAAAGGAGGATGGGGAATGGTCACACAGTAGTGAAGAGTCCCTGGTGCCACTACAAAACACACATTTCCCATGTTGTAGTTGTTGTTGTTGTAGCAATAACGCCACGGGAAAATTTTATAATAGCACCCCCTTCATATAAAAAAGTTTTTTTTATGGTGAAAGAGGGGGCTTTCCTGATCACAAATATATATAACTTAAAGTGCGCATACTTATAGTTTACAAGTTATTTGTTGTTAAAGTTTGCAAATTCGGCAAATTTCTTACTTTCACTTACAATTTACACATCTATCAAAACCTTTATCCACATACATATCTATATAAATTGGCAACGATATACTTAAATTGCATTTTTGTATATTTCACATATCCTTTTTGCATTTTTTTACTTAATATAAATGTTTTTATTACATCAATCGCGCTTTTGTAGCAACATGCACATTTATATATACATATATATTGTTACGAATTTGCTGCAAATCCTCTTATTTGCCCTCTTGCTAGGTTCGTATCGCTAAACTGTTGAATAAATAACTCCAATATTGAATAATGGAAAAATTGCCTTTATTGAAGTACTTCACAATAACACTCAAACTGTGCAACGAATAGCTTAATAACCAAACTGATAGCTTAAATGAAAACTGACTTTCAAGATAATACTGCTATTGCTCGCTAGATATCGTCTTAGTCGTAACTGCTTGACAACTCAAATCAAACTGAATTTCAGCGCCTCTACATCTGCGGCCTTTTATACTCTCTGGTTTCCTTGATCTTCTAGAATCTACTTGCATTGTCCATGAGCTCTCAAACTTCTCAGCTATAACTAAAATTGCACGATTTTATACATCTTCTAGGCGCTTCCAGAATCTACTAGTCCAGTAGCTCTCAAACTTCTCAGCTGTAACTACAATTGGACAATTTTATAGTTTTTCTCATTGCATACTTATAGGAGTATCTCAGATATATGCATTTATTTGTGCATTGACTCTTCGCTGCTCGTATACGTACATGGTACATATATGTAGACGCGGTTATTGTTTCGTTTATGTAGATACATAATGATTGAATTATTGATGTGCATTCACGTCACTGCTTAGCATCGGCTTAGAGACGATAGCATCGCTCAGTGCTGATAACATTCGTTACACTGCCCTCCACCTAAGTCTGATCGTCCCGATCAGACAAATCTCCCGATCTAAACGTCGCTTGCATCTCCAAATGTACCACTCTTCTACTCCGTGGTTTCTCAATGGTTTGTATGCGGTAGATGGTATCACTGATCTTCTTCACAACCTTGTACGGGCCTTCCCAACTGCACCGAAATTTGGATGGAACACCTTTCCGCCGGTTAGGGTTGTATAACAGTACCAAATCTCCCGCCAAGAAACCTTTCGAATTATTGTTCTGATGGTACCTGTGTTTCATCGTACTACTGAATACCCTGGTTCGTTCCTTCACACTCTGTTGTTTGGCCGATGAACTACTTCGTAGAGCTTGGGTGGACGGATTTGCTTTGCATAATCAGTATCGTTCCCACGTTTCCCCACAGTAGTGCGCTCTGGCTTGAAACTACCCTCGCATTCTTTCTCGGAAATTCGTTGCTTAGTTTTCTTGCGTCTTTTAGGTTTTGTCAATGCCAGTGTTTCTCTCGCAGGTACTTTTGATTTTGATTTATTTGGCCCATTCGATCTATCAACCTTTGCCTTTGACTTTCGTGGTCTTTGTCGAGTCTTTTCCACCAGTACCCGATTACTGCTGAACCCTTTTTCCAAAGTAAAGTTAAGTGGTATGTCCTGGTTCTAATAGCGCATAATTTTTCTCTGCATATCGATCCTGACGTCATGGTCAACCAAGAAGTCCACTCCCAATATGACTTCATCAACGATCTCCGCCACAACGAATTTGTGTAGAATCATGACTTTTCCAATTAATACCTCACATACCACTTCGCCTTGGACTTGATTATACTCACCTGTGACCGTACGCAACCTTGCTCCAGGTAATGACTTTACTCTCCTGTAGACCAAATCAGATCGAATCAAGGAATGAGCTGCCACCGTATCTACAGTCAGTACACGCTCTTTACCATCCACATTCCCTCTGATGGTAAGACTGCTTGATTTCCTTCCAATCTGCGTCACAGATATCACAGGACATTCAATAGCCGGGCAAGTTTTCGTTCTTTACATCCGACACGCTCTTGTTCATTTCCGCCAGCTTTGCGTTTACGGCCACCCACATTGTTGGAACTATTAGGACCAAGATCGCAATGACGTGCAATGTGACCTGGGTTGCCGCACTTGAAACATTTAATAACTCCGGCATTCTTCTGTTGAGATCCCTTCAGTGCTTCCAAAATTGTGTCTACCCACTCTGGCCTTTCCACTTCCACACGATGAGCTTTGTATGCTGGTTTACTCAATAGTGAGGCCGTTTCCTGAGTCAATGCATGTGATACCGTTTCATCAAATGTGAGCTTTGGGTTCGCGTATGTAGCTCGCTTCGTATGCCATTTCTAAAACTCTGGATTTTTACCCTCTCGGTGTATTCCACGGGTGCGTCCGCATTTGCGAGATGAGCCAACCTTTCAACATCCGAGGCAAACTCCTGCAATGTTTCATTCGCTCTTTGGTATCGGTTTTGCAACTCAATTTGGAATATCTGTTTTCTATGCTCGCTTCCATAACGTCGTTCTACAGCAGCCATCAATGCTTCATAATTGTTCCGCTCTCCTTCGGGAATCGTCTGTAGGATTTCCGCTGCTGGCCCCTTCAATGCCACGAACAGTGCAGCAACTTTATTTTCCGCATTCCAGTTGTTCACTGCTGCGGTCTTCTCAAACTGTAGCTTGAAGACCTGGAAAGGAACAGAACCGTCAAAAGATGGAGTTTTTACCTTCGTATTACTCGCTGAAGCTGCCGGCCGATTAAGTTGCAATTCCTGTATGATGAATTTCATATCAAATCCAATATGCGTTGAATCCGACACCCTCAGAATTTGATGAAATTTTGCATGGGGTTACATCTTACCCACCCAAACACAACCTCATTTTTAGAAATTTCATTTTCGAAAAATTGTGGGCGTGGCAAGGCATCGAAATATCCGAAAATATTAGAAAAATTACGATAATAGGTACTTTTAAAGTGTGATTGCTACAGAATGGCTTTACCGATTTCAAAGATCTTCATACCATTAGAAAGGTATTGAAATAAGCTTTCAAAAAAATACACTGTAAAAATTTTTTAGTACACTGAAAAAAAATGTTTTTTAAATAAAATTTAAAACTGAAAAAACACTTCAAAGATCAAGCGATTTTGAAAAATAAAATTTTATTTTAGAAAGGTCTATTTAATATATATAACATATCTGAAAACTAAAATGGGGTTTTTTTTTTAATTTATTTAAGTAAATGCATCTCTTGGTTACTTTCTCATATTTGGATATCACACGTAAATTAATCAACCAATTTGAAAAATTTTTATACCGTTAGAAAGGTATTAAAATCACCTTTGAAAACATATACTGTAAAGATTCTATATTACACTGAAAGAAAAAAAAATTTTTAATTTTTTTTTACATTTTTTTTTTTTTCAAACTGGGAAAACACTTCAAAGACCAAGCGATTTAAAAAAAATTTTTTTATAAAGATCGATTTAATATAAAAGCTAGATTGGTGTTTTTTTTTCTTTTAAAAAAATTTTTTTTTAAATCGCTTGGTCTTTGAAGTGTTTTCCCCAGTTTCAAAAAAAAAAATGTAGAAAAAAATAAAAAAAATTTTGTTTCTTTCAGTGTAATATAGAATCTTTACAGTATATGTTTTCAAAGGTGATTTTAATACCTTTCTAACGGTATACAAATTTTTCAAATTGGTTGATTAATTTACGCGTGTTATCAAAATATGAGAAAGTAACCAAGAGATGCATTTACTTAAATAAATTTAAAAAAACAAAAAAAAACCCATTTTAGTTTTGCAGATATGTTATATATATTAAATAGACCTTTCTAAAATAAAATTTTATTTTTCAAAATCGCTTGATCTTTGAATGGTTTTTTCAGTTTTAAATTTTATTTAAAAAAACATTTTTTTTCAGTGTACTAAAAAATTTTTATTTCAATACCTTTCTAATGGTATGAAGATCTTTGAAATCGGTAAAGCCATTCCGTAGTAATCACACTTTAAAAGTACCTATTATCGTCATTTTTCTAATATTTTCGGATATTTCGATACCTTGCCACGCCCACAATTTTTCGAAAATGCAATTTCTAAAAATGAGGCTGTGTTTGGGTGGGTAAGATGTAACCCCATGCAAAATTTCATCAAATTCTGAGGGTGTCGGGTTCAAAATGTACGTTTTTTTCAACCTTTGATATGAAATTCATCGTATACGACCTCTCAACGCATCCACCTCGCGCCTCTTGTGCTTCTAGTTGTACTGTTATGCGTGTCTCTTGTTCTTTCAGTTGGGTTGCCATATATGTATTTTGTTCTTCCAGCTGTGATGACATATTTGTGGATATTTGTGTTATACGTGCCTCTTGTGCTTCAATCTTCGCTGTTATACGGTTCTCCTGCGATTCCAGCTGAGTTTCCATCTTGGATGTAATCTGTGTCGACATTTCTGAAATGCGTGCCTCCTGTGATTCCAGTTGGGATGCCATATATGTCTTCTGTTCTTCCATCTTGGATGTTAAACGTGTCTCCTGCGATTCCAGCTGAGATGCCACTGTCGATGTTTGAGCAGTTATTGCAGCCAATATCATGTTCAAGTCTGTGCTCGTAACTGTCTGCGATGTTTCGTTTTTCTCTTCAATTTTTGTTGTTGTTACGTCCCCATCAGGATAAAAGACAAACTTGTCCACATCAATTCCTTGCGTCTCCATTACCTCTCGTAGCCGTGCTTGAAGTTCGATCTTATTGCCGGTTGTATTTCATCCACGGTTCTCCAACTCCTTTTGCAGTTGCTGGATCTTCAATTCACTGAACTTTGCCATGTCCTTGTTGTCCTCTGGAATTTATTCAACAATTCCTCTTCTGACACCAATTGTTACGAATTTGCTGCAAATCCTCTTATTTGCCCTCTTGCTAGGGTCGTATCGCTAAACTGTTCAATAAATAACTCCAATATTGAATAATGGAAAAATGGTCTTTATTGAAGTACTTCACAATAACACTCAAACTGTGCAACGAATAGCTTAATAACCAAACTGATAGCTTAAATGAAAACTGACTTTCAAGATAATACTGCTATTGCTCGCTAGATATCATCTTAGTCGTAACTGCTTGACAACTTAAATCAAACTGAATTTCAGCGCCTCTACATCTGCGGCCTTTTATACTCTCTGGTTTCCTCGTTCGCATCTTCTAGAATCTACTAGCATTGTCCATGAGCTCTCAAACTTCTCAGCTATAACTAAAATTGCACGATTTTATACATCTTCTAGGCGCTTCCAGAATCTACTAGTCCAGTAGCTCTCAAACTTCTCAGCTGTAACTACAATTGCACAATTTTATAGTTTTTCTCATTGCATACTTATAGGAGTATCTCAGATATATGCATGCATTTGTGCATTGACTCTCCGCTGCTCGCATACGTACATGGTACATATAATGTAGACGCGGTTATTGTTTCGTTTATGTAGATACATAATGATTGAATTATTGATGTGCATTCACGTCACTGCTCAGCATCGATTTAGAGACGATAGCATCGCTCAGTGCTGCTACCATTCGTTACAATATTTTATTGATGACATTACAAAGCTGTGCTGCCACATCAACAAAAAAAAACCGACGTGTGGCACTCGGGGACTGCCGCGGTAAAGCTATTGCATATTATCAACTTATGCAATTATAATAAAAAATAAATAAATGTAAGGCGCGATAACCTCCGAAGAGATCTAAGGCCGAGCTTCTCTTCCAATTTGCGTCGTGCTCCTCTTGATTTTCCCTAAAAATTGGCCGGACGGGACCTACATGTTTTATGCCGACTCCGAACGACATCTGCAAGGCAGATGAGTTTTCACTGAGAGCTTTTCATGGCAGAAATACACCCGGAGCGCTTGCCAAACACTGCCGAGGGGCGACCCCGCTTAGAAAAATTTTCTTATAATTTAAAAACCTTCTTTCTAAAATGTTGATGTTGCTTTGCCCGGGGTGCGATCCCAGGGCATACGGTGTGGTAGGCGGAACACGCTACCATCACACCACGGTGGCATAATATTTATGCAAATTTTTGTTTTCTTTGATATTAATTCAAGTTTTGTCTTTGATATTAATTCAAGTTAACCTTTTTTGGCGGCCACCGTGGTGTGATGGTAGCGTGCTCCGCCTACCACACCGTATGCCCTGGGTTCGCACCCCGGGCAAAGCAACATCAAAATTTTAGAAATGAGGTTTTTAAATTAGAAGACAATTTTTCTAAGCGGGGTCGCCCCTCGGCAGTGTTTGGCAAGCGCTCCGGGTGTATTTCTGCCATGAAAAGCTCTCAGTGAAAACACATCTGCCTTGCAGATGCCGTTCGGAGTCGGCATAAAACATGTAGGTACTGTCCGGCCAATTTGTAGGGAAAATCAAGAAGAGCACGACGCAAATTTGAAGAGAAGCTCGGCCATAGATCTCTTCGGAGGTTATCGCGCCTTACATTTATTTTTTTTTTTACCTTTTTAAGCGTGGTGACCGATAAGAAAACAAATTTTTTACTTTTATTGAATAAATGAGAAGTTAATATTTAACTTTCACTTTAACTTTATTTTTAACTTTAGCTTTCACTTTAACTTTAACATTCACTTTAACTTTAACTTTAATTTATTTTTAACTTTAACTTTAACATTCACTTTAACTTTAACTTTAACATTAATTGTAACTTTAACTTTAAATTTAACTTTAACCTTAACTTTAACTTTGACTTTAATTTTAACTTTAACTTTAGCTTTAACTTTAACCTTAACTTTAACTTTAACTTTGATTTTAACTTTAACTTTATTTTTAACTTTAACTTTAGCTTTCTCTTTTAACTTTAACTTTAACGTTAACTTCAGCTTTAACTTTATTTTTAACTTTAACTTTAACTTTCGCTTTAACTTTAACATTCACTTTAACTTTAACTTTAACTTTAACTTTGACTTTGACTTTACCTTTAACTTTAACCTTAACTTTAACTTTAACTTTAACTTCCACTTTAACTTTAACTTTATTTTTAACTTTAACTTTAACTTTCGCTTTAACTTTAACATTCACTTTAACTTTAACTTTAACCTTAACTTTAACTTTAACTTTAACTTTAACTTTAACTTTAACTTTGACTTTAACTTAAACTTTGACTTTAACTTTAACTTTATCTTTAACCTTAACTTTAACTTTAACTTTATTTTTAACTTTAACTTTAACTTTCGCTTTAACTTTAACATTCACTTTAACTTTAACTTTAACTATAACTTTAACTTTAACTTTAGCTTTAACTTTAACTTTAACTTTAATTTCAACTTTAACTTTAACTTTAACTTTAACCTTAACTTTAACTTTAACTTTCACTTTAACTTTAACTTTATTTTTAACTTTAACTTTCGCTTTAACTTTAACAATCAGTTTAACTTTAACTTTATGATCCGGGGTGGGCGTGAGCTTAGCACCTGCTAACAAGCCAACCTAATATTAACGCACGCAAGTAGTTTTCTGTCAAAAATGTCTCATCCACATACAACTTGTATGAGAGCAACTCAAATTGAATTTGCTGCGTGAAAACCTAACTCGATTTTTGTTCTGCGTGACATTTAGATTTGACTTTTGCACACAGGCTTTACATTGTCGCAACGCATTTTTATTTGGGTTAGGGCAAAAAACGCCGGTTGTTTGAGTGCGCTAAAAAAACGCAGTGCGGTTTTATTAGGTTGGCTTGTAAGCGACCATATATGTATACGATAAGCGATAGCACAATGGCTACTTCGTGAAAATCAACGACAGCTCTTTTAGTTTGGTACTCTGTTTTAAGCGCTCGTGCGACACTTCCTCACCGTACGACCATCGAAATCAAAGAGTGAGTGTGACACATGTTCACCGTTCAAGCATTGAAATCAAACTAAATAAATAATTGATTTTGCTTTCGTGCTCGCTACGCGTTCGTGTTTACTAACACATTCTCAATTTGGTAACATGCCCACCGCTGATTATGCTAGAGATCCAATATTATGTATTTGGCCTGTTGCTAACACCGAACCTTTACGAACGTTTTCGAATCTTTTCGAACCTTCTCGAGCCTTTTCGGATCTTTTTTGACAAATATCCGTTACGGTTTTTTTTGATTTAGTCGCCAAGCCCGCGATAAAATCTATGCAATAGCTTAAAAAACCAAATATAAATATAAATATAAATATTACCTTACCACCTTTCAGTTAATAAAGAAAAAGGAAATATATATTTTAACGGATTGTACGTATATTTAATTGCCTCAATTAATTTCAAGAATGGATCTTCGTGATTATTGCTAATTTTTTGTCTCCATAAATACTCACAAAAAAAGACGGTACCATGCAAAATCAATCAGTGGTGCCGACACAAAAAAAATCTAAGTAGGAAACCTTTCCGCGTAGGCGGCCTTCAGCCGCGCTTATAAAAAAATAACCCTTAGCCGGTCCCACACCGGCTTCGTGAACTACAGTATTTCTGAGTGGAACACCTTTCCGCATAGGCGGCCTTCGGCCGCGCTTATAATAAATAACCATTAGCCGGTCCAACACCGGCTTCGCGAACCACAGTATTTCTGAGTAGAAGACCTTTCCGCGCCGCCAGGATCTCAAAGTTGGCCAAAAATGATGCCGTTTTATTTATGACATATATAACCCCCTTCGAAATGCTCTATCTAATTTGTTTGTTAACGTATACATTTTCTTTTTATACCAGAAGATAGATATTGATTCTTTCTATTAGAAAAAGGATCATTCTTGTTGTTATCAATTCAATCTGAATTTCTATGATTTTTCAAAAATTGATAAAAAAATTATGAAAAACAATTTTTTTTTAAAACTTTAAAATTCAAAAAAAAAAAAACAAACAAAAAAAAACCACCTCTCCAAATTTTTTTTATGTTTTGAAACAACATCTTCTTTATAAAATTCCATAATCAGCAAGGAAATCCACTTGCCCGACATGCTGTAATAAGTTCTCTCCCATTAGACTTAAATTGCATTTCTGTAAACCCATTTTTATGCATTATTTGTCATAAAAAAATTTATATATAAAATAAAAGTGTGTACTTCAATATTTCCGTATATTATAGAAAATAGCATGTTTTATGAAGTTCAGAAAAGAAATTGTAAATAACTTTACAACTTTTAGTTTTATTATATTGCGAAAAAAATTGTAAATTTTTGGCATCAAATAAAAAAAAATAACAAAAAACACCTCTCCAATTTTTTGATATTTGATAGCCCCAAGTATGGTTTATAAGATTTTAAAGTAAGTTTTAACATTCTCTTGCCCGATTGATTTTGGTACATTTTTTTCGAATGGTGTATTAGCGCGTGTATTCATTAGGCATAGCTTTAGGAAAGGGACATTTCATGTGCAATTTTTTGGTTTTTTTTTTTTAACAGCTTACGTATTAACTAATGAAATATTTAATAGAATATGTGCTGTACCGTAGTACTAAGCCGCAAATATAATTTCATTTTTTTTCTTCACCTTAATTTATAGCTGCTTTTAGTTTTCATTGATATTGTCTCCCATATTTTTTGCTTGGCAACCACTGTTTCAACTTCTATATTCTACCTCTGTTAATGCCAAAAAAAAAAAAAAAACACATGTTTTTGAACTGAGTTATCGACACATATGGTAAACTCGAGGGTCTAATGTAACTTCCTGAAGCAACCATCGTTCCTTTTCCTGTGGATATCTGATCGAATCAACATCGTGGTCGTGGTAAAGTTTAATTAGCAAATCGGAGTGAATTTATGAATAGACTTATAAAAGTCTAAATATCTAATAAAAGTGAATTTGTGTGATATATATAAATATCCACTAAGTTTTATTAGATATAAAAGCTGACATTTTTGTGTTCGATTGAATCGATAAATTCGGAAAGCCCGTACGACTTAATACACATTTTTTAATTATACTAACGTTCCTGTCGTCAGCATATCAAAGCCACCTTGAGCAGGAGTACATACATATCTGTGGTAAGTCTTTATGCCTTTTCTTTAAAGAATTAAACCCTTTTATCCCTTGTTTGATATTATATTGTGTGGTGTTGAAAGTGAAAGAAAAATTTCTAATAGAGCGATATCGGTTTCTTCCGCAGATTCTTTCTACACGAAAACAAACACCACATTTTTCCGAAAATCTACTTGCCAGCATATTTTTGCATCATATGCATGTGGGTTGCTTGTGCGAATCGCAAGCAACCCTCCCCTTTACTTCACCCGCATTCCGCTTCCACGGTGATAAGCATCAAGTCATCACCAGTTCCTGAAAATCTACATGCCCCTGACCTTCACCTAGGCCGTACATAAAATCTTGTTTTAACATACGTTTCATCATCGTTGGAGTCTTCAAAACCCCAAATCAATAAGGAAATGTAAATTATTCAACGAAAATGTAAAAATTAGATTTTTAATATACATACACATACCATATATATAATGTAAATTTTTTTAAGAGTTCCAACTCAAACTCGAAGAAACGAGTTCTTCTTCTTCGTTAGTTTAGGTTTAGAAACATAAAATTTGGATACATAAAATGTTGCAGAGAAATTGGAATTAATTTTATAAAAGTTAATGAAATAACTAGTATTGTTATACTAGCAGCTAGACTTAAAGAAAGCCTTAAGAAGATTTAGGCCCTTTATTTTTACGATCCACTATAGCTTAAGTTAGCCAACTTCGAAAAGTTGGTCAAAATGCATTACTTACCAAAATGTAGTTAGCTAAACGCAAAATATATTTTTGTTGTTTTTGTTGCACAGCAGACTCTCCAGCATTTTACGATCAAACACATGTGAGTGAAGTGGACATGTTTGAGAGAGAGAGCTGTATGATGCAATATTAACAAAGGTTATATGACATCGTTCGAAGCAACCATTTATTATAAATATTTTTCTTAACTGAGTTCTCTTCATAATACTTTAATATTTAACATCATTGTCAACATTTGCGGTTGGCTAATGTTATTAAGTCATTTTGTAAGGTTCCGATGGAACCTTCGAGCAAAAATCTGCTACTGGTGCCCACACACGCACTCCTGGGCACCTTTGTAAGGTATCAAATATGTGCTCGCACGCGCAAGCATCTCCACACCCAATCATAAAACACATGTATATTTTAGTTCGTGTACTTTTCTTTATCTACTTATGTTTAATGGAAATTTTTAAATAAATGTTTATTTGTTGTTTTACACAAATTCTTAATTTGAACTTAAATATTTTAGTTTCACAAATTAGTTTTAGTTTTCGTTTTAGTTTAATTATGATGGATGGATTTTGCCGAATTGCTCTGTGTTCAAGTTGTTCCACACCCGTGGGTAGACAACGGGTGTTGCAGCAACTTGAACATAGGGTGACATTTTATTATTTATTAAGGTTCTGTTACATCATCCTTTTTGGGGAAGAGAAGAATTGACAAAGTGATCAATTTTGTCACATTCTTCTTTGGCCAAAAACTTATAAAAATTGTTGCGAACAAACGAATATATATTTATATTAGGGTGTTCCTCCCCTTTTTAATTCGTTGGTTCGGAACTATTTTTATTAATAATTGAAAAAAAGATTTTATACATCGAATAGTTAAATTGTAGTTACATTTCTATAGTTCATTGTAACTTAAATAAAAGGTATAAATATTAATAATATTTTAATTTACGTCAATATATGCTGGATGTTTTTTTTTTGTAAATATTTGTGTGTTACATATTCAATTTAAAGTTTTACATTTTGTATTACATATTAAATATGTATTTTTGCGTTACGGACAATTTTTATGAAATAGGTTTTTTTGAATATACAAAATTTGTGTTATTTTCTCTTTTTGCTTTTTGTTTTAGCAATTTTTAAGCCTTCGTGGCTGCTTAAATGCTAATAGGAAAATTTTGGATTTGTTTTTCAATCAAATTACAAGTGAAAGTATTGAAGTAATGTTAATTTACTTTATTTAGGCGGGTTTTATGTACCACTTTTTCTTTGTTTTTAACTTCATCGAAAATAGTTACATTAGGTTCGTTAATTTTAGTTATAATAAAAGGACCTTGATTATCTCCGATTTTTACAATTAGAGGTCGTGCCGTTTTATCGTACAGATTTTTACTTTGTAATTTATATTTATTAATCAGATTTTGTGCCATTTTGTGCGTTTTCTGTATCCTAAACTTAACTTCTTTGGCATAGTTTTCGACATTATAGATCGGGTAAATTTTTACTTTACTTAATTCATTAGGCAAAGTTGCCTTTTTCCCAAAGACTAACTCGTAAGGCGAAAATTGGTTGTCGAAAACTGTGGTACTCGTAGTATTGTGTAGGAAAGTAAAGTATTTTAAATAAACATCCCAATCAGAAAAAGTGTCTTTTAGATATGCACGTAAGTATTCATTAAAAACTCTATGATTACGTTCAATCGTGCCAACAATTTCATGATGGTATGCAGTTGAAAAATAATGTTCAATATTTAAAAGCTTTGTTAATTCTTCGAATAATTTATTTTTAAATTCAGTACCTAAATCTGATTTTATGGCATTCATTGTGCCGTAAGTTAAAATGAATCCTTCAAAAATTGCTGAAGCGATTGTTTTTGCCGATTTGTCTGGTACAGCGACTGTTACCAGATACTTAGTCATGTCGCAAGTCATGGTAAGTGCGAACTTGTTACCATATTTGGACTCAGGTAGGGGTCCTATTGTGTCAATTACTAGTATATCGAATGGTTTACAAGGAGTTGGTGTTAAAACAAGTTTTTCTTTTGCTTTAGGTTTAACCTTGTTTAAGAGACAATGTTTACAATTTTTGATATATTTCGATATATCACGAGTCATGTTCTTCCAATAAAATTTTGTTCGCAATTTTGCGTAAAGTCTTTTCATTCCGCAATGTCCACCAGAAATGGGATCATTATGGTAAATTTTTATAAGTTTTAATTTTGTATCTTCATCTGTTACTGTCTCCACTGGATCTGTTAGTATAATTTCTAATGATTTTAAAATTTTATTTCCAATATTTTTGAAATTTGTAATAGTATAATGTTCGAACATAATATCGTTTTTAGGCCATTCAATTTGCTTAATCTTGTGTTTGCCGGCTTCTGATTCAAGCCTCGAAAGTAATTTCTCTAAAGTCATTATTTCGTTAACAAGCTCAAAACTAAGTAATTCGAGTTTCTTATGTTTAATATGCGCAAAAATTCTTAAATTTGTTGTTTTATTATTTTTATCGTACGTAATTGCGGATCTTATTCGTGGGACTTTTTTCGAAAAATTAAATGAAAATTTGTCGTAGACATGTAAAGTAATTTGTTTTTCGTCGTTTTTGTCTGTTTTCCTATGTAAATTTTTGTCGTTTGCCTTGTTTGTCATGGCTCTTGTCTGTACTGCCAAAATTTGTTTGTTAGCTTCTTTAATCTCATCGATTGTTATACGCGATAGTGCATCAGCACAAACGTTTTATTTACCTTTTATATATACAATAGTAAAGTTATATTCAGACAGTTCCAGTCTTATTCTTGAAAGTTTTGAAGATGGGTCTTTCATGTTGAATAAGTATACTAGAGGTCTAGTGTCTGATTTTACAATGAAATGGGTGCCATAAACGTATGGTCGAAATTGCTTGATTGCAAAGTAAATTGCTAAAAGCTCTAATTCTATAATGGGTTTTTTCTGTTCGGCTTTATTAAATGCTTTAGAAGCGAAACAAATTGGTAAATCACTACCTTGTTGTTCTTGACTCAAAATAGCGCCACATCCAGTTGTGGAAGCATCAACTGTAATAATGAATTGTTTAGTAAAATCTGGATATTGAAGTAATTTTGGTGAAAGTAACGCTGCCTTCAAAGAAAAAATGATCTTTCGCACTCAACATCCCATACAAATTCAACTCTTTTTCTGCTTAATCGGTTTAGAGGCGCTGCCAGAGACGCAAAATTAGGTATAAACCGTCTGTAATAGTTTGCAAACGCGACGAATCGTCGTACCGCGTCTTTATCAGTCGGTTTCGTATCCTTTTTACTGCGTTTATTTTAGAGTCGTCTGGCAAAAACCTTTGGCTGAACATTTGTGACCTAAAAATGTAACTTCTGGTCGTAAAAAGTTGCATTTATTTGGGTTAAGTTTGAGATTAAAAGACCTACAAGTATCGAAAACTTTTGAAAGATTTTTAATATGGTGTGCTTCACTACAACCTATGACGATAATATCGTCGACGTACAAAAATGCGACATTGGGTGGTATACCCGAAAAAGCTATTGTCATCATTCGTGAGAATGAATTTGGTGCTATATTTAAGCCGAATGGAAGCACTTTCCATCTAAATGCGCCACGGTCAGTGCTGAAAGACGTAATGTCACGGGAGTCAGGATGCAAGGGGATTTGATGAAATCCTGAAAAAAGATCTAATGTGGAAAAATATTTTGCTCTACCGAGATTGTCTAAAATATCGTCAACTCTAGCTAGTGGAAATTTATCAGCAATGAGTTTTTTGTTTACTGCGCGAAAATCTACGCACATACGATATGCTTTTTGAGCATTTGTATCTTTCTTTGGGACTACAATCAAAGGACTATTGTAATTCGAATAACTGGGTTCAATCAAATCATTGTCTAACAATTTATTTACTTGGCGATTTATTTCTTCGCGTTGAGAGTATGGCAATCTATAGTTTTTAACATATACCGGTTCGTTGTCTGTCAGTCTTAATTTTTGCTCGTAGAAGTTGTTTAAAGTCATTTTGTCCGTGTCGAGAGCGAAAATGTCGGCATAATCTATACAAAGGTCAATTAATTTACTATGAGCATGTTGAGGTATTTGATTTTTTAAAATCGAAATTAGTTTTTTCGTACGTTTGTCTTCTGTTTCTGTCTTAATAATTGTATAAACATTATAGTTTGAAAGTTTTTCTGTCCTAATACTTTTTCTTTTCTCATACTTTATATCATCCGTGGTATTTATAACTTTAATTATTGGGTTACTGGAATTAACAATGCAAATAGCTGTGAAAACACCTTTTTCAATTTCCTGCGAGTCCACGTAAAGTGGTTCGGGTGAATCTCCTAAATCAAAAAGTCTGAATATTTCACATCTTGGTGGAATGATACAACTGTCGCCTTCTGTTCGGTGTAGGATTGGTATCGCGACTTTTTCATTACCTACCCAAAAGGAAATACTATTTCTTTCATAGTTAATAATGCATTTGTTAATCTTCAGAAAATCTTTACCCAGTATGCCATCGGATGGAATATTAAAGTCTTCATTTACTACATGTAAAGTATGTTTAATAGAAAAGTTAGAAAAATTTAAATTTGCTGTTTTTACCTAAAGTCGAAACTGAATTTGAAGTGACACCGGTAATGATAATAATGTCGTTCGTATTTAAGGAAATATTTCTGTCTAAGCATGATATCTTTATTAAAGAAATGTCCGCTTGAGTGTCTACTAGGAAAGAACAAAATTTTTGTGACTCGTTAAGTTGTAATTCTATGAAATCAGAGTAATTTAAATTTAAACAATAGATGCCTATTGGTGAGGGAAGTTGGCTTACTGGCTTAGTTCGTCCTCCCTCAGTGTTCGCTCCTGAGGGGCGCTGGCGTTTAAAGCGCGAACGTTAGCGTTTCTACCTCTACCGTTGGATGATCTAGAATTGTAACCTCTATTGTTACTGCTGTTTGTGTTTGAATTGGAATTTGGACGTATATTATTTATATATTGTTGTTATTCTGGTATCTATTTCTGTTACCATAGCGATATCTCTGATTGTTGTTACCGTTATAGTTTCTATTATATGAAAATGAACTATTATTTCTATAACCAGTATAGCCGCGGTTTGGGTAAAAACCTCGATAACTACCACGTGAATTTCTGAATGTACTGTTACCACGTGATCGAAAAGCTAAAACCTGACGCTCAGTTACTTCGTTGTTTTGTTCTACAATTAATTTTGCTACTACGTCTTTCGGATCAGTAAATGCCGTTGAGGCTAAAATGGTTTTGACTAAATTGGATTTTGCATTTAGACGACACACGTTAACAGTTTGTTCGACTGCCATTTCATGAGCTTTCGCTTGAGTGATCCCTTCAATAATAAGAGACCGCTCAAGTGAGTCAGCTAAATCTTCAACTTTTTTGGCAAAATCTGTATAATTATTACCGTTGACGTGCAACGCTGCAATTCTCCCTGCTACAACTTTCGAGTTGTCCGGTTTTATACTATTACGTAGAGCTGTTTTAATTTCATTGACTGAAGTTACTTGTGTTGGTATTGCTTCACGAGCTTTACCCTCTAATTTTGATTTCAAGAACGCTACAAAAGTATCAGTTAAATCTGCAGTAGCGAATTGTTCAAGTAATGCGATTTTGTCTATAAAAGAATCAAGTGCTAGTGGATCACCACTGTAGTTTTCTCTAATAAAATTAGCACATGTGTTAATAAAAATTTTCTTTTCCTCAAGTGTTGCCATGATTTGATCGTTAAAATCTGGAGCTGCATTAGCAGAAGATGAGGTCACGTTTGTACTAATTGGATTGCTAAGATCTGGGTTTACGTTAGAAGTTGAAGTAAATATTTCACTATTTGAATCGTTAAGATTTGAAACTAAATTAGAAGTTAAATTTTTACTTGAAGAATCTTCGAAGCCTAGGAAATCTGCTGACAATATAATTTATTTTCCTGTTTGGTGACTTTTTCGGTCGAAGATGAAGTTAAACTTTCGTAGCTTGAAGCTGATTTATCGGAATCGGATTCGGAGTCTGAATTTTTTGCACTTGCTTACCACTTCTAAGGTTGTACATATGAAATTAATGAAGCACTTGTTTGAATGTTGAATTTATATTTGAAGTTGAATTGTTGAGGAAAAAGAAAAAAATTTGTAAAATTGAACTGATTTACAGGTGAATAGTCGCTAAAGAAATATTTAACAATTTATTTGAAGAATTAATGAAAACTGCATTATACTTGTATAGAAAAATCTTTAAGAAGTGATTGAATTTAAACTTTGCACAAAAGTATGTAGGTATTAATCGGTAAAAATTTCACAAATGTGGTTATCTGTTAAAATATTCGTTTATGTTCACAGACGCACCGATTTTTAAAAAAATTCGTATATCTTCACGGACGCACCGCTTTATATAAAAAATCTGACTTGGTTTTTAACGGAACCACCGCATATTTCAAAAAAAAAATTTGTTATTGGTTTTCTAACAAACCACCGTTTGTATCAAAAAATTAATTGGTTTTTTCGAAGACCACCGTACGTATCAAAAAATTAATTGGTTTTTTTCGAAAACCACCGTATGTGCAAAAAACTAATTGGTTTTTTCGAAAACCAGCGTATGTATCAAAAAAATTAATTGGTTTTTTAACAAACCACCGTTTATATAAAAAATTCAATTCGTTTTTCACAAACCACCGTTATATCAAAAAAAAAATGCAAAATTTACATGAAATGCGAAATCAATTTTTCCTTTAATTTTGAAATTTTAAATTTTTGATTGAAATGCGAAAGCACCGAATTTTATAAAAAATTTATAAATGTTTTAATATACATACATAAAGCCGTATACATACAAAACCCGTAGGCAACATTTTAAATACATATATGTATACTTATTTTTTCTGGTCACTGCTGATGCTGCGCTGGCAGACCTGAATCGCTGCTGGTGTTGTTGCTGGTATGTGTCTTTACGTGTTAAAGTTGGTGGTGATGGTGGTAAAAAAAATGGCGATTATATGCCGTTGGATAGTGGCGTGGGTTTATATCCCGTTGCATAAAAAAAATGTTCCACTGGCCCCAAAATGCAAAAATGACCGGGCTCCAGCCGTCACGGTCGCCATGTAAGGTTCCGATGGAACCTTCGAGCAAAAATCTGCTACTGGTGCCCACACACGCACTCCTGGACACCTTTGTAAGGTATCAAATATGTGCTCGCACGCGCAAGCATCTCCACACCCAAGCATAAAACACATGTATCTTTTAGTTCGTGTACTTTTCTTTATGTACTTATGTGTAATGGAAATTTTTAAATAAATGTTTATTTGTTGTTTTACACAAATTCTTAATTTGAACTTAAATATTTTAGTTTCACAAATTAGTTTTAGTTTTCGCACTTATGTGTTGCGTTTTGGTTGAGTTGCCAAAATTAATTATGATGGATGGATCTTGCCGAATTGCTCTGTGTTCAAGTTGTTCCACACCCGTGGGTAGACAACGGGTGTTGCAGCAACTTGAACACAGGGTGACATTTTATTATTAATTAAGGCTCTGTTACAATTTTCTTTTGACCATTTAAACAATTATATTTTGTAATTGGCTTAGGAAATGTTTTAATTCTTATTTAAGGAATGGAAACACATCTCTCCAGGCAAGAAGATCTTCGACGCTAGGTAGAAATGCTATATATATACATGAAGATGAAATTATTTGTGATTACTTAATGCCCCATATACCTAATGTAAATTTACCAATTTATTAATATTATATTTTTGATTATATATACATACAGGCATGCTTAACGAACGAAACGATATCATTTCGTTACGATAATCAACGCTAATAAACGAAACGAAGTCACTTTGTTTCGTTTATTAACGTTAAGATCGTCAAATTAACGTTAATTTGACGTTCTTAACGTTAATAAACGAAACGAAGTGACTTCGTTTCGTTTATTAGCGTTGATTATCGTAACGAAATGATATCGTTTCGTTCGTTAAGCATGCCTGTATACATATATACATTTACGCACACGCCTGTACATACATATGCATGTACATTTGTACATGAATAGATATTAATATATCAAGTGAAGTTTCCTTTTCTTCAAACATACAATCTTAGTGTGAAATACATTTTTTTATATTTTTTTTGCATATGCATAATGATATGCGCGCATACATTTTTACATACATATGTATATTCATTTTCGATGGCAAGATACAATTCAGTGTACACGCAGTAATGATTATTGTTCTACCATGTCATTTTTTCTATACTTTCTTTCATATTACTTTCTATTGTTTAAAATCAAAACCTATTTTGTGAGTTAAATTCAGGTCAGCTAGGCTAAAACTAAACAAACTTGTATAATGCATTGATTTTGTGAATAATAACGAATAATGTGTACATAAGTTTGTTTTACTTTGGTTTGTGACATGGGAGGTTAGTGGTAAAATAACGGGGCCTCAATAACATCCATGAGGCCAATGGTAGGGCGGGTACAGGGGCAGCCACCCATCGTTGCAACAAAGAGCTGCCATGCATAAGAGTGAGTATACGGTGTGTCATATGGCTGAAGTGTGGCATGCAAGTGCGTTTGTCGTTTTCTTATTCTTCTTATGGTAGAGTATCCCAGTGTGCAAAACTATTTATTCTGTTTGACCATTGACTGGGGAAAGTTGTGCTGTGCCGTGATCACGTTTAAAGAATCCACGAAGCTGAAGCTCCGGACCTACACGCCAGTGCACACGCCGTAGTCATTGCACCTTGCTACAAGCACTGCTGCTCTTTTGTCCGTGAATGTGCCTATCGCACACTCAGTCGATGGATATCATAACAGTGCATACATATATTCATACTGACTTTTCTATGTACATTTATAAGAAAACAAAACAACATCCCAGTAAGCACAATGCCTTATCTTATAGAAATTTCCCGAGGAGTTTCAATAAATTACACAAGTAAAAAAACTAATTCAAATTTTTGTTAGACATTGTTTTGAAGGTTGCGTTAGAGCAAGTATTTTTTAATGTCGATAAATATATTATTATATATTAAATATTATACATATAATTGTTTTTGTTTTTATCGGCCTATTGATAAATGATTCAAGGTTCTATTCGAGCTCAAGGCCAGAACAATAATTTTTTTCTAATGATAATTATTGTTATTTTTTAATTTTTCTAAATTTGAAAAATTGTATTTTGTCTTTGGAATAGTAAGTAGAAAATTTTTCAGACAACCTGCCATAGCTGCGCAGATAGATCCATTTCGAAGGGTGCTAAGCCTTCATCATAAATACGCTTTAGGCACGCTGCGCAACCACCACTGTATAGCAATTTTTCAAATTTAGAAAAATTAAAAAATAACAATAATTATCATTAGAAAAAAATTATTGTTCTGGCCTTGAGCTCCTCGAATCGAACCTTGGATCACGTATTATACATATATAAAAATTGTTTTGAGATGTTTATGATAACCTACCTCAGTGTTTGTTGGGTTATGGCTAAAAAGAATTTGGCATTCTACTGTTGCTTCATAAACACAAAATGCATTAGCCAGTGTCGTAAAAAAGTGGGGGCTGTGTTTGGGGGTCACAACCACTAATGGTTAGTATGTAAAAAAAAAGCATTACAATGAGTATCGATGTGTTTGTTGGGTTATGGCTAAAAAGAATTTGGCGTTCTACTGTTGCTTCATAAACACAAAATGCATTAGCCAGTGTCGTAAAAAAGTGGGGGCTGTGTTTGGGGGTCACAACCACTAATGGTTAGTATGTAAAAATAAAGCATTACAATGAGTATCGATGTATAGCCGTATCCCGCTATTAAGATTATTGTTAAGAAGTTGAACAGTAAACTCCTTACTTTTTTGTTCCATCACTTTTATTGTCTTACCCCCCTTTTATTATAAAAAATTCTGTGCTTTTGTCTTATTTTGGTTTTTAGAACGATGTGAAGTGATAAAAGAAAATTTAAAGTGAACGTGTTTATAAAAAGTATAAATTTAATAGAGTATCAAAGCCTTAAATTTGTTAAAAGTAAGTCATTATTATTTTATTTTATTTGATTGTACTTCATAATTTTATTATTTAGTGACTATCATAATTTATTTTCTTTTAGTGACTTTTTGAAATGTTTGTATGGTGAACCCCCCGGGGGGTTCCAGGGGGTGTGCCACTGGTATCCGTGGGTCGGGCATCCAAAGTTAGTGGAGGTCGGTCATACATTTGGACTCGATTGGAGCACTCTAAATGGGTCAAAGTGGGATTTTTTCAAAATTTGCCCCTACCCAAAAGTTCGACCCAAATTGGGGGACACCAGAATTCGTTTTAGAGGTATGGTTCCTTCGGCAAAGTTTCTTATTTTGATCCCTAGAAGCGATTTTTTTGCCTCCCCACAAATCGACCCGGCCTAATGTATACAGTGCTGTGCAAAACGGAAATTATCCCATGAGCGATTTAGTACATCTGTGACTAAAAATATACAACCAATTTCAAAAAAATTACTAATAAATCATTTTAATTAAATTTTAAAAGCAAGTATTTAGGACAGCACTGCACATACGTATATATGTAATCCTAATTTATTGATAATTTTAAACTCCTTTTTTTTTTTTTTGCTTTCGTTGTTTAGTTAATCTATAATTTAACAGCGTATAATTAATAATTATTGACAAAAATTTTTTAGTTTATGTTTCATTTCACTTGAGTTTGTAGTTAAAAGTTTATGTACAGATTGTTACTATTAAATCTTAGGAACCAATGGCAACAGATAATGAAGCTTCCACTTCTAAGCGTGGTCGCCCACGTTCGAGCAGTGAATCAGAACGTACAAAACGAAGACGAGTTGCGGAGCTATGTAGCAATTACAGTTCCGATGTATTGGCAAAAGCTGCTACTGAAAAGTGCCAACTGAAATGCCAATTAAATAATAAAGAAATATCGTCCATAAACGGGTCTTTAGCCATGTATATCGATTTAGGTTACAGCAGATCAAAATATATGGACATGCGTTTATATATCCTTAGATGCTGGGTGAAAAATTTTACCCAAGTTACGAAAAATTAAGGGAAACTAAGACTGACTGTTACCCACCCAACATATCAGTGAGTGAAATCGGTGCAAAAGTAAAGTTACAATCTCTTCTGAACCACACTGTCCAACGTATAATTGGTTCGTTGGAATTGAAAAATTAAAGATCGCTAATGGAAAGGAACTTACTTTATATGGTAAATGGGGAATGGATGGATCTTCAGGCCAGCAAACGTTTAAGCAAAGGTGGGGTGGTACTGTAACTGAACCATCGACATCTGCTCAAGCAAAGCTTTTAAATGATCAGCAAAATTTGACGGATAGTAGCGTTTTTATTATAAGTTATGTGCCCCTTCAACTCACTTTAAATGCAAATAACTATAAGTTATGGGAAAATGAACGACCATCATTAACACGTCCAATAAAATTTCAATTCAAGAAAGAGACAGTGGAAGATACGTTAAGAGAGGTAAATTTTTACTCCGAAGAAGTGAGATATTTAGAGTCAATATGTATTTTAAGAGAAGCGTTAGCATTTACAGTTACATTCAAATTACAGTGCTCTATGGTGGGTGGAAAAGTTTGAAATGCCCTGACTGGCCAAAAGTCAACGGCATCATGCAACATTTGTGGAGCAAAGCCATCTGAAATGAATAATTTAGAAAAAATTAAACAGTTAAAGGTAATTAAAAAAATTAAAACAATCCAGTTTAAATAGTTTGGTGAATTAAATTTTTAAAGGTAAACACTGCAAATTTTCAATTTGGTCTTTCAACTTTACATTGTTGGATACGTTTTATGGAGTGCGTTTTGCATTTATCCTATAATCTGGAAGTTAAAAAGGGATTTGTATCAGGAGAAAACAAAGTCAAAAAAGAGGAACGGAAGCGACAGATTCAGAATAAACTTAAACAAAATCTATCGATTTGTGCAGATTTTGTAAAGCCTAGTTATGGAAGCACAAATGATGGCAATACTGCCCGGCGTTTTTTTTTCAGAAGCGGAAATTTGTTCGCAATGCACAGATATTGATGTAAACCTCATAAAACGATTTAGGAATATTTTTAAAGTTTTATGTTGCGTGAAGAGAATTGCCACTGAAAGGTTTGAATCCTACACCAAAGAAACAGCAGAGATGCTTGTTCAACTTTATGGCTGGTATAATATGCCTCCATCTGTCCATAAAGTTTTACTAAATGGAAGGCAAATAATAGAAGCTATAACAATTCCAATTGGGCGATTAACTGAAGAGGCCCAGGAAGCGTCGAATAAAGTATTTCAAAATGCCCGGCATGATTACGCTAGATGCTCGTTTAGAGTCGAAAATAATGAAGATGTATTTCATTATCTTTTGATTTCATCAGACCCGCTTATTAGTATCTTAAGAGATAAGCCATTTAAAGAACTGGCACCAGAAGCGCTGGAAATGCTTATCAAATGAATATGTAGCTTTAAGCATATTTTAAAAAATGTGTGAATGAAACTAACTTATATATGTAATTAATGGTGCAGATAACCAAATTTCGGTAATTTTTGTAAAGTACATTTTGAAAAAAAAAAATTATGAAAAGGGTGTAAACGCTTTCAAAATATGATAATAAAACTTTTCTTTAATTTCATATACTATATGTGCTTATATATCAATTTTGAGCATTCTAACTTCATTGGTTTTGAAAATATTGCAATTTGGACGGTTTTCAAAATTACCGTTATATGGGGATGGGGAGTATTTGTAGACGGATTAAGCTCATTTTAGTAATTCATCAAAGAAACATGTGTGCCAACTTTAAAGTATGTAGGTCGATTTTTACTATTTATGCCCAACTTTTGTATGAAGTGCCCCACTGTGAGCCGGTCCAACACCGGCTTCGCGAACCACAGTATTTCTGAGTAGAACACTTTTCCTCTAAAGCCTGTAAAATCGGACGAATTTTTGCAACGAAGACGAACCAACTGCACCATAAAATAATAATAGGGGCAGGAGCCCAGAATCCAATACTCCTACTACTGTTAATTTATGGAAATGAATATGGTAAGACCGCACTTATTCTACTTGGTGTTTTTTAGATGTGGCAGCACAGATTTGTAATGTCATAATATATATATACGTATACACATATAAAAAATGTATAGAAATTTGCAAACTTTAACAACAAATAACTTTAAAATTATAAGTTTGCGCACTTTAAAATATATATATTTGTGATCGGGAGAACTCCCTCTTTCATTTGATACCAAGTTTAACCCCGAACTCGGGGGGTGCTAAATTAAATCGCTGCCAACGCCACTCCCCAAAGTTTTTTGGAGTGTTATAAATGTTGATGGTCCGCTGCCGGCTGCAGATCAGGTACGTTTCGGTAACGAGCACCATTAAGGTACTAGCCCTACCATCTCGAGAACAATTTAAGATGACCCTATAAAACCTTCTAAGTCATTATACCCTCCCGCCTATAAATCAATGAGGAACTTGGGGCCACCAGAGCTTTGGCTGTTAAAGAAATAGGATTCGCCATGGGTAGATGAGCTTGAAATTGGGTTGCAGAAGCTATATTTTGCGCTGGCAATACCTTGAAAGGGTTGCGCTACACAACCACTTGAAGCATACCTGCCGCGAGTATATTCTAAGCCCCCTAACCCGCTGGGGGCTCCGAGTCATATCGACCGATATCACTCCTTTCGCCAGTAACGAAGATATTATATATATCGTTAGCTTAATGTGAAAATTTGCTATCACTTTTTTTGAAAAAAAATTTTTTAATGCAGTTTTAAAACTGAATTCAAAATACCTCGATCACAAAAAAAAATATTTTAATTTTTCATTTTTACGTGCTGTGGGCAATGATGTGTAAATGTGCTAAGTCGTCAGCTGTTAAAAAGAATGTCAACCTGTTAATAATATCGATCTGAATTACTAGTAATTTCTTTGTGCGCGCATTTTATTTATTTATTTAATACATTCAGTCCAAAAGTACATGTTTTGTTGTTGTTGTTGTATTAACGATAAAGACACTCCCCGAAGGCTTTGGAGAATGATACCGATGTTGATGGTCCTTTGCCGGATATAGATCCGGAACGTTCCGGTAACAAAGCACTATTAAGGTACTAGCCTGACCATCTCGGGACCGCTTTATATGACCACATTAAACCTTCTAGGCCATCCCGCCCTCCCCTCCCCACCCCTTAGTTACATGAGGAAATTGGGGTCGCCAGAGTCTCGACTGTCAATGAAACAGGATTCGCCACGGTTAAGTGAGGTTGACAATTCGGTTGGAGAAGCTATATATTGCGCTGGCAACCTCTTGAAAGGGTTGCGAACACAACCCCGTGAAATTGGATTCACACGTTTGGGACATGCCTTGGTGTTTGATAAATTCTTTGCGCTGACCATAATCTACTTCAATTCTTTCATGTCGATAACTACATTCTTTCTTACAGACTAGTTAAAAATAGAAAACAATTCAAGCCTAAACTTATATAAGCTATTATTAAAATTAATAACACTACTGAATCGGTTTGCTAGATGTATAGTCCTAGTTATAGGTTCATTCATAGCATAATTCGTTTGGTTGTGGAAACGCATTTTCAATGCGAGCGACAAGGAAGGCAGTCGGCATGATCTAGTGGTGCTCTGTGGCTAGTCATGTCGGCTGGGCGGGGTTCCTGCCAACCTTGCCGTCCTGCGCCATAAAGAGAAAAAAACCTATCATGTCTTAAAAAAAATGGTCAAAAGCGCAGAACTAATTCAAACGCTCAAATGGACTAAAAACAACATCCGGTAGAACCGGATGTCACGGACAGACCGTTAAACATTCAAATTGAAAATTCAAACGAAAAATCTAAACGCATAAAAAAAATTTACCGGGAAATAGGACTCGAATTTTAATTTAAACTACAACTGAAAACTACCAACTGAAATTTTAAAACGACTGACACAAAAAAAAATCCGTACCGGATACAACCGGTTGCACGCTGAGAACCAAATAACAAAAAAAGCTGAAAATTAGAAAAGGGGAAAACAACAAAAAAAGGGCCGAATATACGCAGGGGGCGCCGCGGGTGTTGCTGCGACGCCCGGTGCTTGACCCACCCTCAAATCCATGGCCCCGACGCACCTAATTTTTCAGTGGCTCCTTACCTGTGTTACCTATGCCTTCTATATCAAGAGAATGCCAGCATTCCCATTTTAATTACAAAAGTTTATTCAAAATTCATTTCAAAATAGTTCATAGACTATGGATTCAACCATTTGCGATTGTCGTTAAATGTATGTATATCGCATTCTTTGAAATGTCCAATACTAGTATATATATATCTGTATATATATGAATGTTAGCTTATATATCTATATTTCTTTTTGTACGTTTCATTTAATGCCTCACACGCCTAGTATGGATATAATATATAATTACATATGTAATACAAATTATGTAATGGAAAAAAAAACTATAAGTAATGAAAACTATATTAAGATTGTATTTACATATGTGTGCAAATGAATAGACGTCGTATAAGGTGGTGGTTTCTCTAAATGTTGTTTTAAAAACAACATTGTTTAATTGTAAAAAAAATAAAAATAAATGTAAGGCGCGATAACCTCCGAAGAGATCTAAGGCCGAGCTTCTCTTCCAATTTGCGTCGTGCTCCTCTTGATTTTCCCTACAAATTGGCCGGACGGGACCTACATGTTTTATGCCGACTTCGAACGGCATCTGCAAGGCAGATGAGTTTTCACTGAGGGCTTTTCATGGCAGAAATACACCCGGAGCGCTTGCCAAACACTGCCGAGGGGCGACCCCGCTTAGAAAAATTTTCTTCTAATTGAAAAACCTTATTTCTAAAATTTTGATGTTGCTTTGCCCGGGGTGCGAACCCAGGGCATACTGTGTGATAGGCGGCGTACGCTACCATCACACCACGGTGGCCGGTGTTTAATTGTAACGAATAATAAAAAAAGAGTAGCTGTAGGTTCCTGCAAAGATTCGCAAACGAGCTCGCATACGACTATCGCCAGGAAAACTGGGAAAGTAAAAATTATTAATGTATTTGTATTTGGTGGTTATAAAATATAACTTCGTGTTCTAATTCCCTTTTTTGGTTTTAAAATAACTTTTCTGTGTATTTTAAAGAAAGTTTTCGGTTGTTTTGCAAATTTTAAAACATTTTTAATTGTAGTACTATATAAATTGTAATATGTGTTTTTTGAGCGCAGCTGTTGAAATATTAGGTTCAAAATTATTTGTTTCCTAGTACATAGAGTACCAACATATTTTTACTTTGTACGACGCACGAAAAATTGGATCTTAAATACAAGCGCGCAATACGGCAACCAACAATCATCGGATACCATTTATGATTATATTAGTAAAATGCTTTTCGAATTTCTTACATCATTTTTGTTTCATTTAATTACGTTAATTTTTCTCTACCATGCAGGTATAAAGCTTCTAACGATTTTCAGCAATGATTTATATGGGAATATGTAGGTATCCGAAGTGTTTGTGCTTACGAAGTTAGCTATGATATGGCTATGTATACCTATAATTATGTCGTCGTATATGTATTTAATATATGTGATTGTGTAGCCTAAAAAAAGGTATAGAGCTAAGTTAATTATAAGTTAATAAGGTCGTTCCTCATCTTTTGTATTTTGTACATATGTACGTATACTAGACTAAGTGCGATATTTTTTTTTTTAAGTAATTAATTTTTTGTGTGTTTAGCAAACAAAAATTTGTGCACGTCACTTTTTATATTGGGTGTATAGATATCTTATATGTTGTCATAGTAGTAGTATGACGTAGTAGATGTATTTGTTATATATATATGTATAAGTTTATAAGTCTTTTATATTACTTTTTTTGTTTATTAATTATAAGTAATGAAGACGGGGAAAATATATGTATTTAAAATATATTTCAAAATGCGTTGTTCTTTAACAAACTCCTTTTCCTGCCTCTGCTTCATTTTCTGCTGATACCCAACTTCTCTCTTGATTTTTTTATATATCCTTACAGGAGGTTTAAAAAGGATATTTTACATGTATATGCATTTAGGTAGGAAGTGGGAAATTTTCGAATTGACTTTTGTCAGTGAAAAATCTAATTCTTAAACAAAAAACTCGTCCTCGAGTGAACTGGAAAACTTCATTTTACTGATATTGGATTTGTCTGTCGTCTTTGCTTTAGCGTAAATTGGAATATAATAAATTTGCCTTACTTTTTTTCGCTATGGACAGAATTCGCCCACTGTGTCGGTAGTGTTGTGCTGTTGCTGACTAATATTACCATTTCCGTTATGTGTCGGAATCTCTCTTGGCGATAGATGCGCTTGATTATGATGAGGTGATTTGTGCGACTGCTGATGCGTACTCATGTGGTGGGAGTTATGATGCTGTGTCTGTTGAGCTAAATTAGGAGTGGACAATACATCGACGAGACTTTCAATGGCAGCGATCTCTTGTTCCGAGGAAACGATTTCCTTCAGACACTGTACGCCGTTGAACTTTTTGAGGGCGACCGTGTCACAGTTTTGATAACGTCGGTTGAGTCAATTGCCCTTTCCTCTCCGCCAGTTGAGGCTGTGGTCCGCTTAGGTTTATAGATAATGTAGACCTCGTGAAATATTGGTTTACACGCCTAACGCAATCGTACCAGCTAAGGCGCTTGCGAAAACACTTGGCTGAAATATTTGAAATGCGCCTACGCGAAGGTAACTACTGGCATGGAATTTTTTTCTTTTTCCTTAACTTGGAACAGTGGCCAGAGAATTAATTGGGTCGCGAGTGCAACAAAATCAACGAATGCTATTTGCTTTTTATATTTATGCCTCATCAACACTGTTATTAATCATTTAACGATCAGGTGCTTAACGCCGCAGGCAATACCATCAATATCATCCAACCAGCTGCATAGCTGTGCCCCATATGGAATTACCTGGAAACGGAAATGTTCCTTGCTTGATGCAAATCCGAAAATGAATTGTTTAGTTTGGGTTATAGATCGGGTATTTCCTCAGCCTCTTTCCTCTTTCATGAATCATCAAATTAGGCACTAGTAAATCGAAGACTTCGCCGCTGGTGGCAACCAATATTTTTTTATTTCAGATCGGGCAAGTTCTAACAAAATGAACCTTCCTCCTGACCCAACCAAAAACGAAAAGGAGAGAAGAAGCCGCCCCTCTCCCCAGACTAGATTTTTTTTTCCAAAATTTTTTCACGAAGTCCCAGAAACCCACTATTTATATGCAGTATTTGTATAAATATAATGATGGATATTTGATCGTTACTTTTCATAATGCAGTTTTTGTATGCATGCTTTAATCAAGTATCAATTTTCAAATGATATTAGCGCTCAACAGAAGAATGCTCATGCAAATCAGTCCAATGCTGAGAAATATTTGCGCTGTTGATAACATACTGATTCAAACCTTACTTTATTGAATAAAGTTTATTCAGAATCTTATATGATGACAATATAAGAGAAGATTTTGTAACTTTCCGTGATGCGTACGATTCGATCCGAGAAGATGTTATAAATGGAGAAAAAAATTTTACAGGTGTAGCCTTGGCACACATGGTGATTTAATAATTTAGGACTACCCTTCGAAGATTGCTTTGCAATTGGAACGGATGGATGTTCTGTAATGACATCAGAAGTTAAGGGAGCTGTGCAGGAGCTTATTAAAATATGTACCAATGCTAATCATTGTCCGTGTTTCAACCATTGTCTTAATAACTCGCTTGCGAAAACGTCGAAAGTTCTTCGAACAAAGGATTGTATTGCGTTGATGTAAAAAATTATCAGTTTCCCAAATCAGTCTCCGAAACGTACCATAGCTTTCAAAAAACATCTGCAGGAATCATTAAGTGGACTATGTGAAACGCGCTGGTCTGAAAAACATCATGGTATAATGCAGTTTGAAGAAAACGTCACAAAAATTGTTGCTTCGTTTCAAGAAATTTGTACTTGGCAAGATTCAACAACAAGTTCTGAGGCCGGTTCTATGTTGAAATCTATTTGCGAGACAGAGTTCGTGATTTCAGTGATTTGTTTGAGCAATGTACTTTCTGTTACACGACCACTAAGCTTACTTTTGCAAACACCGTCAATAGATTTGAATCAAGCTTCTGAGGCATTGAGGGATTGACTTTGCGAACATTAAAAAACCATAGACTTGAAGCAGAAAGTCGTTTTTCGGGACTTTACAAAAAATAGTCGCTTTAGCAGATGAGTTGAAGTTTGATATTTCCTCCCACGAATTGCTAAAAAGCAAATACATCAAGCGAACTACACTTCATTAGACGCTGAAGAGTATTATCGAAAAGCAATTTATATACCTCTTCTTGATCATATCATTATTGATTAACAAGGTAGATTACCTGAAGATACATTGCAAGTTTTTAATCTTAATTTGCTACTCCCATCGCGAATCATCAAAGATAATACACTGCAAAAAAGAATTTGTCTAAAGATAAAAAGATAAAATAAAATTAATCTAGATGGAGAGTATGAAGTGTGGTCAGAACGTTGGTCTGATAAGCAACAAAAAATATCAATTCCACTATCAGCTGAAAAAGTTTTAAATGATTGCAATGAATATGCGTTTCCATCAATAAAATCTCTTATCAAAATTCTGGCCACGCTTCCAGCTAGCAATGCTGAAAGGAGTTTTTCGACACTTCGCCGGTTGAAAACGTGGTTACGGTCCACAATGTCCGAGAACAGACTCACTGGTCTTGCACTTTTAAATACCCATTTCGATATTGACATTGATATTGGTCATATAATTGAAAGATATGTAAAAAAAGGGAAGCATAGAATTAAATTTACTGTGTGAATATGAACTATGTAGAAGATAAAAATGTTGTAAAAAAATTGGATGTACTATTGTTAATTTGAATAACTAAATGAAATCAAATATGTGTATGAAATTATTAAACGATGTAAAAAAATACTAATAAATTTACCCCTAAAAAATAACGGTCTGCTATACGTTTCCCTTGTTGTTTTGTCTTGCATTTTCACGTATAAAGTATCTTGATGTGAACTTTGTTCAAAACACATCAGCTATTGGGAGAAACAATTACAGACTGAAATCGCCTCTCCCCCCCCCCCCCCCCCCCCCCTCAAAAAGCAGCCTGGATCCGCCACTGACCATAACAGTTTTATGAGCTATTTCGATAATTAATCTATTATGCCGAAGATCACGCAGTGGAATATATGGAATGAACAAATTAGATAAATTAGAGCAATTCGTACTAAAGTTTATTACACTATAGGCAAGCATGAGTGAGACAAAAGATCTTCTGTCATGCAAAGCCTGAAGACCAAGCAATTTGTGCCTGCTGGTATATGATAGGAGGCCGTCTGACCAGTGAAGCAATTTTTGTAAAAAAATTTTGAACTTTCTCAATTTTATAAGAGTTAGATTCATAGAAAGTATTCCATATTATTGAGCAATATTCAAGACCACTTCTGACCAAGGATGTATAAAGTCACTTCAACGTCATAGGGTCCTTAAAGTTACAGGTGTTATGTCTACTGAACCCAACCATTGCAACAAATTTTGAAACAATGAAGGCAATATGACTAGAAAAAGAGAGTTTGGAGTCAAAAATTACACCCAAGTCTTTTCTCTCTTGACGATGATTAAGAATTTAGCATTTAGTTTGTAGATAAAGTATGTGGCAGTTGTCTTTATGGAATAAGACACAACACAGCATTTGTTTGAATTTAAAAATAAATTATTGTCTGCGCACCATTCGGCAAAGGAGTCCAGATCAGAATCGTTAGAAATAGTTTGACAAATAAATAGTATTTTTTGTGAAATATATATGGTGTTAGTGTTATATTTCAATCATTAAAGGGGATGAGTGATGGGGAAACATGTTGAGTAAAAAGTGCTAGGTCAGGAGACAAAATTTGTTTGCGGAAATTGTGCTAAGTCATAAAATAGCTGCTGGGTTAGCATACATGATTTTTATTTATCATTTTCAAAGCTTCTACACTCAAAGTATTGCAACTAAGGTATCCTCATTCACAGTTTTGAAAAAAGGTTATTTCAAAAATTATTCATTTTTTTCGTCTCCTGTAAAATTCCTAAAAAGTGACTTAGCCGATCACTTTATCGGCGGCGAAGACTCTTACTTTTCTTGATTTTTATACCTTTCATGAAAATGAAATGGTATATTAATTTCGTCACGAAACCGAAAATTGTAAGTCCTTAAAGGAAAATAGATAGACCCACCATTAAGTATACCGAAATAATCAGGTTGAAGAGCTGAGTTGATTTAGCCATGTCCGTCTGTCCGTCTGTCCGTCTGTCTGTTTGTATGCAAACTACTCCCTCAATTTTTGAGATATCTTGATAAAATTTGGTGAGCGGGTGTATTTGGGCGTCCGATTAGACATTTGTCGGAACCGACCGGATCGGACCACTATAGCATATATCCTCCATACAACCGATTTTTCAGAAAAAGAGGATTTTTGTAATATCTTACCCAATTTAACAGATTGAAGCTTCAAACTTCACCATATACTTTCGTATATTGCACATATTGTTGCCTGAAAAAATTGATGAGATCGGTCGTATATATAGTATATATCCCGCACAACCGATTGTTCAGATAAGGAACTTTTCGTAATTACTGCCCCATTTTAAGAGCTAGAGGCTTCAAATTTCAACGAATGCTTAGGTATATAGCATATGTTGTTGTCTGAAAAAATCATAAAGATCGGTGGTATATATAGTATATATATGGTGGTATATATAGTATATATATATAGTATATATATATATATATATATTTTCGCAAATTTTAGCCCCATTTTAACAGCTAGAAGCTTCAAATTTCACCAAATACTTACGTATATAGCATATATTGTTATCTCAAAAAATCATAGAGATCGGTTGTATATATAGTATATATCTCATACAACTGATTGTTCAGATAAGAAACTTTTCGCAATTTCTACCCCATTTTAACAGCTATAAGCTTCAAATTTCACCGATTGCTTACGTATATAGCATATATTGTTGTCTGAAAAAATCATAGAGATCGGTTGTATATATAGTATATATCTCATACAACCGAAACTTTTCGCAATTTCTACCCCATTTTAACAGCTATAAGCTTCAAATTTCACCGATTGCTTACGTATATAGCATATATTGTTGTCTGAAAAAATCATAGAGATCGGTTGTATATATAGTATATATCTCATACAACCGATTGTTCAGATAAGAAACTTTTCGCAATTTCTACCCCATTTTAACAGCTATAAGCTTCAAATTTCACCGATTGCTTACGTATATAGCATATATTGTTGTCTGAAAAAATCATAGAGATCGGTTGTATATATAGTATATATCTCATACAACCGATTGTTCAGATAAGAAACTTTTCGCAATTTCTACCCCATTTTAACAGCTAGAAGCTTCAAATTTCACCAAATGCTTAAGTATATAGCATATATTGTTGTCTGAAAAAATCATAGAGATCGGTTGTATATATAGCATATATCTCATACAACCGATTGTTCAGATAAGAAACTTTGCGCAATTTCTGCCCCGTTTTAACAGCTAGAAGCTTCAAATTTCACAAAATGCTTACGTATATAGCATATATTGTTGTCTGAAAAAATCATAGAGATCGGTGGTATATATACTCTCTTTTTTGCCCCTTTTTTACGGCTAGAAGCTTCAAAATTCATCAAATTTCATCAAATAGTTACGTTTACGTCATATATTTTTGAAATACGTGATTCGTAGTCATAGTTTTTACATGCAGACCACAAAAAAGGTGCAGCTTTGCATCCTCACACAGATTACTACCTATTTTTTATTTTATATTTATCTTAAAAATCGTTTAGATATGTTCAAATTTCACTAAATGCTTACATGTATAGCATATATTGTTGTCTGAGAAAATCATAGATACCGGTGGTATATATAGTATATATCCCATACAACCGATTGTTCAGATAAGAAACTTTGCGCAATTTCTTCCCCATTTTAACAGCTAGAAGCTTCAACTTTCACCAAATGCTTACGTGTATAGCATATATTGTTGTCTGAAAAAATCATTGAGATCGATGGTATATATAGTATATATCTCATACAACCGATTGTTCAGTTAAGAAACTTTGCGCAATTTCTGCCCCTTTTTAACAGCTAGACGCTTTAAATTTCACCATATGCTTACGTATATAGCATATATTGTTGTCTGAAAAAATCATAGAGATCGGTGGTATATATATTATATACTTCATATAAACTGTCATTTTTGCCCCTTTTTTACGGCTAGAAGCTTCAAAATTCATCAAATTTCATCAAATAGTTACGTTTACGTCATATATTTTTGAAACACGTGATTCGCAGTCATAGTTTTTACATGCAGACCACGAAAAACGTGAAGCTTTGCATCCTCACACAGATTACCTACCTATTTTTTATTTTATATTTATCTTAAAAATTGTTTAGATATGTTCAAATTTCACTAAATGCTTACGTGTATAGCATATATTGTTGTCTGAGAAAATCATAGATACCGGTGGTATATATAGTATATATCCCATACAACCGATTGTTCAGATAAGAAACTTTGCGCAATTTCTTCCCATTTTAACAGCTCGAAGCTTCAAATTTTCACCAAATGCTTACGTGTATAGCATATATTGTTGTCTGAAAAAATCATAGAGATCGGTGGTATATATATTATATACCCCATATGAATTCAATTTTTGCCCCCTTTTTACGGCTAGAAGCTTCAAAATTCATCAAATTTCATCAAATAGTTACGTTTACGTCATATATTGTTGAAATACGTGATTCGCAGTCATAGTTTTTACACCCAGACCACAAAAAACCAGAAACTTTGCATCCTCACACAAAGTACCTACCTGTTTTTTATTTTATATTTATCTTAAAAATCGTTAAGGTATGCAGATCTGTTCACTATATATTTCTTATCTTATACATCCGATTATTCGGAGATTACGAACGGGATAAGATTATTGTTCAGCCCCATTCATGAAAGGTATGAAGTCTTCGGCACAGCCGAAGACAGTCCCGTTCTTACTTGTTTATTTTATATTTATCTTAAAAATCGTTAAGGTATGCAGATCTGTTCACTATATATTTCTTATCTTATACATCCGATTATTCGGAGATTACGAACGGGATAAGATTATTGTTCAGCCCCATTCATGAAAGGTATGAAGTCTTCGGCACAGCCGAAGACAGTCCCGTTCTTACTTGTTCTATTTAAAAAAATAATATTTCGGAAAGGTTTTGTTTGTATGTATTTAAGGAAATAAACATTTTGGCCATTTCGGAAAGATCCTGGGTTTTTGCCCCAAAATCTCGCAGATCGTTCAAAAATTTTCAGGAGTAGCTCCTTGCGGAGGGATTGTCCCTCGTTCACTTACTCCAGAGAGGCTTCGAACCTAACCCCAGTCTTTGGAATTGACACTGCAGCTTCTGCTGAAAAGAAATAGAGATACATAAAATGGTCACACTTTTGTCTGTATATCTCGTGCAAAGCGTAGTTTCACCTGGGGTTATCTCCTAGTAATCGTCGCGAACACAATTTCTTTAAATCATTTGTGGCTCCTTGGCGGTCACGCACAAAGGCGACTTACTACCGTTGCTATTAATGGTATATTAATACTCATGACTCTCGTGGCACAGGGCGCCTCCAGCTTTTTCGGCTGTTCTTAAGAGCTACAATTCCCGATGTGCGATCAGTAGCAATCCCGACCTCCAGTCGCTACCACGCCTCCTGCCCTCACACCATATGCCAGCACAGAAGCTATAGGACTGCGACTTCGAACTCATACCTTCGTCGACGTCACTTTCCTAGAAGCTCTAGGTGTAGCTCCGAGGACTTTCTAACGGCTGTTTTTGTCATGCTATGCTGCCTAGCTACACCAGAGAAACACCTTGAAACGTTAGGGAGTGACTATTCGGCCAAGGATGTCGCCCTCGTAATCATAAGCAGTCTAAGTGGACGTCATTGCGTAACTCATGGGTGAAAATCGTATAATCCTCGGCGCATCTATATAATGAAAATTTTACAAGGACCCTGGATAATTTTTTTAAAATGTAGACCAAAGTTTGTAGATGTTTTTGTTCACAACAGTGATCTCAATAGTCTTCGTTAAATCAAAAAGATATTTAAGAATGAAAGTCGACCGATTTTAAGTTGAAAGATATTAACTGCTGTTTTCCGGCCTTATGATATACGAGCTCATTATGGATGACCGCGTAGCTTCAGTTTTCAGACTAGTTCGACTGTTCACTACGTTAGGCTAGTGCCACACACAGTCATTAGTTCGACTGTCTTGGGAAAGCTTTTGCTTCACCACTTTGAGTGTTCTTGCGAAGGACAAAGCCTCACCTGGTAAATATATGTGCCTACGCATTCACATTTGTAAAAGGAGCCGTAACGTGTACGTGATATTTAAACTTGGTTGATAGGCTATAATCAATGTGATTCACTCCAAGGGACTAGTTTTGGATAGGGCCGCCAACTTTAAGAAATGTCAAACCGGGAGACTTGGGTATTGAAGGATGAAGTGTGAAAATCAAAATTGACATATCAGACGCTATTGTATAGTTTCGCAAATAAACAACAGATGTTTGAATGTAAGCTCAAGTGATTTTCCAAGCCCTTCTCATACGTACATATATCCTCAACTTAAGTCTGAGGTAAGAATCATTTCAAAGGAATGTTTATGCCCCTAGCACCTACTAAAGGATTTTGTATCACTAATTTAGCTTATTCTTTCAGCCAATCACAATAAAAAATTCTTTAACAAATCGGTTTTTTAAATAACTTTTGAACCGTTAGAAAGAGTTAAATTTCGCAATTAGTTTCTTATAACTGGAAGTGATGCGCATCCGTTGATACCACTTTCAACCATATCGGACCAATTTTCGACATGAACAATAAATGCCCTAAACAGTCTTAAACGAGAAGAAAATATAGTAACGTGCCGGACGCCGCCGCCGCGCCGATATTTTTGACATTCGGCGGCGGCGTACGAAAAACGACCCAAATCGGCGGCCGCGGCGGCGTTTATCAACGGCGTGTATCTCTAATATATATATATTAGAGCGGGTCAAATTGTTTTTCCGTCAGGAGTATAGCACAAACGTAATCTACAGATGATTCTTTGACACCATAGCTGTAAGTCCGATTTCGAGTCCCCGACTTCTGCAAAATAGATATTTTGACATACGAATGTAGGGTTTAGCCAAAAAATCTTCATAGCTTCTGATAGAATTATAGGAAAAATATCATATTGGGCTTACTTTAAAGGTATTTTACGTACATTTCAGAATCTGTATTAATATCTATAGTGTTTTTGAATTTTAGTATAGATAATTAGTATGGAAATTAGCCTAAAATGAACTTTTAACTACTATATTATCATTTTTAACAAATTTTTTTTTCTTTACAGATTTTTGTATTTAAATATAAAATGAATGAACCAAGTCCTTCTACATCATCTGAATCCACTTTATAGCATATACTTGAACACGATATTATTGCATTTGGTTTATCAAGTGAATTAAATAATCTGAATTTACCGTATAGTCGTGACATTTTAAGATTTTCTTTCTTTTTAAGTGATCATGCTAAAATTCAAAGTAAAATGATTTCGCATATAAATTTTACTCCTCATGTAATTGATAAATTGGTTGAAATTTGGAATAAATTGAATATTCCACTAATTGATAGACGTAGTATTCTAAGAAAACTAAATGTTTTAATTGAAAAATATCACAAAAGCATTAAAAACAGTTCGCCAGATATATCAATCGTGAGCGCAGGACTCGTAAACTGCGTCAACTGGCAGCCGCTGGTTACATTGGCATCCGGCGGAGGCCGCAAATTTAGCGAGAGAACGTGACCTTATAAGACAGCTCGATCCCGGCGACCCCCAAATAAGGGACATAAATCAACACATCAGATTGCTTGTGGAAAAACACAAGCGGGCGAAATGGGAGGAGCATCTAAGAAGCTGTACCCCTTCTGCCGGTGTGGGTAAGCTTTGGTCCACCGTAAAGTCCCTATCGAATCCGTCCAAGCACAACGACAAAATTTCCATCGCCTTTGGCGATAAAGTGCTGTCGGATACAAAAAAATGCGCGAGCGCTTTTTGCTGACAATATATAATGCATTCTACGGTTTACAAAGCTAGACGGAGGGCCAACAGACACGCGCACAAACATAAATTCAACGCGTCCCCAATTACCATCACCGCCATCATAGCCATGCCGATGCTTAAAAGCCTAGGAAATGAGGATTTTTAATATTTAGCACATGTCTTCAACCTGTCTCTTTCCACTTTTTTCATTCCCGAAAAACGGAAAATGACCAAGGTGCTCCCGCTACTAAAGCCTGGGAAACCAGCTAACATAGGAGAGTCATATCGCCCGATATCTCTCCTATCGCCAGTAACCAAGACGCTTGAAGCCATTGTACTGCCCCATTTCAAGAGAAATTTGCCACTAGCCTCTCATCAGCATGGCTTTAGAAAAATACATAGCACCACCACCGCGCTAAATGCCATTAGCACCCAGATAAATTGCTGTTTAAATCAAACCCCCACCATAGAACAGCACTCGTTGCGCTAGACCTATCAAAAGCTTTTGATACGGTCAACCATGGCACGTTACTGCAAGACCTGGAAGGATTTACCCTTCCGCCAAGTCTTAAAAGGTGGACCGCAAATTATCTGGGTGGACGGCAGGCATCGGTGCAATTTCGAAACGAAACATCTAAACCAAGGAGAGTTAAACAAGGGGTGCCACAGGGTGGTGTCCTATCCCCACTTTTGTTTAACTTCTACATATCAAAGCTACCTTCGCCACCAGAAGGAGTTACTATCGTTTCCTACGCCGATGACTGCACAATAATGGCCACGGGCCCAGGCCCACAGATCGATGAGCTATGCAACAAAATAAACCGCTACCTCCCTGATGTCTCCAGTTTCTTCCCAAGCGAAACCTGACATTATCACCGACTAAATCATCGGCGACCTTATTTACAACATGGACGTCGCAAATGTCTACCATTTTAAATGTTCACGCCAATGGCACTCCGCTACCGACTGTCTTACACCCCAAAATCTTGGACGTCACGTTCGATCAGGATCTACATTTTGGTGAGCATGCAGCCGCAATTGTACCGAAAATCCAAAGCCGCAATAAAATCCTCTAATCTCTTGCTGGCAGTACTTGGGGAAAAGATAAAGAAACGCTCATTGCCACTTACAAAGCAATTGGCCAGCCGATTGCATGCTACGCGTCCCCGATATGGTCGCCAAGCCTAAAGATTACCCACTGGAAGAAGCTACATGCCTGCCAAAATACTGCCCTCAGAACCGCCACGGGTTGTCTCCTTATGTCCCCAGAACACCATCTACATAATGGGGCGAGAATACTCCCAATAAGGGAAAGAAATAAAATGCTAACCAAACAGTTTCTGTTGAATACCCAGAAACCTGGGCATCCCAACAGACATCTGATTGATGAGCCAACACCGCCCAGGGGCTTAAGTAGTCACCTCCGTAAGCACTATCAGGAAATACGGCACCTGAGACCAACGCCGTATGAAGCCAAAAAACATAAGCAGGTCCTTGGTGAACTCCATAAACAGGCGTCGGACCTCTATGTCATGAATTGCCCGGTGAATCTAGTTCTCAAAGAGCAATGCCCCAAACTTGCGGAAGAGGAACGCACACTCCCTAGGGAAACGCGAGTCACCCTATCCCAACTTCGATCAGGATACTGTGACTGGTTAAACTCTTACCTATCCAGAATCAACCCCGACATACAAAATATATGCGCTGCTTGCAATGTGTCCCCACATGGCACCAACCATCTCTTCAATTGTAATATGGAACCAACGCCTCTAACGCCTCTCTCAATATGGTCCACCCTGTTGAAAGCAAGTTTCCTCGGACTCCCGTTAGAAAACATTAATGACAATTTGTGAGTGGTCAGACCTATTGGATGGGGTGAAGCACTGCTACAACAACAACAACGACATTAAAAACAGAAAAAAAGTTCAGGAATTTACAGCATTCGTGCAATCAACAAATTAATTATTTTACATTGGAAAATGTAAATGCAAGTTAAAAACAACAGAATGATCATGTTGTTTAATACCAAACCATTTAGAAGAATTTATGATGGACCAACATAATGATAGAAAATTCACAATACCTGAATATATGGATGACATTGTAGAAGAAACACCTACAACAATACCAACAATGCCAACAGTTAGTGATGATCCAACATACGAACCACTTGGAACAGATATGGAAACAGGTGAAGCACAAATTGCAATGAAGCAGTTGTAGAAGTATCTGCTACAATGAAAGTTGATCCAACTCAACTCAGAGTTTACATAAAATATATTATCAATTTTAATGGTTCAGATTATACTGATATGATTGATCTGAATTACGATAATTTACTATCTGAACCGGCATTCACAAGAAATATTCCATACGATCTCTTGATACAATTCTTAGATTATGATGAGCCAACACTAGATGATCCTAATATTCCAATGCATATACAAGGAATATAAAGATATGTACAGTCATAGCCGTAGAGAGAAAATCCGGGGCCGGGACTAAACAATTTACGGGCCCCTATAAAAAATCCACCAATACATTTGATTAATTTGAATTAATGACGTCTCATTCATGAATCATCATTGATGGATTACATCAAAATAAATGTTTGCCACATCAACTAAATGATTTTAGGACTAAGAGCTCACAATAAAATTAACACAGAATATTTACTATTTATACTATTTTATTGTAACCTAGAAATAAAATTCTCTTTTAACAGCCACATATTGTTTCAAATAATCTTTTCTAGTTATTTGGTAACATTTTAATACATTTCTGAAATATTTAATGATGATTATAAATTTTAATTTTCAATATATATGGTTCGGATATCAAAGAGGAACGTTCTGCACTAGCTACAGTGACAGGTATAGTGCAAAAGATACGTAAACAACCCAAATGTTGGGGAAAATTGTATACAGATTTTGAACATAGATGGCATTTAGCAATTCAAATGGGGCAAACCTTTATAAATATTTGCGTCGTAAATGTGTTTCAAGTGAAATATTTCGCTTTCTAAGCTTTAAGCAATGTCCGACTTGTATTTTTCGACAAATTTTGCTGCGCTCGCCCGAACCGTAGTATCATCCATGTCTTCAAATTGCCACAACGTCTCGCTCAAATTTCTCATAGCTGCAAATCGTTAAGTAATGCCAGTGATTACTGAATCAACGATTACCAGGAATGTATTGTTTTTAAAATCAGACTCTGAATCATCCGTAATCATCTCATTTAAATTATCTTCAGAACGTCTTTTGGGTTTTCCGGACATTCGGGAAACTTTGGCGAGATGTTCAATTGAATAGCAGCTGTTTTGCATTCGTTTAAAATTGTTTCCCATTGGTTTCTGATCAACTTAAAATCAGATAATACGGCATCTAGATGTCGGACCTCAACATCTATGGTGGCGTCTCTAGCTTAGAGGACCACGTTTCTTTCATTAATAGTAGTCAGTATTTTGTACCAAATTGAGGACAGCAAGATACATTCGAACTTGTTGATGTACTTGAGAATTCCGGTAACATCTCCGTATGCTTGCGCAGTCAAAAATAAAAAAAATTCCATAATTCTATACCAAATACGAAAAAAGGGATGAAACATGGTAATTGGATTGGTTTATTGACGCAAAATATAACTTTAGAAAAATACTTTGTAAAATGGGTGTGACACCTACCATATTAAGTAGAATAAAATGAGAAAGTTCTGCAGGGCGAAATAAAAAACCCTTGAAATCTTGGCAGGAATACTGTTCGTGGTATTATATACATAAATAAATTAGCGTTATCCAACAGATGATGTTCTGGGTCATCCTGGTCCACATTTTGGTCGATATCTGGAAAACGCCTACACATATACAACTACCACCACTCCCTTTTAAAAGCCTCATTAATACCTTTAATTTGATACCCATATCGTACAAACACATCACGTTAATATCGTCGTGCCGTTCGGACGTGTTTTAGTTCGCTCTTTGAAATTTTTATTTGTTTCGTTTGGATTTTTTCTGTTTATTTGTTTTTCTGCCAATATTGGCGCAATGGACAAGTACTGTGGAAAATGTGACAAGTGCTTTGGTCGAAATGTGTCCCATATTGTGCCGTGCGGTAGATTTTGCAAGAAGGCAGTTTGTCTGAATATGATGTGGACTTGCTCATAAAAAATCGACACCTCAGTTACTTGTGTACGGAATGCTTGAATTCCTACGAAAAGCTTTGCAAGGCCTATGACACTATCCTAGCATCACATAAAGTTGGCTTGGAATCCGCATTGCTCGCTATAGACGTGAAATTCAAGCTTTTGTTTGACCAGAGAGCTGAAATAAGAAAAGATTTTAACACTCATGTTAAATCCAACAATAATAAATCCGACAATAACAAATCGAACGAGTGCCGTATGGATGCGACGACTGTTACTACCAGTCAAATAAAACCTGCTGTCAGCTCTGTCAATGCTACTAATATAACGTTGAGCAGTGATATAAACAGTTGCGCACTCACTCCACTTGCCGTGTCTATATCTCCTCTCGTTCAGCCAATTCAACAATGCATGCAATGCCATTTAGTTGCTCGATCACCTGGTTTCGCAAGCTCATATACATTGCCTTCTACTGCTAACATTGTAATTGCAAACCTCCCCTCCTTGCCAAACACCGCAATGCCTAACTTGTCCTATGCCCAACAGCTGGCAGCGCCTTTTGTTGCTGGTAATAAATCTACACCTGCTAAAGCTGACACCTCTTTTAATGCCAATGTTGCTAACACAAATGCTGCTAACTCGGGCGCTTCTGTTATTGCTATCAATGCTAGTGGCAATGCTGCTAACGCTAACGCTGTTAATGCTGGTGTTATGGCTAACAATTCTGCTAACACTCTAGGTGGGTGTCGTGGGTTGTAGGTGGGTTTCCTTCCAAAACCAAATCTGCTAAAGCCAATACCAATGCTAAGTCGAACCCTGCAGCTGAAGCCAATGCCGCTGCAAGCACTAATACTAGATTACGCCCTGCTAATGCTACTGCCGCTGTTGCAATTTCTGCTGATATGAGCAGTGCTACGGATTCTGTTGATGCTTCTGGCCCTGCTGCAATCACTCTTAATAATGTGGATAGTGCTACTGTTGGCCGTCAAACTACCGGTGAAAGGAATAGCCTTAGGAGGACCATAATTCATGGCTGCAATGGGAGCACCGAGCTCGAGGCTGTTGCTAAAAAGAAATGGGTTCACATTTCCTCCTTCAGGCCGACGGTCTCCGAAAAAAATATCATTGATTTTGTCTCAAAGTATGCTGGAATTGACCGCAAACATCTTTCGTGCCGTAAGCTAGTGAAAAATGGTGTTCCACTCGATAGCCTGGAGAGCATAAATTTCAAGCTCGGAGTCACTACTGCTTTGTATGCCAGTCTTTTAAACCCTAACGTTTGGCCAGCTGACGTCAACGTTCGGCCCTTTCAGCAATTTGAAAGTCAGTCTAATAACACCTAGCTCTTATAAATCGCTCAACGCTGAACGAGCTACCCATCCAGTTGACAGAGCGGGTAGATCACTGAAAATTTATTTCCAAAATATAGGCGGCATGCGCACAAAGGCGATAGATGTTCTCCTGTCCTCCTCCCGGATGGACTACGATGTTTACGTCCTCGTCGAAACTTGGCTTAATGAGAACTTCTTCGATGAAGAGTTTTTCGATCCTATGCTCTTTGTAACTTATCGCAAAGACCGAGATTATATCAAAACCGGGCTGAGAAAAGGTGGTGGTGTTTTGATCGCAGTAAAAAGAGGCTTACGTGCCATTGAATTACTTCACCGCGATTCCCTAATCGATCAGCTGTGTGTCCGAATCTCTGGCTCTTCGTGTTATACGCTCATCTGCTGTTCATACATACCGCCAAACAGTTGTGACAGTATATATAGTGCTCACATCGAAAATATTGTCAACCTTTGGGAAACTAATGCTGATGCTAATTTTTGTATTATTGGCGATTATAATATGCCGGACATCACATGGCTGAATTTACAGAATAATGGCATTTTAACTCCTACAAATGTTACGCGCTTACATGAAATTAATCTTATTGATAGTTTTTTAAGTTGTGATCTTATCCAAATTAATCATTTATTTAACGCTCTTTCTAGGTTGCTTGATCTTGTGTTTGTGGACGAAAATTTAATATTTGAACTGTCTGAGAGTACTCTCCCATTATGCGCGTCCGATAAACATCATGTTTCGCTTGCTATATTTATTCAATACTTTGATGCGATTCCCGTTTCTACTCTCGCGGATAATCTTTCTTTGAACTTCCGCCGAACTAATTTTGAGGAGCTTAATAATGCCTTCCTCGATGTAACTTGGGAAAATCTATTTAACTCTCAGGACGTCAGCGCTTGCTACGATACCTTCCTGTATAAGTTGTGTGAGATCTTTAATATCAAGGTGCCTCCTCTTGGGCCAAAACTATACAAACTGCCTTGGTACAACCAAACTCTAAAAAATTTAAAAAATAAACGAAATAAGTATAACAAGTTGTATAGGGCTAATACTACGGATACGTTCCTCAAGGAGCAATATACAACTAGTGTGAAACAGTTTAACGTTCTCGATAAATTTCTGTATAACCAGTATATGGGAAGGCTAATATTCCCACTTGCATGCACTTTAATGGCAAGTGCGCGCAGTCTCTGGATGATTCTGTTGAACTCTTTGCTGAATTCTTTAAATCTAATTTTGAAGGTGATGTTGCTGTTCCGAATCTGCTCTCTGCTGTCAATGAACGATTGGATTTTGGATCGCTCACGATCTCCAATACTGACGTTGGCAATGCTATGTTAACACTAAAGCCCTCACTGAAATGCGACAGTGATGGCGTCTGCGCGTATGTTCTGAAGCACTGCAGTGTATCTTTATGTTCACCTCTTTGCTACATCTTTAATTTGTCTCTCTCATCTGGCATTTTTATAGATAGATGGAAATGTGCTTCGATAACACCGATTTTCAAAACCGGGAATAAAAACGATGTTTCAAACCATAGGCCTATTGCTAAACTTACTGTTTGTTAGAAACTTTTCGAAAATATAATAAAAGATAAACTATTCTTTATAGTCAAACGCATTGTTGAACCCAATCAACATGGTTTTACTGCCGGACGCTCTACTGTCACTAACTTGGCGTCTTTCTCGGATTTTTGTATATCCGCATTTTAAGATGGATCTCAAATTGATTTTATATACACGGACTTCTCGAAGGCCTTCGACAAGGTCTCTCACCAGATTCTTTTATATAAACTTGAGTGTATTGGCTTTCACTCTGTGTTTTTAAGCTGGTTGAAATCCTACCTGACGAATAGACTCTTGTGTGTTAAGATCGAAAATCTTAAGTCCCACTCATTTGTCGCAAAATCTGGAGTGCCTCAGGGAAGTATTCTCGGTCCACCCCTATTTGTGCTTTTCATAAATGATATTGGTTCCTGCTTCAAAAACTCCAGTTTTCTGCTATTTGCTGATGATCTTAAATTTTTCCGTAGAATTAATGCCCCTTCGGATTCCTGCCTTCTGCAAAGTGACCTTAATAATGTGGATGATTGGTGTCGCGCCAATAATCTTTTCTTAAATGTTAAAAAATGCTTCAGTATGTCTTTCTCAAAATCCATGAGTTACTATTCTTCGTTGTACTCTATTTCAGGCATCCAGTTGGCGTCAATTAACGAACATGTTGATCTAGGCGTTGTCTTTGACTCAAAATTCACATTCACCAATCACATATGTTATGTGCTCCCAATGGCCTACAGGAACCTTGCTTTTCTTCGCAGATATGCAAGGGAATTTAAAGATCCGTATACTAAGAAAGCCCTATATATATCGCTAGTGCGCTCCAAAATTGAATATGCTTCCAATATCTGGAACCCCATCTACAGTAATCATTCGGCCAGAATAGAAAGAGCTCAAAGAAAGTTTGTCCGTTTTGCTTTGAACTCCATACATTTTGATAACCCGCTGCCTTCTTATTCTTCTCGTTGTCAACTGATCAATCTGCAATCACTTGAAGCGAGGAGAACGGTGCACTTGGTTATGTTTGTGTATGACTTAATTGTGGGCTCTTTGGACTGTGCGACTCTTCTTGAGAAAATATCGTTTAATGTGCCGCAAAAAAATTTGCGCGCATTCCAGCCTTTTTACTTGAGTTCTTGCAGAGCAAATTACTTTTATTTTAGCCCAATTTTCTGCGCCCTTACTGAATTAAATAAAATCCCTACTAGACTAAATATTGATTTTTCTGCGTCCAGAGATACATTCAAGGCTTCCTTTGTCTTACTCTTTACATAATGTTGTACCTAATGTATATGTTTGATACCTATATTTATTTTATTTTTAATATGTTATTGTATCTAGTCTGTAAGATTCTTGATCATAGACTGAATTAATAAACTATACTATACTAGAGTCACCCCTGGTCCACCTTTATGTCGATATCTCGAAAAGGCGGCCACCTATACAACTATCACCACTCACTTTTAAAACCCTCATTAATACCTTTAATCTGATACCCATATCGTACAAACATATTCTAGAGTCACCCCTGGTCCACCTTTATGACGATATCTCGAAAAGGCGTCCACCTTTAGAACTAAGGCCCACTCTCTTTTAAAATACTCATTAACACCTTTCGTTTGATACCCATATTGTACAAACGTATTCTAGAGTCACACCTGGTCCACCTTTGTGCCGATATCTCGAAAAGGCGACCACCTATACAACTACCACCACTCCCTTTTAAAACCCTCATTATAACTTTAATGTGATACCCATGCGTACAAACACATTCTAGAGTCACCCCTGGTCCACCTTTATGGCGATATCTCGAAAAGGTGTCCACCTATAGAACTAAGCCCCACGCCCTCCTAAAATACTCATTAACACCTTTCGTTTGATACCAAATATCGTACAAACACATTCTAGAGTCACCCCTGGTATATTTTTATGGCGATATCTCGAAAAGGCGTCCACCTATAGAACTAAGCCCCACGCCCCTTTGAAATATTAATGTTGTTGTTGTTGTTGTAGCAATGCTCGCCCCACCTAATAGCCGCGACCGATCACAAATTGTCATCAATATCCTCTAACGGGAGTCCAAGGAAACTTGCCGTTTCAACAGGGGTGGACCATAAGGAAAGGGGTGTTAGAGGCGTTGGTTCCACATTACAATTGAAGAGATGGTTGGTGTAATGTGGGGACACATTGCAAGCAGGGCATACATTTTGTATGTCAGGGTTGATGCTGGATAGGTAAGAGTTTAACCTGTTACAGTATCCAGAACGAAGTTGAGCAATAGTGACACGCGTTTCCCTGGGGAGTATGCGTTCCTCTTCCGCGAGTTCTGGATATTTTTCTTCAAGTACTGAATTCCCGACATAAAGTTCCGACGCCTGTCTATGGAGTTCACCAAGGACCTGCTTGTGTTTTTTCGCTTCATACGGCTGGATTCTCAGGTGCCGTATTTCCTCAAAATGCTTACGGAGATGACTCCTTAGGCCCCTAGGCGGTGCTGGTTCGTCAATCAGATGTCTGTTGGGATGCCCAGGTTTCTGGGTATTCAACAGAAACTGTTTGGTCAGCATCTCATTTCTCTCCCTGATGGGGAGTATTCTCGCCTCATTATGCAGATGGTGTTCTGGGGACATAAGAAGACAGCCCGTGGCGATTCTGAGAGCAGTATTTTGGCAGGCCTGTAGTTTCTTCCAGTGGGTAGTTTTTACGCTTGGCGACCATATGGGTGACGCGTAGCACGTAATCGGCTGGCTAATTGCTTTGTATGTGGTCATGAGCGTTTCTTTATCTTTTCCCCAGGTACTGCCAGCAAGGGATTTGAGGATTTTATTATGGCTCTGAATTCTCGGAACAATTGCGGTTGCGTGCGCACCAAAATGTAGATCCTGATCAAACGTCACACCCAAGATTTTGGGGTGTAGGACAGTCGGTAGCGTAGTGCCATCGACGTGGATGTTCAATATGGTCGACATTTGGGGCGTCCATGTTGTAAATAAGGTCGCGGAAGATTTAGTCGGTGACAATGCCAGGTTTCGCGAGGCGAAAAAACTGGAGAGATCAGGGAGATAGCCGTTTATTTTATTGCATAGCTCATCGATCTCTGGGCCTGGGCCTGTGGCCATTATTGTGCAGTCATCGGCGTAGGAAACGATTGTGACTCCTTCCGGTGGTGAAGGTAGCTTAGATATGTAGAAATTAAACAAAAGTGGGGATAGGACACCACCCTGTGGCACCCCTTGTTTAATTCTCCTTGGTTTTGATGTTACGTTTCTGAATTGCACCGATGCCTGCCGACCACCCAGATAATTTGCGGTCCACCTTTTAAGACATGGGGGAAGGGTAGACCCTTCCAGGTCTTGCAGTAATGAGCCATGGTTGACCGTATCAAAGGCTTTTGATAGGTCTAGCAATTTATCTGGGTGCTAATGACATTTAGCGCGGAGGTAGTGCTATAGAGTTTTCTGAAGCCATGCTGATGAGGGGCTAGCTGCAAATGTGCTTGGAAATAAGGGAGCAAAATGGCTTCAAGCGTCTTTGCCACTGGCGATAGGAGAGATATCGGTCGATATGACTCACCTACGTTAGCTGGTTTCCCAGGCTTTAGTAGCGGGACCACCTTGGCCATTTTCCATTTCTCTGGTATGGCAAAGGTGGAGAGAGACAGGTTGAAGACATGCGCTAAATATTTGAAACCCTCTTTCCCTAGGTTTTTAAGCATCGGCATGGCTATGCCGTCTGGGCCCACTGCTTTGGATGGTTTAGCGCGACCAATGGCGTCCTCAACCTCTCTAGCGGTGATGGTGATTGGTGACGCGCTGAATTTGTGTTTATGTGCGTGTCTATTGGCTCTCCGTCTATCTTTGTCGACCGTAGGATGCATTATATATTGTCGGCAGAAAGCGCTCGCGCATTTTTCCGCATCCGACAGCACCTTATCGCCAAAGGCGATGGAAACTTTGTCTTTGTGCTTAGTCGGATTCGATAGGGACTTTACGATGGACCAAAGTTTACCTACACCGGTAGAGAGGTTACAACCTCTTAGGTGCTCTTCCCATTTCGCCCGCTTGTGTTCGTCCACAAGCAATCTGATGCGTTGGTTTATATCCCTTATTTGGGGGTCGCCTGGATCAAGCTGTCTTATAAGGTCGCGTTCCCTCGCTAAGCTCGCGGCCTCCGCCGGGAAGTGGGGCCGGATTTCGGGAATTCTCCCGGCGGGAATGAAATGTGCCGAGGCGGATTCAATGACCTTACGGAAGGCACGCTCCCCTTGGCGGGCATCAGTCGGGATAGGGAGGGCAGCAAAGCTGCTGTCTGTTGCAGATTTATATTCTTGCCACTTTCCTTTTTTGAAGTTTATGAAAGTGCGTTTTTCGGTGACGATGAAGTGGGCGGTACGCTCGAACGAAATAAGTATGGGCAGGTGGTCGGATGCCAATGTTACCATCGGCTGCCAGTTGACGCAGTTTACGAGTTCTGCGCTCACGATTGAGATATCTGGCGAGCTATGACAGCTTCCTACCATACGTGTGGGGGCATCTCCGTTTATTGTGCAGAACGTCGTTTCTTCTATTTGATCCGCCAACATCTCACCCCTACTGTCCGCCCGCAAGTTTGAATGCCATAGGTCGTGATGGGCATTGAAATCGCCTAAGATAATGCGATTGTTGCCAGTGAGTAAGGCCTCGATTTTAGGGCGGTATCCACTGGGGCAACAGGTGACAGGAGGGATGTAGATGTTGATGATTTCTAGATTTGCATCGCCTGACCGGACAGATAGGCCTTGACGTTCTAAGACATTGTCCCTGCGGTCGATGCCAGGATCAAATATATGATATTGCACAGAGTGGTGTATAAAAACGCGAGGCCGCCTCCATTTCCGCTCTCGCGGTCCTTCCTGTGGACATTATACCCAGAGCAGGTCTGCAATGCAGATCTTGCTGTGAGTTTAGTCTCTTGAATCGCAGCAATGCGGATGTTGTGCCGCTTCATGAAATCGACTATCTCCGTAATCTTCCCAGTTAGTCCATTACAGTTTAACTGCAGAATTCTGAAGTGCATGAGGGGTGACGCCGCCACTCTAGGGGTAAGTGACGGGTGACTACGCCTAGGTTGTGGAAGGCCAGGACGCAACTGCTGTTGTGGCCTTGGGACTGGGCGCCCTTGGGCAAGCATTTGGGTACCCGGATGATTTGGGTTTGCGACCTGGCAACATGGCGCGATGAAACCCGTCGAGGGGTTGCCGTCGCGGAGACCAGAACATCTAGGAAAGTGGCACCACCCAAGGCAGGAGCTGCATTGAGCGGATGTCGCAAACCTATATATTCTGTGCTGGCAGACGGTGCAAACGGAGGTATTGGCTAAGAGTCTGTTTCCCTGACCTGCACGATTGCTGCCAGAAAAGAGGGGGGAGAAGAAGACGGGGGCAGGGGCTGATGCTCAGCATTGCTACCAGCTCTACTACGAAGGTAGTAGTTATGAGTGGTATCAGCTGTTTGAGTTGTTGGCGCCGTGGGGCGCGAGCAGCAGCGGGTACTTGTTGTGGCTTGCTGGTCAGCGAGGCTGCTGGAAGGTAGTGGAGGGCGCTTAGGCGTAGACTACGGGACGCCCTTGGGCGTGAGCAGCAAGGAGCCACAAAAGATTTATAAAAGTTACGTGGACGTCGGGTTTTGGGATCAAGCCCAGAACAACCTGTCCGATGCAACCATCCCTTGCACGAGACACACTGAACAGAGTATGACCGTCCTAAAAAGATTATTTTCTGGCAAATGCAGCAAAACCATTTCTCAGGACCGGGGTCAGGAGACGAACCCGGATTGGGTTCGATACCTTCCCGGTGTAAGAGAATATGTAGCAGTCCTGCTGCAAGGAGCTGCTGGGAGGATGACAATTTGTGAAAAATCCCGAGTCGCTCCGGTACATAGAACCGACTGCCTTGGGAAGCGTTGAAATATTAATTAACACCTTTCGTTTGATACCGATATTGTACAAACGAATTCTAGAGTCACCCCTGGTCCACCTTTATTGCGATATCTCGAAAAGGCGTCCACCTATAGAACTAAGGATCACTCCCTTTTAAAATACTCATTAACACCTTTCATTTGATACCCATATCGTACAAACAAATTCTAGAGTCACCCCTGGTCCACCTTTATGCCGATATCTCGAAAAGGTGGCCACCTAAACAACTACCACCACTCACTTTTAAAACCCTCATTAATACCTTTAATTTGATACCCATATCGTACAAACATATTCTAGAGTCACCCCTGGTCCACCTTTATGGCGATATCTCGAAAAGGCGTCCACCTATAGAACTAAGGCCCACTCTCTTTAAAAATACTCATTAACACCTTTCGTTTGATACCCATATTGTACAAACGCATTCTAGAGTCACACCTGGTCCACCTTTATGCCGATATCTCGAAAAGGCGACCACCTATACAACTACCACCACTCCCTTTTAAAAACCTCATTAATACCTTTAATGTGATACCCATATCGTACAAACACATTCTAGAGTCACCCCTGGTCCACCTTTATGGCGATATCTCGACAAGGCGTCCACCTATAGAACTAAGCCCCACGCCCTTTTAAAATACTCATTAACACCTTTCATTTGATACCAAATATCGTACAAACACATTCTAGAGTTACCCCTGGTCCATTTTTATGGCGATATCTCGAAAAGGCCCACTCCCTTTTAAAATGCTCATTAACCCCTTTCATTTGATATCCATATCATACAAACAAATTCTAGGGTCACCCCTGGTCCACCTTTATGGCGATATCTCGAAAAGGCGTCCACCTATAGAACTAAGGATCACTCCCTTTTAAAATACTCATTAACACCTTTCATTTGATACCCATATCGTACAAACAAATTCTAGAGTCAACCCTGATCTACCTTTATGGCGATATCCCTAAATGGCGTCCACCTATAGAACTATGGCCCACTTCCTCATAAAATACTCTTTAATACATTTCATTTGATACACATGTCATACAAACACATTCCAGGGTTACCCTCGCTTCATTTTCCGACATGGTTGTTTTCGCTTATGTTGTCACCATAGTTCTCAACTGAGTATGTAATGTTCGGTTACACCCGAACTTAACCTTCCTTACTTGTTTTTTTTTTTTTTTTTTGAGGATTTCCCATCGTTGTGGACTGCTGCTGAAAATAGTAAAACATTTTTGAACAACTCCGAAGAAAGTAATTGCAGCCGTACAGCATTATGCAGCATCAACACCACATAAATTGAGACTGTGTTGCACAAGGCGAGTAATCAGCATTCGAGTGTTTGTCGAGAATGTGACGTAGTGCTCCGTTGTAAGCTTCTTTGATATTGGCGCAGTTATCGTACGTATTGTGCACGACAATCTTCAATCAAGTATGGCAAATTAGATCAGCGATTTTCTGACCAGTTTTTTGGTTACAATTCACGAAAGCCAAACCCGTTCTTGAATTGTAAAATTTGTTGCTTTCGAATTGAAATTGATTTAGCGCAAAATGAACGTAGTCAACGTGACTAGCATCAGGCATAGCATCAACGATAATAGCAAAATACTTGGCTTTCTTGCCTTGATCTAATATATGTAGTTTCCCTCACGTGCTTTGCACAAATTTCTATAAACTCGTTCTGGGAAATATAGTGAACTTGTAAACGTTTGTGCTGCTGTTGTGAAATCCTAACTTTCTCCAAATCATCTCTAAGTATTGGATCATATTGGCTTATGAGATCTTAGATTCCCAAAAAATGTCCATCGTTTCGTTCACCAAGATATATACTTTTGCCTTTGAAAACTAGGCCTCTTTCAGCCAAAAATAAAATAGTATCCAAAATTCTATAAAAATTTTCTTTCCACTTTTGAGTTTCAGTGATTAGCTGTTCATTGATAAGTGTATCAATTGTAGCGTCCTTTTGAATTAGGTTTTGTAAAGATCGCCATTGCATATATCATTTAATGTGATCTTGCGTATTTTCGTGTGATGGCAGTTTATCGTATAAATTCTTCCATACCTGGAATTTCGAATATTCGCAGAACAAATTTTAGGTCGATTTAAAGTAGTGGTGCTTAATAGACGACATGGTAGCCAATAAAAAGCATTGCTATTGGCATTCCACACCAACCAGTCACGCTCCACTTTCTCTTGTTGTTGTTGTTGTTGTTGTAGCGATACGGTTGCTCCCCGAAGGTTTAGGGAGTGATCGATGTGATGGTCCTTTGCCGTTTACAGATCCGGTACGCTCCGGTAACACAGCATCATTAAGGTGCTGGCCCGACCATCTCGGGAACGATTTATATGGCCACATTAAACCTTCAGACCAATCCGGTATTTTAGTCGCCTCTTACGACAGGCATACCTACCGCGGGTATATTCTAACCCCCTGACCCGCTGGGTTCCACTTTCTCTTCATTTGGCAAGATTCTGTTTAACAACGGGGTAGGAAATGCCTCGTCATGACAATCACGTGGAAAATAATCTGGACTTTGATACAGAGTTGGTGGTATTGTTGGAAGACTTTTTGAAGATGAACCTTCATCAGTGTCACCACGAAAATTTTACGATTTCGGATTCATGTAAACATACATTTCTCTTTGATGTTTTATTGTCTCCTCAACCAAAGACTCTCCTGAATTTAAAAAAATTTCTTAGTACCTCTAAATCACGGGCCCCCTGAGAAACACATTTTCGTTTGATGTTTTTATTGTCTCCTCAGGCCCAGACAAAAAATCATTATCAATATTCATTGTTTTGAAATTCGACTTAAGATTTGCACATGGAACAACTAAAGACTATCCTGAAATAAAAAAAATGCCTTAGTACCTCTAAATCGCAGGCTCCTGAGAAACCCCGGGCCCGGGGGGAATGCCCCCGTGTTATAGAAAAAAACGTGAAGGTGTTATGGCTGTTACAGCAGAAAATCGCGAAAAACAAAAAAGAAAGCAAAAAAGATTTTAAAAAATAATAACATAACATTACTTTTATTTTGAAAAATACGTTGAAATGGCCAATTCTAAGTAAAAAAATAATTTTTTTAATAAATTACATTAAAATTATAAAAAATTGTGTTTTTTTACTTATTACTTGAAAATATAGGATTTTTTGAAAATTTTTTTCTACTAAAACAAATTCGAAAAAAGAAAAACTGCCTGAATGAAAGTTGTTGGAAATGTTCTGAACTTATTTTAGCTGTAAAGAAAGAAAAATTCCATAAGAAATTTGTTAAAAATTATAATATAGTAATTAAAAGTTAATTTTAGGCTAATTTCTCATAATTTAAGCCTGATATCTCTACTAAAATTCAAAAATACTATAGATATTAATACAGATTCTGAAATATACGTAAAATACCTTTAAAGTAAGCCCAATATGATATTTTTCCTATAATTCTATCAGAAGCTATGAAGATTTTGTGGCCAAACCCTACATTCATATGGCAAATTATCTATTTTGCAAAAGTCGGGGACTCGAAATCGGACTTACAGCAATGGTGTCTTCAACAATTTTTCTTAAAATCATATGCTTACGTTTAGATTACGTTTTTGCTACGCGTCACCAAATTGGTCGCCTGGTCTTGCTGGAAAAAGCTGCAAGCCCGTCAAAATGCTGCAATCAGAACTGCCACGGGATGTCTTCTTATGACCCCTGAACACCACCTACATAGTGAAGCCAGAGAGCTCACCATTAAAGAGCACAACGAATGCGATTTGAACTAGGCGGGGCTAAGAGAACATCTCCATAAGCAATATGATGAGATCCAGCACCTGCCAACACAGCCGTTTGATCCAGACAAGCATAAGGAGGCCCTAGCCAAAATCCACACAGAATCGTAAACGCCCTTGCCAGGACGCGCCCGGTACTCCTCGTTATCAATATACAATATCCTACTCTTGCAGAAGAAATCGCACTCCCAAGAGAGACACCTGGCCCAACTTCGTTATGGATACTGTAACAGGTTAAACTCTTACTTGTATGTCCTGCATGCGATGTGTCCGTACATGACACCAACCATGTGGAACCTACGCCTCTAACATCAATCTCCCTATGGTACGCTCCTGTTGAAACTATCAGTTTCCTTGGACTCCCGTTAGAGGGCTTTGATGACAATTTGTGAGTGGTCATGTCCATTGAATGGGGCGATGCACTGTCAACACAACAACAACAACAGTTCTGTTGCACAGAATTTTGTTAATGCTCTTTCTATGGTCTCAGGTAAGACATTGTTAAACGCCCCCTCGATGTCTAGGAAGGCACCCAGAGCAAACTATTTGTGTTTAAGGGATCACTCTATTTTCTTTACAATGGAATGGATAGCCGTATCCGTTGATCTGTCTTTACAATAGCCATGCTTCGAAGCCGACAATAAGCCCCTTGGAATCATTTCCCTTGGTGAAAGTTCAAACAAGTGCTCCAACGTTTTAAGAAGAAACGATGAGAGACTGATTGTCCTATATACAACTAAATATTTTCATTTTTAGCAATTTCTTTTCTAAAATAATTTTCACCCCAAATTTGCGACACCCGACAAAACATCACCCGCAACCCCAATCACTTTACAGAGGTGAATAAAAACAGCTCATCGAAGCTGAGTTTTCCTACAGATTTACTGTGGTACAGTATATAAAATAGAAAGGCATTCATTAAGGCTCGGGTTTTCAGTGCGAGTTTTATCTCCGGTTAAAATTGACTAGAGTTTAACCCTACCACTTCGACCGCTTACGCTGAGATAAGCGGCAAAATTTTATGTATGTTATCGAACAAAGTAGCAAGGTTAAACTCTAGTCAAATTAAGCTGGAGTTTAAACTCGCACTGAAAAACCCGGCATCATTTACCCACCAACCTCGACCATAGACAAGTCGACGATATTTCATTGAATTTGACACCATTTCCGCCTTTAGATGCATTAATTCATAAATTTGAATACTTCATAAACTTACCTTCTGGAAGAGTGCGAAATCCATATTGCTGTAAGATATGCTTGATAGCATTCGTTTTGTCGCCTTCATTATTTTGAGTTTTATATTGTTGAATAGCAAGGCTTTCACTTGTACCACTTGTTTCGGTTTCAGATTTGGATAAAGCCAATGCAAGCTGTATTTCATCAGGACTGAAGTTATCTAGTCTACAGTGCTGTGCTGTAATCTCAGAGAAAATACGCTCACTTCGCAGGAGAGACTTTCTTATGTCTGGTTGAAAATTTTTAGATCTTGCTGGTTTTAGCGTTGAGGCAGAACGATTTCGTCTCACTTTAGCTGCCTTCTTCACCTCCTTTAATGGTATTTTTGTGCCTTTTTTTAAATCCTCCACATCTTTTTCACTTAAGTAATTCGGTTTATCATGCTGTGGTATATTTGTTCCATTTTTGAGCACAAAGTCTTTAAGTTTCGTTCGTTTCCGGTTAGTTTTAGTAGGAGAGGCTTCCTTATATAAAAAATCATAAGAACTATATTTTTCTGGTGCAGTTAAGGTGTCATCCTTATCCTGTTTTTGTACGCTGTTTTTGCTATCTGCAGGGGGATAACGCAAGTGGTTTCCTTTTGCGTCAATTCCCTGCTTCTTATCCTTATTTATTGAAGCTTCAGTTTGATTTATAAGGGGTGTGTGAAAATATTTTGAAGCAGTGGAATTTGTAGATCGAGTTTTCCTTTAAGTAAAAATTAAAATTAAGATTACAAAAGCTTAAATATTTTAATTCATTATATCTTAAAATTTTAATTGGATAGGCAATAGCATGGTTTAAGTATACCAGGTAAAACCACCTTTCGACCTAGGCAGCCATCTTAACCGTTCGACTTTAGCTGGAATGATGAAATTTCATGCTGCCGAAGTGAATATCAACAAATTAATTTTGGTTCGTAAACTTACATTCGTGGCAGAAAAAAATTATAACCATTGAAATAAATTAATTCAAAAAAATATTTATGGGAGAAAATTGTGCGAGATGATATCTGGTGTGATATTCGCCAGGGGCATGGGTTCATCTAGGCTTCCTGCCAAATACTTTTGCAATACTTTTGGTCCAGTTTCTATTGGTACAATATCATATTCTTTACCATTCTTCTCCTTCTTGTAGCAGTGAGTCAACCCACCAAATAGGTGCGAAAAATCAAAATCCATATCCTCTAACGGGAGTCTAAGGAAACTTGCAGTTTGCAGGTGCACCATAGAGACATAGATGTTAGATTGTATTATGCTGGACATAAGTATATTGCACTGATTCTAGATAAGATCAGCTGAGCTCAGGCCAAAAGGGTTACTGCCGGCAAACAGTGAACGGGCTATTAATGTAGGTTAGCTGCGAATATTCAAATAAGCAGCCCCTGACCAAGAGAAGCTTGCGAGGAGGGTTTTGCTTAAAAGGCCTCACGCACCCTCTGAAACCCCCAGTGACCGGGCGAGATTTAAGCATCCAACAACCCACATCGAGGCAGCACCGAGAGAATACCTACCCAAGATAGGGGGCACCTACACGGCGTGAGATACACATTCAGGAAGGAAAAAACCTCAACTCTTAATAATTAAGAAAGCTTATATCTGATAGTATATTATGACTGAGTCCAGTAAGGTCTTAATGAAGGTATACTGGAAATACGATTTGGATTTGTTTCCTACGGGCTGGCGAGTGTGACATTCGGAAATCTTAGTACACGGTTTGACACCCCGTCAAAACGACCTTCCGGCTAATGTGAAATTCGTCTCCGTACCGTTAAAACCTTGGCAGGCCTTGGGCAACGTTCGAAGTCCGTCATCATTAGTTAGTGGTGCAGGTTCGGTTGAGATTCCACCGATTAACGCTGGTCTGGCTCTGAACGCAGTTTTCATAAAAGAGTGCGTCAACCTTCACCTGGCCGTCGCATAGATAACCACGGGATCATTCATTCGGACTAAGATAGCGGCCCCAAGTGGGGACCTAATCACATTAATGGGTAACGAAAATAAAAACAAAAATCAAGATAGGGAAGGTACGGTCAACCCATTTATGGGACCAAAGCTACTTCGTTCCCCAGAAGGATCTGGTCTATCGGCCGTAGGTCAAAATGTCTCGTCGAACACGGGGACAAAACCAAAGGAGCAGACGCGAACAGCAGGCAAGGAGCATCTCCGGCTGTTACTCCAAGGGCAGGAGAAGGCTAAAACAAGCACTCCTTCATTAAGTGACTGTAGTGTTCTTAAATTATAATGATTCAATTATTTTTATTTAGCTTTGTTATTATGTTACTTTGAACTTTGTATTTTTAATATGTTTTACAATACTTTAATTTTCAGTATTGGTTTTTCCTTTTTCACAAATTTTCATTATATTTCAATATTACATCATAAAAATATAATTAGCATTTGATGCAAAAATTAATTCTAATAAAAATAAAATTGTTTACAATTAAACTTGCTACAATTGGCGATCCTGGCAGGAGCCGTAAAAACCCTGAAAAATTAATTTAAAACAATTTAAATATTGTAAAACATATTAAAATTACAAAGTTAAAAGTAACATAATAACAAAGTTAAATAAAAATAATTGAGTCAATATACACCCCTATCATGCATTTCGATTACGTTCCCGCTCTACGCTCCGCCGGAGTCGAAAGTAGGTATCATGCGTTGCAATTGGATTGAAAGAAGAAGAGGAAGAGCTATAACTCTTTCGATATCAGCTGTTTGCCTTGAAATATGTGAAACTGGAACATAACAAAGCAAAAATACACAAATTAGTGCTGTTCAAAGAAAATAAATAAAAGTAAAATTTTTATATTGTTATTATTTTTATTAAACGTAAGTATGGAATCCTTATCCGCGGCGATATTACTGGTTGAGAAGGAGAGCAGCGCATCTCAGAATGCTGTGGTGAGAATTGAAAGTAGAAGATTGCGAGATATGTGCGATCCCTTCCAGATGATCGATGGGCTGTAAGTAATTGCACGTGAAAATAGACAATTTTCTTACAATTTGGAGCATGCACATCTTCCTTCGGACGCTGGTGGAAACCGTTGGCTATATCTGGCTTACTCTCCATCATATCTGCCAATTTTCCATATTGCTCTGGTGTTGTTGTTTTTGACCTGAAAGCATATCAAAAAACATCATTCGAGCGCAAAAACTGGAAATATCGTGAATTTTACAACTCTTAAATAAAAGTTTTACTTACATTTTAAGAAAATTAAAAAAAAAATCACGCAAATTAATAAAATTTGTACAGCTAAATAAAAAAACAAAAAGTTCTCCGCCAACAAAATTGCAACTTAGAAAAACGGAGCTACGATCGAAGTGCATGATAGGCAGAATTGTAAATTTCGAAGTTGAACTGAACGGAAACGGAACGCATGATACCAAAGTTGCCAAACGGAGAAAATTTCAATCCAAGTCGAAATGCATGATAGGGGTGATAATTTAAGAACCCTGCATTACTCCTAAAAGTAGGTAAAACTGAACTCAGCACAAACTTGTCAAAGATTCATCAATGAAGTTGGAGGTCAATTAGATTTTGTTTACGCATACATTGATGATCTTTTAGTCAACGATCCGACGCAGATTCAATGACCTTGCGGAAAGAACGCTTCCTTGACGAGCATCAGTCGGGATTGGGATGGCATCAAAGCTATTGTCTGTATAGTTTTGTAATCTTCCCACTTTCCTTTTTTTAAAGTTCATGAAATTTTTTTTTTTTTTTTTTTTTTTTTTTTTTTTGTATAATTTGTTTATTTGCAATCTATTTTCAAATAATAAGCAAATTCTATAACTTATGACTAAGAAAAGTGACTTATATTATTGAACTCCATTGAGGTCAATAATAATATATGTGCTTACAATTATGCAACTTACATAAATGTGAGCTTATATTCAGACATCTAAGTTACATTTTAATATTTTAGTTTTACATTTAGTTATTAAATTCTAAAGGGAAGGTCTAATACATGATGCCTTTTAAGTCTAATAATTTCATTAGATTCATCAAGTAATGCAACTGCTAGCCCGTTATCATGATTACTTATTCTCTGTAAATATTTTGTACTAATTCTTTTAATTTCATTTTTTATAAAAGGAATTTCTAGATCAGAATGAATGGCTTTATTAGTAAGGAACCAGGGTGCACCAGTAATTAATCTTAAAGTTTTGGACTGGTATCTTTGTAGAATTTCTATGTTCGAATTACTAGCAGTACCCCACAGTTGTACTCCGTAGGTCCATACTGGCTTTAGTATGGCCTTATATATTAAAATTTTATTTTTAAGATCTAACGGTGATTTCGGACCTAGTAGCCAGTAAAGTTTGTTGGTTTTTATCTTTAATTGTTTACTTTTGGCTTGAATATGGCATTTCCAGGTTAGCCGTTTGTCCAAATGTATACCAAGATATTTGACACTGTCATGTTTGGGAATTATATCACCATTTAGCTGCAGTGAAGGGCAGTCTTTCCTTCTAAGTGAAAACAAAACGTGTACAGATTTGTTTGTGTTTACTTTTATTTTCCATCGGTCCAGCCACGTCTGTATCTCGTTTAATTCTCTCTGAACTAGATTAGTTGCATCAATTGGAGACTGACTTGATGCTAGGATAGCGGTGTCATCAGCATATGTAGCAATTAGAATATTTTCGGTTTCGGGTATGTCAGATGTAAAAATGGTATATAGTATAGGGCCCAGTACGCTGCCCTGTGGTACTCCAGCTTTAATGTGTCCTATTTCAGATATTTCTTCATTCACTCTAACGTAAAATGATCTTTCGGCAAGGTAAGACTTTAGTGTTAGATAAAAAGGTGTAGGAAGTATATTTTTTAATTTATATAACAGGCCTTGATGCCATACTTTGTCAAATGCTTGCTGTACGTCCAAAAATGCGGCAGAGCAGTATTCCTTTCTTTCAAAGGAATCCGTTATGAAATTAACAACGCGGTGGCATTGTTCGGGTGTACCATGATATCGGCGAAAACCAAATTGATGTTCGGGTATTACCATATTTTCTTTCAGTATTGGGAATAATCTGCGCAAAAATAGTCTTTCAAATATTTTGGAGAATAGTGTCAATAAACTGATTGGCCTGTAAGAAGATATTTGATTTTCAGGTTTTGTCGCTTTAAGAACCATAACTATTTCGGCGCACTTCCATTGCGTGGGAAAATAGTTTAATCTTAATATTGAGTTATATATCAGAGTTAAGAACATGATTCCTTTTTTCGGTAAGCACTTGGCCACTTTGGCGTCAATTTTATCATACCCAGGAGATTTATTGTTACTCAAGTTTTTGATCTCAGAAGAAATTTCTTTCGGTGTAATATGTTTTATCGGTAGAGATAATTGACATGGAGTATCCAGAGATGCAAGCACATCATAATCGTTATTGCTTTGGTTTATAAACGGAGTAAACGTTGTCTCTAGATACTTAGCATATGCATTAGCCTTACTCTTATCTGTCCTACACCAAACGTTGTTACTATCTTTTATAGGCGCATTTCTCTTTTTGGGACATTTGAGGTATTTCGTAGCATTCCAGATCTTATGGTCATCAACATTTCTATCATTTAAGCTGTGTATATAATCTGATACTGATTTATTTTTGAATTCTATTAGTTTTTCCTTAACCTGAGTTGTAGCTCTATTTAGTGCAGTTTTGTCTATTGGATTTCTGGTAGTTTGCCATTTTTTCCGAAGGCGTCTCTTATGCTTAATTAGTGCTCTTATCTCACCACTTACATGCATACAGCTACGAGATTTAAACTCATTACTCGTTTGGGGAGTAGAAACAAAGGCCGCTTCGTGAATTTGATTTGTGAAATATTCCACTGCATTATCAAGTTCAACTGAAGTTTTAATTGATATATTAAGTTTTAAATTTTTAGTTAACCAGTCTTGAAAAATATTAATTTGACTCTTACTGCTTAATGCTTTGTACTTCTGTTGTCTCAGGCTAGTTAGAGTGTCGTAACTAATAATGATAGGAGAATGATCGGAGTTGAGTTCTTCAGAACTGACTACTTCTAGTAATTGGGCTGGGATACCATTGTACACAGCGAAATCTAATAAATCTGGAATTTTCGATGAGTCACTGGGCCAATACGTAGGCTCACCAGTCGACAAAGTCCTAAAATTATTTTTAACAACACATTTGTAAAGCTCTCTTCCCTTTGGGTTAGAAGTACGTGAGCCCCACCAGGGGTGCTTCGCGTTTTAATCGCCTCCTACTAAAAATCTAGGTCCTAAAGAGTTAAACAAGTTTTCATATTCAGCAGTTTTGATTGTATGGCGTGGAGGTGTATACAATGCATAAATTTGTAGGTCGGCATTGTTTGCTTTTATTTTTATTCCAGCGGCTTGTATTGATGTGGTTTGTTTTGGTTCTAGCACATCATACTTTATGCTAGATCTTACTAGCACAGCACAACCAGCATGCGCCCTATTGCTTGGGTGATTACATGTGACTAAATCGTAGTTTTTAATTTTGAAATAGGTTTTGGTAGTAAAATGAGTTTCTGAGACTAACATTATGTCAATAAAGTTTTCGTTTAAAAATAATTCTGTTTCATTTGCGTGACGGGTTAAGCCATTGGCATTCCATATTGCTAACCTAAGATTTACTTGCATAATTTATTTATGAGTAGAGACATCATATTAAGCAGCGTGTTTGTTAACTCTATTTGCTTAGTTAGTAGCTGCTCTATTTTTTCCATTGCATTTTCGCCATTCTTTTCATAGTTACCTTTTAAAATGTTTGAGTATGACTGTTTATTGTTGTTGAGTTCATTAGAATTGTTTTCCGTATAATTTGCTTCATTGCCTAAATGAGCATGATTTTCTGGGTTGATAATTGTACTCTCTTTAGCACGATTGTAATGTAGCGGATTTTTGCGAACAAGTTGTTGATATACAGCACAACCTTTATAATTTGATGTGTGATGCTGGAGACAATGAACACATGTTGGGAGAGAGTCTTTAGGTTTTGTGCACTCAATTGTTGGGTGCATTAAATTACATTTCACACATTTATAGGGTTTTTTGCAATACGTTTTAGTATGTCCAAACTCTTGACACCTATGACATTGGACAATGTCACTTGTTTGACGAGGAGGTTCTACTTTAACTATTGCATTATTTAGATGTCTTAGCTCATATATTTCTTTGTTATTTTCATTCGGTTCCAAATCAACAAAGAACATTGACAAAGGTTGTTTATGTATTCTGCTTTTAACATTATAAATATTTCTAACTTTATGTCCTAGCTCTGTAATTTGATTGGTAATTTCTTCGATAGGAGTGGAATAGTGAATTCCTTTTAACACTACTCTATATGATCGTTCTTGCTTTGGTTGATAGGTGTGATAACTGATTTTGCTTATATCTAAATTTGTGACAGTTTTTCTGTAAGCATCAATGTTTTTTACCATAAGTCTAATTTTTCCATCTGCTAGAGATTTATAACTAAAGTCTTTTTTATCAATCACACTAGAAATATAGTTTATCATTTCACTTATATTTACTACGCCTGGTATGATTAATGGTGGTGGCTTTGGAATAGTCGACTCTGCTTCCTTGCTCGCTGCTAGATTATCATCCTCTCCAGCTTCCATTTGATCGTCATCATCGCTGAGTAAATCGAATCGATTTGGATGTATAAGAATCTGCTTTTTATTTTGATATAGCTTGGGAGACTCCTCATTGACACGTTTTCCAATTTTAGTTGGCACATTTTGCCACATAAAAACAGTATTGTCATTTTCATCATCGTTCTCTCCTGTAGCATTCATATTGAGTGCTTTGTTTGTGATACACAGAAGAAACAAAAACACAAAGATTTACTCTCACTTTCGTTGTCAATAGCCGAAATTTGATAAACACGTATGTTCGCTCGCACGGTCAATCAACGACTATTCATGAAATTGAGTGAAATGAAGTGATAAATTCGGCAGATCGCTCTAGCAAAAGGATTATGGATAGGTTGTCGGATGCCAATGTTACCATCGGCTGCCAGTTGACGAAGTCAACGAGTCCTGCGCTCACGATGAAGATGCCCGGCGATCAGCATTCCACAGATCGTAGTGGGCATTGAATTCGCCTAGAGTAGTGCGATTTTCACCAGTGAGTAGTGCGCTGTCAGGGCAGTATCCACTGGGGAGCAGTTACCACGAACCGCTAAGAAACCGGGTGTGGGAACCATAAAATTGCGCAGAGCACGTTTCTGCATTGACAGTCTTCGCCCGCGCTTGAAAAAAAAAACGTGAGGGCATGAATCAACCCTCTCAAACAATTTATTCATAAGTGCGTGTAGAACAAAATCATGGAAATCACCGTATGAAATTATTAAATTTTGTTTGCAAATACATATCTCTTCACAAAATTAAAATAGGGAAATTCTGTTAGGAACCATAAAAAACGAAGAATGTTTTCCGTATTATTGCCAATAGTTTTCTATACGCCACAACAAAATACACTTACCGAAATAACATCTCTTTATCGCCAAAGTTAAATATAAGATATATATTTTTAAGATTCAAAAAGTTTACAAAACTGCCGGGCAACGAAAATTGTTGCTTTTTAAATAAAAATTGAGTTTCAACGATCTTCTCACAATTATAAATTTTCCATTCAAATAGACATGAGGGTAATTTTCTCAGTCTAGTATCCGTAGAACGAGTAGAATATTTCCCACCTCTTCTAAGTGGTCTTGGCAAGCCTTTACAACTTCTATCTTTTCGCTCGCATCTGCACTGCGCTGAGCCCTCTGTTGTTACTTTATGGCCCAAACCACTCAGTTCCTTTTTAAACAGTGAGCACTTTTTGGGTCTTATTTTCAGACCAGCACCAGCTATTCTTTAGAAAAATTCCTCCAATTTCTTAAGATATAATTCAAAGTTCTTTCCCAATACGATGATGTTGTCTAGGTACACTAAGCATGTTTTCCAATGAAGTCCTTTCAGCACCTGATACATAAGCCTCTCAAAAGTAGCTGGTCCATTACATGACCCAAAGCCATAACTGTAAACTGCCAAATACCATATCCGACACTGAAGACGAGTTGGAAAATAACTTCGTATCAGATAGCCAGTCCAGTGTCATCAACTCTTGGCAATTGGTAGCTATAATTTTTTGTGACGTCCTGTAACTTCCGGTAGTCCACGCAAAACCTCATTTTTCGATCCTTCTTTTTCACTTGTACCATCGGTGACCACCATGAACTTGCTGTGGTTCGAATACGTCGATGTCGCTCATTCCTTGTATGATTTGACTCAACTTCCCCGCTTGGCTAATGGAACACTACGAGGATCTTGACGGCGCTTCCCAAGGCAGTTGGTTGTATGTACCGGAGGGACTCGGGATTTTCCCCACCCAAGGACTGTCATATCAGTGTAACCCCATTTAATTCGTTATTTCCTTTCCAGAAGTTGTCATCCCTCCAGCAGCTCCTCGCAGCGGGTCTGCTCCATACTCTCCTGCTCCGGGCAGGTATCGAACCCATGGATGGTTGCATCGTACAGGTTGTTCAGGGCTAGACCCTAAAACCAGACGTCCCGTACTTTCTATAAAACTTTTGTGGCTCCTTGCTGTTCACGCCCAAGGGCGTCCCGTAGACTGAGCCTTAGCGCCCCCACTACATTCCCAGCAGCCCCGCTGCTCAGCAAGCCACTACTATTTCTCACAGCAGCTCGCGCCCTATGGTGCCTCCAGCTCATACGGCCGCTCCCACTCATAACTACAATCTCCCGTATATCAGCCCCTGCCCCCGTCTTCTTCCCCTTCTTTTCGGGAAGCAATTGTGTAGGTCAGCGAAACAGACTCTTAGCCCCTACCACCTTTTGCACTGTCTGCAAGCACAGAATATATATGTTTGCAACATCCGCCCAAATGTCGACCATTTTGAACATCCACGCCGATGGCAATACGCTACCGACTGTTCTACACCCCAAAATCTTGGGTGTGACGTTCAATCAGGATCTACATTTTGGTGAGCACGCAACCGCAATTATTCCGAGAATTCAGAGCCGTAACAAAATCCTCAAATCCCTCGCTGGCAGTACCTGGGGAAAAGATAAAGAAACGCTCATGACTACAAACAAAGCAATTAGCCAGCCGATTACGTGCTACGCGTCACCCATATGGTCGCCAAGCCTAAAAATTACCCACTGGAAGAAACTACAGGGCTGCCAAAATACTGCTCTCAGAATCGCCACGGGCTGTCTTCTTATGTCCCCAGAACACCATCTGCATATTGAGGCGAGAATACTCCCCATCAGGGAGAGAAATGAGATGCTGACCAAACAGTTCTTGTTGAATACCCAGGCCCAGAGATCGATGAGCTATGCAATAAAATAAACGGCTATCTCCCTGATCTCTCCAGTTTTTTCGCCTCGCGAAACCTGCATTGTCACCGACTAAATCTTCCGCGACCTTATTTACAACATGGACGCCCCAAATGTCGACCATATTGAACATCCACGTCGATGGCACTACGCTACCGACTGTCCTACACCCCAAAATCTTGGGTGTGACGTTTGATCAGGATCTACATTTTGGTGCGCACGCAACCGCAATTGTTCCGAGAATTCAGAGCCGTAATAAAATCCTCAAATCCCTTGCTGGCAGTACCTGGGGAAAAGATAAAGAAACGCTCATGACCACATACAAAGCAATTAGCCAGCCGATTACGTGCTACGCGTCACCCATATGGTCGCCAAGCCTAAAAACTACCCACTGGAAGAAACTACAGGCCTGCCAAAATACTGCTCTCAGAATCGCCACGGGCTGTCTTCTTATGCCCCAGAACACCATCTGCATAATGAGGCGAGAATACTCCCCATCAGGGAGAGAAATGAGATGCTGACCAAACAGTTTCTGTTGAATACCCAGAAATCTGGGCATCCCAACAGACATCTGATTGACGAAGCAGCACCGCCTAGGGGCCTAAGGAGTAATCTCCGTAAGCATTTTGAGGAAATACGGCACCTGAGAACCCAGCCGTATGAAGCGAAAAAACACAAGCAGGTCCTTGGTGAACTCCATAGACAGGCGTCGGACCTTTATTTCGGGAATTGCCCGGTGAATTCAGTACTTGAAGAAAAATATCCAGAACTCGCGGAAGAGGAACGCATACTCCCAGGGAAACGCGTGTCACTCTTGCTCAACTTCGTTCTGGATACTGTAACAGGTTAAACTCTTACCTATCCAGAATCAACCCTGACATACAAAATGTATGCCCCGCTTGCAATGTGTCCCCACATGACACCAACCATCTTTTCAATTGTAATGTGGAACCAACGCCTCTAACACCCCTTTCCTTATGGTCCACCCCTGTTGAAACGGCAAGTTTCCTTGGACTCCCGTTAGAGGATATTGATGACAATTTGTGATCGGTCGTGGCTATTAGGTGGGGCGAGCATTGCTACAACAACAACAACAACAATACCCAGAAACCTGAGCATCCCAACACACATGTGATTGATGAACCAGCACCGCCTAGGGGCTTAAGGAGTCATCTCCGTAAGCATTTTGAGGAAATACGGCACCTGAGAACCCAGCCGTATGAAGCGAGAAAACACAAGCAGGTCCTTGGTGATCTCCATAAACAAGCGTCGGACCTTTATGCCGGGAATTGCCCGGTGAATCCAGTACTTAAAGAAAAGTGTCCAAAACTCGCGGAAGAGGAACGCGTACTCCACAGGGAAACGCGTGTCACTCTTGCTCAACTTCGTTCTGGATACTGTAACAGGTTAAACTCTTACCTATCCAGAATCAACCCTGACATACAAAATGTATGCCCCGCTTGCAATGTGTCCCCACATGACACCAACCATCTTTTCAATTGTAATGTGGAACCAACGCCTCTAACACCCCTTTCCTTATGGTCCACCCCTGTTGAAACGGCAAGTTTCCTTGGACTCCCGTTAGAGGATATTGATGACAATTTGTGATCGGTCGCGGCTGTTAGGTGGGGCGAAGCATTGCTACAACAACAACGACCAGTCCCCAGGGCCACAACAGCAATTGCGTCCTAGCCTCTCACAACCCAGGCGTAGTCACCCGTCACTTACTCCTAGAGTGACGACGTTTCCCCCCTTTGCACTTCAGAATTCTGCAGTTAAACTGTAATGGATTAACTGGTAAGATCACGGAGATAGTCGATTTCATGACGCGGCACAACATCCGCATTGCTGCGATTCAAGAGACTAAACTCACAGCAAGATCTGCTCTGCAGACCTGTTCTGGTACAATGTCCACAGGAAAGATCGCGAGAGCGGGAATGGAGGCGGTATCGCGTTTATCATACACCACTCAGTGCAATATCATATATTTGATCCCGACATCGGCCGCAGGGACAACGTGACGTGACGTGCTATCACGGCTGGCCAATTGCTTTGTATGTAGTAGTGAGCGTTTCTTTACCTTTTCTGACAAAGGTGGAAAGAGACAGGTTGAAGACATGTTCTAAGTATTTGAAACCCCCTTTCCCTAGGCTTTTAAGCATCGGCATTGCTATGCCGTCTGGGCCAACTGCTTTGGATGGTTTAGCGTGACCAATGGCATCTTCAACCTCTCTGGCGGTGATGGTAATTGGTGACGCGCTGAATTTATGTTTACGTGCGTGTCTGTTGGCCCTCCGTCTATCTTTGTCGACCGTAGAATGCATTAATATTGACGGCAGAAAGCGCTCGCGCATTTTTTCGAACCCGACAGCACTTTATCGCCGAAGGCGATGGAAACTTTGTCACTGTACTTAGACGATTCGATAGGGACTTTACGGTGGACCAAAGTTTACCCACACCGGCAGAGAGGTTACAACCTCTTAGGTGCCCCTCCCATTTCGCCCGCTTGTGTTCATCCACAAGCAATCTAATGCGTTGGTTTATATCCCTTATTTGGGGGTCGCCTGGGTCGAGCTGTCTTATAAGGTCACGTTCTCTCGTTAAATTTGCGGCCTCCGCCGGGAAGTGGGGCCGAATTTCGGGAATTCTCCCGGCGGGAATGAAACGTGCCGAGGCGGATTCAATGACCTTGCGGAAAGCACGCTCCCCTTGGCGGGCATCAGTCTGGATAGGGAGGGCAGCAAAGAGGTTGTCTGTAAAAGATTTGTATTCGTCCCACTTTCCTCTTTTAAAGTTTATGAAAGTGCGTTTTTCTGTAACGATGAAGTCGGCGGTACGCTCGAACGAAATAAGTATAGGCAGGTGGTCGGATGCCAATGTTACCATCGATTGAGATATCCGGCGAACTGTGACAGCTTCCTACCATACGTGTGGGGGCGTCTCCGTTTATTGTGCAGAACGTCGTTTCTTCTATTTGATCCGCCAACATCTCACCCCTACTGTCCGCCCGCAAGTTTGAATGCCATAGATCGTGATGGGCATTAAAGTCGCCTAAGATAATGCGATTGTTGCCAGTGAGTAAGGCGATAATATTAGCGCGGTATCCACTGGGGCAACAGGTGGCAGGAGGGATGTAGATGTTGATGATTTCTAGGTTTGCATCGCCTGACCGGACAGATAGGCCTTGAGGTTCTAAGACATTGTCCCTGCGGTCGATCCCAGGATCATATATATGATATTGCACAGAGTGGTGTATGATAAACGCGAGGCCGCCTCCATTTCCGCTCATGCGATCTTTTCTGTGGACATTATACTCAGAACAGGTTTGCAGAGCAGATCTTGCTGTGAGTTTAGTCTCTTTCAGTGTAACCCCATTTAATTTGTTGCGTTCCCCCCACAAATTGTCATCCTCCCAGCAGCGCCTTGCAGCAGGGACTGCTCCATATTCTCTTGCTCCGGGAAGGTATCGAATCCAATCCGGGTCCGTCTCCTGACCCCGGTCCTGAGAAATGGTTTTGCTGCATCTGCCGGAAAAGAATATTTTTAGGACGGTCATACTCTGTTCAGTGTGTCTCGTGTAAAGGATGGTTGCATCGGATAGGTTGTTCTGGGCTTGATCCCAAAACCCGACGTCCACGTAACTTTTATAAATATTTTGTGGCTCCTTGCTGTTCACGCCCAAGGGCGTCCCGTAGTCTACATTTAAGCGTCCCCACTACCTTCCAGCAGCCCCGCTGCTCTGCAAGCCACAACAAGTACCCGCTGCTGCTCGCGCCCCACGGCAGCAACAACTCAAACAGCTGCTCTTTTGTGGCTCCTTGCTGTTCAAGCCCAAGGGCGTCCCGTATTCTACGCCTAAGCGCCGCCCCCCCCCCCCCCCCCCCCCCCCCCCCCCCCACTACCTTCCAGCAGCCCCGCTGCTCAGCAAGCCACAACAAGTACCCGCTGCTGCTCGCGCCCCACGGCGCCAACAACTCAAACAGCTGATACCACTCATAACTACTACCTTTAGTAGAGTTGGTAGCAATGCTGAGCATAAGCCCCTGCCCCCGTCTTCTCCCCCCCCCCTCTTTTCCGGCAGCAATCGTGCAGGTCAGGGAAACAGCTCTTAGTCCCCTACCTCCGTTTGCACCGTCTGCCAGCACAGAATATATAGGTTGGCGACATCCGCCCAATGCAGCTCCTGCCTTGGGTGGTGCCACTTTCCTAGATGTTCTGGTCTCCGCGACGGCAACCCCCCGACGGGTTTCATCGCGCCATGTTGCCAGGTCGCAAACCCAAATCATCCGGGTACCCCAATGCTTGCCCAAGGACGCCCAGTCCCAGGGCCACAACAGCAATTGCGTCCTGGCTTTTCACAACCCCGGCGTAGTCACCCGTCCCTTACCCCCAGAGTGGCGGCGTCTCCCCTTATGCACTTCAGAATTCTGCAGTTAAACTGTAATGGACTAACTGGGAAGATTACGGAGATAGTCGATTTCATGAAGCGGCACAACATCCGCATTGCTGCGATTCAAGAGACTAAACTCACAGCAAGATCTGCATTGCATAGACTTGCTCTGGGTATAATGTTCACAGGAAAGACCGCGAGAGCGGAAATGAGGCGGTCTGAGACAATGTCTTAGAACGTCAAGGCCTATCTGTCCGGTCAGGCGATGCAAACCTAGAAATCATCAACATCTACATCCCTCCTGCCACCTGTTGCCCCAGTGGATACCGCCCTAATATCAGAACCTTACTCACTGGCAACAATCGCATTATCTTAGGCGATTTCAATGCCCATTATGATCTATGGCATTCAAACTTGCGGGCGGACAGTAGGGGTGAGATGTTGGCGGATCAAATAGAAGAAACGACGTTCTGCACAATAAACGGAGACGCCCCCACACGTATGGTAGGAAGCTGTCACAGCTCGCCAGATATCTCAATCGTGAGCGCAGAACTCGTAAACTGCGTCAACTGGCAGCCGATGGTAACATTGGCATCCGACCACCTGCCCATACGCTTCCCAAGGCAGTCGGTTCTATGTAATGGAGCGACTCGGGGTTTTTCCCGACCAAGGACTGTCATTTCATTGTGACCCCATCTAATTTGTTTCGTCCCTCCCACAAATTGTCATCCTCCCAGCAGCTCCTTGCAGCAGGACTGCTCCATATTCTCTTACTCCGGGAAGGCATCGAATCCAGTCCGGGTCCGTCTCCTGACCCCGGTCCTGAGAAATGGTTTTGCTGCATCTGCCGGAAAAGAATCTTTTTAGGACGGTCATACTCTGTTCAGTGTGTCTCGTGCAAGGGTGGTTGCATCGGACATGTTGTTCTGGGCTTGATCCCAAAACCCGACGTCCACGTAACTTTTATAAATATTTTGTGGCTCCTTGCTGTTCACGCACAAGGGCGTCCCGTAGTCTACGCCTTAGCGCCCCCACTACCCTCCAGCAGCCCCGCTGCTCAGCAAGCCACAACAAGTACCCGATGCTGATCGCGCCCCACGGCGCCAACAACTCAAACAGCTGATACCACTCATAAATACTACCTTCGTAGTAGAGTTGGTAGCAATGCTGAGCATCAGCCCCTGCCCCCGTCTTCTCCCCCCTCTTTTCCGGCAGCAATCGTGCAGGTCAGGGAAACAGACTCTTAAACCCTACCTCCGTTTGCACCGTCTGCCAGCACAGAATATATAGGTTTGCGACATCCGCCCAATGCAGCTCCTGCCTTGGGTGGTGCCACTTTCCCAGATGTTCTGGTCTCCGCGACGGCAACCCCCCGACGGGTTTCATCGCGCCATGTTGCCAGGTCGCAAACCCAAATCAACCGGGTACCCCAATGCTTGCCCAAGGACGCCCAGTCCCAGGGCCATAACAGCAATTGCGTCCTGGCCTTCCACCACCCAGGCGTAGTCACCCGTCACTTACCCCCAGAGTGGCGACGTCTCCCCTTATGCACTTCAGAATCCTGCAGTTAAACTGTAATGGACTAACTGGGAAGATTACGGAGATAGTCGATTTCATGAAGCGGCACAACATCCGCATTGCTGCGTTTCAAGAGACTAAACTCACAGCAAGATCTGCATTGCAGACCTGCTCTGGGTATAATGTCCACAAGAAAGACCGCGAGAGCGGAAATGGAGGCGGTCTCGCGTTTATCATACACCACTCTGTGCAATATTATATATTTGATCCTAGCATCGACCGCAGGGACAATGTCTTAGAACGTCAAGGCCTATCTGTCCGGTCAGGCGATGCAAACCTAGAAATCAGCAACATCTACATCCCTCCTGCCACCTGTTGCCCCAGTGGATACCGCCCTAATATCAGGCCCTTACTCACTGGCAACAATCGATTATCTTAGGTGATTTCAATGCCCATCATGTTCTATGGCATTCAAACTTGCGGGTGGACAGTAGGGGTGAGATGTTGGCGGATCAAATAGAAGAAACGACGTTCTGCACAATAAACGGAGACGCTCCTACACGTATGGTAGGAAGCTGTCACAGCTCGCCAGATATCTCAATCGTGAGCGCAGAACTGGTAAGCTGCGTCAACTGGCAGCCGATGGTAACATTGGCATCCGAACACCTGCCCATACTTATTTCGCTTGAGCGTACCGCCGACTTCATCGTCACTGAAAAACGCACTTTCATAAACTTCAAAAAAGGAAAGTGGGAAGAATATAAATCCTTTACAGACAGCCGCTTTGCTGCCCTCCCTATCCCGACTGATGCCCGCCAAGGGGAGCGTGCCTTCCGTAAGGTCATTAAATCCGCCTCGGCACATTTCATTCCCGCCGGGAGAATTCCCGAAATTCGGCCCCACTTCCCGGCGGAGGCCGCAAACTTAGCGTGAGAACGTGACCTTATAAGACAGCTTGATCCAGGCGACCCCCAAATAAGGGATATAAACCAACGCATCAGATTGCTTGTGGATGAACACAAGCGGGCGAAATGGGAGGAGCACCTAAGAGGTTGTAACCTCTCTACCGGTGTGGGTAAACTTTGGTCCACCGTAAAGTCCCTATCGAATCCGACTAAGCACAAAGACAAAGTTTCCATTGCCTTTGGCGACAAAGTGCTGTCGGACGCGAAAAAATGCGTGAGCGCTTTCTGCCGACAATATATAATGCATCCTACGGTCGACAAAGATAGACGGAGAGCCAATAGACACGCACATAAACACAAATTCAGCGCGTCACCAATCACCATCACCGCTAAAGAGGTTGAGGACGCCATTGGTCGTGCTAAACCATCCAAAGCAGTGGGCCAAGACGGCATAGCCATGCCGATGCTTAAAAGCCTAGGGAAAGAGGGTTTCAAATATTTGGCGCATGTCTTCAATCTGTCTCTTTCCACCTTTGTCATACCTGAGAAATGGAAAATGGCCAAGGTGGTCCCGCTACTAAAGCCTGGGAAACCAGCTAACATAGGTGAGTCGTATCGTCCCATATCTCTCCTATCGCCAGTGGCAAAGACGCTTGAAGCCATTTTGCTCCCTTATTTCCAAGCAAATTTGCAGCTAGCCCCTCATCAGCATGGCTTCAGAAAACTCCATAGCACTACCACCGCGCTAAATGCCATAGCACCCAGATAAATTGCGGTTTAAATCAATACCCCCACCATAGAACAGTACTCGTAGCGCTAGACCTATCAAAAGCTTTCGATACGGTCAACCATGGCTCGATACTGCAGAACCTGGAAGGGTCTACCCTTCCCCCATGTCTTAAAAGGTGGACCGCAAATTATCTGGGTGGTCGGCAGGCATCGGTGCAATTTAGAAACGAAGCATCAAAACCAAGGAGAATTAAACAAGGCGTGCCACAGGGTGGTGTCCTATCCCCACTTTTGTTTAATTTCTACATATCTAAGCTACCTTCACCACCGGAAGGAGTCACAATCGTTTCCTACGCCGATGACTGCACAATAATGGCCACAGGCCCAGGCCCAAAGATCGATGCGCTATGCAATAAAATAAACGGCTACCTCCCTGATCTCCCCAGTTTTTTCGCCTCGCGAAACCTGGCATTATCACCGACTAAATCTTCCGCGACCTTATTTACAACATGGACGCCCCAAATGTCGACCATTTTGAACATCCACGTCGATGGCACCACGCTACCGACTGTCCTACACCCCAAAATCTTGGGTGTGACGTTTGATCAGGGTCTAAATTTTGGTGAGAACGCAGCCGCAATTGTTCTGAGAATTCAGAGCCGTAACAAAATCCTCAAATCCCTCGCTGGCAGTACTTGGGGAAAGATAAAGAAACGCTCATGACTACATACAAAGCAATTAGCCAGCCGATTACGTGCTACGCGTCACCCATCTGGTCGCCAAGCCTAAAAATTACCCACTGGAAGAAGTTACAGGCCTGCCAAAATACTGCTCTCAGAATTGCCACGGGCTGTCTTCTTATGTTCCCAGAACACCATCTGCATAATGAGGCGAGAATACTTCCCATCAGGGAGAGAAATGAGATGCTGACCAAACAGTTCCTGTTGAATACCCAGACACCTGAGCATCCCAACATACATCTATTGATGAACCAGCACCGCCTAGGGGCTCAAGGAGTCATCTCCGTAAGCACTTTGAGGAAATACGGCACCTGAGAACCCAGCCGTATGAAGCGAAAAAACACAAGCAGGTCCTTGGTGAACTCCACAAACAGGCGTCGGACCTTTATGCCGGGAATTGCCCGGTGAATCCAGTACTCAAAGAAAAGTATCCAAAACTCGCGGAAGAGGAACGCATACTCCCCAGGGAAACGCGTGTCACTCTTGCTCAACTTCGTTCTGGATACTGTAACAGGTTAAACTCTTACCCAACGCCTCTGACGCCCCTTTCATTATGGTGCACCCCTGTTGAAACAGAAAGTTTCCTTGCACTCCCGTTAGAGGATATTGATGACAATTTGTGATCGGTCGCACCTATTAGGTGGGGCGAAGCACTGCTACAACAACAACAACAACATCAACCGTGTGAAATTAATCCCTTTTTACACCACCACAGCCTGGGACCTGGGTTATGTTCAATACCTTCCCGGAGCAGCAGGGTATGGAGCAGTCCAGCTGCAAGGAGCTGCTCCGAGGATGACAACAAATTACGCAACAAATTAAATGGGGTTACACTGAAATGACAGCCCTTGGTCTGAAAAAAAATCCAAAGTCGCTCCAGTGCATAGAACCGACTGCCGTGGTAAGCGGAAACTTACTCGTTTATTGTGGTATATGCGTGCACGTACCAATAGAAGGTTGCTCGATGGTGCAAGTGCGGCCACACACATGTACCCATCAGGGATTTAAGTCAGGAAAATACCAGTTTATTTTAGAGAAATACACACGAGCCATAGCTTCATGGACGCGTACTATACGCTGCGTACGATATCTGTACGATTTGGTGTCAAACGCGTGTATTTGAATGGAGACCTGCACAGGAGGTGGCCACAAAGCATAAAATTTTCATGTAGCTAGGCGTACGTACGCTTGGAAGAAAGAAAGAACAAAAAGTATGTTTACATTTTTGTGTAGGTATGCAAATTTCTGTTAGAAACTTAGTTACTTAGAAAATGCCCTTTATTCATAACAAAAGCGGCCAATGTACATTTTAAAGGCGAGAAAAAGTATGTAAAACCAAAAAAGCTTGGTTATACATTGTCAAAGTGATTAAATGGCTGTACTGTGTTCCACACTATAAGTCCCTTTTTTCGCTAATACGCGGTAATGAAAGCTTGCTCCTCCTAATTTAATAGCTCTATAAGACAGAATGAACATCCACGTCAATGGCACTACGCTACCGACTGTCTTACATCCCAAAATCTTGCTTGGGTGTGACGTTTGATCAGGTTCTACATTTTGGTGAGCATGCATCCGCAATTGTACCGAAAATCCAGAGCCGTAACAAAATCGTCAAATCTCTTGCTGGCAGTACTTGGGGAAAAGATAAAGAAACGCGCATTACCACTTACAAACCAATTGGCCAGCCGATTGCATGCTACTCGTCCCAGATATGGTCGCCAAGCCTAAAGACTACTCCCTGGAAGAAGTTACAGGCCCCCAAAATACTGCCCTCAGAACCGCCATGGGTTGTCTCCCTATGTCTCCAGAACACCATCTACATAATGAGGCGAGAATACTCCCCATTAGGGAGAAATGTGAAATGCTAAACAAACAGTTCCTGTTGAATACCCAGAAACCTGGGCATCTCAACAGACATCTGATTGATGAGCCAACACCGCCCAGGGGCTTAAGGAGTCATCTCCGTAACCATTATAAGGATATACGGCACCTGAGAACACAGCTGTATGAAGCCAAAAAACACAAGCAGGTCCTCAGTGAGCTCCACAAACAGGCGTCGGACGTCTATGCCAGGAATTGCCCGGTGAATCCTCTTCTCAAAGAGCAATACCTCAAACTTGCAGAAGAGGAATAGGCATTCAAGGGGTTGTGTAGCGCAACCCTCTCAAGGGGGTGCCAGCGCAATATATAGCATCTCCAACCCAATTGTCAACATCACCTACTAGCGGCGAATCCTGTTTCCCTAACTGACAAGGCTCTGGCGATCCCAAGCTCCTAATGGAACTAGGTAGGTAGGGATGGCCTTGAAGGTTTAATGTGGTTATATAAATCGTTTCCGAGACGGTCGGTCTAGTACCTTAAGCGTGCTTTGTTACCGGAACGGGTAATAGTCTAGTTGAGGGGTCGACTGCTAATACGCTACCAAAAATATCGAGAGAGGTGTTAAAAGACGCGTATTAATCTCGAGAACAATTATCCGATGGCGGAAAAGAAAAATTGTATCTATGTCCGGAGATATTTGCAGTTGAAGTTGGCGATTTGCATGTGGTTGCTGTTGTGTGGGTACCCACAAAAAAATTTGTGCATCACCGTGGCGGTAGCCACGGTTATACCACACACTCGGACTTGGCACGGCGTAGCCCAGGGTCATTTTTTATAAGCGCGGCAAAAGGCCGCCAACTCAGAAAGGTGTTCTGCGCCAAAATACTATGGATTCCACCCCCCGTTTCGGAGGTACCCACGGGTCTTTTTTCTGTTTTTCGTTAATATCTTAGGAACGAGTTAATATTTTTGTTTCCCGCCTTCGGTTTATTAATACTGATGTCAAGACGCGTCGGGTGATACCTCTCTCGCTATTTTTGTGGTAATAGTCTAGTTGAGGGGTCGACTGATAATACGCTACCAAAAATATCGAGTCTGGTGTCAAAAGACGCGTATTAATATCGAGAACAAGAATCCGAAGGCGGAAAAGAAAAATTTTATCCCTGTCCGGAGATATTTGCAGTTGAAGTTGGCGATTTCCCTGTGGTTGTTGTTGTGTTCATACCCACAAAAAAAATTGTGCATCACCGTGGCGGTAGCCACGGTTATACCACACACCCGGACTTGGCATGGCGTAGCCCAGGGTTATTTTTTATAAGCGCGGCCGAAGGCCGCCAACGCAGAAAGATGTTCTGCGCAAAAATACTAAGGATCCGACCCCCGGTTTCGGAGGTACCCGTGGGTCTTTTTTCGGTTTTTCGTTAATATCTTTTGAACGCATTAAAATTTTTATTTTCCGTCATCGGATTATTAATACTGATGTCAAGACGCGTCGTTTGACACCTCTCTCGATATTTTTGGTAGCGTATTAGCAGTTGACCCCTCAACTAGACTATTACCATTTTTGTAGCGTATTAGCAGTCGACCCCTCAACTAGACTATTACCCCGGAACGTACTGGATCTATATCCGGCAAAGGATCATCGATAACACTCCCCAAAGCCTTCGGAGAGTGTCGTTATGCTCAAACAACAACCATATTCCTCCCCCTCATGCGCGTATTTTCGTGTTAAGTGAATATTGCTTGAATAAGATTTAAGTTTTTTTCGTCATATTTCCAAAAATTTATTAAACCCTTTGTTTACATCATGTAGCTAAGCCTGAAAGTAAAAAAAACATGCAGATGGCATTTTTGATTATAAGCCTTTTACCGTATACTACTACTGCTTCTGTTTCCAGTCGGCGTAACTCCACGCAATCGTAATTTTTTTAAATTAGCTTTAAAACTGTCTCGACTTATAGCAGGTATGTCTTTATTCATTTGTGTACATTTATCTTTCGGAGAACAACTCTTTTCCAGCACTAACATGTTTCTCTATTTCCTTACTAGGAAGGGGCTTGGCCAAGTTGAAAAGGTAGCGCCTACTTATTTCTTCTTCACTTGGATGCATGAATCGTTCGCTTAGTTTCTTACTGAAACTTTGAAAAAATGGAGTGCAGCTGTAATATATAAAAATTCAATTTATTTTGGGTTGTTTGTCTGAGTTTTATCATGTGCTTACGACCAAGCGGCAAACAGAACAGATCCCCCAACGATCCAAGCTAATGCAAATTTATTTCTATAATAATATGAGGGCGTTCCCCTAGTGCGCCGAGGTTTTCTCTGATTCTGTTCAATATTTTCCATTACCACATCAAACTAAGTATTAGAGTTGTCAAATATCCTTGTACCTGTGATTTTGGGTCACCTACTGAAAGAACAAATACCCTACAAAAAATTTGGTCACAAAACCTAATCACGCCCATGCAAATGTGACTATGAATATAATCTATGACCGTAAAATGACTAGGCAAATGACTTGGAATGACGAGAGCGTTTTTGCCGGGCAGTTAAAAGGAATCACAGTGACCTATGGTGGACCTATACAAGGTGGGAGCACGGGTCAGCAGATTTGTACTTTTTTATTTGATTTGATACTTCAATTTCCGGCGCAGTGCGATTTTGACATTAGTCCTTCGGGTAATAGTGCATTTTAGGGCCCCACCCTAAAGTTGGGCCAAGATTTTCGAGTGATGTATCAAAAGACGCGTATTTACGTCTAGATTAACAGCTGGATTCAGTAAGCCGTCTCTAGTCACTATTAGAGACTATCTGGGGTGAAAATCACGTTTGAGACAATTTGCCATTCTGTAACTTGTCTCGCGTATCCAGCCTCCCAAAAGCAATCACTAATTTGTGAGCTAGGCCGGGGCAGATCACAAACGTGAAAATTTCAGAAAAAGTATTAAAATTATTTGCGAAAAACGCTTAAAATATATTTTTTTTTTTATTCCTCAAATTAAAATAAGCATAGAAAGAATTAAAAAACAGAAAATACTTAAAAGAAACATCGAACTATGTGGCGCCACTGAGATTCGAACCTACACACTTTGGGATTTTCTATAAAAATTGTGAACGGCATCTTAGCAAGCTCAGCCACAATATCACCTAACGTTTTGTTGACAAAAAGCAATGCTATATTATTTGTTCAATGTATGAGTAAATTGTCATTTTGGTGAATTTCGTTGATATGGTGAATTGTTTTTGTGACTTTCGTTTACTGAATACCGAAATCATCTCAAGTCACAAAAATTGTCTCTAAAGGAAAATCTCAAATTTAGAGACTTGAGATGAGGCTGAATTACAGAATTCAGCCGTAAGAATCCGTATGCGGATGTTAACTTTTTTCACCCGTTTAAAAGTTATCGGCGAAAAACTGGTTTGTGTGATACATATTGTTCCCGCACGTTTACAATCTTTTAAGCGCACACATCACTTTACTTTTTATATTTATAGCTGAATTCAGTAAGCCGTCTCTAGTCACTATTAGAGACTATTTGGGGTGAAAATCACTTTTGAGACAATTTGCCATTCTGTAAGCTGTCTCGCGTCTCCAGGCTCACAAAAGCAATCACTAATTTGTGAGCTGGGCCGGGGCAGATCACAAACGTGAAAATTTCAGAAAAAGTATGAAAATTATTTGCGAAAAACGCCTTAAATATATTTTTTTTATTCCTAAAATTAAAATAAGCATAGAAAAAATTGAAAATTCATAAAAAAACATCGAACTCTATGTGGCGCCGCTGAGATTCGAACCTACACACTTTGGGATTTTCTATAAAAATTGTGAACGGAGTCTTATCAAGCTCAGCCACAATACCACCTAACGTCATGTTGACAAAATGCAATGCTATATTATTCGTTCAATGTATGAGTAAATTGTCATTTTGGTGAATTTCGTTGATATGGTGAATTGTGTTTGTGACTTTCGTTTACTGAATACCGAAATCATCTCAAGTCACAAAAATTGTCTCTAAAGGAAAATCTCAAATTTAGAGACTTGAGATGAGACTGAATTACAGAATTCAGCCGTTAGTATATTAAAATTATCTAACTTGCACGTATAAACGAAAAAATTATGTTAAATTTCACTAATTTACTTATAAAATACCAACACAAATATTGCAAAAAATGTCTGTCCAAATGAAAACACATGAAAGTAAACAGTGTTGCCAGCTCAGCAACGATGGAAATTACCTTTGTTGTTCTCTGTTAGGATTAATACAAGGCGGTGGCGGCTCAACATAAATTAAAATAAACATACAATTACATTGTTTTTGTAATTTACTGAATATTTTGCAATTTAATATATTAAAAGAGAGAGTAATGCGTCTATTTATCCAAATAAAGTGATGCTGGCAAATATTTGGAATTTTCGTTTTTATTTAGGCGCAGTATTTTCTCCTCTTCTCTTCCCTTCTTTCTTCTCGTCCCTTTCCTTCTCTTCTCCACTCCTTCCTTTTCTTCTTCACCCTTTCCTTCTCTTCCTTTTTTACCGAGAACCTTTCATCATAAGCACTGGTTCGAAAAAATGGCAGCATGTATATGTGACTACGTGTGATATGTCTAGGTTCGTGTGTTGGTGGCAATGTTGCAATGACTTTCGCAACAGCACAACGGCAACATTGTGTCTGCAGTACATACGATGGCGTAGCAACATTGCAGTCAAGACACGAACTAAGTGTATCTGTGTAGGAGTTAGTTTGTGTAAGCTTTTAAGTGTAAGAATGTATGAGTGTGTGGATGGGTAAAGGCGGTAACACAATGACATTTTTCATATAGATGCGTTTAACACAAGCTTATGCATTCCAATAACATCGCCACAATCAACCAAGATGTTGCGTTTGTAAATATGAAGGAAATTCAGACGTGGCAATTGAAGTTTATTACGCCTTGCCCATTCACATACAAAATTTCGCGAAGCACTGTTATAAACATTCTCCGTATAAAACAAAAATACTTGCTAACATATTTTGTGTCGTAATCGATTGTTATATTGCAGTTTTTAATTGCGAAAAATGTTAGAAAATTTACCAACCAATGGGAAAAATAATTTCACTTGCAAAGTGTGCCAACAACCTTAGTCAAAGCAACTGTCAAATTCTTCTTCTTATGCCTTGCTTCAAACAAAATTTGGGAGATGGCTACTTTTCAATATCAGATGGCGCCAGTGTCGGTCATTCTACCGTTGTCCATAAAAATACGTGCAATCTACTCATAATGCATAAGCATGTCTTAAACTCATCTATATGAAAAACTGCTTATGTGTCGGGCCTATAAATGAAAATACGGGAAAGCCGAAAGATAGTTTTGCACGTATAGTTAAAAATTTTCCGTTCTAAGTAACGTTCTCTGCCACGTTCTGGCCACAAGAAAAAAAGTGCCATAGTACAAGTGAAGTGCGCGGCTTTAAATGGGAACAAAAAGAAAAAATAGTTTTTGCGTTGTTTTTTGTGTTGTGCGCGCCGCAAGTTAGCGCACGTACTCTTACGAGTGCCAGACTAGGACCAGAAAACCTGCCGGGAAATCAAGGATCGAGGTAAGTCAAAGTCCTCTGCTACTTGGCGTATGTACAGGCAATTTGCTCCCACCTAGCGAATTGCCCAAGCAAGCCAAATAGAAAACTGCATTAATGCAGATGCATATATACACAAATGTGTGTATATGCGTCTGCAGCCATGCATACACAAAGCCCCCAAGTACATATTCCGTGTTTTGAGCTAAATTTAGTAGTTTTGACTAATCCGCACCATTTTTCTGTCAGGCCACCTCGCCAACGCAAAGACCCACTGGGCACAAATTCATACGGCACACAACGCCTACAACAACATCACCTTTTAAACTGACGGCACGGCACGCCTGCTACAATAACACCCATTGGCTTTCTTGGACGGCACACAACTCATTCAAAAACTACACGTAATTTTTTTCCACCGATGGCACACAAAGTCTAGAACAACATCACATATTTTTGTTCATCGGCGGCGCAACACCAACAATAAGTACGACACCCTTTTACTGCTGGCAATTACAATTACCACCTGTGACACAGGCAGCAGCAACAATAATACTTTTTCTATTGGCGGACACATATTCTGTACCGGCGATATATCGCCACAACAACACCATTTCCGTCCACCGACTAGCTCAACATAATCAATCTTCATCAGCTCGGTCAGCCCCCAGAGGCCAACAACAACAACAAACCACCACGGCAGCAGCAGAAATAATCACCAAAATTTAATTTCAAAATTTTTTTTCTGTCTTTCTAACAAGTTGCACATTTGTATTTAGCGCATACCTTTTATATATGTATGTATATATTCATATTAATATGTACACTCCGCGATAGAACTTTAGCACACTACACATTTTTTATGACAATTTTTAATAACAAAATTTTTTTAGCTTTTATATTCTACAATTAAAAACGGTGAGTGAAGATATTCATGTAAATAGTAGTAACGGACAGCTATTGGTTACGTATAGGATCCGCGTAAAATCGTGGCGCCCGAACGACGCCACAAAACTATAGCACAATTAGGTAAAAATAAACAAAAAACTGATTAATATTTTTAATTTTTATTTCAGTAACTGGTATATTCCCCGTTATTTTTTACAACTTCAATAAGTCTCTTTGGCAGCATTTCATATAGGCTTTTAATATAATCTTGATCTAACTTTTCCCACTCATATTGAATAGCATTTTTTAAATGTTCAGCATTTTATATTGTTTACCATTTAAGTACACAGCACGTGCTAGTTTACCCCAACAATTTTCCATAATATTTAAATCAGGGGAGTGCCCTGGCCACTTTAAATTTTAAATATTATGTTCTGAAAAATAGTCTGTTACGAGTTTTGCGGTATGAACTGCAGCATTATCTTGCTGAAAAATATAATTCTGACCACAAATTTGTGTTTCATGTTTGGCTAATTGTTCGTCGATCAATTTATTGTAACTTTTACTATTTATTTTCCCAGAGATAAATTTCTTTCTTTCAAAGCCCATAGCAGCCCAACACATAACACTTCCTCCACCAAACTGCCTGCGACAAAAAATTCTTCCGTTTTTTCTTAAATAATGATAATAATACTTATACCCATCAAGGCCATCTAAATTGAATTTCTTTTCATCCGAAAACATTACATGACGCCACTTTTTTTCCATGCGATATGTTCTCCGGCAAATTGTAAGCGTTCTTTCTTGTGTTTTTCACTTAAACGTGGTTTCTTTAATATTTCCTTTCCGCTTAAATGCTTAGCATCATGTAGGAGACGTTGAATATTCCTTACATCCGTCTTTACGCCAGCTGCAGAAGCGATTTGATTCGCTGTTAACGCAGAACTTGAAGCAACTCGCAAAATTGCTCGTCTATCTCTATCACTTATAGCTCGTGGCAGACCTCCTGTATTTTTTAATGTAATTTTCTGGATCTTTTAAATAATTCATGATGACTTTTCTAGATCTATTTCTTGTATTTGCTATTTGTGACACTTAAATTTATTCTAGATCTATTTATTGTATTTACCATTTGTGACACCCTAAATTTTTGCTTTTTTAGATTCTTGATAGTGTTTATTTCAAACATACTAAGTTTTTTAAGTAATTTTGTTGTTAAGTAATTTAACTTAACTTTTTTAAATTTTTGTTGAGTAATTTTTCACTAACACTTTTCCTTTTCTTGATTTTTATTTGTATTCATTTATTTTTGATTTTTTGCATTCCCTTTTATTTTTTTTTTTTGGGGTTAGTTACTATATTCAAAGTACACCGATCTTTATCGGAGTGCTCTGCCTATAGTCCTACTTCCGCACATGCGTTTTTTTTTTGTTCCATTTCGGTTAGACCGCCACTAACTCGAAATTATGGAATTTTGAATGTTTGAGATTTTTTTTTTAGTTTGCACAAATTGCACTTACATGTATTTGCCAGAACGCTTCCAGCAAACTTACCCTTATCCTTCCCGCTTTTAGCATTAGGGGCTTGCTTATAAGCACCCAAATTAAACCTTTTTTTATTTTCTATTTTTTTTATTTTTATTTTTATTTTTTACACACGTTTTTTGTTTTTTTTTTTTGATATCACGGCTATAGAGTAATTACTAGTTATACGCTCATTATGCATGACTTCACAATAACACTTATATTTCACTTACTGATAACTTGCTTAACTCAAACTGATTGATAGCTTAAATGAAACTGAATTCTCGCGCCTCTAGTGTTGCCGCCTTTAATACTGTCTGGTTTCCTCGTTGCATACTTCTAGGCTTTTCCATTCCAGAACTTACTAGTTAGTTATCAGCTACAAAATCACCCGCCACAACTACGTTTATTTATAGCTTCTCATATGCATGTGAGTAATACTTGCACAAATTATTGCCCTCTTTTGTGAGCACCTCAGATAAGATATAAGTTAACACCTGCTAAGCAGATTTATGGGAAACAATATCTTCCCATATGAATTGCCGAATATGAAAACCTACTAATGCATTTAATGTGAACATCCGTTCACACCAAAAACGCTGACGCTATGTCTGTGAAGGTAGTTAACACCTGCTAAGCAAATTTATGGGAAACAATATCTTCCCATATGTATTGCCGAATATGAAACCTACTAATGCATTTAATGTGAACATCCGTTCACACCAAAAACGCTGACGCTATGTCTGTGAAGGTGCACGTGACAATATTGAAGTAAATTAGTAAACAACAACAATGCTTTGAAATGAATGATAAACAACGGCGAATGCGACAAATGCAACAACAATATCAACTGCGACCGCTGCTGCCTTCGCAACCGCTTTGGATAAAATAGTTTGATTCTGTTATTTACGTTTAGTCTTTTGCCAGGCTCTAATCGAGATTGTATTCGGTGATTAAAAATAAAGTAAACATAAAAAACCCTCTTTCGGTTTTATTGAAGAGCGAAAGTAACTGGCGCCCAAGTGTGGGGCCGCGCGTGTTTTAACTAAATCCTATTTATTGGACGAACTGCGTGGTCGTGATTTCGGACTCACCAAGGAAGAGTTGAACCAGAGAAGATCCAAAGCAGCAGCAAGAGGAGTCCAGTTACAACAAAAATGATAGTAAGGAAGTAGATTTAAGAAAGTGAATTAAATAAAAAAAAAAACAAAAAAAAAACGAAAAATTACGTTAAAGCATAATAAGTTGATTGATTAAATTGTGTTTTGGAAATTTATAAAAAAGTGAGCTGTAAGCCAGTGAATTTAATAAAAAAATAATAAACTTAGTAGGCTCAAGATAATTACGTGTTGAAAATCAAGATAGCAAAAAGCTGTAAGCCAGCGAATCTAAAAAGTTTGTGAATTAAATTTTAAATTAATATAAAAGAAAATGGATGAAATGCAACTTCGTTCAGTCATTAGTGCCGCTATAAGAGTAGCTACTGACAAAACAAAACGTGACTTTCAGAAAACTATAGACGAAATGACTCAAAGACTCGCTAGGATGGAAACACCCACTACAGTAGAAGAATATCAGGAAATAACATTTAGCCATGATATTGAGTGGATCACTGGACGTGGTGAAATCTTTGCCAGAGTTTTCTGGTGACCAGACACGTTATGTGTCATGGCGGCAGGCGGCTCATGCCGCCTACAAAATTTTCGAATCATTTGCTGCTAGTTGTAAACACTACCGAGCCGTGGCGATTATTCGTAACAAGGTTACAGGACGCGCAGATTCTGTGCTCTCCTCGTTCAACACCGTCCTTAATTTTAAAGCAATTATAGCAAGACTTGATTTTTCCTATGCTGATAAGAAACCTATCCATGTTGTAGAACAGGAAATGTCCACCCTCCGCCAGGGAGGCCTGACAATTAATGACTTTTATGACAAGGTCGAAAGGAAACTGATGGCCATAACTAATAAAACTCTTATGACCTACGGAAGCGAGCGACAGGTTATTGAATCACTTATGACCAAATATCGCCAAGACGCTCTTAGGGTATTCATATCCGGACTTAATAGGCCATTATGTGACATCTTATTTTCATCTAGACCGAAAGACATGCCATCGGCTCTTGCTCTTGCGCAGGAATTGGAATCTAACCAAGCTAGATCATTCTTCGCCTCAAGGTTTGCCGATGGCAGAACCTCAGAAAATCGTTTGGCAAAACCAACTAATGTTAGGTCCTTTCCCATTGCCAATAGCCCTCATTTCAAAAGAGTATCAAGTAATCAAGTTCAACAAAATGTCACTCCAATGGAGGTTGATCCCAGTCTTTCTAAATTGAGGTATCCTTCTCAACAGACGCCTTCCTCTTCTCGTAATCGCCCAAATTATCCTTCAGGCAGGACTCCATTTGGAAATCCAGTTTCAACCGGTTGCACTGCCGCGAATGCAAAAAGACCACATGGTAGTGACCAATTTAATTATAATAAAATGCAACGAATCAATGCCCTTAACCAATATGACGAGGAAGCCTACGCAGATTCCGACGCCTAGGATGAGAAAGATGGGGAAATTGATAATAATGGCAATGCAATAGCAGAAGTACCAAGCGACGAAATAAATTTTTTAGAGTAGCGTCCCTGCTACCGTTTGTTAGCAGGAAGTTCAAAGGTAAACCAGTAAAATTTCTGATCGACACCGGCGCTTCTAAAAACTATGTAAAGGACTGTGGATGGCAAGGTGTAAAAACAGTAGAGTCAACATTCCTGGTGAAATCCATTCATGGTACCAATCGCGTTACGCAAAAATGCACTATCAACATTTTTGACACGAATTCTGAATTTTTTCTTTTACCAACTCTTGAAACATTCGACGGTATAATAGGTTACGACCTTTTGCGTAAAATCTGGTGAAAAGAAAATGCGAATGGTGGTGGACTTCAAGAAGCTCAATGAAAGGACCATCAATGATAGATACCCTATACCTGACACCTCCATAATACTAGCGAATCTAGGTAAATCCTCAATTTTCACAACGATAGACCTTAAATCGGGTTTCCACCAGATAATACTGGCTGAGCGGGATAGAGAGAAAACCGCATTTTCCGTAAACAATGGAAAATACGAGTTCTGTAGACTGCCGTTTGGGCTGAAAAATGCCCCGAGTATTTTCCAACGTGCCATCGACGACGTGCTGAGGGAGGAGATAGGAAAAATATGCCACGTCTACATCGATGATATAATCGTGTTTTCCAAGGATTACGAGAGTCACTTCAGCGATGTCAGCCGTGTCCTTCGGAAGTTATATTTGGCTAATATGAGAGTTTCTTTAGAAAAGACCCAATTTTTCCAAACAGAGGTCGAATTCCTCGGATTTGTGGTCTCACAAAGTGGTATCAAAACGTCAAAGGACAAAGTTCAGGATATTGTTAATGAACAAATGGTGGGTCTTTCTTCGCTACACTCTTCACTTTCGCACAAAGAAAAAGATGTTTCAGTTTTTCTTAAAACGTTATAAATTTTAAATTTTTAATTTCTCCTTTAATTGTCCATGATTTTACAAAATTCACTTTTTAAACTTTAAAAACAACTTTGGCTGATCATATAAAAAATATATATTATAATTGTATATATATATATGCTTATGGCACGTTAAAATAGGAGCGCGTCCGCGATTGCCGATTGATAGTGCTAGACTGTTTTGACCCAATATCGTTGACGACGATGGCAGTGGTCGCTCGTTGGTATCTTCCACTTCGCCGCGCACGGCTGCGCATACGTATATTTGACGCCGTCTAAATATTTGTGACGGCGGCTTAGACATCCTGCCCGCCCTGCAGGGAGGTGCTTGTAAGCACCTTCTGCAGCTCCTGCAAGGCGCGGATGGTGGTATCCAAAGCGCGACTGGTATTGCGCCGTTGGCCTTGCGCCGTTTGCAGGCCGTCTGGGGTGCGCGCGATCGTGCGCTTGACCGTCCGTTTTGGTTTTGGGGTTGCTGCGGGTTTGGTCGCAGGGTGCGCCTTTTGTGCCCTACAGGCGCAGGTGGACTTTCTCTCTTCATTCTTCTTTTTCGGCCTGGGTTTCGGCTTCCGGGATGCTTGCTGTGTTGGGACCTTTCCTTGACCACATTGACTTTTCGGTCCATTGTGCAGGAGGGTGTGATGCGCCAGACCGCACATTTTGCACGACCCTCGGGAGTCGCATTCACCCGTTGTATGCGTGAGGGCTAAGCAATTATAGCAATAGCCCTGTGCCCTGGCCACGGTAGCACGCTGCGGTGGCCGCATCGCCTTAAAAGCCGGGCAGGTCCGCAGAGCGTGGTAGCGGTGGCAGAGCCGACACTGGAGGCAGTTATCGGTCTCTGCTGTGGGAGCCAGTGGACATGCTGGTCGAGATGCCATGATGGTGTCGTCCTGAAAGCATAAGAGCAGAGAGAGAAACGAGAAGTAGTTGGATACAGCGGATGATACGGAAATTTAATTATACAGGGGAAACGTATATGAGTTAGAGCGCTGTGCTCGAAGAGTGCTCCATTGGAAGAAAGCACAGTTTAACTAAGGGGCGCATGACAAGCCCATTTTGGGTGCGAACCTCTACAACCCGAACATGGTTGTCAGGTCCGTGGCGAACGTTCTCGATTCGTCCCAGACGCCACTCGGTGGGTGGGAGTGAATCTTCTTTAATTACGACGAGGTCGCCTGGTTGAGGATTTCGCTGTGGCGTTTGCCATTTATAGCGTTTCTGAAGGTCCTTCAAATAATCCTCTTTCCAGCGTCGACTGAATTGGTGATGAAGCGATTTGAGCTTTTCCCATCGATTTATCCAGGAGAGGTCTTCCGCGTTTGGCTCAGGAATGGCTAATAGCGGTGCACCTCGAAGGAAGTGACCCGGAGTGAGCGCTGTGAAGTCAGCTGGGTCCTGGGATAGTGAGGTGAGAGGCCTCGAATTGAGAACTGCTTCAATACGCACCAACAGCGTCGTGAATTCTTCGAAAGTAAACTTGTGGGATGCAGCGGTTTTTTTGAGGGATAACCTCGTCTGCCAACGAATCGGGCGAATGCTGCTCGAAAGGCTTCAGTAGTAAGGTCCGAGCATAGCTCGAGGTGTACTGCCTTTGTGGAAAAACAGACGAATACAGCCACGTACCCTTTTATGATAGTGGTCGACCTCAGAACCGATGCTTTTATTTGGAATGGACCTGCAAAGTCTACTCCTGTTGTGGAAAAGGGGAGTGAGAAATTGCAGCGCTCAGGTGCTAGAGCTGCCATTATTTGCGTGCGCGTTTTCTGTTTGAAAAGCGTGCAAGATTTGCACTGAAAAATGCATTTCTTTATAAGAGGCTTTAGTTTTGGTACGTAGTACTCTTGCCTCACCATTTGGAGCATTAACCGCATTTCTGCATGAAGAAGCAGGCGGTGTAAAAACTCCAGATACAACTGGCAGAGCCTTGAATCCGGAGGAAGGATTACTGGATGCTTCTCGTTGTACTGCATTGTAGAATGTTCCAATCTTCCACCGATACGTAGGAGCCCGTATCCATCCAGAAATGGGTCAAGAGCCAGAAGGGAACTCTTTTTGCTTATTGGCATATTGTTTTGTAAGGCGCTCTTTTCCGCACCGAAATGGCGAGATTGTGCCATTGCCACAAGCCGTGTTTTCACATGTTGCAACTCTTTGTACGTCAGATGGGGATTATGTGTTGCCACCGATTTGGATTTGCTGCAGGCATTGTTCGCAAAGCGGAACACGTATGCAATCACACGGAGAGCTCGAGAGTATGAGGAGAAACGTTGAAGAATGTCGTCCTCTTCCTCGAGTGCGTGATATGCTTCCACCTTGCGTTTCTCGGGTGGAGAAGCGCTACCTGCTTTCGGCTTTGGCCATGTCGAAATGTGGCAAGAAAGCCATTGTGGTCCGTGCCACCAAAGTGATGAACCTATCAAATCATGCGGCTTGCAACCACGTGTGCCAAGATCAGCAGGGTTGTCTTGGCTAGATACATGGCGCCAGGTGCCGCTGGGAAGATATTCTCGAATTTGAGAGGTACGGTTGGCCACATAAGTCTTCCAGGTCGATGGAGATTTTTCTAGCCAGGCTAGTACAATCTCAGAATCTGACCATAAGAATGTGTTGCATGCTTGTAAGTCGAGCTGTTTTCGAACAGTTGAAGCCAGTTTTGCGAGTAGGACTGCACCACATAGCTCTAAGCGGGGTAAGCTTACAGTTTTTATGGGGGCAACTTTGCCTTTCGCAACCAAAAGAGAAGATTTTATTTGGTTGCCCACATGTGTGCGGATGTAAATCGCTGCGCAATATGCTTTTTCCGAGGCATCACAGAACCCGTGGATTTGAGTGTCTTGCCCTGGAACGACATTAACCCATCGAGGGATTTCGATGTGGAAAATATCTGGCAGATTTTCTGCGAAATGTTGCCATTTTGATAATGTCGCGGGTTTGGCGCTTTCATCCCAATCGCTTCCATCCAGCCAGATTTCTTGGAGAAGCATCTTGGCCTGGATCATAACTGGCGACAGCCATCCTGCCGGGTCAAAAAGTTTTGCAACAGAAGATAAAATTTGTCGCTTTGTGACCGCATTTTGGGTGTGTTCCGGCAGAATGGTGTATGAAAATTTGTCCGTGAGCGCGTTCCATCGAATGCCAAGAGTTTTGGTATTGGAAGTGCTCTCAAATTTTAAGAAGTTGGAGTCTAGAAGATCCTCCTTCGGAAACTGTTCTAATATGGCCGGGTGATTAGCCGTTAGTTTCTTTAGTATGAAACCAGCTGATTTTAGGGCGTTTATCACTTGAACGAGTGATTCAGTGGCGTTATCGATGGTATGACTTCCGGATAGGATGTCGTCGACATAAGTTTGCGTCTTGAGAATTGTTGCAGCCAACGGGAATGTAGCTTTCGTGTCATCGGATAGTTGATGCAAGGTACGAATAGCGAGATATGGTGCACAATTGACGCCGAATGTAACCGTTTTTAGATTGAAATCGCTAACATTGGAGTTGGCCGATTTGCGAAATAGGATTCGCTGAAAATCTTTGTCGTCCTCGTGTATAAGGATCTGACGGTACATTTTTTCAATATCTCCATTGAACACATACTTATGCATGCGCCACTGTAGAATTAGTAGCATGAGATCTGGTTGGAGAGTTGGACCAATGTATAGCACGTCATTCAGGGATTTTCCTGACCCAGATTTTTTAGAGGCGTTGAAAACCACACGAACTTTGGTGGTGACCTTATCTGGTTTGATTACCGCATGATGTGGCAAGTAAAATGAGAAGACCTTGCCATTCGAAGTTATTTCGCATGGGTCGGCAGATTCCATGTGATCAAGGTCGAGATATTCTTGCAACACATTGTTGTACATTGTACCTAACTCCCCCTTTTTCTGAAGCGATCGCTCCATGCTGAAAAACTGCTGCAGAGCAGCCGGGCGGCATTTGCCGAGGGAGAGTTTTTCAGGAAACTCTTCCTTGAATGGAAGTCGCACAATGTATCGACCGTTTGGTGCACGTGTCGTGGTTGTTGCATATATCTGCTCACACGCTTGATCCTCGGGGGATATCTGTGGAGGTTGTGGAATTTCCTCCTCTTCCCAAAATTTTCTCAGTTGAGAACTGAGTATCTCGTTTGACGCTTGGACTTGCGTCGAGAATGACACAACATTTTCAGTTATTGGACCACTGAGAATCCAACCAAAAATGGTTTGTTGCGCAAGTATGCTACCGCACACCTTTTTTATACCTTCCAGCAGAATTTGTGGAAGTATATCGCTGCCAATGACCATGTCAGTCTGACCTGGTATGTGGCAACTGGGATCAGCGAGCTCAAGGAGTTTGAACTGCTGCCAGATTTTGCGACTAATGGTGGATGTTGGTAGATTTGTTGTTAGTTGCGGCAACACAATGGCATGAGCCTTTATCCTTTTCATGGCCTTGGATGCAACCAGTGTCAAAGGACAAAGCTTGGAGGACTTTTGTACGACTTGTCCACCCATGCCAGAGATTTCGAACTTTGAATGTTCGAATGGAAGTTTCAACCGTTTTTGCACTTTCGAGGAAATGAAAGTTCTTTCCGAGCCTTGATCAATAAGGGCTCTCAGTTGAAATAATTCCCCTTCGTGTTCGACTGCGACCATAGCAGTAGGAAGGAGAATTTGGTTATCATTGGCTGCATGCAATGATTGAACCGGTGCGTGTTTTGAACAACACGGTAGCTCGCCAGAATCGGAGCTATTCTGCGTTTGTCGAACGGGAGATGTTGACTCAGCAGTTGTGTGCTGCACGTTTGGTGCATTCGTTCGCGGGGTGGAACTTTGAGCTTGTGGGCTCGCATGCAACAGCGTGTGATGCCGTTGATGACATGTCGAACATGACCACTTGCTCGTGCACTCATTGATGATATGAGTGCTGCTAAGGCAGTTTGTACACAGCTTAGCTTGTTTTATGAATTGTGTCCGGTTTTGCACAGACATTCGTTTGAATCGTGGACAGAATCTAATAAGGTGCGGGGAGTTGCAACATTGGCAAGTTTCCTTTTTAGATTCTGCCACAAGGGTTTGCGTCCTGTTGAAGGACCTGTTTTGCGTAGAATTTTGATGAGCGACTGGTTTTTGTTTGCTTGGTTGAAGCCTATTGACCCTTTCAACGACTTCATATCTCGAGGTGAGAAAGTCGTTCATTTGTGACCATGAGGGTAGATCTCTTCGAGAAGAGAGAGACTGTTCCCAAAGTGACAGGGTTGTTTCTGGGAGCTTTGATTAACAAACGTACACCAGAATCGGATCCCAACTGTCTGTCGTAACTCCTTGGGAGTGAAGGACGGATAGGCAGTTGTTTATTGTATTTTGCAATTTCTGAAGTTGCTCACTATTTTCGGATGGAATAGTGGCAAGAGTCAGTAAGGATTTTATCTGGTTGTCAACCAAGATACGCTTGTTTTCGTATCGTGACCGTAAAGCTTCCCAGGCAAGGTCAAAGTTATCATCGCTCAACGCATATTGTTTGACGATGGAGCCGGCTTTGCCTTGCGTTTTGTACCGGAGATGGTACAATTTCTGAGCACGTGAGAGCCTTGGGTGGTTAATGTACACCGCTGTGAACATGTCACGAAAAGCGGGCCATTCTTCATAGCCACCATAAAAGGTCTCCGTGTCGCAGGCTGGGACCTTGAGGTAAATATTTGCCTCAGCCGGGGGTTGTTCCACGCGGGGTGGTGGACTCGGCGTTGCCATCATTTTGATCAATGAAAGTTGATCGGCAATTTTTGCTTTAGTCACTTCATACGTATCAAGGCAGGCGCATTGTTTGCCTTGCACTGAACTCTTGAAGTCTTCAGGGAAACTTTCGTCTGGTTTCGAAAAAACCAGATCGTAAACCGATTGAAGTCGTGCCCAATAATCATCTAGTGATTTGTCCTTTATCATGAGATACGATTCAGTGTGATCCTGAATCGGTGCTTCGTTGAATTTTGCACAGTATCTCATCAGATTGTCACTTTCCGCGATGAACTTTTGTGCGGATGGGTCAACTGATTTGGATTTCCGGGGGGATGTTGACCTCTCCTTGGCCGTTTCTTCCTTTGGGCCACCTTTTGGTTTTGTCCCGGTTTCGGACGTTTTTGGGGGACTGCGAGGCATTTTATGCAAGCTTTTGGGTTTTCACCAAAAACAACCGAATAAAGTATGTGTCCGCTCAGAGAACGTTCGCAAAATTTGAAGATGGAAAACTCTTCGTGCCACAGAAATTTAAAAAGGGGAATTTTAATTGGTGGCGGTGTTTGTGTTTTTTTTTTTTTTTTTTGAACAATAGAGTCAAGCACGGACAACGGGACGTTCCTTAAATGATTTAAATCCGCGAAATTCGGAATTTAATAGGATTTATATTGTTTTGTAAAAACAAAAGGTATAAAATTTGAGGGGTTTCACAGTGCTTAAATATATATATACACATACACTCGTATTCAAAAACAAAAAAATTGCGAGAGCATTAAAAATTTAAAAACAATATTTTTGAAAATAGTTTTCGCACAAGCACTTACATATATTCACAAAAAATTGCCAAAAAAAAAATTTTTTTAATTTGTTTAAACAAAAGAAGGAAATCATCTTTACCCAGGAGCTGAGCAGCAGCATCATCAACAAGCAGACCAACAACAACAATATAAGCAACATAAGAATACAGGAATCGGTGAGTAGGCAGTTTTTTATTTTTCATAAAAAATATATTAAAAATAATAAAACCTTTTTTCCACAAAAGTTATATTATTTTGTGTAAACTGCAAAAACATATATATATATCCACATATATACTTGAATATTGCGGAAATTTTCTTACCGTTGGTTTTACTGCAACTTTTTTGCAACCAAAAATTGGTAGAAAATATTCCGCTATACCGATAGGCAAAATCCGCCAATTATATATATATATATATGTATACAAATTTCTAGTGGTATTTAACCAACAAAAAATTGCAGTTTACTTGCCTACTCAAATCCACTGTGCAAGAACAACATCGGCAAAATCTTCTTCTACAGCTGAGTTTACCCCGTTGTTCACACAGAGCGTTGAACTTGTCGATACAGTTCAACTTCTTCCAAGTGATTTTTTCTTGCTTGCCAGCATATACAAAAATCGTAATATTCATACGTACATACTTACATACATGTACAAATAATTTCAAGTTGCTTTTCCAGCAATCATACTTCTCCACTCAGAGAACATCATACGTGTTTACTCACACGTTCAAGTCGCTCTTCCAGCGACATTTTCCCAGCACATAGAGCTACATTAGAAACGAGAGCTGTGTACTGCTGATCAAATTTCTCAACCTCTCTCATATTTGCAATTTTTTCATCTTTCTTTGCTGCACTCTCCCAACAGTGCAATCAAGCGCACTCAGCTTCACAAAGAAACGCGACATTAAAGCGACGAAGAAGCGAATCAAAACAAACTCTTCTGTTTGTAAACATAAACAGAGAAGCTCATCTGATTCACGTGCATACGTTCGCACAAACAAATATATATACATACGTTTGTATATTGCGCGTGTACATTTGTACTTATTCTGGCGTAGAAAACTAAGTTTGAGATATTTTCGTCCCTATAGGAACTTTCAAAAAATATCCATACAAACTTCAAGTACATATTATTATTTTCTAATATATACATACCTATATATACCAGTAATTTACAAATACACGTTTATTTCCACACGTATATTTACACGTATATATAAGTGAAAAGTGTTTGTGATTTTTTTTTAACGTTATAAATTTTTAATTTTTAATTTCTCCTTTAATTGTCCATGATTTTACAAAATTCACTTTTTAAACTTTAAAAACAACTTTGGCTGATCATATAAAAAATATATATTATAATTGTATATATATATATGCTTATGGCACGTTAAAATAGGAGCGCGTCCGCGATTGCCGATTGATAGTGCTAGACTGTTTTGACCCAATATCGTTGACGACGATGGCAGTGGTCGCTCGTTGGTATCTTCCACTTCGCCGCGCACGGCTGCGCATACGTATATTTGACGCCGTCTAAATATTTGTGACGGCGGCTTAGACAGTTAATTATGAAGTCCCGAGAACACTTCGAGCATTGCGCTCTTTCCTCGGGCTATCAGGTTACTATCGACGTTTCATAAAAGACTATGCGTCAATAGCTAAACCCCTCACCAAGTACTTACGTGGCGAAAACGGAACAGTAAGCAGCACGGCTTCAAAGAAAACTAATGTTGAATTCGACGAAGAAGCCCACAATGCCTTTAGGAAAATTAAAGATATTCTATCATCCGAGGATGTGCTTCTCCTTTACCCCGATTTTCAAAAACCCTTCGACTTAACTACGGACGCATCCTCTCATGCTTTGGGAGCAGTTCTTTCTCAAGGAGGTCGGCCTATTACTATGATTTCACGTACACTGACCAAAACTGAGGAGAATTATGCTACTAACGAGCGAGAATTACTCGCCATTGTTTGGGCATTACAAAAGCTCAGAAATTACCTTTATGGTGTCAAAAACCTTAACATATTTACAGATCACCAATCTTTGACCTTCTCAATTTCGGATAAGAATCCGAACTCAAAACTAAAGCGATGGAGATCTTTTGTGGAGGAGTTCTCCCCTAAGTTTCACTATAAACCCGGAAAGGAAAATGTTGTCGCTGACGCGTTGTCAAGACAGCATATTAATGCTCTTAGCACTGACCGATCTTATCAAACTGTTCATAGTGAGGAATCCTCAACAATGACGATTAAAACAGCTAAGAATCCTATCAATTGTTTCGGGAACCAAATAATTCTTGAAAATGGGGACAATGAATCCGTAACTACGAAAATTCTGTTCAAAACTCAAATCAGGCATCGCATTATTTTCAATAAGCTCGAAAGAATACCCACCCTAATAAAGAATTGCCTAAACCCTAATAGAGTCAACGCATTGCTGTGTGAACTTCCTGTGCTGGGGAAAATTCAGAACCAAATACTTTTGCGCTTTCCAGCGGTCAAGTTCGTCTACACGAATCTTCAAGTAACCGACATATTTAACAAGGGCGACCAGCTAGAGATTTTGCAGTCTGAGCATAACAGAGCTCACCGCTCACTGAAGGAAAACATTAATCAGGTTCTTAGAGACTACTACTTTCTCAATATTTCAAAAACCTTGAGGGATATCATTTCTTCATGCAAAACATGCAAAGAAGCTAAATATCAACGCCACCCACCTAACCCTGGAATAGGCGAAACTCCCATTCCAGGTAGGCCCGGCGAAATTTTGCACATGGATATTTATTCAACCGACAAAAAATTTTTTTAACTTGCATTGATAAATTTTCTAAATTCGCTGTGGTCCAGCCAATTCCGACAAGATCGATAGTAGATTTAAAGGAACCCATAATCAAAATTATGAACTTCTTCAAGGACACAAAATATCTTATCTGTGACAACGAAAAATCTTTGAACTCAAGTACGATAAGAGCCCTATTGCAAGACCACTTCAATGTTTCCATTTACACAATTCCACCTCACCACAGTACTACAAATGACCAGGTGGAAAGATTTCACAGCACGCTTACAGAAATAGGCCGCTGCATTAAGTTGACACAGGGCTTAAACGACACAAATGACCTTATTCTCCTCTCCGCTTACAAGTACAATAGAACTATTCATTCAGTAACAAAACAAAGACCAATTGACATCATTCATCACAATGTGCAGGCATTTCTTGACGATATAAGAGATAGGTTAGTTAAGAAACAGCATAACGATCTAAAGAATAGGAACCAGAATTGCCTTACTAAGTCTTACCATCCAGGTGACAAAGTGGTTGTGAAAACCAACAAGAGGATAGGCAATAAGTTTACTAAGCTGTACTTGGAAGGAACAGTTACTAAAGATTTAGGCACAACAGTTCTGGTCGACGGCAGAAGGGTTCACAAAGCAAATCTTAGATGACCTTTTTCTCCTTTTTTTTCAGCGCCCGTTGGTGATCTGTCTGATTGTGGCGGTCATTGGTACAGAAGGTAAAATATTAAACTACACGAGCGCTGCGTACATTGAGGTTGTGACTGGAGAAGTTGCAATATTTTCTAAGTATGATTACCTCATTCATCATCAAAATTTGACTTATTACGAAGCTGTTTCAAAAGACACACAAAACTTATTAAATTACTTTCCACAGTCACACATAAAGAAATTATTACAACTAGACGCAGACTAAATTATGCGATTGCTGGATTCACTAAGAATTCATCATCGCCATGCCAGAAGCATCAACTTCCTGGGAACTGCATTGAAATATATTGCAGGTACCCCGGACTTTGACGATTTCAACCAGGTATCTACTCGGGAGGAAGCCTTAATCGAATCGAATAACAGACAGATCTTCATTAATACCGAAACACAGCGAAGGATAAATCAATTGACCGACACCGTTAACAGGTTACTTAATGCTACAAAGAAACACGATATTAATACTGAACACCTTTTTGAAGTCGCGTCATCCAGAAATAGACACATCATAGATGAGCTTGAGACAATTATTTATTCAGTGGCTTTAGGTAAACTACAAATGATAAATCCTATTTTGCTAAATAATAAAGAAACTAATAAGCTTATTGCCAAAGAGCATTCTAATAACATTACTGTAAGCGATCTGTTAACGGCTTCAGCCCTCAAAATTTTGCAAAATGAAGAAAATATGTATTTTATAATCAGGTATCCTATTATAAGTCAAATATGCACCAAACTTGTAATCAGGCCAGTTATTCATAATAGGAAAGCAATAATGTTAGAAGCAAGCATAGTGGCGGAGTGTAGTAGCGAGTATCATCAACTTAATAACTGTAAAGAAACAACACCAAAAACTATCTGTCGAATTACAAACACAAGGAACACTTGCTTACTGAATATGTTGAGCCGTCAACCAGCTGCATGCAAGTCGATACCAGCTGACCATATGGCTCCTCTGGAAGAAATTGACGATGGATTGGTGGTCATCAACGATCAAACGGTTGAACTACGCGAAGACAGTTTCCCTCAAGTAAAAATTAAAGGTACCTTCCTTGTATCCTTCAAAAATAACGCCAGCATTAACAACGTCAGCTACACAAATTGGAAGAGAACTGTTCGCTCCTATCCGAGAGCTGCACCAGCTGAAATACTGAATATGACCGAGCTTGTTCCCCTGTTATCCTTACCTTACCTTCATCGTGGAAACTTGGAAAATCTAGACCAGATCGCATCCCTGCGGGAAATTACACACACACACTCAAAACAATTTTCAATGTCATTATTCCTCCTAATAATCATCGCTGTAACTTTTATCGCAATAGTTACAATTTGGAAATCTTATCAGCAACGCAAAAGTGCAGCAGCAGTAAAAAGAGTTATAAAAGAAGCTGAGGACAGCTCCGTTTTTACGGGGGGAGTAGTTAACACCTGCTAAGCAGATTTATGGGAAACAATATCTTCCCATATGAATTGCCGAATATGAAAACCTACTAATGCATTTAATGTGAACATCCGTTCACACCAAAAACGCTGACGCTATGTCTGTGAAGGTAGTTAACACCTGCTAAGCAAATTTATGGGAAACAATATCTTCCCATATGAATTGCCGAATATGAAACCTACTAATGCATTTAATGTGAACATCCGTTCACACCAAAAACGCTGACGCTATGTCTGTGAAGGTGCGCGTGACAATATTGAAGTAAAGTAGTAAACAACAACAATGCTTTGAAATGAATGATAAACAATGGCGAATGCGACAAATGCAACAACAATATCAACTGCGACCGCTGCTGCCTTCGCCACCGCTTTGGATAAAATAGTTTGATTCTGTTATTTACGTTTAGTCTCTTGCCAGGCTCTAATCGAGATTGTATTCGGTGATTAAAAATAAAGTAAACATAAAAACCCTCTTTCGTCTTTATTGAAGAGCGAAAGTAACTTATATGCATGTGTTTGTACGTTGCTTCTCCGATGCGTGTACGTACATATGTGTCGACATAATGATTGTATTATTGATGTGCATCAAGTCACTGCTTAGAGATGACAGTACCCCTTAGTGTTGCTAATATCCGTAACACTGCCCTCCACCTAAGTCTGATCGTCCCGATTAGACAAATCTCTAGATCTAAACGCTGCTAGCCTCTCCAAATGAACCACCCTTCCGTTTCGTGGTTTCCCAATTGTTTTTGTATGCGGTAGATGACATCACTGATCCTCTTCACAACTCTGTACGAGCCTTCCCAACTGCACCAAAATTCGGATGGAACACCTTTCCGCCGGTAAGGGTTGCATAGCAGTACCAATTCTCCCTCCCGGAAACCTTCCGAATTATTTTTCTTGTCGTACCTGTGTTTCATCTTACTACTCATTACCTGGCCCGTTCCCTCACACTCTGTTGTTTGGTCAATGAACTACTTCGTAGAGCTTGCGCTTGACGGATTGGCTTCGCATAATCAGTATCGTTCCCACGTTTCACAACAGTAGTGCGCTCTGGCTTGAAACTACCCTCGCATTCTTTCTGGAAAATTCGTTCCTTCGTTGTAAGTACTTTTGATTTCACTTTCTTTGGCCCATTCGATCCATCAATCTTTACCTTTAACTTTCGTGGCCTTTGTCGACTCTTCTCCACCAGTACTCGATTACTGCTGAACCCTTTTTCCAAACTGAAGTTAAGTGGCACATCCTGGTTCTTATAACGCATAATCCTTTTCTGCATGTCGATCCTGATGTCATGGTCAACCAAGAAGTCCCCTCCCAATATTTTGTGTAGAACCGTGACCATTCCAATCAAGACTTCACATATCACTTCTCCCTGGACTTGGTTATACTCGCCAGTAATCGTACGCAATCTTGCTCCAGGTAATGGTTTTACTCTCCTGTTGACCAAATCGGATCGGATTAAAGAATGAGATGCGCCCGTATCTACAGTCAGTAGAAGCTCCTTGCCATCCACATTTCGCCATCCACAAGATCGCAATGACGTGCCATGTGACCGGGCTTCTCGCATTTGAAGCATTTGATAACCCTCTCACTCCAGTATTGCGTCTACCCACTCTGGCCTACTCTACTTCCACACGGCATGCTTTGAAAACTGGCTTACACAGAAGCGACGCTGTTTCCTGAATCAGAGCATGTGATACCGTTTCTGCGAATGTTGGCTTTGGGTTTGCGTATGTAGCTCGCTTTGTTTCGACGTCCCGTATGCGATTTATAAAGCTCTGAATCTTTACCCTTTCAGTGTATTCCACGGGCGCGTCCGCATTGGCTAAATGTGCAAGCCTTTCAACATCCCACGCAAACTCTTGCAATGTTTCACCAGGCCTCTGGAAGCGGTTCATTAACTCCATTTAGTATATCTGTCTCCTATGCTCAATTCCGTATCGCCTTTCTAGAGCACCCATCAATGCTTCACAACAGTTCCGTGCGCCCTCTGGAATGGTTTGTAAAATCTCAGCTGTAGTCCCTTTCAATGCCATGAACAATGCAGCAACTTTATCATCCTGCTCGTCAAGTTGTGTAGATATCTGAGATGAATACTGCGCTGAAATTCGTGCCGACATTTCGGATATACGTGTCTCTTGTGCTTCCAGTTGAGATGACAAATATGTCTTCTGTTCTTCCAATTGTGATGTTATATTTGTCTTTTGCTCTGCCAGTTGAGATGTTATATTTGTCTTTTGTTCTTCCAGCTGGGATGATATTTGCGACGACATTGATGTTACTGTCGATGTTTATGCAGATATTGCAGCCAATATCATCTTCAAGTCTGTGCTCGTAACTGTCTGCGATGTTTCATTTTTCTCTTCAATTTTTGTTGTCTCCTCGCCATCAAGAGGAAAGACATACTCGTCCACGTTAATTCCTTCTGCTTCCATTGCCTCTCGTAGTCGTGCTTGAAGTTCGATTTTAATGCCGCTTGCATTAAATCCACGGCTCTCCAACTCCTTCTTCAGCTGCTGGATCTTCAATTCACTCCACTTTTCCATATCCAAGTTGTATTCGAAGTCTTCGGAATTTATTCAAAATTCCTCTTCTGACACCAATTGTAATGAATTTACTGCAAATCCCCTTATTTGCAACTTTCTGCTAAGATCGAATCACTAAATTGTTGAATAAATAACTCCACTCTTCAATAATGCAAATGGCCTTTATTAAAGTACTTCACAATAACACTTATATTTCGCTTACTGATAATTTGCTTAACTCAAACTGATTGATAGCTTAGCCTCTACTGTTGTCGCCTTTTATACTGTCTGGTTTCCTCGTTGCATACTTCTAGGCTTTTCCATTCCAGAACTTACTAGTTAGTTATCAGCTACAAAATCACCCGCCACAACTACGTTTATAGATTCTCATATGCGCGTAAGTAATACTTGCACAAATTATTGCCCTCTCTTGTGAGCACCTCAGATAAGATATATGCATGTGTTTGTGCGTTGCTTCTCCGATGCGTGTACGTAAATATGTGTAGACATAATGATTGATTTATTGATGTGCATCAAGTCACTGCTTAGAGATGACAGTACCCCTTAGTGTTGCTAATATTCGTAACAGTATGTTTGATTTTTTTTTGTTTCAGCTACTCAACTGCAGCGGCGCCGTTGGAGAAGAAGAGTAATTGGTGAGTGGTTTGAGGGATACATCAAAATTTATCAAAATACACCTCTGTTTAGTTGTATTCACATATGTTAGCAAAGATTCCTGATCTTGCAAAAATAGAACAGGAATTGGCAAATAAGAAAATGAACAACAGATTGCACCAAACATATGTACATACATAAAAACGTCACAAACATACATTTGCACTTACATACATACCTTTTCTTTTCAGCTACACATAAAATCTTTTTCTTTGATGACCTACTTTTGCTTTGTACAAAATTGATTTTATATTTACTTGAGTGATAGGTCGAGGATTAGGGTTCTTGAATTTTTTTGTTCGCCCTCTTATTTTATTTTGTTTGTATTTGTATCTTTAGATTTAGAATTAGCTCCTAGTAACAATATTGTATTCGGGTGGCCCCAAAAGTTTTAATTTTTTATTAGTTCAGACACTTTGTCTATTAGTCCTAGGTATATTGTATTGAATTGAATTTTATCTACATCTTCTGGCACTCTCATGAATTTATTTGTAATGTTAATTAGTAATAAAGTTTAGCATTATATTTGAGCAATTTTTTTATTTTTACTTTGAGTAAATAGAAACTTTAGAAGTTGATCCTAGTTAAGCCTTTTGAAATCCTTGTCAAATTATTTTGTATTAAACTTTGAGTTTAAAGTTTTTTTTTTTTTTGAAATTATTGAACTAGTAGTAGGGTGTTTATCGATGATTTGTAAACCAAAAACTTTGTAAATAAATTATAAGAATTATGTTTGGATGAAATTTGAATATATTCATTATGCAGGGCTAGGTTGACAATATTTGGTGTAGGGGCTGTGCTTGTGCGTGGCAAAGTAAAGTGAAGGTGAGTAATAGGGTGATGACTTATTGACGGACGGACAGACTTATGTCAGGTTTGGGGGCGCTATAAGGAAATAGGGGTCAGCACAGCGCTCATGATACAGCGAAAGTTGCGGTGAAGAGGGTGGGAAGACTCCACGTGACAGGACAGGCCTTCATCTTTTTCTCCCCCTAACTATGCCCCTCATGCCTATTTCTATCTTTTTCAGCTTTTCTTCCCTTCCCTTTGTGTTCATGTGGCTGCGGGTGAGGCCGGTGGTGCAATACCCCACCCAAGACGCCGAGCTAGCCTGGGCTCTCAAGCATACCTGCTTGCCTCCGCTCCTCACCACCGAAGCAGTCAGCCTCATAACAAAACACATGCTAGTGCAGAAATTTGTTCATTTGAATTTTAGCCGTCCCGTGCAAACCTATACTGCAAACCTATACTGGTACTACTGGCAAACAGGAACACAACACACAGGCCGTTTTCAATCATAGAATGGGACTAACTTTGTCGGAGCCTCACGACCACTTAGATCTGAGTTTAGGGCAATTATAGCTGATTCGCGTGAGAACGCATTGTTTAAATACACTCATCAACTTCTGCAATGGCATTTCATCCCCACCGCTTCTCCACATATGGAAGGTCTGTGGGAAGCAGGAGTAAAAAGTTTCAAAAGTCACTTTCGAAAAGTGGCATCTGGGTATAAATACACTTTCGAGGAATTCTCAACCCTACTCTGCCGAATAGAGGATTGCCTCAATTCGCGACCATAAAGCCCGTCGTGCAACGAGTCGACCGACTTAGAACCCCTAACCCCTGGTCATTTCCTGGTGGGCGGACATCTTCTAACGCCGCCTGAAATAGATTCCAATGAGAATCCTGCCTCCATACTCAATAGGTGGCATAAACTAAAGGCTTTGCATCAAACCGTTTGCAAAAGATGGAAAAGAGAGTATCTCTTAGAAATTCAAAAGCGGGTTAAATGGAAACACCCGAAAGCCAACATTAAATTAGGTGATCTTGTCGTCTTGAAGGAAGACAATCTCGCTCCAAATGAATGGAGGCTGGGACGAGTAGTCAAACTACACCCCGGATCAAACCACCTTGTTAGAGTAGTCGACATCGCGACTGAAAAAGGTCAAACCACCAGGCCTTTGGCCAAACTGGTCCTTCTTCCCCCCGCCATTGACACAAGAGGAGAAATATCCACTGAAGGTCAAGCCGAATCTTAAACTTAAGACATTCCACCTCGTCAAAATAGGTAATACCACTTCTAAATATCTATAAAATACATAAATTAATTACAAAACTAACTACCAAACTAACTACAAGCACATTACCACGTACAAACGTTCGGTAGCCGCAGGGAAATACATTCATTTAGTCATTTGGGTTTTTTTGTTCGTTTCAAAATCCTTCTCAGCCATCTGTTCCTAAATATAAAAGGGTATAATATTGCTTCAGGCAAATAACTGTCCAACTACAATAACTTGACAAAGCTTTGGTTAACACAACCTGCATAATTCATTACCACGTTAATTTATCATTTTAAGTCAAGTTTGTGTAATTGGGCTAACTACATAAGAAATCTAAATCGCAAAAAAAAATCATATTATACCCATTCGCATGCGGGTATAATTAGTAGATATCAAACCGATATCATTGAAACTACTCAATAAGAGTACAAATTATGCCTTGCATTCAGTTTTATCGACTGATTCTAAACTATTGCATTAAAAATTAGTGTAGTGTGCTTTTACAAATACAATAATAAAACAGATGTGCATTTAGTACGTCAATATGAATAAACGAACCCCATATTCGTAAATTGTGCATTTCTTTTGTCCAATTGTTTTGTAAAGAGTATATAAGTTCCACCCTAATATGCTGACTTACATTCATACATATGTATATAGTTAAGTTTTTACATTTTTTGCAATATGTACACATTCTCTCTTTATAAGAATTTTGAATACTGTTATTTACCTAAGCTCATGTTATTGAATTCCAACTAGCATAATGAATACATATTTTCAGCATACATAAAACAGTTAGGTCCATAGTATCAAATATTTTGCAAGCTAAAATTGTTTGCTATATTTTTTAAGTTCAGTTGAATAAAGAAATTTATACAGTCAAGACAAAATAGTCTTCTGACTTCAAACATTGGTGACCCCGACGTGATCACATTCGGTGACACTTTAAACAACAAGTAATTGTGTAACACAACGTGCGCGCTTTCTATATCGAACATTTTTTTCGTATCGTTTGAAAATTATTTTTTCACTAATTATTTTCTCGAAATGGATAACAATAAAGATGCATCACAAGTACATAATTCCTTTTTTAAAAGAAAATGTGACGCTGTCGTTCGACAAATCTTGACTATTCAGCGCCAAAGTACATCGGAAGCGCTTCAGGCTATGGACCATGCGGAACTTTCGACGCGAATCGAGCTTCTGGATCACATACTAAACAACTTTGAGGCCGCTCAGACTAGCTTGGAAGAAGAAAATCCTGATGAGCTGGATAGTAGCAGCCGTACTGATTTTCTCGCCATATATGTCTCCATAAAAACGGCAATCACCCGTGAGTTAAAATCGCATCGCGTGGAGCCACAAGCTCATTCATCAACATCCGTATTTTCTCCGCACGATTCTCCATCAGTAGTCGTGCTAAAGCAAAATAAATCACGGCTGCCCGACCTTCAGCTGCCAAAATTCGCTGGTGCATTCACGGAGTGGCCAAATTTCATTTCGATGTTTGAAACTGTGGTCGATAATGAACCAGAGCTTACGAAAATAGAAAAATTCCAGCACCTGCGGACCTGCTTGCAAGGCAGCGCCTTAGATGTCATTCGTTCACTGGAAATATGCGATAGCAACTACGAAAAGGCTATGAGTTTACTTAAATGCCGCTTTGATAATAAACGCTCACATTCGCGAATTGTTTGAACTAAAAGGTGCAGAAGCCAACACAGTCGGTAGTCTTCGCGTGTTTGTTGACAAATTCACGTCTCACATTAGGGCACTTCAGACCCTAGGAAGTAAGATACAAATAGCCGACTGTCTACTCATGTTTATTATTGCTCAAAGGTTAGATCCATCCACACAAAGAAAGTGGGAAGAATCAGCCTCATGCAACAGCATACCTACATGGGAGAGCATGGAAACATTTCTCGAGAAGAGGTGTCAAACGTTGGATAGCATTAATTTCGCTACAGTACAGAAAACGCCAAACGTTCAGGTGAGCAAAACACAGTATCAGAAAAAGGCTCTTGTAGTTCGAAACTACTCACAAAGGATGCACATTTTGCAAAAGGGATGACCATTCAATTTATATGTGTCCATCTTTTATTAAACTTAGTCCAGCAACACGTTGGAAAGAGGCCAAAAAGGCGAGCATTTGTTTGAATTGTTTAAGGTACGGGCATCACGCTCAACAATGTAAATCCTCCAATTGTCGACGCTGCACTGCTCAACACCACACTCTTTTGCATTTTATTCCGGCGCAGCAGTCCACCACTGGCTGTACGCCCGATGAGAAACCTGACTCAAGTCCTCCAGCGGCACAAGCTACAACACTAGTGTCAAAGTCCAATAATATTTCAGTAGACCCAACTCTAACCGAAAATGTACTAATCGCCACTGCTGTCATATTGGTGAAAACCAGAACTGGTTCTTTCATTCCATTTCGCGTTATATTGGACTCTGCTTCGCAGTTAAACTTTGTAACAACCCGGTTTGCTAATCAGGTCGATTTGAAAATGTCGAAAATTTCGTACTCTGTTTCAGGTATTGGCGAATCGGGCTTGAAAATTAGCCACTGTGCTAACATAACCTTCAAGTCCCTGCATAATGACTTTTCAGCGAGTATAACAGTTGCGGTTACTCCTACCATTACTGACAGTCAACCTAACTATTCATTTGCTACATCCGACTGGAACATCCCTGCAAATATAAAACTTGCTGATGCCTTGTTTTTCAAATCTCAACGTGTCGACATGTTACTTGGGGCTGGTATATTCTTTGATTTACTATGTGTTGGGTAAATTCGGTTGAAAAATAAGCCATACATTTTGCAAAAAACCCGTTTAGGTTGGGTTGTTTCAGGCGGCCAGCAAAAATCGCCAATTTCATCATCGTTAGTGTTAATCAGTAGTGAAGAACAACAACAATCGTTGACTCAAGTAGTGAGGTCATTTTGGGAAAACGACAACTGCTTCGAACCCTCAGCAAACACAACGAAGGAAGAGATTGAATGCGAAGAGCACTTTATGAACAGCCATCGTCGCTTGGATACGGGAGAGTACTCTGTTCGATTGCCATTAAAGCATAGTCTTGATTTACTCGGGGATTCATATGAGCAAGCTCTCAGGCGGTTTCTATCTTTAGAGCGCCGACTTCAGCATAATACTCCAGTGAAAGCTCAATATTCCGCATTCATCAAAGAGTACGAACAACTAAGGCACATGTCATTTGTTGAGCACCCACCCAAAAATACAAAGGTTTATTATTTACCTCATCACTGTGTCTTCAAGAGTGACAGTACAACAACAAAACTTCGCGTTGTGTTTGACGGCTCGGCAACTAGCACATCTGGATACTCACTTAATGAAATTTTGATGGCTGGGCCAACGATTCAACCCAAGTTGGCTGATATTCTCATTCGGTTTCGTACTTATCCGGTAGCTGTAACTGGTGACATATGTAAAATGTATAGGTGCGTCCGGGTTACATCCCCTGATGACTATTTGCAGTGTATACTATGGAGAGATGATCCAAATAGCGAAATTAAAACGTTTAAACTCGAGACTGTCACTTATGGAACGAAGCCGGCGTCATTCCTTGCTATTCGTGCAATGCATCAGCTCGCTTTTGATGAGAAAAATTCATTTCCTCTTGGTTCTCAAATTGTTCTACGAGATTTTTATGTCGACGATTTAATTACTGGTGCGAAGACCGTTGACGACGCAAAAGACATTGTTATGCAAACTACTCAGTTGTTAGCGAAAGGCAACTTTCAAATTCAAAATGGTGCTCCAGTCAAAACGATGTGCTCTCACAAATTGCCACCGAAAACAAAGAAAGTTTTTTAAAATTTGATGAGGGAAGTAACATTACAAAAACGCTTGGACTTTTATGGAATCCGCAAACAGACACGTTTTTATTTTCGTTCTCATTAGAAAAGCTACCTCCAAAAATTACTAAACGTGTTGTGCTCTCCATTATAGCGCGCTTCTACGATCCACTTGGCTTGATTGGACCAATAATTTGTAAGGCCAAAATATTTTTGCAGCGCCTCTGGATGAATAAGGTCAATTGGGACGAGAGCTTGCCACTTTCTCTCATACTGCTTGGCAACAGCTACATAATGAACTCGAGTCAGTGAAAGAGTTTTGTTTTCCTCGTTTCGTTTCCATGCCAGACGCTAAAACCGAAGTACATGCATTTTGCGATGCTAGCATCTCGGCATATGGAGTATGTGTTTATGTACGTTCAATCAGTAACCATGATGTTCAGGCTTCTCTTCTATGCTCCAAATCTCGAGTAGCGCCGCTCAAGACACTCACCATACCGAAATTGGAACTTTGTGCTGCCGCACTACTTGCACAAGTTGTGCATGCAATTTTAAGGCTCGGCGTTTTCGACTGTAAATTTTATTGTTGGTCTGATTCCAGTATCGTTCTGGCATGGCTGAAAGAGGAACCTTTGCGTTTTAATGTTTTTGTTGCTAATCGAATAAGCAGTATTCAACAGCTTACAAAAGGAATGGAATGGCGTTACGTCCCATCAGCCCTCAACCCAGCCGATATATTATCTAGAGGGGCTACTGCTACTGAGCTTCTCAAATCATCGTTGTGCAAGCATGGTCCACAATTTTTGGCCAACCATCAGATACGTGGCCAGTATTATGCGTGCCAGTAAATGGTCTGCCTGAGATACGTAAAAGTGCACTGCTCTCATCGCATGTATTTTTTGACTCATCTATTGACTGCAAGTACATAAATTCATTCAACTCAATGCAACGAATTTATGGCTATGTATACAAATTTGTATGCAAAGATCACTCTAATGTGTTGTCACCCTTACATATTCAGAAGGGGACGTTCTATCTTCTACGAATGATTCAAAGAGTTCACTTTTGCACCGAGTATACCGCACTCGAAAGAAAACAGCCGATCACCTCATCCAGCTCACTGGTTTCGCTATCACCATTCTTAGACGATTTTGGATTACTTCTTGTCGGCGGGCGACTAAAAAACGCGGGTTTGGACTTCAACTCTAGTCACCCCATTTTGCTTCCAAAGAGGCATCCGCTCACCATTTCCATAATAATTTATTTTCATAAAAAGCTATTGCATGCAGGACCACAAGCCCTTCTAGCTTCAATCCGTTTACACTACTGGCCCATAGGTGGTCGCAAAACGGTATCATACGTTGTCAATAAATGCATTGTGTGTTTTCGCTGCAGGCCAAGACTTATGGAGCATATAATGGCTAACTTGCCAAAAGAAAGGGTTCAGCCAGCCCGCGCATTTCTTACCACTGGGGTTGATTTTTGTGGCCCATTTTATTATAACGCTGAAGTTCGAAATAGGCCGCCAACTAAGTGTTACATATGTTTATTTATTTGCTTTGTTACAAAGGCGATCCACATGGAACTCGTCAAGGATTTATCTACGTCTGCATTTCTGGCTGCTTTACAACGATTTGTGAGTTTACGTGGAAACCCTAAAACCATCTGGTCAGATAACGCAACAAACTTTGTTGGAGCAAATACTGAACTCGCTGAACTAAAGCGGCTATTTCTCAACAGCGATCATCAGAAAATGTTGTTGCAACAGTGCTTGGAAGATGGGATCGACTGGAAATTCATTCCACCTCGGTCAACTCATTTCGGTGGCTTATGGGAAGCCGCCATAAAATCAGCAAAATATCATTTTAACAGAGTAGTAGGGTCTTCAATTCTAACTTATGACCAATTACGTACTTTAATTTGTCAAATCTCAGCAATTCTTAATTCAAGACCTTTAACTCCAATTATAGAGCATAAAGATGACCTTGATGTTCTTACACCAGCTCATTTTTTAATAGGTGGTCCTTTAACTGCGATCCCTGAGCCAGATATAACCGATCTAAACATTAACCGTCTTGGTCTTTGGCAGCGTATATCTAGAATGAAACACATTTTTTGGAAGAAGTGGTCGACGGAGTATCTGACGCACCTTCAACAGCGGTCTAAATGGCGGTCTGAAAAGAATACAATTCATATCGGAGCTCTCGTCTTAATAAAGGATGAAAATCAACCACCACTTCGATGGCCACTCGCACGGGTAATTCAAACGACTCCTGGATCAGATGGCGTCGCTCGGGTGGCAGTATTGAAAACAAGCACTGGCGTTACAAAAAGGGCTATCAGCAAGTTGTGCCTTTTGCCGATGGAAAATTCTCTTGAAAGCACTGGCTTTCAACGGGGTGAGGATGTTTTGTAAAGAGTATATAAGTTCCACCCTAATATGCTGACTTACATTCATACATATGTATATAGTTAAGTTTTTACATTTTTTGAAATATGTACACATTCTCTCTTTATAAGAATTTTGAATACTGTTATTTACCTAAGCTCATGTTATTGAATTCCAACTAGCATAATGAATACATATTTTCAGCATACATAAAACAGTTGGGTCCATAGTATCAAATATTTTGCACGCTAAAATTGTTTGCTATATTTTTTAATTTCAGTTGAATAAAGAAATTTATACAGTCAAGACAAAATAGTCTTCTGACTTCAAACACCAATAATAACATTTTTTTTAAATTTAGTTGCTTTCTCTTATTTCTCACAATAACTCACAACGTTTTTTGTTTTTGGTATTATGACACAAGGAATGCACTACAACAACAAAATTGCAAATTAACTTTGCACAAACCTACTTTATAACTGATCGCTTTTGCGATCATTTCTGGATTTTCTAGCACAAAAACTAGAAAGAAAACTTAAATGCACATCTTAAAACATCTTCCATTATTCCGGGACATAATTGGCATATGTATATTTGTTTGATGTCCACCTTCATCCGTGAGGCAAAACCTCAAACCATTCTTTTTGGGGTGGGTCAATATTTAAGAGTGTGCACCACAAGCATTTCATATTAAATTGCACAATCTGAAAAGAAAAGTAAACAAGAGGTTATTAAAATGATTAATTTAACACATATTATACAAGTTTACAACTTGTTTACTTACCATCATCATGTTTATTATGTAATGGCATTCCTCTTCTTCCATTTGTCAATCTTTATTTTTTTTTTTGGTTTAAGCTTGTTGGCCAGAGAATGTATCTCCACATGCCAGGTATTTCTTTTAGTGTGAGTTCATAATTTCTGGATTGAACATCCAGTATCAATTTAGTGTGTCCTTGGGACCACTAGCACACGATGGTAGTACCTTAGAGGCCAGAACCATGTGTAGCAGTCCCATTCATGATTTGTGGTTTCAATTGTAGATTGTATTTTTAGTGTATTTGGTATTTAAATGGCACCACGCCAATAACAAAGTCCTTTATATTGTTTTCCAATTACGTCTTTTAAACTGTTCTATTCTTTGTGTGTTTGGTTTTTTCAATGGCACCACGCCAAGCACAAAATCTTTTACATTGCATTCTTAATGTCAGTATTTTAATAATTCATTTTCAAAATTGTTGTCGTAAAATTTGGTTTTTTAAGGGCACCACGCCACTCACAAAGTCCTTTCTCTATATATATATTTTTTTTTCTTTTTAATTCTTTTCCTTTAATTTTTATTTGTTGTTTCGTTTTTAGCCGTAAAATTGAGTTTATGTATATCCACTCTTCAGTTTTTTTTCGTTGTTTAATATTGGTAGGAAAGTTTTTGTCGTGTTAGGTATTATAGTTGTGTATTGTCAATAAAGCTGTCTTTGTGCAGTATTTGTACTGCTTTAGAAAAAGCCGAATGTCTACTCTTGCCAAAAATTCTTTTTATTGTAAAAAAATTTAATGAGCTGATAGGCCTTAGTTAAATAAAACACAATATTTAAAGTTGTGTTTTAGTTTTACTTCGTCGATATTTCGATTTCAGTCTGAAATCATCTTCAGGACTGTCAAACACAAATAGAAAAAAGGACTATTAGAATAATATTATATTTTGCATATAGGTATATAATAAAGCAACTTACACATATGACTATGTTTGATCGACTGATCAGATGTTCAAAAATTAAGTATAACAAAGCATAACAACGAAAGTAAACAATAGAAAATACCGCAAGTGTAAACAAATTTTTGCAATAACAATAACAATAAAACAAATTTGTTTACACTTGCGGTATTTTCTATTGTTTACTTTCGTTGTTATGCTTTGTTATACTTAATTTTTGAACATCTGATCAGTCGATCAAACATAGTCATATGTGTAAGTTGCTTTATTATATACCTATATGCAAAATATAATATTATTCTAATAGTCCTTTTTTCTATTTGTGTTTGACAGTCCTGAAGATGATTTCAGACTGAAATCGAAATATCGACGAAGTAAAACTAAAACACAACTTTAAATATTGTGTTTTATTTAACTAAGGCCTATCAGCTCATTAAATTTTTTTACAATAATAAGTACTTACAAGGCTATCAAAAATCAGCAAAAATTCTTTTTGTTTTATTTATTTAATTATTTTCCCTTTCTTTCCGATTATCTGTAGTCAACCATTCATGTTGTATAGAGTTACTAGTTTTCAATCCCGTTATTTGTTCTTTTTGTCCTTGGTGGAGTTATATGTATATTATCGCCATTTATATCTAGGGTAATCTCTACCCCGTTATATGTTCCGTTAATCATATATATATATGAATTTATGTAAAACGAAAGTTTTACTTATATTTTTGTATTTCACATAATTTTTAATTGAATGTTGACAATATTTTTTTTAACATTTTAATAATGTTATTTGATTTTCATTGCTCCGTATTTTTGCCCGTTTGCAGTTTATATGTTGAACGCACTCATCCACATTTTAATGCCAAACCCGATTTTGCCCGATAGCAATTGAATCTTTTTGCCCAATTTGCATATTTTTACGACGAAAATTATTTAGTAATGTTATTCATTGAATAAGTTTCACTTTTTAGTTATTTAACGCGAAACACGTTTTACTTACGCGTAACGCTGTGAAATTTCTTACGGTCTGGATTTGTACTCAACCACATGTTATAAAGTCCAATTTTTCATATGGTTGAGCTGCAAGGAATTTCAGCGAACCGTTCACGACGAGATTGAAAACGCGAATGATTTGTCATTCTTTCATTTTCTTTCACTTGACACTTCATTTTCGCCGTGTGGTGTTGCCATATCAGCAAAATAAATGAACACCAATTTTCGGTATGCGTGTTCCAGAGGCGCCTCACAGGTAACATTTATTCATAAATTTTCACAATTAAATATTTCATGAATGTTTTACTGAATCTTCTTGTAAAAATAACCACGAATGGTAAATGAAATATGGAAAAACGCGAAAAGTTGAGAATAATTTACAATTACTAATTATTGAGCAAGATTTTTTATCGAATACTCCAAAAACTAGCCTGAAATGCGAAACTTTTCTTGGGTGGCAGGAATCTTGTGACAAAAGTTGTCACAAAATAAAAATAAAGCTACAAACTTTCGATCATATTCGAAATACAAATTTTTCGGTCGTAGTCCAAATTACAAGTATTGGGCCTTAGCACAGAGAGTGGAGTTGCCAGCCACATAAAGGCATGTTAGAGGGTCAATATAACTTTACGAAATAACTCAAAATTATTAAAGCGATCGCCACCCAACCAATATTCATTTTAAAATAAAATATTTTATTAAAATTAAAACCAAAAATAACAAAATAAATCCAATCTGGCACGGAGACCTGTCCTTTCGGTCTGGATATGACCTTAAATCTCAAAAACTTAAAATCTGGAACGGAGACTTGGCCTCTTTGTCCAGATGGAAAATAGTCTTACAATCGTCGAAATCTGGAACGGAGATATGTCCTCTTCATCCAGATTGCGAAAAACTCGAAATCCAAACGAGGTTTATACTAATAAATTGCGTTGAATTGTAACCCGTTCTTGTTTTCAGCTTTCATACCTTGCTTCTTTTCTTCCTACAGCGGCCTCTATTATCGATGAAGTACGGGCGCGATCAGCCAACACATATTTGTTCAAAATAAACAATAAATTAAATCTAGTTTTTAAGTACTACTGTGCGTGACAGCTGAAGCATGGAATTCCTCCAACAGATGTTCCGTTCCGACATAACGGAGATCATTTTCTTATTTTCTGTTCTATTTCAACCACGGAGGAGGAGACTTTCTCTGCTGCTGTCACGCCACATCATATACCAAAGGTAAAATATTGTACTAACTTAATACAAAAAAAAACTAATTATTGCCTTCATTAATAATATAGCTATTTGCCTTTATTTCTTTTTCCATATATATATATATATATTCTCCGTACTACCACGCACTGTACGAGAAATATACAGCTGCAATCGAAATTTGGTGTTATCGTAAACGTCAAAAATTGTCTTACGATAGCAAAAAGAAGTTCGAGTGCGTTTAAAATTGGTTGCGGTTTGAAAATTAAACGAATAAATTAATAGTTGTAACGTTTTAAAATTGTTTAAATATAAGAAAAGTGATCAAAAAAATCTTAGCACAACTAAAAAGGAAAATTTCAAGATTAATAATGTAAGTAATGGCCGCCGTGGTGTGATGGTGGCGTGCTCCGCCTACCACACCGAAGATCCTGGGTTCACGCCCCGGGCAAAGCTACATAAAAATTTGAGAAACAATTTTTTTCATTTAGAAGAAAATTTTTCTATGCGCGGTCGCCCCTCGGCAGTGTTTGGCAAGCACTCCCAGTGTATTTCTGCCATGAAAAGCTCTCAATGAAAACTCATCTGCCTTGCAGATGCCGTTCGGAGTCGGCGTAAAACAAGTAGGTCCCATCCAGCCAATTTGTAGGAAAAAATTAGAGGAGCACGACGCAAATTGGAAGAGAAGCTCGGCCTTAAATCTCTTCGGAGGTTATCGCGCCTTACATTTATTTATTTTTAAATATATATATGATTAGTTAAAAGCATTTATAATGTAAAATGTTTGTTTCCCAAAGAACGCATCTAAATAAGTTTAATTATAAGCAAAAGGAGATTATGGGAGAATTTACGCAGCAGCACCCCAACCTGGCCAAAAACATTATACCAAATTGTGCCCAAGGAAAGGCGACATCTCAACGATTGTGAGAGAAACTCTCACAAAACTTAACTCTGTAGGCCCACCTATGAAAGATGTAAAAATTTGGATAAAGGAAAATTAAACAACCGATCGGAACACTCATCTGTTGGTACGATAATTTGTAATCATACACTGAAATAAAAAGACTGGTAAAATCAACCGAAATACGGGTCAATTCAACCCAAATTTCTGTCATATTTTATCCATCGCAATAAGATTTTGAGTCAACTGCGCACAAATCGTTTATTCGTAATTGACCGTTTTAGTAGTCAAATAAAAAAAGTTGTTGCGACAAATTTGTATGAAAGTACCTATGTTTCCATATAAATAAATAAATGTAAGGCGCGATAACCTCCGAAGAGATTTTAGGCCGAAATTCTTTTCCAATTTGCGTCGTGCTCCTTTTTAATTTTTCTTACAAATTGGGGGGACGGGACCTACTTGTTTTATGCCGACTCCGAACGGCATCTGCAAGGCATATGAGTTTTCACTGAGAGCATTTCATGGCAGAAATACACTCGGCGTGCTTGTCGAACACTGCCGAGGGGCGACCCCGCTTACAAAATTTTTCTTTTAATTGAAAAAGCTTGTTTCTAAAATTTTGATGGTGCTTTGCCCGGGGTGTGAATCCAGGGTCTTCGGTGTGGTAGGCGGAGCACGCTACCATCACACCATGGTGGCCGCCAATAGTATTTTCTACGTATTTTTGCGTAAAGCTTTTTATTTCCACAGTGACTACCTGATATCGGGTCATTGTGGTAAATTACCCATGCTTGCTACATATACATACATACATATGAATATAGAAATGAAAACAGTAATCACAAAACTGATTTTCAATTCTTCCAGTTGCAGCTCAGCTCATTCTCAATTTTTTCTCTCGCATGTAGTTGCCACACTTGATTGTTTCAGAGAATTTAAACACAATGAGAAGGCGCTTTTGCTAGATTCCAACTTTTTTGCATGTGAATACGTCTTGCACTTCACCACACACAATCCAATTTCAATGTTAACCAGTTAACAGCAGAAAATTCTCTGTCAACAGTTTCAGCTGTATAAATTCTCTGGATTTTCTCTTAAGATGATTTCTTTGTGGGAATATAGGTATTTAGTAGGATTAATTAAATTAAATTTTATTACTTGTAGCAATATATTTGCTTGTTTATAATTTAATATGAATTTGAATTTAATTAATATAATTTAGGAATTTAAAAAAAGTTAAAATAAGCTTAATTTCAATGGTAAATGGGGGGTTGAAAATAGCCTTATGGCGTGCAAATTCGTATATACGGTCTAAGTAGCAGATAAGACAACACAAAAATTATAGTAAGTTTGGCGCACCTGTTAGGCACTCGTTTAAGGCTGCAAGTACTTCAGGCTCGAGCCTAAATAAACCTTTTTTTTGTTTTTTTTTTTTTGTTGGAAAATCCCATTAAAATATGGAATGATGAATTTTCGATAGGCAAAAGCCGTAAAGTCGATGTCATTTTGCTTATTATATTTGTTAATTATATCATTTTTTCTGTAATTTGAAATAATATTTCAAATATACAGTTTTATAGCCCTTTTAATTCTACCCTAACAAAGTGCAAATGTCAAGTTCATAGAAAATTCCGCCGATTTTTGGCAATTTTTTCCCTTTTTGACTATTTGCGTTTCAAATCTTTGATTACCTTATTCTGACCTTATCAACTGACCATGTATAATTACAAATACATTGCTAGAGGTGCGCTTTTTCGGTCATTTCAGAGATTCGGTTCTTTGGTTCTTTTTGTTTATCTGTTCCTTTTTTTCAAGCAAATTTGTTCACTGCCCCTGAGACCCACGAAATAAGTCAACAAGTATAGAGGGGGTGTGTATGCAGCAATGCTTTGTGTTGGTATATTTAAATGTGTTATGAATAAATAAGTTAATATATATACATATGTATAATTAACTTCAAAAAACGTTACAAATTTCGGAAGATCCAGGAAGTTGAAAGAGTACAGGCACAAATTGTAAATATGAACTTTTCAAGTTTAATGAATATAATAATTAGTTTCTTACAAAAGATGTTTTTTATAAATATATACACACATATCGCATAAGTGGCATCATCGACATTCGTGCTCACTTTGAATTTCTACGTATGTATGTATGAATTTACAATGTTTGTGAACGAGAAGAAAGAATAATATTAGATTAAACGAGCTAAAAGAACAAATAGAACTGAAATCGAAGATCTAGTTCACTTGTTCAGTTGAGAGACCCGGTCAATTGAACAAGTTCAGAACGAAACGACCCAACTCTATACATTGCGCTTGCAAGTGACAGAGCAAGTGCGAACGACCTCAAAAATATTTCGCTTTTGCTATTTTGTTTGTTGGTCAGGTGAAGGCGGCGAGGAAAAAGAAGATTTTTTTCTCCTCATTCGAAACTTCGAAATATCAGAACAGAAATGGAAATATGAAGTTTTGTATGGTATAGCCTCATGCGTAAAAGGAATGGCATATGTGCGTACGAAAGCCAAAAAACTATTTTCATACATTTCACACACGCCCTAATATATAATAAATAATAAAACAACGAGCGGCATTTGAACCACAAGTTGAGAAAAGAAAAAATAAATTGATACATGTGCTTTACACCTGCACCAAACACCCTATTGAATAATTGTCTCCTAAGACCTTACTTAATGGGCAAGTCCATTTACAATGAATCATCATAATTTATTTACAAAAAATCAGAGAATTAAAATTTCCAATATATTTGCTCTGATCAGAGAATTTTTTGGTAACAGACGAACAGAGAAAATCGTTAAGAGAATTTTCTGTTACGTCTTGCACCCTGTTAAGTTAGCATGAATTTGGGAATAGTGGTGAAGTGCAAGACGTGTCACATGCAAATGGATCGTAAGCAGTGGATGCCAAAAAAACTCCTTCTCATTGTGTTTAAATTCTCTGATTGTTTCAAATAAAACTTGTAGTATAAATGTTTGACGTAATATTTTAAAAAGAGAACTTGTAAGTTATAGAAAAGTAAATAATCAAATCACAGGAAGGTAATTCACCACTGGAGTAACTTTACATGTAATTCGGCAAGTTTAATTTTCGTAACACTTTAAGTTGAAACAATTCCAAAACAACTCAAAGTTTTATTTTGTCGGAAACATCAACATTAAAAAATGATGTTTTTTTTATTATCTTATTAGATTCGTTCGCGTGAGTGAAAATTCATAAAAACTTGAACAAAATATTACTAACTTTGGAAAAATCCTGTTCGTTCAAGCAAAACTCCGAGTGTATTTCTTCCATGAAATGCTCTCAGTTAAAACTCATATACCTTGCAGATACCGTTCGGAGTCGGCATAAAGCGAGTAGGTCCCGTCCCCCCCAATTCGTAAGAAAAATTAAAAAGGAGCACGACGCAAATTGGAAGAGAAGTTCGGCCTAAAATCTCTTCGTAGGTTATCGCGCCTTTCATTTATTTATTTATATGGAAACATAGGTAATTTCATACAAATCTGTCGCAACAACTTTTTTGTTTATTTGACTACTAAAACGGTCAATTACGAATAAACGATTTGTGCGCAGTTGACTCAACATCTTGTTGCGATGGATAAAATATGACAGAAATTTCAGTTGAATTGACCCGTATTTCGGTTGATTTTACCAGTCTTTTTATTTCAGTGTATGATTACAAATTATCGTACCAACAGATGAGTGTTCCGATCGGTTGTTTAATTTACCTTTCTCCAAATTTTTACATCTTTCATAGGTGGGCCTACAGAGTTAAGTTTTGTGAGGGTTCCTCTCACAATCGTTGAGATTTCGCCTTTCCTTGGGCACAATTTGGTATAATGTTTTTCTTTGGGGAAACAAACACTTTATATTATAAATACTTTTAACTAGTCATATATATATTTAAAAATAAATAAATGTAAGGCGCGATAACCTCCGAAGAGATTTAAGGCCGAGCTTCTCTTCCAATTTGCGTCGTGCTCCTCTAATTTTTGCCTACAAATTGGCTGGATGGGACCTACTTGTTTTATGCCGACTCCGAACGGCATCTGCAAGGCAGATGAGCTTTCACTGAGAGCTTTTCATGGCAGAAATACACTGGGAGTGCTTGCCAAACACTGCCGAGGGGCGACCCCGCATAGAAAAATTTTCTTCTAAATGAAAAAAATTGTTTCTCAAATTTTTTATGTAGCTTTGCCCGGGGCGTGAACCCAGGATCTTCGGTGTGGTAGGCGGAGCACGCTAACATCACACCACGGCGGCCATTACTTACATTATTAATCTTGAAATTTTCCTTTTTAGTTGTGCTAAGATTTTTTTGATCACTTTTCTTGTATTTAAACAATTTTAAAACGTTACAACTATTAATTTATTCGTTTAATTTTCAAACCGCAACCAATTTTAAAAGCACTCGAACTTCTTTTTGCTATCGTATGAAAATTTTTGACGTTTACGATAACACCAAATTTCGATTGCAGCTGTATATTCTCGCACAGTGCTTGGTAGTACGGAGAATATATATATATATATATATATGGAAAAAGAAATAAAGGCAAATAGCTATATTATTAATGAAGGCAATAATTAGTTTTTTTTTTGTATTAAGTTAGTACAATATTTTACCTTTGGTATATGATGTGGCGTGACAGCAGCAGAGACTTTCTTCCTCCGTGGTTAAAATAGAACAGAAAATAAGAAAATGATCTCCGTTATGTTGGAACGGAACATCTGTTGGAGGAATTCCTTGCTTCAGCTGCCACGCACAGTAGTACTTAAAAACTAGATTTAATTTATATATATATATATATATATATATATATATATATATGGAAAAAGAAATAAAGGCAAATAGCTATATTATTAATGAAGGCAATAATTAGTTTTTTTTTGTATTAAGTTAGTACAATATTTTACCTTTGGTATATGATGTGGCGTGACAGCAGCAGAGACTTTCTTCCTCCGTGGTTGAAGTAGAACAGAAAATAAGAAAATGATCTCCGTTATGTCGGAACGGAACATCTGTTGGAGGAATTCCATGCTTCAGCTGTCACGCACAGTAGTACTTAAAAACTAGATTTAATTTATTGTTTATTTTGAACTAATATGTGTTGGCTGATCGCGCCCGTACTTTATCGATAATAGAGGCCGCTGTAGGAAGAAAAGAAGCAAGATATTAAAGCTGAAAACAAGAACGGGTTACAATTCAACGCATTTTATTAGTATAAACGTCGTTTGTATTTCGAGTTTTTCGCAGTCTGGACGAAGAGGACATATCTCCGTTCCAGATTTCGACGATTGTAAGTCCATTTTCTATCTGGACAAAGAGGCCAAGTCTCCGTTCCACATTTTAAGTTTTTGAGATTTAAGGTCATATCCAGACCGAAAGGACAGGTCTCCGTGCCAGATTGGATTTATTTTGTTATTTTTGGTTTTAATTTTAATAAAATATTTTATTTTAAAATGAATATTGGTTGGGTGGCGAACGCTTTAATAATTTTGAGTAATTTCGTAAAGTTATATTGACCCTCCAACATGCCTTTATGTGGCTGGCAACTCCACTTTCTGTGCTAATACGGCCCATACATGATACAAAAACCATGTGCAAATATAAAACGACAAAATTTGTGCAAATGAAAATTTTGACATACACGGCTCAAGAACACTGCGCAATATTAATTTTTAATGTAGCGCAACAAATGAAACATGTATTTTAATTGTATAAAAAAAGGCACTAATTGTATAAAAAATCACTATTTTCCACAGTGCTGGTAATTCACGGTATAAGTCGAAAAACACGCACAGAAGCGTTTATTTTCCATTGTATTTATAAAATATATATTTTAGTTGCAAGGCCAGCTCAACTCATTGCAGCACTGCGCAATATTCATTTTTGAACTAGCGCACCAAATGAAACATGTGTTCTAATTGTATAAAAAATTATTATTTATTATTATTTATTATTGAATTTATGTGAATTCCTGTTACAAGCTAGAGATGGTCCTTGTGCCTTCGATATTAACATTTTTAAGCAATAATTACTGATGTTATATTATCAGGAACCACAGGTAAACTGTGTAAGTTTCACCACACACGAAGAAAAAAGCATGTGCAATATTTGCAGACATGCGTAAATATCAAAATCGTTTTGATTTTAGCGCAGTACTCTGCGCAAATAGCGCAACCAGTGCACACACCGGTCAAATCCTTGTGCAAATTGGTAATTGGCACAAGGATACTTGAGCCGTGTAATTGGCGTATAAGGCCCAATACTTGTAATTTGGACTACGACCGAAAAATTTGTATTTCGAATATGATCGAAAGTTTGTAGCTTTATTTTTATTTTGTGAGTACTTTTGTCACAAGATTCCTGCCACCCAAGAAAAGTTTCGCATTTCAGGCTAGCTTTTGGAGTATTCGATAAAAACTCTTGCTCAATAACTAGTAATTGTAAATTATTCTTAACTAACAGTAAAACATTCATGAAATATTTAATTGTGAAAATTTATGAATGAATGTTACCTGTGAGGCGCCTCTGGAACACGCATACCGAAAATTTGTGTTCATTTATTTTGCTGATATGGCAACACCACACGGTGAAAATGAAGTGTCAAGTGAAAGAAAATGAAAGAATGACAAATGGATGAATAAGAATGCCATTACATAATAAACATAATGATGGTAAGTAAACAAGTTTTAAAATTGTATAATTTGTGTTAAATTAATCATTTTAATAACCTCTTGTTTAATTTTCTTTTCAGATTGTGCAATTTAATATGAAATGCTTGTGGTGCACGCCCAATTGCACTCTTAAATATTGACCCACACCAAAAAGAATGGTTTGAGGCAGAGCCGGCCACACAAATACTAAAACAATTGCATAAGTGTGTGTAAAAATTGAGTGAAAACTCCCCACAGTGTGTTAAAATAAAATGTGGACTGTGAAGTTTGAAATTAAAAAGGACTTTGTTTATTTGATTTCAAGCTAATCCTGACTATATTTACTTATATTCGTATAACTAAGAACGCAGGGGTCGAGCTAGTCAGATAAAACTTTTTTATAAAAGAAGTTATGGTGTTTATTCAATGCAAAATTTACTTTAAAAAATTCAATTTTTCATTAGGAAAGAACTATAAAACAAAGTAAATGTAAAGATAGAAATATATATTTTCAAAACATAAAGTTATTCAATAAAAAACATTTATGAAAATTAATAAAACTAAGTAGAACGTGTAATGATATATTTATATTAAATTGTCAATATTTATTAATACTTAATATTTAAATTGTCAATATTAATATGTATGTTCAAAGGAACTTAATAATACTAACTAAAACGTATTAAAAGTCACTTTAACATTGCAGCATATTGTTTTTATTATGTGCCCAAAAAGTAGCATGGACTTTTCCTTTTGCATTCACTGTTGATTTTAGTGAGTGACAAGCGAAAGCAAACGAACGTGATCACACATCGTTAGTGTCGGTGTGAAAATACGAACTCAAATTGCACAATGTGCAACTTTTGGCCGGCTTTGGTTTGAGGTTTTGCCTCACGGATGAAGGTGGACATCAAACAATTACAATTACTTACTTACTTAATTGGTGCTTAACCGTCTAAAGGGCAAGGCGCGCCAGTCGCTCCTTCGATCCGCCAACCGGCGCCAATTGGTCACACCAAGGGAGTTTAAATCGTTTTCCACCTGGTCCTTCCAACGGAGTGGGGGTCGCCCTCTACCTCTGCTTCCATAGGCGGGTTTCGATAGAAACACTTTCTTGGCCGGAGCATCATCTTTCATTCGCATAACATGGCCTAGCCAGCGCAGCCGCTGCGTTTTAATTCGCTGGACTATGTTGATGTCTGCGTATAGCTCGTACAGCTCATCATTAAATCTTCTTCGGTACTCGCCATCGCCAACGCGTAGAGATCCATAAATATTTCGAAGAACTTTTCTCTCGAACACTCCCAAAACCGCTTCATCTGCTGTTGTCATGGTCCATGCTTCTGCCCCATATAGCAGGACGGGTACGATAAGTGACTTGTAGAGTATGATTTTCGTTCGCCGAGAGAGGACTTTACTTTTCAATTGCCTACCTAGTCCAAAGTAGCATTTATTGGCAAGACTGATTCTTTGCTGGATTTCAGTGCTGATGTTGTTGCTAGTGTTGATGCTGGTTCCCAAATAAACGAAGTCTTTTACTATTTCGAAATTATGGCTGCCAACAGTAACGTGGTTGCCAAAGCGCATATGCGCTGACTCTTTGCTCGATGACAGCAGGTACTTCGTTTTGTCCTCATTCAGCATCTAACCCATCTTTACCGCTTCTTTTTCCAGTTTGGAGTAAGCAGAACTAACAGCGCGGGTGTTTAGGCCGATGATATCAATGTCATCAGCATATGCCAGTAATTGCACGCTTGTATAGTATATTGTTCCAGTGCGGTTAAGTGCTGCAGCTAGTATAATTTTCTCCAGCATCAAATTAAAGAAATCGCACGATAGGGGGTCACCCTGTTTGAAACCTCGTTTAGTTTGGAACGGATCGGAGATGTCCTTCCCAATTCTGACTGAGCTGATGGTGTTGCTCAACGTCATTTTGCACAGCCGTATAAGTTTTGCGGGGAAACCAAATTCAGACATAGCGGCATATAGGAAGCTCCTTTTCGTGCTGTCGAAGGCGGCTTTAAAGTCGACGAAGAGGTGATGTGTGTCGATTCTCTTTTCACGGGTTTTTTCCAAGATTTGGCGCATTGTGAAAATCTGGTCGATGGTAGATTTACCAGGTCTGAAGCCGCACTGATAAGGTACAATTAGCCGGTTCACGGTGGGCTTCAATCTTTCGCACAATACACTTGAAAGGACCTTATATGCGATATTAAGAAGGCTGATTCCACGATAGTTGGTGCATTTTGCAGTATCCCCCTTCTTGTGGACTGGGCAAAGAACACTTAGATTCCAACCGTCGGGCATGCTTTCGTCCGCCCATATTTTGCTAAGAAGCTGCTGCATGCGCCTTACCAACTCCTCGCCGCCGAACTTGAATAGCTCCGCAGGCAATCCATCAGCGCCCACGGCCTTGTTGTTTTTCAATCTGGTTATTGCTATTCTAACTTCGTTATAATCTGGTGGGGGGCATATATTCCATCATCATCGATTGCGGGATCGGGTTCTTCATCTCTGCGCGGTGAATTTCTGCCTCCATTTAGGAGAGCAGAGAAGTAATCCATCCATAATCTAAGCACTCTCTGGACATCAGTTACAAGGTCGCCGTTTTCATTCCTACAGGAGTTTGCCCCGGTCTTAAAACCTTGCGTCTGTCGCCGTATTTTTTGGTAGAATTTTCGGGCGTTATTCCTGGTGGCTAGCAGCTCAAGCTCCTCGTACTCACGCCTTTCTGCTTCTGCTTTTTTCTTCCTGAAAAGGCGTCTCGCTTCCCTTTCCAACTCACGATAGCGTTCACACACTCCTCTTGTCGCGCTCGCTTTTAACGTAGCCCTGTAGGCAGCGTATTTTCTTTCGGTTGCAACGCGGCATTCTTCATCATACCAGTTGTTTTTTCGTGGCCGCCGGTAACCAATTTTTTCCTCGGCGGCAGTACGAAGAGCTTTGGAGATATGCTCCCACTGCTCCTGTATTCCTTCAGGATGAGTTGTGCTCTCAGAGAGCAGGTGTGAGAGTCGAGTTGCGAAATCATTGGCAGTCTGTTGTGATTGAAGCTTTTCGACGTCTAGCTTTCCTTGTGTTTTTTGTTCCTTGGTTTTAGCCGCGTTGAGGCGGGTGCGTATTTTGGCTGCAACGAGATAATGGTCCGAGTCGATGTTAGGTCCTCTATCACAACGTGATCGATCTGATTGCGAGTATTTCGATCAGGAGACAGCCATGTAGCTTGATGTATCTTTTTATGCATGAACCTCGTGCTGGATATGACCATGTTTCGAGCACCGGCAAAGTCAATTAGCCTCAGTCCGTTAGGAGAAGTTTCATTGTGTAGGCTGAACTTTCCAACTGTAGGGCCAAAACACCTTCTTTGCCCACCCTGGCGTTAAAGTCGCCAAGCACGACTTTTATATCATGACGGGGGCAGCGCTCGTATGTGCGTTCTAATTGTTCATAAAAAGTGTCTTTCACCTCATCGTCTTTCTCCTCTGTCGGCACATGGGCGCAGATGAATGATATTTAAAAAAATTTTGCTTTTATTCGGATAGCGGCGAGACGCTCGTCCACAGGCGTGAACGCCAGCACTTGGCGACAAAGTCTCTCTCCCACCACGAATCCGACGCCGAAACTGCGCTTATTCGCATGTCCACTCCAATATATGTCACAACTTTTCATCTTCTTTCTTCCTTGCTTCGTCCAACGCATTTCTTGGATGGCGGTGATGTCAGATTTTGCTTTGACGAGTACATCAACCAGCCGGGCATCTGCACCAATCCCATTCAGGGAGCGGACGTTCCAGGTGCATGCCCTCAATTCATTGTCCTTCAAACGTTTGCCATGGTCGTCATCAATAGAGAGTGTATTTATCCGAGGCTTGCTGTTATATTTCATTGGAGTATGTTTTTACGTGGCGGGTCCCAAGCACAGCGCACAACCCGCTCAGCGGGGGTGAAAATATTACTTAGCACGTTTTTATAGCGAGCCGCTTGCACCAAGACAGACGCCCGCTTGCAGCCGCACCTAGAAGTGTACAGACGCTGCCGATGAGATCTCCCCCGGCTAGCCCTTAAACCGATTATGTCAGAGTGGCCTAGCCAATTTGTCGCCTTCTCACATTAAGTCACCGCTAAACGGGTGTTTAGCGGCTACCCAGAGGATACTTGGCCGCAAGCGACCGGCAGTAGTGAGCTGCTTGAACCGCATGCAAAAGAATCACTCTGGCCATTCCCAGGTGAATGGCGGTCAGAAGCTTTCCTCACTTTCGTGGACCTCTACACACGGCCCCACCCTCCACTGCCAATTATGTTCCGGAATAATGTAAGATGTTTTAAGATGTGCATTTAAGTTTTATTTCTAGTTTTTGTGCTAGAAAATCCAGAAATGATCGAAAAAGCCATCAGTTATATAAGTAGGTTTGTGCAAAGTTAATTTGCAATTTTTTTTGTTGTAGTGCATTCCTTGTCTCATAATACCCAACAAAAAATATTGTGAGTTATTGTGAGAAATAAGAGAATGCAATTAAATTAAAAAAATGTTATTATTGGAAAAAAGAAATGCACAATTTACGAATATGGGATTTGTTTATTCATATTGACTTAGTAAATGCACATCTGTTTTTTAGTGTCTTTTTAAAAGCACACTACACTAATTTTTAATGCAATGGTTTAGAATCATTGGATAAAACTGAATGCAAGGCATTATTTGTACTCTTATTGAGTAGTTTTAATGATATCGGTTTGATATCTACTAATTATACCCGCATGCGAATTGGTATAATATGATTTTTTTTTTTGCGATTAGATTTCTTATGTAGTTAGTCCAATTACACCAACGTGACTTAACATGATAAATTAACGTGGTAATGAATTATGCAGGTTGTGTTAACCAAAGCTTTGTCAAGTTATTGTAGTTGGACAGTTATTTATCTGAAACAATATTAAACCCTTTTATATTTAGGAATAGATGGCTGAGAAGGATTTTGAAACGAAGAAGAAAACCCAAATGATTAATGAATGTATTTCCCTGCGGCTACCGAACGTTTGTACGTGGTAATGTGATTGTAGTTAGTCTTGTAGTTAATTTATGTATTTTATATATATTTAGAAGTGGCATTACCTATTTTGACGAAGTGGAATGTCTTAAGTTTAAGATTCGGCTTGACCTTCAGTGGATATTTGTCCACTTTTGTCAATGGCGGGGGGAAGAAGGACCAGTTTGACCAAAGGCCTGGTGATTTGACCTTTTTCAGTAGCGATGTTGACTACTCTAACAAGGTGGTCTGATCCGGGGTGTAGTTGGACTACTCGTCCCAGCCTCCATTCATTTGGAACGGGATTATCTTCCCTCAAAACGACGAGATCACCTAATTTAATATTGGCTTTCGGGTGTTTCCATTTAACCCGCTTTTGCATTTCTAAGAGATACTGTCTTTTCCATCTTTTGCAGAAGGTTTGATGCAAAGCCTTTAGTTTATGCCACCTATTGAGTATGGAGGTAGGATTTTCATTGGAATCTATTTCAGGCGGCGCGAGAAGATGTCCGCCCACCAGGAAATGACCAGGGGTTAGGGGCTCTAAGTAGGTCGACTCGTTGGACGACGGACTTAATGGTCGCGAATTGAGGCAAGCCTCTCTTCGGCAGAGTAGGGTTGAGAATTCGAAAGTGTATTTATACCCAGATGTCATTTTCCGAAAGTAGCTTTTGAAACTTTGTACTCCTGCTTCCCACAGACCTCCCATATGTGGAGAAGCGGTGGGGATGAAATGACATTGCAGAAGTTGATGAGCGTATTTAGACAATGCGTTCTCACGCGAATCAGCTATAAATGCCCTAAACTCAGATCTAAGTAATCGTGAGGCTCCGACAAAGTTAGTCCAATTGTATGATTGAAAACGGCTTGTGTATTGTGTTCCTGTTTGCTAGTAGTACCAGCCCCAGTATAGGTTTGAACAACAGATTGCAACAAACATATGCACATACATAAAAACGTCACAAACATACATTTGCACTTACATACATACCTTTTCTTTTCGTCTACACATAAATTCTTTTTCTTTGATGACCTAATTTTGCTTTGTGCAAAATTTATTTTATATTTACTTGAGCGGTAGGTCGGGGATTAGGGTTCCTGAATTTTTTTTGTTTGCCCTTTTATTTTATTTTGTTTGAATTTGTATCTTTAGAAGGAAAATATAATAGAAGCAAGCGGGTTAGAAGCGACGGTTGAGGGTCTGCAAACAGTGCAAAACTGGGGTAACATCTCGAAGGGTTCTTCCAAACGAGGTACGCAATGACTTTGACGCCATTGAGTATTTGCAGGAGGAGATACCTTCAATTGAAATTGTTGCAGACAACAACCCAACAACTTCGACACGGAAGATCAAATTTACTGTTATGACATTGAAGAATATAATGCCCTTTCCACTTCAAAGAGGAGGAGAAAAGTTGGTGAGGATCCAAAATTAACACTTTTGGAGCAAAATTTAAAATCGGCAAATGAGGAAAAGCTCAATATGGATGACAGGCTTGGCAGACTCCTGGAGATTCAAGAGCGGATTTTGCAAATGCAGGAGCGGACGCCACAGAAAAAGAAAATCACAAACGTTTTTGTGCCCTGAACGATTTAGAAATCGAACTAAGGAAGCGGGACTTAATCCATTTTCCCATTCCGAATAAAGAGATCAAATTTTGTACACCTGTGTTCACAAAAATAGCGAAAATAATTTTTATCATATTGAATTTATATAGTTTTTTTATATAACTAGCCTACCCGGAAAACGCTGTCTTACCCGAATATTGGTTTTCCTACATTTAAAAAGTGAGCCCCATCTCCCCTCTTCACTCCCAATACTATTCTCTTCTACTATATTTTTCTTCTTATTCTTCTCCATACCTTATTCCATTTATCTCTCTCCCATTCCATAAGACGCACCCCCACTCCCACATGTACTCAAACTCCCAGTCCCTCGCACTATCCCACTCACACTCCCATAACCATTCGGATTCTCATATCGACTCCAGCTCCCATCCCAATCCCACTCTCCTACCTCAATCTCTTCACATATGGAATCCCCATACCAAATATTGAATACCTGTTTGAAATAATTGCGGTAATGTAGCGAATTAAAATTTTTCATAATAGAGGGCGTGACACAGTTTCTGAGGCTGTACAAAGTTTGCCGGGTCAGCTAGTTCATAATACTTTTATTATATACCCAACAAGCAAATTAAACTTAATGTAAATTTAAAACAAGTTTTCTCAAACACTAAGCTTACAAAACGTTTATTTTTTGTTTACAAATTGTTTAGAATTAAGCGTGAAATAATCGAAACGGCTCGTTGCTTGTAAGCTTATAAATGTAAATTTATAAAAAATTTCTAAAAGAAAGATTATTATAAATGTTTTCCCAAAACATTTTATAAATGATAATTTTTATTTCAATAATTTCAATAATATTAACAAATACATATGTGTATGGAGATAAACATATGAATTACTTCTGAATTTCATGCATACATTAAATGAAGAATTGCTGCAATTCGAATAGGTTGTAGGAGAGTGCAGGAAACGGGTTAAATGCAGCCATCCCCTCTCACGAATAAACGTTTATGAATATAATTTGAAATTTTCCAAGTTGAAAAATATTGACAAATAGTTTTCTTGCCCTTTTTTGTAAACATTTACAAATTACTTTCAAAACTTTTAAAATATATTAAATACTGAAAACCTTTATATAAAATTTAACACAAGTTTACTTTAAGTTACTTACAGAAATGCCTGTTGGGTGTGTATATAAAACCTGAAATGGAAACGTTGAACCTTATTTTAATTTTGAATGAAAAAGTCTATAATTTTAAAGGATAGTATTTATTATATATATGTATATATATTTATTGAATACAAACATTTTATTGAATTACAGTCGTGTGCGAATAGCGAAGGCAAACATCACATTGGGTTAATCACCACCGTGAAGAATAACACAGCCAGCAGAAATCAGCAGCACAGTGGGCAGAGCACCACGAAAGCGGAGAGCAGCGTCAAACCACAGCATGGTGGGTTAATCACCACCAGTGGGCCAAGCCGGGCAGAGGCAAAAAGCGCAGCCAGCAACAGCCTTTGCGAAACCCGGCAAAGAAGACCCCGAGAGGAGACGGAAGAGCAGCGGGAAAGTCACAACCTCAAACGCTCACCCTCAAGGGAGAGACATCGCCATAGTAGCAGCGAGTCAGCGGCCAAGAGACACCTGGGTGAAGTGCATGATCGCCAGTACCCAGGGGAAAGAAGACGTTCCAAGTCAAGGGAGGACAAAGCCGACCGTGACGGAGGAAGGAAGAGGTCGAGTTTAGAACGCGGAAGACGATCAGCAAAGGAAAGTGCGAACGCCAGAGCAAGGTCACCGTCGTTCGAGGACTCTGGCACAGAGCATCGCCATGATGCGAGCTGGCCCGAACTGGGGGATCCAGGTGGCTTCGACGACCCAAGAAGAATCGGGCTAAGTGGAGCAGGAAAGAAGTGGTATCTTCGATACCTGAAGCAGGGAAGGACCCCGGACAGTGCACGCGAGAAGGCACTGCAACATATGAGGCCGAGCAAGAAGAACCCATCCGCCTGGGAATCAAGGCGGGGTGAGAGGGAAACGGCAAGAGGCGAGCACGCATCGCACCACCGCGGGTCACATTACCGCGGGCATCAATAAAGAAGCCGTAATGAGAAGCAAAGCGCTCCCGCTGACAACCGGAGAAAAGGTCAGGCACGACGGGAGGACGCAACACAGACCAGGGGACAGAGAGCTTACCCCACACCGTCTACCTCGAGAAGAGCGAATGCGCCGCTGCCAGCACCTGGTACATCAACTGCGCAGGGGAGGCCAAAATGCAAGGCTACTCGGATGCCTTAAAGGGCATGCGGATGGCGGTGCTTCCAAAGCAATACCCGGCGGAGGTTTTGAGCCAGGAAGAGCTGACGCGGCTGCAAGACAAGATAATGATCGAGGTATTGAAGGGATGGGGAAAGAAATCTCTGGCTTTCTGCGGCGTGTACTTTAGGCCAGGATTACTCCTTGTAGACTGCAAGGATGAGGAAACAGCCAAATGGTTGACCAGAGTCACACCAACTCTGCATAGTTGGGAGGGCCCTGCCCTTATTACAAGGAAAGGGGATGATATACCGCGGACGCATACCGTCACTATGTATCTCCCCAGAAGTAGTGACAAAGAATTCGCACTTAAACTGCTGAAGGCATAGAACACCTTCTTAAATGTTGGGATGTGGCGTATAATCAGCAGCAGTGCTGTGGAGGGGGGCTTGCGGGTAAACATGGTAATTGACGAGGCATCGTTCATTAAAATAAAGGAAGCTAGCTTCAGGGTGAACTACCGGTTCAGCTTCGTCCCGGTCAGACCTTGGAAGCAAAAAGCCCCAGCCAGTGTGGAACAACCCCACGTTCCAGGACAAGTCCAGCGCACTGGGGAGCAAAGCGAGGAGGCAGCAACAACATCCAGGGCAGCAACATCCAACCAGTGCGCAACCAGTGTCTCGTCAGCCACAGGGTCAACAACCGGGTTAATCACCGGTAAAGAGCCTACGCAAGCTCCATCAACAGAGGAGCTGCTGGAAGGTCTAAACTTAGAAGACCTAGGGTTGGAGGACAGAGGAGAGGAAAACCCGCGGCTGTCCGATGAGGACGAGCCGGTAAGGCTTCAGCACTGACCGGCCCATACACAAAGGTTGCCCAGATCAACCTGCACCATGCTAAAGCTGCTTCGGCAGTATTAGCACGCAGGTTTGCCTCGGAAGATCTGGGCATAGCACTCATCCAAGAACCTTGGGTGTACAAAGGTCAGGTGAGAGGCTTCAAAGAGAGAAATAATAAGGTAATTTGGGATCTTTCTAAAGAAAGACCAAGAGTGTGTGTAGTGCTTAACAACTCCATTAACTATTTTTGCATTACAGAGTTTATGAGTCAAGACCTCGTAGCAGTTCAGGCGACGATGGTAATACAAGGGGGTCAACGAACATCGTCTTCGCAGCGGCCTACTTTGCGGGAGACAACTACGTGGTCCCTCCAGAGGGTGTGAAGAAACTGTAGGAATACTGCAGATGGGCAAAATTACCGTTGATCATGGGATGCGACGCGAATGCGCTCCACGAGGTATGGAACAGTACAGACACCAATTCGAGGGGTGAGTCCGTTCTTGAATTTATTATTAGTAATGGCCTAAGCATATACAACGTTGGGAATTCACCAACCTTCATCACTAGGTCTAGAGAAGAAGTCCTGGACATAACCCTGGGTAACGATCAGGCTGATGAGCTGGTCTCTAGATGGGGGGTTTCCTCTGAACCCTCAATTTCGGACCATCTTATTATCCAGTTCGTCATTGGGGCTCTACCCATAGAAGGACCACCAAGGCGAAATCCCAGGAACACAAACTGGGACATGTTCAGGAACAAAATACAGGGAAATCTTTCTATTATAGATAGTAGGAACAGAGGAACAAGTTATATGCAATTAGAGACAAGAGTTAATAACTTCAACCGTGTCATTATTGAAGCGTTTAACTCTAGCTGTCGAGAATCCAAAGGGCCCAGGAAATAAAACCCCCTGGTGGTCGAGGAAACTCTCGGAAATGAGGAAAACCGTGCGCAAATTCTTTAACCAAGCGAGGCGCACGGGAAACTGGGAGCAATACACAGCGAATCTAACAGCACATAACAAAGAGATTAGAAAAGCTAAAAGAAAGAGCTTCAGGAAATTTTGCGAGGGTATTTCGGAGGTTCCAGAGGCGGCAAGGCTCCACCAAGCCCTAGCCAAGGACCAAAGGGAGACACGACTATCAATTAAGCTCCCTGATGGAACCTACTCAAGGACTGAGGAAGAAAGAGCACGTGCCCTGCTTGCAGCTCATTTCCCGGACGCATCCTCGGATACCTCAATGGAGGAGGCTCGAGAAGGGAGACCAACACCCACAGATTGGAACCTCGCTAAAGAATTCTTCAACGATGGCACAGTTAAGTGGGCAGTAAAGTCTTTCCAGAGCTACAAATCTCCGGGAGTGGATGGTATATATTCAGCCATTCTGCAGCAGGGCGAGGAATTGATCCCACACCTGCTCAGGATTATGAGGGATAGCCTCGCACTGGCATACAACTCGACGGTGTGGAGAAGAGCAAAAGTGGTCTTTATACCTAAGGTGGCTAAAAAGGACTACTCCAGTCCTAAGTCCTTTAGGCCTATAAGCCTGACATCCTTTGCTCTCAAAGCAATGGAGAAGATTGTAGACCATGGGATTAGATCAAAGGCTCTCGATAGAGTCCCACTACATGAAGATCAGCATGCATACAGAACAGGCAGGTCGACAGAAACTGCACTGTATCAGCTGTCCACAGAAATCCAAAGTGCGTTCGAGTGCGGGGAGATAACTCTATGCGCATTTTTGGACATAGAGGGGGCTTTCGACAACACGACACACGAAAGTGTGAATCGGGTACTCGAGAGAAGAGAGATACAGCGTCCAATCCATATGTGGATAAACGCCTTATTGCGTACGAGGATTACCGAAACCTCAAGTGGGGACGGTACAGTGGAGATTAAAACAACGAAAGGATGTCCACAAGGGGGGTCCTCTCACCCCTGCTGTGGAGCCTGGTAGTAGATGAACTTCTACAGAGGCTCTCAGACAACGGAATCCGATGTCAGGGGTACGCGGATGATATTGTTGTCATTGTAAAGGGCAAATTTGAGAGCACCCTTTGCGACATAATGCAAAGGGCATTAAGGTTAACGAAAGAATGGTGTACTGAGGTAGGGCTAAGCATCAACCCTAACAATACATCCATTGTGCTCTTCGCCAGGAAAAGGAAACTGGAAGGGATTAGGCAAATCACAATGGATGGAGTACAGATGGAGTACACGTCTGAGGTGAAATACTTGGGAGTCGCGTTTGACTCTAAGCTCTTATGGAAGAAACACGTCGACAACACCATATCAAAGGCCACAAGAGCAATAATGGTGTGCAGACGTATTGCAGGAAGATCCTGGGGATGCAGCCCAAAGATCCTAAGATGGATGTACACTATGATAGTGAGACCTATCATAGTGTAGGGAGCAGTTGCGTGGGCATCAAGAACAACCATGGTGGCCGTACAAAAATCGCTCACAAAGCTTCAACGCTTAGCGTGTGTCTGCATTACGGGAGCCATGCGAACATGCCCGACGGCAGCAATAGAAGTGCTGCTTGACTTAACGCCTCTACATATAATAATTGAGCAGGCAGCCAGGAGTACTTTAGTAAATATAGCTAAAGAGGGATGTGGAAGAGGCAAAGTGATACAGTCACGGAGCATGGCGAAGCTGCAGGAGCAGATTCCACTTATCCAACTTCCCAGAGATGATACGAGGAAGATAATTAAGTTTGAGAAGCGCTTCAAAATAGAGCTGGGGAACAAATAATATGGTACACCGATGGCTCGAAGACACCGGAGGGCATAGGAGCGGGGATATTCGGGCCCCGAACCAAAATATCCCTACCACTCGAAAAATATCCGAGCATCTTCCAGGCCGAAGCTGTCGCCATAAGCCGATGTGCAGAGATAAATTTACAGCGGGGATATACCAACGAGAAAATCGCTATACTCAGCGATAGTCCGGCTGCACTCAAGGCATTATCTTCGGTTGAGATTAAATCATCAACAGTCCTTGAGTGCGTGGAGAGGTTAAACAATCTAGGAGTCAATAACACCATCCGTCTGGCATGGGTACCTGGACACAGAGGAGTGGATGGTAACGAGCGAGCTTGCCAAGTTGGCAGCGGCCGGAAAGCCAATAGGCCCGAGCCTATGGTGCCAATAGGGTCACATACAATAAGGGAGGACTTTATACAAAAGGAGGCGTGCCTCAGAGAACAACACTGGCGCGAAATTCCAGGACTTCGGCAGGCAAAGGCACTAATAGGAGGGTACAACTCGAAGCGATATAAGGCTATGATTAACCTCCCAAAAAGCAGCCTTAGGATTGTAACAGGTATACTCACAGGTCACTGTAGGCTAAAGAGCCATATGCATAAATTGGGCATATCAGCTAGTAGCCTCTGTCGATTCTGTGATGTCGAAGATGAGTCTGCAGAACACATCCTGAAGGAATGTGAGGCAGTCACGAGACGGAGACTTAGAATCCTAGGATCATCCAAACTAGAAAATAGTAACATACACTCTCTGAAGCCGGGAACCATTCTGGGTTTTCTCGGAGAACTCGGCTTTGATGAAGTGTTGTAAAGAGAATTGAGGGCACAATAGACCAATAGGTCGCAGTGCTTAACCTCACAACATCTATCTATCTATCTATCTCTACAGTCGTGTTATAAGAACTGCAGTGCCTTATTTTAGTATAGTTACTTTTAAATACTATAAATTTAGCTATACAAATCATATAATGATTTTAGCTAATAAATAAAAAAAAGTCTGATAAAAATTGTTATTCTTTTCATCTGTTATCTTACAGGTGCATATCGTTAGCTTAATTCACCAAGGCCCTAACCAATAGATTTTTCACAGATCTTACTCTTATATATTCAACAACACCCCAGTAAAAATATTGCTACGAATATTAGCAAAACTAAGGAGTGCTGCGGTCGCTAAGCCGATGCTAAGCAGTGACGTGAATGCACATCAATAATTCAATCATTATGTATCTACATAAACGAAACAATAACGGCGTCTACATATAGGTACCATGTACGTATACGAGCAGCGGAGAGTCAATGCACTAACACATGCATATATTTGAGATACTCCTATAAGTATGCAATGAGAAAAATTATAAAATTATGCAATTGTAGTTACAGCTGAGAACTTTGAGAGCTACTGGACTAGTAGATTCTGGAAGCGCCTAGAAGATGTATAAAATTGTGCAATTTTAGTTATAGCTCAGAAGTTTGAGAGCTCATGGACAATGCTAGTAGATTCTAGAAAATGCGAACGAGGAAACCATAGAGTATAAAAGGCCGCAGATGTAGAGGCGTTGGAATTCAGTTTGTTTTGAGTTGTCAAGCAGTTTCGATTAAGACGATATCTAGCGAGCAATAGCAGTATTATTTTGAATAGTAGTTTCATTGAGCTATCAATCAGTGTGGTTATTAAGCAAGCTATTCGTTGCACAGTTTGAGTGTTATTGTGAAGTACTTTAATAAGGGCCTTTTGCATTATTAAAAATTGGAGATATTTATTCAACCGTTTAGTGATTCGAACTTAGCAGAGGATTGCAAATAAGAGGATTTGCAAGTAAAATTCGTTACAATTGGCGTCAGAGGAGGAATTGTTGAATAAATTCCAGAGGACAACAACGACATGGCAAAGTTCAGTGAATTAAAGATCCAGCAACTAAAGAAGGAGTTGGAGAGCCGTGGATTGAATACAAGCGGCATTAAACTTGAACTTGAGGCACGGCTACGAGAGGCAATGGAAGCAGAAGGAATTGATGTGGAAGAGTATATCTTTCATCTTGATGGCGAGGAGACAACAAAAATTGAAGAGAAAAACGAAACATCGCAGACGGTTACCAGCACAGACTTGAACATGATTTTAGCTGCAATATCTGCTCAAACATCGACACTGTCATCTCAACTGAAAGAGCAGAAGACATATATGGCATCACAACTAGAATCGCAGAAGACACATATTGCAGAAATGTCGTCAGAAATAACATCGAAGATAGAAGCACAAGAAACGCGTATATCCGAAATGTCGTCGCAAATGTCATCTCAGCTGGAATCGCATGAGAACCGTATAAGAGCGAAGATTGAAGCACAAGAGGCACGGATATCCGAAATGTCGGCGCAAATTTCAGCACAGATATCATCGCAGATCTCTGCTCAACTGGAAGAGCAAGAAGAACGTATTTCTTCGAAGTTGGAGGCGCAAGATACAAAAATTTTACAGTTTGAAGAAAAAATTGAGGCTGAGGTGGATGCTTTGAGAGGACGTATCGAGCAGTTGCAATTAAATCGCCCAGCAGTTTCAACGAGTAATCCAAAGGTAAAAACACCATCCTTTGACGGTTCTGTTCCTTTCCAGGTCTTTAAGCTACAATTTGAGAAGACCGCAACAGTGAACAACTGGAATGCTCAAGATAAAGTTGCTGCATTGTTCGTAGCTTTAAAAGGACCAGCTGCGGAAATCTTACAGACCATCCCAGAGTACGAGCGGAACAACTAAGGAACATTGATGAGCGCTTTAGAGAGACGTTACGAAAGCGAGCATAGGAAACTTCCAAATTGAGTTGCAAAACCGCTACCAAAAAGCAAATGAGACATTGCAGGAGTTTGCTTCAGATATTGAAAGATTGGCTCATCTTGCAAATGCGGACGCACCCGTGGAATACACTGAAAGGGTAAAAATCCAGAGCTTCATAAATGGCATACGAGATGTGGAAACGAAGCGGGCTACATATGCGAATCCAAAACTAACGTTTGCTGAAACGGTATCGCATGCACTGACTCAGGAAACAGCCTCACTTTTGAGTAAGCCAGCGTACAAAGCTCATCGCGTGGAAGTGGAAAAGCCAGACTGGGTAGACGCAATTTTGGAAGCATTGAAGGGTACGCAGCAGAAGAATAACGATGCAGTCAAATGCTTTAAGTGTGGAAAGTCAGGGCATATTGTGCGTTATTGCAACACCAACCCTAACAGTTCCAACAATGTGGGTGGTCGTAAACGCAGAGCAGAAGGAGATGAGCAAATCTCCAAGACAAATCAATCGTTAAACTAAAGCCAGTCAGAAGCAACGGGCGACAGCTGACTCCCTCAATTGAATGCCCCATAATCTCTATCTCACAAATTGGAAGAAGGTCGAGCAATCTTACTGTCGGAGGACATGTGGGTGGAAAGGAACGTTTACTGACTGTAGATACAGGCGCATCTCATTCCATCATTCGAGCGGATTTAGTCAACAAGAAGATAAGACCATTGCATGGAGCAATATTGCGTACAGCCACTGGAGAAGACACCCAGTGGCAGGTATTGTTGATGAAATCATAATTGGAGTGGACTTCTTAATCAACCAAGGCATCAAAATCGATATACAAAGCAAGACGATGCGATATAAGAACATGGATGTGCCACTTAATTTCGGCTACGAGAGAGGCTACAGCAGTAAACGAGTGCTGGTGGAAGAGAGTCAGCAAATACCACCAAAATCAGAAGCAGTCATCTGGGCAAAGGTTGATGGAGATTGTGGGACAAGCAAATTGTGGGTTGTCGAAGCAGCAAATAAATCAGCACTGAACATACTTGTAGGAAAAACCCTGGCTATGACAAAACAAAATGGACATATTCCGGTAAGAGTACTCAATGAGTTCAAATCACCATTCAATTTGACCAAAGGAGCTATTTTGGGAAGATGCTAAGAGGCCGAAGTAGTTATTAACTGTGAACAGCTCCAGGAACACGTTTCATCTCGTAATACTGATCTTTCAAATGATATCACGGCATGGACGCATGGGCTAGAGGAATCCTATCAGAATAAAGCAAAACAGCTGCTCATAAAATACGCGAACATATTTGACCAGGATGGTTGCAAACCAGGCCGCACCAATGTTGTGAAACACCAAATTGACACTGGAGATGCGAGGCCGATCCGTCAAGCTCCACGTAGTGTTCCACTGGCGAAGCGGGAAGTTGTGAGTCAAATCATACAAGAAATGAGTGACAGCGGCGTCATCGAACCATCAGCTAGTCCATGGAACTCACCGGTAGTACTTGTAAAGAAGGAGGATGGAAAAATGAGGTTTTGCGTGGACTACCGGAAGTTGAATGACGTAACTAAAAAAGATAGCTAGCCGTTGCCAAGAATTGACGACACTCTGGACTCGCTATCTGGTATAAAATGGTTTTCCACACTGGACTTGAAAAGCGGCTACTAGCAAGTTGAGGTGAAGGAGCAAGATAAAGAGAAAACAGCCTTCAGTGTCGGTAATGGTCTTTGGAAATTTACAGTGATGCCTTTTGGACTTTGTAATGCACCAGCTACTTTTGTGAGACTCATGGACCAGGTACTGAAAGGACTACATTGGAAAACATGCTTGGTGTACCTGGACGACATCATCGTATTGGGCAAGAGTTTTGATGAACATCTTAAGAACTTGGAGGAAGTTTTCCAGAGAATAGCTGGCGCTGGTCTGAAGTTAAGTCCCAAAAAGTGTACGCTGTTTAAAAAGGAAGTAAATTATTTGGGCCACTAGGTAACGACAGAAGGTGTCTGTACAGCGAATGAAAAGATAGAGGCAGTAAAGGATTGGCCAAGACCACAGAATCCGCATGAATTGAGAAGTTTCCTTGGGCTGTGCACATATTACCGCCGATTTGTACCAAATTTTGCCAGCGTAGCCCATAGTCTCCACGACCTAACAAGAAAAAATAAAGCTTTTGAATGGAAGAAGGAGCAAGAAGTAGCCTTCCAAACATTGAAAGAGCGGTTGTGCACTGCCCCAATGTTGGCATATCCGATTCCAGGAGCAACGTTTATTCTAGATACAGATGCCACCGGATATGCTATAGGAGGTGTTTTATCACAACTGGTCGATGGACAAGAGAAGGTAGTTGCATATTACAGCCGTTCAATTAGAAAACCAGAGAGGAAATATTGCGTTACACGGAGAGAGCTGTTGGCATTGGTAGAGTGCATTAAACATTTTCACAAATACCTCTACGGCCAGCGATTCCGTGTCAGGACAGATCACGCAGCGTTGAAATGGCTTCTGCAGTTCCGTAATCCGGAAGGACAATTGGCACGGTGGATCGAGCGACTACAAAGCTATGACTTTTCCATTGAGCATCGAAAAGGTAGTACCCATGGAAATGCTGATGCAATGTCACGAAGACCATGTAGTCTGGAATGCAAGCACTGCTAAAGAAGACATTATAGATGTCCGGCTAATGACTATAACGTGTACGGATGAATAGGACAAGGAACAACTAAGAAAGTGTCAGCTAGAAGATACAGATATGTCACATGTTATGCAAGGGCTCGAACGAAATGAAAGACCAAGCAGAGAGGATATGTCAACAGAGAGTCCCATTGCGAAGTCATATTGGGCACAGTGGAACAGTTTAGAATTGATATCCGGTTGCTTGCATCGAGTATGGGAGAGTGAGGATGGTCAATGCAAGAAGAAACTGATAGTTGTTCCCAGGAAGAGGATTCCTGATGTGCTCAGCGAGCTGCACAATGGTCCAAGTGGACGTCATCTTGGAATCACGAAGACACTCGAGAAAATTAAGCAGAGATTCTGTTGGGTTGGTTGCTGTCAGTCGGTCACCGATTGGATTGCCAAATGCGAGGTATGCAACAGAGCGAAAGGGCCCAAAACCCGAATTCATGGCCAGATGAAGCAGTATATTTCAGGTGCACCATTTGAAAGGATCGTCATGGATGTCGCAGGTCCATTTCCTACTAGCAACCGTGGAAACAAATACGTACTGGTGGTTATGGAGTATTTCAGTAAATGGCCAGAGGTATACCCAATCCCAAACCAAGAACCAGAAACAGTAGCAGAAGTGGTTAAAAACGAATGGGTTGCATGGTATGATGTACCAATTGAGTTACATTCTGACCAAGGCAGGAGCTTTGAATCAGCTGTGTTCCAAAAAATGTGCAAGAAGTTGGGCATTCGAAAAACACGGACAACTGCATTGCATCCTCAGTCCGATGGTATGGTGGAACGCTTCAATAGAACATTGGAGGAGCATTTAAGGAAAGTAGTAGACAAGTACCATAAGGACTGGGATACACACATATCATTATTCTTGATGGCCTACCGATCAGCAGTACACGACACAACGGGCCAAACTCCCGCAAAGGTAATTTTTGGCAATGACCTTCGACTACCAGCTGATTTGAAGTATGGGATAGATGCCGATGCGGAGAGGAATGTCAAGAAATCCACTGGTGTCTTGGAAGAAGAGCTGAGAGAGATACACGATCTGGTAAGGCAACGAGCAAAGATTATGAGTGGCAAGATGAAAGCGAGGTACGATAAAGCAATTAATTCGGAAGGGTCTCAGGAAGGAGATTTGGTGCTGCTTTACAACCCACAACGAAAAAAAGGTTTGTCCCCGAAATTGCAGTGTAACTCGGAAGGCCCATACAAAGTTGTAAAACGGATCAACGATGTAGTGTACCGCATACAAACCATTGTCAAACCACGAACCAAAATGAAAGTGATTCATTTGGAGAGGCTAGCAGCGGTTAAATCGAGAGATTTGTCTAATCGGGACGATCAGACTTAGGTGGAGGGCAGTGTTACGAATATTAGCAAAACTAAGGAGTGCTGCCGTCTCTAAGCCGATGCTAAGCAGAGACGTGAATGCACATCAATAATTCAATCATTATTTATCTACATAAACGAAACAATAACTGCGTCTACATATATGTACCATGTTGTGACGGACTTTTCCTTGCGCCGGGGTATGCTCAGTCCGTCCAGGATCCCTGTGGAATTAGAGAAGAATCCCTATCGTCTCCTTTTAAAAAGAGAAAGATCCCGTTTTGTTGTTAAAAAGAAACGTTATAAACTCTTTATTCCGAAATATTCAAACTACCCTTAAAGCTACGGCGACGGAGGTGGGAAACCACCGTCGGTTCTACGCCGATGGGGTTGGGAAAACCCCCACCGGGACTACGCTTAAACTAAAAAAATCTCAGACTACTTCGTAAAGGAAGCGGAGGTGGAGAACCACCACTTCCTCCCAGTCGGTGGAGTTGGTAAAACCCCCACCGAGTATATAGCTTAAGAATACCCTGCTCTTTCTGAAGGTTGCGGAGGTGGAAAAACCACCACAATCCCTCTAACGATGGGGTTGGAAAAACCCCCAAAGTTGCTAAAATAAAGAACTCGTGAGATGGAAAAATCCCAGGAGTCCCATTCACCGCTAAACAAGGCGTTAGCAGGCTACTATACCTAGCTGGCTACTGTCTCAATTCGCGAAATTTGTCGCCCTTTTATACTTGTCCACGCGCAGGTGGACAGTTATCCTGCAACAATAAATTTTACTTATTATATGTATTTCGTTAAGGTATCTTACATTTAACTGTATTATTCTACCCATATATCGCATTATAAGTATTTATCTCCAAATTGCGTATGTAAAAATGCCTCTTGTACTGCCCCCCCCCCCCCCCCCCCCCCCCCCAAACATGTGAGTTCGTTGGTACGCATCTCCAGTTAGCTAGCATAGTTATTTTTGTTTTCCTTCTGCTGCTTGCTTATTGGGTCTTGTTGTTGTCGACGAGTTGGTTGCCCTTCGTAGGTAACTTGTGTCTAGTACCCACGCTGTGTTGTTGGTATGCTAACGTGACCGCTTCCTAGTACATTGCATTTTTTCGTTTCTCTTTGTGCGATGTCCGCCCCGACGGTTCGCTTTAATGCCTGCTGTGCTTGGTCGCAATGGCTTGGTATACGTATGTTTGTATGTTTTTGGTGTTCTTCCAATGGGGGCTTATGTGTGTTGCTTATTGCATTGCTGTATTCCCAGCATTATTTAAAATTCCAGCCGGTTATGGGTTATCTGTGGAAATTATAATGTTCAACCAAAATATTTACCGTATGCGGGCAGAGACAATTATTTAAACGAAGAAATTAGATGTTGTCATGAATGTTTACATGTATATTAGGGTAATTCAAAAATGATTATTTTGTATGTGTAAATTTAATTCATATAATTCAGTTTTGTACATTTTACATGCTATATGTATAAATTCATTGTAATTCAAGTAGGATTTATACACGTTTTAATGAGTTTTGATAAATATTTGTAGGTTCGAATGTGTGGGCTCCAAAGCCGGTGGATTTGGGTCCTCACACTCTCCCCTCACCTGCCGTAAGCAGGGTTACCGTTACCAGGCCGGTCCTACTACTGCGGAATGATGATGTACCAATATACGAATGTAAATTCAAAGTTATACGTATATGTACATTAGGGTATTTCAAAAAAAAAATTATGTCGGTAAATTTGAATATTGTAAAATTTGAAAAATGTGGTTTTGCGTGTGTGGCCCCAAGGCCGATGGATTTGGGTCCTCACGCTCTCTCCTCACCTGCCGTAATGTGACTTACTGTCACCATTGTAAAATTCAATTTCTCGTAGCGGTCAATACTTGCGTTATTTATAGGGTAATCTCTTGCGATCTGGGTCTTGTTCTAAAATGAAATGTTATGCAGAATTCCGTCACCAGGTTATAGCATTGGCTGGCTATGTGGTTGACGTAGTTCATCGTCGTCAGGATCCCGTTGTCTAGGGTTGGGGCTTGCGCTCGTGCTGTGTGCCACCCACTCCGGTCTTCATCTACCACCTGTTGGTTGTTGATTATGTCTGCGCGTTCGATTCTGAAACCATTTGCACCTGAATTGGCGAGTGCTAGTGAACCACACGTCGCTACCGTGCTGTAATCCGTCTGATCTTCTTCCGTGACCTGGACTGTTTGCGATGTTGGCGCGCGTGGCGTTGCTCTTACTACGGCCCGTTGCTCTGTGTGTTCCTCGGTAGATATCTCGGTGGAATGTTGGTTCGAGGTTCTACTACACGATGCTGATGATGGCGCGCGTCGTGTTGTTGCTATCGTCGTCGGTTGTCTCGTTTGTTCCCCGATGGGGACTTCGGTGAAGCCCCCATTCGGGGCTTGGCGGGGCGCTTTTGACTTACCACGTTCGCGGGGTGAACGTATTCTTCTTTCTGTTTCTGGACTTGCTTCTTCTTCGACTGTCGCTTGATGGTATGCTTTTAGCTCGCTTATGTGTGCCGTCCTCCTTTTGCCGTTATGCACCTTGTCTAGCTCGACGATTACGGGCGATACGAAGTTCGTTACACGATGAGGCCCACTGTATCTTGGTGCTAACTTTGCTGCGAAATTTTGCACTGCTTTGGACAGCTGATGCTCTTTTACTAGTACCAAGTCGCCCACCGCCGGTTGCCATTGCCTCCTACGTAAATTATAATGCCTTGCCTGCTCCGCTGACGCTTGCTGTTGTCTACAACGTGCCATCTGATATACCTCTCGCATTTTCGCCATCTTTTCGCTGAGAGCCACCTTCTCCTCGCCTGTGCCAAGTATTTGCTCATCGTAGAGGGCGTTGGGGATCCTCGGTTCCCTACCCTGTACCACGAATGCTGGACTGTAGCCTGTTGACTCGCATACGCTCGTATTCAGTGCTAGTGTCATCTCTGGCAACAACTCATCCCATGTCTTATGCTCCTTCCCAGTGAATTGTGCTATCATCCTCTTGATGTTACGATTCGCTCTCTCCGTCGGGTTCTCTTGTGGTGTGTACGGTGCCGTTAGCTGGTGCTTTATGCCGGCTTCTTGTAAAAACTTCTTGAAATTCCTGCTTGTGAACTGTGCTCCATTGTCTGTGATTAGAATTTTTGGCGCGCCAAATCCTCTCCCTCATACCTCTGATCACATTTTCCGTCGTCGCCTTCCGTATTGCTATGATCTCTACCCATTTCGAGAATTTATCCACGAAAACTAATGCCATCGTATTACCATGCTTCGAACGAGGGAGTGGTCCAACGAAATCTGCACAAACGGTAGCAAAAGGTTCATCTGAAATCTGCGTTAGCATCTTACCTGCAGCTTGTTGCTGGCTGGGTTTGTAGACTTGGCATGCGTGGCATTGTTGCACGTACTTCCGTACGTCCCTGAACATCCCAGGCCAGTAATACCGCATCATTGCACGCGCGATAGATTTCCGTATCCCCATGTGCCCCGCGCTTGGTGTGTCGTGACTTTCATTAAGCACTCTTCGCCTCTCCGATTTCGGTACGCATAACTTCCACGGTACCGCATCCTCACCATCCATTTGACTTCCAATTCGTCTGTATAGTCTTCCTTCCTCTACGACGTATTCGGGAAACTTCTCTGGTGTCCTCGTTACTTCAGCCATCTTTGACGTGTACCACTTGCAACTCAAACTTTCTTCATGTGCCGTAAGGCTACCCAGCTGTTCCTCCAGTGGCTGCCTCGGCAGTGCATCTGCGACCACGTTCATCTTGCCCTTCCTATACTGCACGTCGAACGAATACTGCTGTAACTCGAGCGCCCATCGAGCGATCCGGCCTGACGGACTTTCGATCGCGTTCAACCATTTCAAAGCTAGGTGGTCGGTGATAACCATGAAATTGTACCCTTCTAAATACGGTCTCATTTTCCTTATTGCCCACACGATTGCTAAACATTCCTTCTCAGTTGGTGAGTAGTTCATCTCGGCTTTATTCAGCCGGCGGCTAGCATACGCTATTACTCGCTCTTCGTCATCCAACCCCTGTGTGAGAACTGCTCCGAGACCATAATCGCTCGCGTCTGTCTGTAATCGAAATCTTTTCGTAAAATCGGGGCAAGCTAGTGCTGGTGCATTCTTCAACGCTTCGAATGCCGCCTGTTGTTCTTCGGACCATTTCCACCTACTTCCCTTCTTCAACATTGACGTCAGTGTGTGCGCAACTTGTGAAAAGTCGGGTACGAACCTCCGGTACCAAGACACTATCCCCAGAAATCGCCTTAACTCTCGTATGTTGTGTGGTGGCGTCAGCTCCTTGATAGCCGCAACTTTGTCGGGATCCGTGTGTATTCCTTCCTCGCTGACGACGTGTCCTAGATATTTCAAACTTTTCTTAAAAAACTCACATTTCTCTGGGTTGATCTTCAGATTCGCCCTCCGTAGCCGCCGAAGTACTTCCCCTAGGTGCTTTATATGCTCTTCCAAAGTTGTGCTGGTGATGATGATATCATCCAGGTAGGCAAACGCATTTGGTTCCAACTCTGGGCCAATAACACGGTCGAGTGCTCGCTGAAACGTAGCCGGAGCGGAATGTAGACCGAACGGCATCACTTTCCATTGATACAACCCTCGGCCGGGCACGGTAAATGCTGTATACTTCTTGCTATCTTCTTCCATCGGGATTTGCCAATAACCATTTTTGAGGTCCAGACTGCTGATAAAACGCGCGCTACGTAGCCTATCTAAGATATGCTGTATTCTTGGGAGTGGGTACGCATCTGGCACTGAGCGAGCGTTGAGCTGCCGATAGTCAACGCAGAGTCTCCATTTGCCGTTCTTCTTCCGGGCTAGAACTATTGGTGCACTGTGTGGGCTGTGGGATGGTTCGATGCATATCTTCTCTATTAGCTCGTCTACCTCCTTGTTTATGATCTCCTGCATCTTTGGGTTCTTAGGGAAATACCGCTGTTTGATTGGACGGTCATCTCGCATCACTATCTTATGCGTGGCAATGTTGGATACTCCTGTCATCTCTTCGAAAATCTGTAATTCGCGCTTTAGAAACGTACTCACCGCAACGTCACTCCTCACGTCTTTCTCGATACTTGCGCTACCTTCGTCCTCCATCATGGTTGTACACGTCACCATCTCCTGCGCTCTCTCTTCTGCTCGTAACGTCATTGTTTCGTTGCCACACCTCAGCTCAAATTTAGCCTTTGCCAGATAATCTGTCCCGATCACCACGCTGTCGACTAACCCAGGCAGAACTAACAACTCACTCTGATGCACTTGATCCCCCAGTTTTACCTCTGCGTCCACTGCCTCCGCTATCCATGCTGCGCTGCCATCGCCCATCACCACTCGTGTATGTATCTTCTTGAGCTTCCGTGCGTCTATTTTCGCCGCTGTCTTCTCGCTGATGAAACTTCGTGTCGCCCCCGTATCTACTGACGCCATGACTTCCTCTCCATCCAGGGTTACTGCAGCCAAGATTCGCCCTTGGGTCTGCCTAAATGTACTTACTGAGTACGAGGTTGGGTTTGTTGAGACGCCACCCCTCGATACCAATGGGGTCTCTGCCCGTTTCCCTGCTGTCCACGACAGCAGTCACGCGTTAGTATACCTACTCGGCCACACTGCCAGCAGAAATCCCTTCGTTCGTTTCGACACCCATGTGCGTAGTGTCCGCTTTCCCCGCATCGCCTGCATGCGTTCCGTGGATCGATGGGCCCTTGGCGTGGTGTCGTCGCATGCTCTGGCGTGCTCGCTTGTCGTTGCGCCTCCGTTCTCCGATCTCCTTGCTTCTCATCTTCGTGTATATATTGATAATGCTCGGTTGGCCGTCGCGGCACAAAAGGTTTCGCCGCCGGCCTTAGCGGTTCTTTCTCCGGTAAGATGTTCTCGTAATCCTCGGCCATGCTTACCAGTTCCTCTAAGCTGGTGAACTCGCTCCGTTTGATGTAAAGTTGGTACTCTGGTCGACAATTTCTGTAAATCCGGTTCAGCTTCTGCTCGCCGTTGTAGTCAGCGTGACGCATGAGTGCCTGTAACGATAAAACGTAATCCTTAAACTGCTCACCTGCGCGCTGCGTACGCTGACGGATCTCGTCATCTAGCTTCTCGAAATACCTCGAGCTCAGGAAAAATTTTAGAAAGTCCTTCTTGAAAGCTTCCCACTCTTGCCACTGCCTGTTGTTGTTCCGGTACCACACCAAGGCCTTGTCCTTCAGCAACTCAGGTAACGCTCGTGGGATGGAATCGCGACCAACTTCGTAACTGTCGGCCAGCTCCTCCACCCGTTCAATAAAACATAGCGGGTCCTTACCACAGTCATATTTCAGACCCCACTTACGTACTCGATCCATTATATTTGTGTGTGATGCTGGTTGGTACATCGCGTATGGCGGTGTTCGTGACCCCTCTTCGTGCCTGGTTGTTTCGTTGACATTTTCCTGTGTGTTGCCGCCTGGCGATGTTTGCTCGGCGTTTTCTATCGGAGTTGGTGGTCTTACCGTGATTACTGGTCGGACGTGCTGTAAGGCTAATTCTGTGAATCGTTCCTGGAATCTTGTGTCGGTACCTTTCGTCTGGATGAAGCCTGCTAGGCGCTTGCGTAGCTCTTCCACCGTTCCGCTGTCCTCCAGCCCAAACTCGGATGCGTATTTGAGAAGTTCCTCACGATGGAGGTAATACACCCAAGTTACCTTCACCATGCCTGCTAGCTATTTTGCTTTCTCTCCGTGCCTTACCTGTGGATGTTTTGTATCTCGCAGTCCTCTGTGGTTTGTGTCTCGAAATCCTCTGTGTGGTTATCCTCGTCTTGTTACTTGTTTACCATGAGTCTATGTATTCAGAGTCCCTGCTCGGGCGCCATTTGTGACGGACTTTTCCTTGCGCCGGGGTATGCTCAGTCCGTCCAGGATCCCTGTGGAATTAGAGAAGAATCCCTATCGTCTCCTTTTAAAGAGAAAGATCCCGTTTTGTTGTTAAAAAGAAACGTTACCAACTCTTTATTCCGAAATATTCAAACTACCCTTAAAGCTATGGCGACGGAGGTGGGAAACCACCGTCGGTTCTACGCCGATGGGGTTGGGAAAACCCCCACCGGGACTACGCTTAAACTAAAAAAATCTCAGACTACTTCGTAAAGGAAGCGGAGGTGGAGAACCACCACTTCCTCCCAGTCGGTGGAGTTGGTAAAACCCCCACCGAGTATATAGCTTAAGAATACCCTGCTCTTTCTGAAGGTTGCGGAGGTGGAAAAACCACCACAATCCCTCTAAAGATGGGGTTGGAAAAACCCCCAAAGTTGCTAAAATAAAGAACTCGTGAGATGGAAAAATCCCAGGAGTACCATTCACCGCTAAACAAGGCGTTAGCAGGCTACTATACCTAGCTGGCTTCTGTCTCAATTCGCGAAATTTGTCGCCCTTTTATACTTGTCCACGCGCAGGTGGACAGTTATCCTGCAACAATAAATTTTACTTATTATATGTATTTCGTTAAGGTATCTTACATTTAACTGTATTATTCTACCCATATATCGCATTATAAGTATTTATCTCCAAATTGCGTATGTAAAAATGCCTCTTGTACTGCCCCCCCTAACATGTGAGTTCGTTGGTACGCATCTCCAGTTAGCTAGCATAGTTATTTTTGTTTTCCTTCTGCTGCTTGCTTATTGGGTCTTGTTGTTGTCGACGAGTTGGTTGCCCTTCGTAGGTAACTTGTGTCTAGTACCCACGCTGTGTTGTTGGTATGCTAACGTGACCGCTTCCTAGTACATTGCATTTTTTCGTTTCTCTTTGTGCGATGTCCGCCCCGACGGTTCGCTTTAATGCCTGCTGTGCTTGGTCGCAATGGCTTGGTATACGTATGTTTGTATGTTTTTGGTGTTCTTCCAATGGGAGCTTATATGTGTTGCTTATTGCATTGCTGTATTCCCAGCATTATTTAAAATTCCAGCCGGTTATGGGTTATCTGTGGAAATTATAATGTTCAACCAAAATATTTACCGTATGCGGGCAGAGACAATTATTTAAACGAAGAAATTAGATGTTGTCATGAATGTTTACATGTATATTAGGGTAATTCAAAAATGATTATTTTGTATGTGTAAATTTAATTCATATAATTCAGTTTTGTACATTTTACATGCTATATGTATAAATTCATTGTAATTCAAGTAGGATTTATACACGTTTTAATGAGTTTTGATAAATATTTGTAGGTTCGAATGTGTGGGCTCCAAAGCCGGTGGATTTGGGTCCTCACAATGTACGTATACGAGCAGCGGAGAGTCAATGCACTAACACATGCATATATCTGAGATACTCTTATAAGTATGCAATGAGAAAAACTATAAAATTGTGCAATTGTAGTTACAGCTGGGAAGTTTGAGAACTACTGGACTAGTAGATTCTGGAAGCGCCTAGAAGATGTATAAAATTGTGCAATTTTAGTTATAGCTCAGAAGTTTGAGAGCTCATGGACAATGCTAGTAGATTCTAGAAAATGCGAACGAAGAAACCAGGGAGTATAAAAGGCCGCAGATGTAGAGGCGCTGGAATTCAGTTTGATTTGAGTTGTCAAGCAGTTTCGATTAAGACGATATCTAGCGAGCAATAGCAGTATTATTTTGAATAGTAGAGTTTCATTGAGCTATCAATCAGTGTGGTTATTAAGCAAGCTATTCGTTGCACAGTTTGAGTGTTATTGTGAAGTACTTTAATAAAGGCCATTTTGCATTATTACAAATTGGAGTTATTAATTCAACCGTTTAGTGATTCGAACTTAGCAGAGGATTGCAAATAAGATGTTTTGCAAGTAAAATTCGTTACAATATGAAAGAATTAGAACCAACAACAACGGCGTTTTGAAAAGTAATTTTTCCATGTATTGAATATAAAATTATAAGGTTTTTGCTTTTCGTGAGAAATTTTTAATTTGGTGTAACCAAAATGAATGTAAACAACAAGTAAAATATTTGCCACGGTAAAAGTTGGCGTTATGGTAATATACAAGAGGTGGGAAAATCTCACACGGCGTGGCGCCTTGGAAACCTTTTCCCAGCGAGTTTCGTTTCACTTAAATTATTTTCGTTATTTTTTTTAGAAAATTATATTTCAATATATTCAACGTGAATTAAAATAGCAAATTTATGGTTACATTATAAATATGGACGATATTTACTATCAGATCGTCATTACGCTCTTGTATTGTTTGAATTTCCTTTTCTTTTCTCTCGTGCAGCATCTGATTGTATAAGGTCTTCTCTCATTCGATCGAGGTGTCGACGAAGTTCAGAAAAACGTACAGGACCAGCTTGAACAGGAACCAGTGATACACCATCATCACCAATTTCAGCAGTTGTATATTCCAACCGTTCAACTTCATGCTGCAGTTTATTGAGCTTTTGTTGCATGTTAGATTTTTCTTATATGCGTAATAAAATCTGTAAAATATGAAATTTAAAATAACCCTTTTTAAGTAAAACTCAATTCCACCAAACACCTTTCTATCAGATTCAAATCACTTTTGAGCCAAAGCATCTCGTTCTTCCTGCAATATTTTATAATCGAAATTAGCTATACTTGACGAGCTACGGCATGGATACTCTCCATGCCAAGTTGGCTCAAGATCTTGTAGTGCTCGCATTATATTAGCTTGAAGTGATTCGTTTAAGCACGTTATTTTTCGTATATATTCTTGCTTGGCAGCACAATTTACTGCGCAACCTAGTACAAGCTGTAATTTTACAATTTTACAACTTATCCTCCAAGCGAAATACAAAATTGCGCCTTCTTGTTGAAAAAGCTTTTTTGAACGAACAGTATTTTTCCAAAATTAGTAACATTTTGTTCAAGTTTTTACGAATTTTCACTTACGCGAACGAATCTATTAAGATAATAAAAAACATCTTTTTTGATGTTGATGTTTCCGACAGCATACAAATTTGAATTGTTTTGGAATCGTTTCAAAATAAAGTGTTACGAGAATTAAACTTCCCGAATTACATGTATAGTAACTCCAATGGTGATTTACCTTCCAGCGATTTCATTCTTTACTTTTCTCTAGCTTACAAGTTCTCAATTAAAAATGTTATGGCAAACATTTATACTACAAGTTTTGTTCGAAAAAATCACGTGTGGCAACTATGCATGCGAGAGAAGAAATTGAGAATAGGCAGTAAAGTGACGCGAAGCGAAGTTCAAAACTATAAATTAAATAAATTATAAAAAATTTGGTGAAAGTGAGTTTAATAAAACAAAGTAATAAAGTGTATAATGTTTATGTATGTGTATAATGTTTAATTCTAAAGTTGAAATAAAGTTCTTGAAACCGACGCCAATGTGGTTTAACAAACGGTACATGCTCTTATTTACGCTAGAGCATGTATTAACGCGTGTGTGAATGTGTATGTAGCATATATACATATATGTATATATGTAGAAAGCATGCGTATTTATGTATTCACATATTTACGTATATACATATATGACAACATACTTTCGTACAAAGCTTTCGATGGTGATTCGGAACAAGTTTAGTTTATTTGAATTCAGATTTAAGTTTTTATTATTTTAATTAATATTACTAAATATAGCAATAAAATCATTAGAAACGAAATGTACTTATGTGTAATTTATACACATAAAAAAACTACGTAAGTTTAAAAATATATTTATCCGGCTTTTATTTTTTCCATAGGTATTAATGTCATAGGTATGAACAGAAAACTCTGTTGATGTAAAAGTTTACGCTATTAATCTAGAAAAAAACAGAAATATCTGTTATTTCAATAAATTTCACTGTTAGTGTCATTTCGACAATAAACACTTTAATTTATCTGTTTACGCTGGTTATTTCGAATGAACAGAAATCCCTTTCATATTAACAGTTTTGATTGGTATTCTTAGAGCGAGAGTAATAATTGATAATTTAACAAAACTATGGGTAAAGTATAATGAAACAACTTTTTTTTGTTTATTTGACTACTAAAATGGTCAATTACGAATAAACGATTTGTGCACAGTTGATTCAACATCTTGTTGCGATGGATAAAAATTTACAGAAATTTCGATTGAATTGACCCGTATTTCGGTTGATTTACCAGCCTTTTTCTTTCAGTGCAGTGACTTCTCCTGAATTTCTCACACTTAACATCTGGGGCGAATTGGTGTAGGGCTTGTGCCAGAGCCACTCCATCGGAATGTTCTCAACTTACATTGCCTATATTATATATTGACACACTTTTTTGAAAAAATAGCGAAAATATTTTATCTTAAGCCAAACTTGCTAAGAACTACAGACAAGACGCCTGTATATTAACTTTTGTGATTGATTAAAATACAAAATTAACAAGGTTATGCTTTATTTGGTTTCGAATGCTTTGACCAATTCTTAAAATTTGTGTGTGCTCGCCTATATCAATATCATTCACAGCAACATCATTTGCAGCTACACTTGGTTGGTTAAAAGGGACTTTAAATTTCATACATATGTTGTGTAGAGCTGCGCAAACATTGGAAAACATTGACACCTTTTGTGTAGCATATCTTCCAAGCTTATCGTTGCATAGCATATTCTGCCGCCCTTTTGTAAATACCATTTGTTCTCCACCATACATCTGGCTTTTGAGTGAACCGCATTAAATACATTCTCAGTTGAACCGTCCGCAGGATATCTGTATAGGGTTACAAGGTTCATGTGGATAGCCCGTATCACCTAATAAAATGAGAGTAGAGGATAAATGCCCATAGTTCATAATAGTTGATTAAAAAATACATACATACCAAATAACCACGAATTATTGTTGGAATTTATTTCAAACTCCTCTTCTAGCATTATCCTTTGTTCTGATTGCTTCCATACGAAGGAATCATGTACAGCCCCTCCATATTTAGCATTTATTGCATTAATTTTGTATTGGTTATCGCATATCTGTAATAAGATATATGTTTATATGGATAAAATAATTGCATCGATCGAAATATGTCAAAACTGTGAGTATACAAACAAAGTTTACATTCTACTTACAATCATTAGATTTAAACTATGAAATCCCTTACGATTAAAAAACATATGTTCGTTTTCCCTGGGTTACATCCAATTACTGTAGAAGGGAAAAATGTAGGCACATGCAAGAAAATTTATTTCATTTTCTCACCTCATGATATGTTATACTTCTCGTAGAACCATTCCGTACAGCCAGTCAGACTCTCCGGTGTAAAACTGATATGTTTTGGACACAGTTCTGTTTCTATTTCAGCCGCTATTCGGGTGCTCAATTTTGAAACCAAGCTTTGACTCACTCCCATAAGGTAATCGTCCCCTACCGCCCGCTGGTAACTGCGACTTCCAAGAAATGAAAGCGTTACTGCCAACTGGATGGGCGGTGCAGCTGCTGAGGAATGGCAGTGGAAATTTATATTCATCAGGACATAATTAAATGCTGCTTTATTAAGACGAAACCTTTTGATGAACCTAAAAATGAGCCTGCTATATAAACGATTATGTAACAGTTCCCAAATGTTGAAGTTGCCGGAAATTATAGCAAAAGATTACAGAAATAACGAACTTACGCATTTTCAGATTAAGAAGGAGGATTGCTCTTGTCTCTTAGCTGCCGTCTTACAACCTTCTGGTCATGTCCATCCTCGTTTTCGTCGGAACTTTCTAAAAAGAAAAGTAGTTCGGCTCCATATTTTCAACTTTAAAAACTACAACTGTTAGTTTCATTGATACTTCTTCGAGTTACTGTTATAACAAAAAATAGGAATTGTCAATATCTGCACCCCTCCTGCCACCTACTGCCCCAGTGGATACTGCCCTGATATCAACGCACTACTCACTGGAGAAAATTGCATATCTGGGCAATTCCCACCACGAGAGATGAGTTTCGCCTCGCGAAACCTGGCATTGTCACCGACTAAATCTTCCGCGACCTTATTTACAACATGGACGCCCCAAATGTCGACCATATTGAACATCCACGTCGATGGCACTACGCTACCGACTGTCCTACACCCCAAAATCTTGGGTGTGACGTTTGATCAGGATCTACATTTTGGTGCGCACGCAACCGCAATTGTTCCAAGAATTCAGAGCCGTAATAAAATCCTCAAATCCCTTGCTGGCAGTACTTGGGGAAAAGATAAAGAAACGCTCTTGACCACATACAAAGCAATTAGCCAGCCGATTACGTGCTACGTGTCACCCATATGGTCGCCAAGCCTAAAAACCACCCACTGGAAGAAACTACAGGCCTGCCAAAATACTGCTCTCAGAATCGCCACGGGCTGTCTTCTTATGTCCCCAGAACACCATCTACATAATGAGGCGAGAATACTCCCCATCAGGGAGAGACATGAGATGCTGACCAAACAGTTTCTGTTGAATACCCAGAAACCTGGGCATCCCAACAGACATCTGATTGACGAACCAGCACCGCCTAGTGGCCTAAGGAGTCATCTCCGTAAGCATTTTGAGGAAATACGGCACCTGAGAACCCAGCCGTATGAAGCGGAAAAACACAAGCAGGTCCTTGGTGAACTCCATAGACAGGCGTCGGACCTTTATGTCGGGAATTGCCCGGTGAATCCAGTACTTGAAGAAAAATATCCAGAACTCGCAGAAGAGGAACGCATACTCCCCAGGGAAACGCGTGTCACTCTTGCTCAACTTCGTTCTGGATACTGTAACAGGTTAAACTCTTACCTATCCAGAATCAACCCTGACATACAAAATGTATGCCCTGCTTGCAATGTGTCCCCACATGACACCAACCATCTCTTTAATTGTAATGTGGAACCAACGCCTCTAACACCCCTTTCCTTATGGTCCACCCCTGTTGAAACGGCAAGTTTCCTTGGACTCCCGTTAGAGGATATTGATGACAATTTGTGATCGGTCGCGGCTATTAGGTGGGGCGAGCATTGCTACAACAACAACAACAACAGAGATGAGATGCTGGCAAACCAAATAGAACAAATAGCGTTCTACTCGATAAAGGGGGACACCCCGTGGCTTTGGTAGGAAGCTCTCATAGCTCCGCAGAAATCTCGTGCGTAGGACTCGTTAACTGCGCCAACTGGCAGCCGGTGGTAACACTGGCATCCAACCACCTACCCATACTCCTCCCGCTCTCGCGATCAGCCCAATTCATTATCCCAGAAAAACGCACTTTCGTAAATAAAAAAAAGGGAAAATGGAAAATGGAAGGACTATAAAAAATACACTGACAATCGCTTTGCTGCCCTCCCAATCCCACTTGATGCCAGTCAAGGGGAGCGTGCTTTCCGCGTCAGCTCGTTTCATTCCCGCTGGAAGAATTCCGGCCACACTTCCCAACGGAAAAGGAAAATGGCCAGGGTGGTCCCCCTATTAAAGCCTGGATAACCAGCTAACATAGGAGAATCTTACCGTCCGATATCTCTCCTATCGCCAGTAGCAAAGACAATTGTAGCCATTCTGCTTCCCTACTTCTCTGAAAATTTACGGCTTGCCAATCATCAGCATGGCTTTCGAAAACTACATAGCACTACCACCACGCTAAATGCCATTAACACACAAATAAATTGCGGATTAAAAAAAAAACCCCACCACAGGACAGTACTCATTGCGCTAAACCTATAAAAATGTTTTGATACAGTCAACCACGGCACGTTACTGCAAGACTTGGAAGGGCCCTCCCTGGGCTTCACATCAGACATCTGATTGATGAGTCAACACCTCTCAGGGGCCTAAGGGGTCATCTTCGTAAGCATTATGAGGAAATACGGCACCTTAGAACACAGCGGCATGAAGCAAAAAAGCACAAGTAGGTCCTCAGTGATATTGTTACCTGTAAACTCTTAATTGTTCTGAATAAACCCCGACTACGTAATGTATGTCCTGCCTGCATCGTGCCTCCACATGACCCCATCTCTTTAATTGCAATGTGGAACCAACGCCTCTAACACCCCTTTTACTCTGGCCCACCCCTGTTGAAATTGCAAGTTTCCTAGGGCTCCCGTTAGAGTATATTGTAATAAGCCTACTGGTAACCCCTAACTGAGTGGCATCCCTGACCCGAGTGGCAACCCTGTTCTACTCCAAATAATGGTGGTTGAAGATGACAGCTGATATCCGGTTCCGGAATGAGATGATTGATTTTGACTTATAATTTGTTGCACGTGTACAAACTTAATTTTGTAAAATAATCCGCATCTGAACGAAGATTACAGTCAGGTGTGGGGTGACACTCATTGCAACCGGCGGAATCGTCACAAAATATTATAATTGGAAATGAAAAGCGAAAATGGCTAATCGTATGACTCGCAATCAAATTATGTCTGCACTTGCAGACGCAGAGGTAGAGTTTGATAATGAGGCCACATTAGTGCAACTTCGTGCGCTTTACGAAAGGACACAGCGCGACGCCTTAAAAGTACAGAAATTTGCTAATGCTTCCCAGCAACCAGATGCACCACAGCAGCCAGATACACTACAACAGCCAGAAGCACCACAGCAGCCAGCAGTAATGTCGGAACGCTCGTTGCTGGTTAACGTCCACCAGCGCCTATCAGAAGCGGAAGAGGAAGACCTATTGAACCGCCAATTGCCACTATTGCAACAGGAGCTAGGCGTCAACGGAAAACGGTTAGATTTGGCTATTTTGGATGCTATGATGGTCAAGTTTGATGGCTCTGAGCTAGAAGACATACGCAAGTGGATCGATGACTTATAAAATGTTTTCGAGGCGTACAATTACGCTGAACGCGATATGCTGGTGGCGGCGCGCCACTTAATGACTGGCCAACCGAAACGTTTCGCATCCATAATAACAGTGCGAACGTATGAGGAGCTTAAAGCATCACTTATTCAGGAATACGAGAGAGCATTTTCCATGCAGGATGTGTTTGCGCAGCTGAAAGCACGTACGATGAAGCCCAACGAAACGCCCAGACAATATGTCATCGAAATGCAACTTATCGTCAGTCGATCCAACATCCCAGAACTGGAATTAATCGATTTAATAATCGATGGTCTCCGGGACAAGCCATCGCTTGTTTCAATGCTTTACAGTACCACCAATATCCAATACCAAAATAAATTAAAAGTATTTATGGAACGCTACGAGAAAGAGAAACGAGCTAAAGCTCAAGTCGCTAATCCAGCCAATGGCAGCAAACCAAAAGAAGTGTCAACAGCTGGCATCATCCATGGTGGAGCAAATAAGTAAGAGAATGTTCGCTGTTTCAATTGCTTCGCTTACGGCGATTACCAAAGCGCTTGTACGGCACCGAGGCGCAATACTCTTTTGGAATGTCCGAAAAAGAAGACCAGAGGAGCAGCAGCCGTTTCAGCAGTAGAACAAACCGAAGAAAAATTGGGTGAGTGTTGCCTTCTATATAAAAGATAAGTGTACTGAACCAACCTATTGTTATGTTCTTTTTGACACCGGCAGTCCAGTTAGCTTTGTGCGGAAGTCTTGTGTGCCTCCTGGTTTTATAAACAAACAGCAGTTAACGATGTACAGAGGTCGCTTCCCAAGGCAGTCGGTTCTATGTACCGGAGCGACTCGGGATTTTTCCCGACCGAGGACTGTCATTTCAGTGTGACCCCATTTAATTTGTTTCGTCCCTCCCACAAATTGTCATCCTCCCAGCAGCTCCTTGCAGCAGGACTGCTACATATTCTCTTACTCCGGGAAGGTATCGAACCCAATCCGGGTCCGTCTCCTCACCCCGGTCCTGAGAAATGGTTTTGCTGCATTTGCCAGAAAAGAATCTTTTTAGGACGGTCATACTCTGTTCAGTGTGTCTCGTGCAAGGGATGGTTGCATCGGACAGGTTGTTCTGGGCTTGATCCCAAAACCCGACGTCCACGTAACTTTTATAAATCTTTTGTGGCTCCTTGCTGCTCACGCCCAAGGGCGTCCCGTAGTCTACGCCTAAGCGTATCCCCACTACCTTCCAGCAGCTTAGCTGCTCAGCAAGCCACAACAAGTACCCGCTGCTGCTCGCGCCCCACGGCGCCAACAACTCAAACAGCTGATACCACTCATAACTACTACCTTCGTAGTAGAGCTGGTAGCAATGCTGAGCATCAGCCCCTGCCCCCGTATTCTTCTCCTCCCCTCTTTTCTGGCAGCAATCGTGCAGGTCAGGGAAACAGACTCTTAGTCCCTGCCTCCGTTTGCACCGTCTGCCAGCACAGAATATATAGGTTTGCGACAACCGCTCAATGCAGCTCCTGCCTTGGGTGGTGCCACTTTCCTAGATGTTCTGGTCTCCGCGACGGCAACCCCTCGACGGGTTTCATCGCGCCATGTTGCCAGGTCGCAAACCCAAATCATCCGGGTACCCCAATGCTTGCCCAAGGGCGCCCAGTCCCAAGGCCACAACAGGAATTGCGTCCTGGCCTTCCACAACCTAGGCGTAGTCACCCCTCACTTACCCCTAGAGTGGCGGCGTCACCCCTCATGCACTTCAGAATTCTGCAGTTCAACTGTAATGGACTAACTGGGAAGATTACGGAGATAGTCGATTTCATGAAGCGGCACAACATCCGCATTGCTGCGATTCAAGAGACTAAACTCACAGCAAGATCTGCATTGCAGACCTGCTCTGGTTATAATGTCCACAGGAAAAACCGCGAGAGCGGAAATGGAGGCGGCCTCGCGTTTATTATACACCACTCTGTGCAATATCATATATTTGATCCTGGCATCGACCGCAGTGACAATGTCTTAGAACGTCAAGGCCTATCTGTCCGGTCAGGCGATGCAAATCTAGAAATCATCAACATCTACATCCCTCCTGTCACCTGTTGCCCCAGTGGATACCGCCCTAATATCGAGGCCTTACTCACTGGCAACAATCGCATTATCTTAGGCGATTTCAATGCCCATCACGACCTATGGCATTCAAACTTGCGGGCGGACAGTAGGGGTGAGATGTTGGCGGATCAAATAGACGAAACGACGTTCTGCACAATTAACGGAGACGCCCCCACACGTATGGTAGGAAGCTGTCATAGCTCGCCAGATATCTCAATCGTGAGCGCAGAACTCGTAAACTGCGTCAACTGGCAGCCGATGGTAACATTGGCATCCGACCACCTGCCCATACTTATTTCGTTCGAGCGTACCGCCGACTTCATCGTCACCGAAAAACGCACTTTCATAAACTTCAAAAAAGGAAAGTGGGAAGAATATAAATCTGCAACAGACAGCAGTTTTGCTGCCCTCCCTATCCCGACTGATGCCCGCCAAGGGGAGCGTGCCTTCCGTAAGGTCATTGAATCCGCCTCGGCACATTTCATTCCCGCCGGGAGAATTCCCGAAATCCGGCCCACTTCCCGGCGAAGGCCGCGAGCTTAGCGAGGGAACGCGAGCTTATAAGACAGCTTGATCCAGGCGACCACCAAATAAGGGATATAAACCAACGCATCAGATTGCTTGTGGACGAACACAAGCGGGCGAAATGGGAAGAGCACCTAAGAGGTTGTAACCTCTCTACCGGTGTAGGTAAACTTTGGTCCACCGTAAAGTCCCTATCGAATCCGACTAAGCACAAAGACAAAGTTTCCATCGCCTTTGGCGATAAGGTGCTGTCGGATGCGAAAAAATGCGCGAGCGCTTTCTGCCGACAATATATAATGCATCCTACGGTCGACAAAGATAGACGGAGAGCCAATAGACGTGCACATAAACACAAACTCAGCGCGTCACCAATTACCATCACCGCTAGAGAGGTTGAGGACGCCATTGGTCGCGCTAAACCATCCAAAGCAGTGGGCCCAGACGGCATAGCCATGCCGATGCTTAAAAACCTAGGGAAAGAGGGTTTCAAATATTTAGCGCATGTCTTCAACCTGTCTCTTTCCACCTTTGTCATACCCGAGAAATGGAAAATGGCCAAGGTGGTACCGCTACTAAAACCTGGGAAACCAGCTAACGTAGGTGAGTCATATCGTCCGATATCTCTCCTATCGCCAGTGGCAAGGACGCTTGAAGCCATTTTGCTCCCTCATTTCCAAGCACATTTGCAGCTAGCCCCTCATCAGCATGGCTTCAGAAAACTCCATAGCACTACCTCCGCGCTAAATGTCATTAGCACCCAGATAAATTGCGGTTTGAATCAATATCCCCACCATAGAACAGTACTCGTAGCGTTAGACCTATCAAAAGCTTTTGATACGGTCAACCATGGCTCGTTACTGGAAGACCTGGAAGGGTCTACCCTTCCCCCATGTCTTAAAAGGTGGACCGCAAATTATCTGGGTGGTCGGCAGGCATCGGTGCAATTCAGAAACGAAACATCAAAACAAAGGAGAATTAAACAAGGGGTGCCACAGGGTGGTGTCCTATCCCCGCTTTTGTTTAATTTCTACATATCTAAGCTACCTTCACCACCGGAAGGAGTCACAATCGTTTCCTACGCCGATGACTGCACAATAATGGCCACAGGCCCAGGCCCAAAGATCGATGAGCTATGCAATAAAATAAACGGCTATCACCCTGATCTCTCCAGTTTTTTCGCCTCGCGAAACCTGTCATTGTCACCGACTAAATCTTCCGCGACCTTATTTACAACATGGACGCCCCAAATGTCGACCATATGGAACATCCACGTCGATGGCACTACGCTACCGACTGTCCTACACCCCAAAATCTTGGGTGTGACGTTTGATCAGGATCTACATTTTGGTGCGCACGCAACCGCAATTGTTCCAAGAATTCAGAGCTGTAATAAAATCCTCAAATCCCTTGCTGGCAGTACCTGGGGAAAAGATAAAGAAACGCTCTTGACCACATACAAAGCAATTAGCCAGCCGATCACGTGCTACGCGTCACCCATATGGTCGCCAAGCCTAAAAACCACCCACTGGAAGAAACTACAGGCCTGCCAAAATACTGCTCTCAGAATCGCCACGGGCTGTCTTCTTATGTCCCCAGAACACCATCTGCATAATGAGGCGAGAATACTCCCCATCAGGGAGAGAAATGAGATGCTGACCAAACAGTTTCTGTTGAATACCCAGAAATCTGGGCATCCCAACAGACATCTGATTGACGAACCAGCACCGCCTAGGGGCCTAAGGAGTCATCTCCGTAAGCATTTTGAGGAAATACGGCACCTGAGAACCCAGCCGTATGAAGCGGAAAAACACAAGCAGGTCCTTGGTGAACTCCATAGACAGGCGTCGGACCTTTATGTCGGGAATTGCCCGGCGAATCCAGTACTTGAAGAAAAATATCCAGAACTCGCAGAAGAGGAACGCATACTCCCCAGGGAAACGCGTGTCACTCTTGCTCAACTTCGTTCTGGATACTGTAACAGGTTAAACTCTTACCTATCCAGAATCATCCCCGACATACAAAATGTATGCCCTGCTTGCAATGTGTCCCCACATGACACCAACCATCTCTTTAATTGTAATGTGGAACCAACGCCTCTAACACCCCTTTCCTTATGGTCCACCCCTGTTGAAACGGCAAGTTTCCTTGGACTCCCGTTAGAGGATATTGATGACAATTTGTGATCGGTCGCGGCTATTAGGTGGGGCGAGCATTGCTACAACAACAACAACAACATGTACAGAGGTAGGTATGCCTGTCATAGGAGGCGACTAAAACACCGCATTCAAGAGGTTTGTGTAGCGCAGCCCTTTCAGGTTGCCAGCGCAATACATAGCTTCTCCAAACCCAATTGTCAACCTCACCTATCTGTGGCGAATCCTGTTTCATTAACAGCTGAGGCTCTGGTGACCCCGAACTCCTCATGGATGTAGGGATGGGAGGGAGGGATGGTCTAGAAGGTCGCATGTGGTCATAAGAAATCGTTCCCGATATAGTCGGGCTTGGTAGCGGAACGTACCGGATCTGCATCCGGCAAAGGACCATCAACTCGATAACACTCCGCAAGGCCTTCGGGTAGCGTCCTTATCGGTACAGCAACAATAACATCAACAACATGTACAAAGGCGTTGGAAATAAACGATTATTTACATATGGATCAATAGCTTGTAAAGTTTTGTTTAGAGGAAGTGAAGTTAGCCGTTTTTGATCTTGTCCCATGACCAAGCCAAGCTAATGGGCATTAGTTTTATTCAAACATCCATTATTGAATATAACAAAAATGAATTATCCATGTTACGTAAAAAAACAAAAAATGAATATGTAAAATACAATTTCAGTGCACTTAACTAGTTTGAAACTTCCCAAGAAGCGGATACGACTCTTGTGGGCGCTGCACCCAGAGATGAGAGTCTGTTTGACGGAAATAGAAAGAGTTGGCCTTAATTGAAAGTGACAGTAGGACATAGAAGGGAGAAGATAATAAGAGCGAGAAGAACATTCCATTGAAATCGTATGACGTAAGCGATCAATGGACAAGAGCAGAAATTGAGTTAGTAGAAAGGGTAATTGATAAAGGATATACAGAAGCTGCGGTAGGCAAAAGGGTGAATTACTATTTTATGAAAATTTTGTTGAAAAATGACACTCCCGTATCTAGCCTCCCAAGAAGACTCTAATTTAAGGAGAAAAAGGAAGTGCAAGAGATAATCGATAGTTTATTGTCGCAGGGGATAATAAAACAAAGTGAGTCTCCATATGCGTCTCCTAAAGTTTTAGTGAGGAAAATTACCATTAATTGAAGACTGTTTAACATACCTGGCGGGGGAAAATTACTTTAGTACGTTGGACTTAAGAAATAGGTTGACCGTTGGCTGCATTTGTGAATCCGATGGGACAGTACGAGTATAATTTTATGCCATTCGGATTAACAAATGCCCCGTCTATTTTCCAAATATTAATAAAAAATCAAGGGTTGAAACCATTGATTAACAGTGGGGATATGGTGGTTTATTTAGATGATATCCTAGTGGCTACAAGCACCATTAGAGAGCACAATGCAGTATTAGGGCCAGTGCTACGGTTACTAGCGGAGTCAGGGTTGATATTGAATTTTGATAAGTGCAAGTTTGCGTATCATGAGCTGGAATATTTGGGATATAGGGTCAGCAGTCAGGGAGTTCGACCCAGTGAAAGGCAAATAGAGGCCATCAAATCATATAGTCAGCCACAGACGGCAAAACAAAATCAACGCTGCCTCGCTGAATGGACAGCTGAGTGCAAAGAGGCTTTCCAAACGCTGAAGAACCGACTAGTCGAGTCACCCGTTTTGAGCATATTTGATCCGAGTCTTGAAACCGAGCGCATATGGTTACGATGCTATCTTCCTGCAGAAGCAAGCGGACAATAAATTCCATCCGATAACATACTTTTCAAGAAGCACCACAGATGGCGAACCCGTTATCATAGTTTCGGGTTGGAAACATTAGCAATAATCCGGGCCCTGGAGCGATTAAGGACATTCGTCCATGAAATTCCTTTTACCATTGTGACGGACTGTAATGCATTAGTGCTGGCTCTGAGTAAGAAAAAGATCAATCCCCGAATCGCTCGGCTTTAGCTGAATTTGATTTTAAGAAACATTTAAAACATCGGTCAGGAGAGGAAATGGCACATGCGGATGCACTAAGCAGGGCAACGTGTGTAGGTACAGTGGAAGAAAGCGAAATAGATTTCAACATTCAAATAGCTCAGATGAGAGATCCTGAAATCAAAGAATTGAAAAGGAAGTTGGAAGAAACTGAGGTACCGAGATTCGATATGGAAAACGGTCGTGTTATATGTGGAGAATGGGAGGCGAAGCTTTACGTGCCTAGAGAAATGGAAACCAATGTAATCCGACTAGTACATGAGGCCTACGGACATTTAGTGGTGGATAAGTGCTACGACCAGATACGGAAGCACTACTGGTTCCCGGGGTTGAGGAAAAAGATTAAAAGCCTACTGGCTAATTGTTTGAAATGTATCTATTATTCCGGCCAGTCTAGAATCAATGAAAGGTGCTTGTATAGTATTCCAAAGAAACCCGAACCGTGGGACACCCTGCACATTGATCATTTCGGTCCAAGCACCGACATGTCTTGGTTGTAGTAGGCTCATTTACCAAGTTTGTCAAATTGTACGGCGTGAACACTAGTACAAAGTAGAGTGCGTGTGCATTGCTCTAGTACTTTACCAGTTACAGTCGACCCCGAAGAATTATGGTTCTTGCTTCACGTCTGTTGAGTTTAAACAGTTCTGTACAGACCATCACATAGAGCACGTATTAAATGCGGTAGCATCTCCACAGTCGAATGGACAAGTGGAGCGAGTTAATAGGGTCCTGAAGGGTATGTTGGTGAAACTCACTCACCCTATTCATAATACGGACTGGAAAAAGAGGCTAGTCGACGTCGAGTTTGCCCTGAATAATAAAGTTCCTAGTAGCACAAAAGAGACTGCATGCAAATTATTATTCGGTGTGGAGTAAAGAGGAAAGGTGGCAGACTCTGACGCTGGGTGCAGTCGAGCCCGGGTGGCGATGATCCGAGACCGCAAGGCAACAACTCTGAATGCCCAGAAGACGTATCTAATTATCCTTGTAATGATGATGATGACGGCGCCGACTACGAGTACTTGGAGGAGCACGGGGATCCCCACGACGGGCAATCGGGGGAGATTGTTTGTCAGGTTGAGGCCGTATGTAATAAGCCTACTGGTAACCCCGAACCGAGTGATAACCCTGTTCTCCTCCAAATAATGGTGGTGGAAGATGACAGCTGATACCCGGTTCCGGAATGAGATGATTGATTTTGACTTGTAATTTGGTGCACATGTACAAATTTAATTTTGTAAAATAAACCGCATCTGAACGAAGATTACAATATTGAAGACAATTTGAGAGTCGTCGCATTGGATGAGGCGAAACACTGCTACAACAACAACAACAACGTAAAGGAAACCTAGAATACTGCTTCTTCGAACACCTTATCTAAATTGTTGTCATCTTTATTACAATAACGAATAATTTACAAGAGGGCGACTGCTAATATACTTCCAAATAAATCGCACCTTCACATCTCTATCATTGATCCGAAGGCGGAAAAAACATATTTTGAGTCTATCAAGATATTCACGAAAAACCGAAGAATGACCCAGACAAGAAATATAGCATAAGGGGCGAAACAGTAGAATTCAAAATTGATACTGGCGCTGACGTAAATTGTGTGCCGGCAGAAATAATTAGGAAATTGAATATTCAAAATCTTGACCGACAAAATGATTTCTCTGTTTTCGATTATAGTAACAATAAAATTAGTATTCATGGAATTGTTACATTGGAATGTTTTATTTGTCCTAAGAACTAAACATTCGGCTGAATTTATTGTTGATGATGACAATTTTGAACCAATTCTCGGACTTCATACTTGTGTTCGATTTAATCTCATTAAACGAATGGACGTTGGTGCCATCGCTTGTATTACAAGGGAAAGATTTGTGAAATGTAATCAAGACCTTTTTGGCGGACTTGGCAAATTTCCCTGAAAGTTTTCGATAATTCTAAAAGAAAAGTCACAACCAGTCTTGCACTACAAGAAATGAGTCCCACTGTCATTGGTGGATAAATTAAAGATTGAACTTGATACAATGGTCCGAGACAAGATCATATCACCTGTAGACTACCCAACGGATTGTGTTAATAATCTACAGATCGTAGACAAACCAAATGGTAGGCTTCGTATTTGCTTGGACCCAAAACCACTGAACTCTTGCATCAAACGCGAGCATTTCTTAATTCCAACAATTGAGGACTTAACGTCCAAGCTTGCGAATAAAAAAAGTTTTTCGGTGCTTGACCTTAAGAGTGGATTTTGGCATATGGAATTGGACGAGGACAGTTCAAACCTTACGACATTTATGAAACCATTTGGGCGGTTTAAATTTAATCATGTTCCATTCGGGTTGAACTATGCACCGGAAATGTTTCAAAAGAAAATGATCGAAATTTTTGGCGACATTCCGGGTGTTATGGTGTATTTTGATGACGTAGGCATTTATGCAGATAATGAAAAAGAACACGATGAAATCATGGCACAAGTTATTGATCGGGCAAAAAAGAACGGTATAAAATTCAACCCAGACAAACTTCAATTTTGTAAGACCGAAATAAGTTTCATGGGTAATGTAATTTCTGGTGAGGGAATTAAGCCAAAACCAAAATACCGGGACGCAATTCTTGGAATGAAAACGCCAAATAACAAAGCGGCTATTTTACAATTCTTGGGTTTGTTGAAATACATTGCTCGTTCCCTTCCAAACCTGTCAAAACAAACGGCCAATCTGCGTAATTTAACAAGAAATGATGTCCCATTCAAGTGGTGTGAAGAACACAAGTTGGAATTTCCAAAACTTGTTGACCATCGTCTAATCAGAACAAGTGTTGGCAATATATGACCCGGGCAGGACATTCACGGTTCAAACGGATGCATCAAAAGATGGTTTGGGCTGTGTGGTAATGCAGGAGGGACGTCCGATTGCATTTGCATCAAGAACACTGAGTAAGAGTGAGCAAAAATGGGCTCAAATTGAGAAGAAGTTATTGGCAATTGTCTTCGCGTGCCAACGCTTTCATTTTTTCCTTTACGGACGTAACTTCACAGTTGAAAGCGATCATAAACCACTCGAAACACTGATAAAGCGTGACATTGATAACGTAACAATGCGGCTGCAAAGGATGTTTATGTTTTTGCTAAAATATCCCAACTTGTCTGTTGTGTATAAGCCAGGTAAATGTTAATTGTCACGGGCACAGTTATCGGAAGTGGGGGAGGTAAATGGCTTATCCGGAATCATTCATTCGCTAACAAAAACTGTCTGTGCCACGGAAGAAAATTACAACTTTTATCGCAAAATTCTAAACGGCGATGAAAAATACTCACGAATATGCAATTATATTGAAAATGGGTGGCCAAAGTTTCATCAGCTTGATGATTTGAGCCAAAAATTTCACAAATTCAGATCAGAACTGCATGTTGAAAATTAATTGTTGTTTCGAAATCACCGACTGGTGATTACAACTGAATTACAAAAGAAGATTGCTAGTTGGTTGCATGGTGCTCATCTCGGAATAGAGAAGACACTTGCTCGGGCTCGAATGCTCTATTATTGGCCAAGAATGAATGAGCAAATTAAAGATCTTGTTACACCATGTACCATCTGTGAAAAGTTCAACCGAAATAATCAAAAAGAGCCTTTAAAAGAGGAAGGGGTGCCGAATTATCCATTTGAAGTAGTAGCGATGGATTTATTTGAATATGCGGGACGTGACTTTCTGGCACTTATAGATGCATATTCGAATTATCTGGCGGCCTTTAAGCTCAATAAAAAGACATCGGGGCATATTATTGAAAGCATTCGGGGAATGTTTGACAAAGTCGGATATCCAACCATTGTGAGGAGTGACAATATTCCATTTAACTCAGCTGAGTTTGATCGATCGACTGAATTTAACATCCAATTCAAATTTTCAAGTCCGAGATACCCGCAAAGCAATGGCTTAGCGGAGAAGACTGTTGGAATTGCGAAGAATATCCTCAAGCGGTGCTATGAAGCAGTCGAAGTCGATCAATTTCTGTACTGAATACTTGAATATAATACAACACCTGTCACAAGTATGGGTATAACTCCTTCGGAACTATTCTTTGGACGCCTGGTTAAAACCAAATTACCGGTCTCTGGTTCATTATTGGTCAGAAACAGTATCGCGGAATCGGAAATTAAGAAAACAATGGAAAAGAAAAAAGAAGGGCAAAAATATTACTATGATCGAAGTGCGAAGTCATTGCCAGCATTAACTGAGGGTGATTTTGTAATTTTTAAAAAGAATAGTAGGGAGTGGAATTGTGGAAAGATCATTGGAAATATAAACGGTAGTTCATATATTATTCGTGACGGCCTCGATAACTACTTTAGACGAAATCGCAGGTTTATTGCAAAGACAAAAAATTCCGATTTTAATGCATCGGAATTGTTATTTGAGGAAAATATTAAAAGTGATTGTAATGGTCAGAACAAATTTACCGAAAGTGAAATAATAACAAACGGGTCTGGATATGTCATTCGTGTTGAAAATAATTGTGAGGCGAATGAATGTGAACCACCAGCTGGGGTCGACTTGAATGAATCTGCGTCTACGGACGAATATGAAACGGCTGGTATTGAGGGTTCAGAAGCAGATTCGGAAAACGAAGTATCGGACCGTGATCCCGGTTTAGATTATGCGTATACAACTCGTAGTGGTTGCAACATAAGGGCTCCACAAAGGTATGGGAGGGACTGAATTGATTTGTATTGCATGGCCCAAGGGCTACAAGTATTATTTCTTTAATTAAAAAAAAAAAAAAAAGCGTGTAATGATATTGCGTTTGGTGTTACCAGAGCTGTCAGCCAAATTACATTGTCAGTGTGTATTGTCAGATGTTAGTTAGTGGAGCCTCAACCATCAACGTACATGTACGTCATTATTATAAGTATTTGAGAACAACTAATGTAAATAAAGCAATTGAACTAAAACATTAAAAGTATTGTTTCTTATACTTTTTACAGTGATTATCCCATAAAGGGCGCCTGTTTTGCACACAATTCATAAATTTTTCAGTCCATCGCACAAATAATTAATTTTTCACAATAAATGCACGCAATTTATCGCATGATAAAATTGAACACGCGCGAATTTATCTTCAGTGAAAAGCGACAACGGCCGACAACAATTCGGTGATCTGTTGATTTCATTGTAAATTTTACCAAGTAGCGCAACTAACAGCTGATCGGTGAAAATTCGCACATTCACACGCACAGTTCTCGACTCAGTTTCAAAACAAAACTTTAGATTATTTAATTCAAATTTTAAAGTGGGATAATCCTTACAAATTTATGCATACAGAATATATATGGCGTTTTTGTTGTTATTAAAACAATAGTTTTATTTATATTAAAGCTTTTATCATTTTTTTTTTTAACTTTGAAAAAACTCCGAACACCATTCCTTCATTATATGACATTCGACTGCCTAGTCCACTGCCTTCCACTCTATTCGCAACATAACCTCTACTTAAGCTGCCAAACTATATAGTAAACAATGGTTGAAATGTACACACCAATGATGACATGATACGAAACATTCATTCTCTCTCAATTCGTTTCCAGGAATGGGTCTTAAAGTTCATTCAATTGTAAACATTGGTTCATTCGATTGTAAACAAACTTCATTCGTTTCCAAGAATGGGTCTTGAAGATCAGAGTTGCGTAAACCGCGCAAAAAAAATTCCAAGAAAATCGGTGCGTTTTCATTATTTTTCATTTCAAGTGTATTCAACTACATAAGCGGATCAAAAATTTGTAAAAAAGGTACAAGAAATAACAAAATTAAATGAGCTGTTATATTAACGCACGAAAAGAGATAAGTACATTTTATCTTAGCTATCAAAAAATTAAATTTCACGTGTTGTCACGGAAAAATTTTTAACGGGTAAAATAAGCTTTTTTTTGTATTTGTGATCCTGAAAAAATTCGAGTTTTTTGATATCCCATTTGACAATCTTGAGAAAGTTTTCGGTGAAAATCATAAATTAAACCTTTACCATGTAAAATACCCCAAAGTTATTCCGAAATGCCCAAATTTGATTTTGAGGATGATGGCATCTATGGTCAATGTTATAAAAAATGCACATTTTCACGCGCTCTCAGAGAGCGAGAAGTTTCATATCATGTCATCATTGGTACACACGCTCATCTAAATAAATGCCTTTATTTTTATAAGGCAATTACGACCGATATCGGGCGATCAAAATTGGGCGCTGTGTAAGCGTACTCTTAGGCAAAATACACACGAGGCGTAGCTTCGTAGACGAGTACAAAATATGGCATGCAGCTGAGATCTCTCTACGCTTCAAGATTTCTTATGCTGTGCCTTATACGTATCTATGAGGCTACGCCTCGTGTCCATTTTCTCTTAGATTATATTTGAAAGACAAATTTTTTAGTTTTAAACTTTGTTCATACTATTCATGTACATGTCTGCTACTATGGCAGTTGCTCTTATACTACTATTTCATTATTAAAAGAAAATTAAATTCTGAAAAATGCATGGCGGAACGATACAAGGTGACAGCATGGGACAGCTGATTATAAACTTTTTTTAATTGATTTGATACATAAACTTTCGGCGCGGAACGAATTTGACATTTGTCCATCGAATTTAAAAAAAAAAAGTACATGGAATGTTAATTTATGTTTGTGGGTATGTCACCATGCTGCCACCTTGTATCGTTCCGCCATGGAAAAATGCAAGCTATTCACATGCATTCTCAAACACGGTTGCCACACCAAATTTTCATTTGGGACCAAAATTCATTGAAAAAAGGACCATACCTTAAAAAAGGGGACCAAATTTTGGTTTTATTGGTATACAAACAATTCAGCAAGTTACTAGAGTGTCATATTCGTTGTAAAAAGCAAAAATTGTAGGATGTTTCCGTGGTTTCCTATATAAAATTTCAAAAAAGGAGACACGGCTTTAGTTCAAACTGAACAAACAAAAGTAAACTGTACCTATGGTTATTACATTTTCAAATTTCTAGGATAAGACTATATCTTTCACCAATCAAACGTTATGAACCTAATTTTTCTTGATTGCAATGAAATAAAATGTATAGCGCAGTTAGGTTTTAGTAAGGAACGGTGGTTACGCGGTGTAGGCTGTCACCTGTCCCATCTCCCTCCTTTTTTTATACATATCTCTATGAATTTATATATATAATCCGTACTTGGTATTATATTCGACTATTTAATTGTATTATATCGAATATCTATGAATTTATATATATATCCCGTCTCTTGTATTGTATTCGATTATTGAAGTGTATTATATTGAATTATACCTTAAAATCAATGCATTGTATTTATCCTTAAATTCCCCATTGGGAATCCTCATGGCCGTGTGGCAGCCTCCACCGCGCAAAATCCACCAAATCAAATTCGCCGCAAGTACAGGATGGCGATCTGGCATGATCGCCACCTGTCAAAAAACCACCACCTTTTTTGGCAACATAAATTCATCAAAGTTTACAAAATTTGCTGGTCATTTTTTTTCCTTTGTGCTCTACAAAATAAGTTGTATAAAAAACCGGCGTAGGACGGAAAATAGAACGTCAACAAATTAATGGATTTAAAGCTTTACAAATATTCTACTGAAATTGTTGTGCTCAACCAAATATAGCAAGGTGGTTAATGTGAAAATTTACACATAGAGCTTGTGTCGTACATTCTTCATGTTTGAATTATATGAAAGTTTCTACATATGTACGTATTATTAATCGTAAATAAACTAGAAACTTGGCGTATCTACGTTCGAAATAAATAGACGAAAAGCAGCGTTTGCTTAACAAAAATCTTTTCTAGCGCAATTTATACCTTGCAGCGGTTCCTTACTGTCTCATCATCAAAGGGGTGGCGGGCAAAACGAAGTGGAGTTCAAGTCAAGTGAAATCAGGAAGAGTCTTGGCCGCAAATATCAGTGCAAGTCCCACTGTCTTCACAGCAGGAACACATATACAACAGGTGAGCCGTACTGCATCCATACCAGTGTATCTAATGGTCCTTTGTCGCCATTGAAGAAACCAGCCTCTTAACAATACATACACGTACATATATTAAGTATATCCCCCGAATAAATTTTGGTCGCTCCCGCCAAATCCAAATTTCTCCGGCCAGAATTATAATTTCCCGCCAAAAATAAAGTTATATATATATATATATATATATACATTCTCACCCCCATATATACACATACGTGAAAACGGTGCATTACAAACCGGCAAATCGCACTCATACTTTCACAAAGTTAACTTGTGTCCCTTGCGGTATAATTTAAATACATATCCCCACTTTTACATTGTTAGCGACACCCAGCAAAAAATTCAGCCACATCCACATAGCTTGAAATATTAAATTCTGCAGGTCATCCCAACTAAGTCTAACTGGGCCTAGCCTACTACATTCTCGACCAATAGGAAACTTATTCCTTTGGTTTTCCCGCATAAATAAACCCTCGGCCATCTCCAAAAATAACCAAAATAGCCAAAATAAAATTAAGCAAGTCCCTCTTCAGAATGGCTACTGTGGTCGAAAATAAATTTATATCCGAAACGGATCTCTTTACTGATTACTGCGCTCGGTTCGGCACAACACAGATCGAAGATAACACCGAGGCATCACTAAAAATAAAAGACAAAAATATCGATGTGTTCTGGGAAAGGGTACAGAGCGCATATGACGCCGCCGTAGAGTCAGATGACAACGACCTTCCCGACGACTTTAAGGCCTCAGCCTTCAATAAATACCGCGCCTGTCTTATAGCATATGAAGACACAAAGCCAAGAATAGGCGATCAGCTCCAGCTAAGAGTACTAAGCAATACCGTCCCCGCTACAACGACCACTCCCCAAGAAAGTTCCGGGATGCACCTCAAAGTACCCGCCTGTGACACCGAAGTATTTTACGGGAGCTATGATCAATAGCCGTCCTTCCGTGACATGTTCACGGCGGTCTATATCAACCACCCCAAACTCTCGAGCGCCCAAAAACTGTACCACCTCAGGTACAAAACCCAAGAAAAAGCCGGCCAGATAGTAAAGCAATTCCCACTTAGCGATGACAACTTTGCTCTGGCTTGGGAAGCTCTGAAATCCCGATACGAAAATAAAAGAGTCCTGGTCGACAATCAAATGAAAGTCCTCACGAACCTCAAGCCCATTCCGACTGATAACAGCGAAGACATTCAGCGATTGCAGTCTTCCGTTAATAACTGTCTCCAGATATTAGCAACCCAACAAGTCTCGACAGATAGTTGGGACCCCATATTAATATATCTGGTAACCTCAAAACTCCCGGAAAATACAGTTGCGCTTTGGGAGCAATCTTTAAGCTCCAGAAGAGACCTACCGAACTGGTCCCAAAGGGATCAGTTTCTGACTACTCGCTACGAGGTAGTGGAAAGGGTGGATCAATGGCGACCAGCCAAATCACGATACAATCCACCCTCCACGAATTTCTCAAAGCCTCCCTCAAGTCAAAACAATCCCCAGTTCAGGCAGGCTCAAACCCTTAACCAAAACTGCAATCCCCCGCAGAACAACAACTACTCCCAAAATCGTACAAATGCTCATGTGGCCGAGCATCAAAAAGTATACGCCTGCAGAATGTGCAAGCAGAAATCCCACACGCTACAAAGCTGCTTGCATTACAAAAAGCTGGCAATCCCTGAACGGAAAAAATTCGTGAGAGAAAGCAACTTAGCGAAAACTGCCAGTCCCAAACCCACCTCTTAAAAGATTGCACAAGCACAAGAACGTGCCTCTATTGCCAAGGTCGCCACAACTCCACCCTCCACGACGCCGGAGTATCTCATAAAACCAATGGCCCTCGGAAAATAACAGCTCAAGTAGCAACTAGTCAGGGCGTTACCAACCCAGATCCCTACGATGAATTTCCCACCACCTCAAACGCTGCCCGCATCCAATCTTTGCATTCAAAAAACGATAGCAAGATTATTCTCCCCACAGCGATAGTGTCCATAGAACACCGAAGGGACTGCTTTAGGCTCAGAGCCTTAGTGGATCAAGGGTCAGAGCGTAGCTTCATCTCGTCAAAAGCTCAAATCAAGCTAGGCCTCCCATATACCCACTCCCTATTTCAAATAGGGCATGGGAGGCGGAGTAGTACAAACCTCCAACAAGTTATGCTCACTGACCCTAGTCTCGGATGACCACAAGATGAAAATAAAGGCCCACGCAATAGTGCTACCTTTTTTTTTTTTTTTTTTTTTTGCGGGGAGGCTGAAAAATGCCTAATGCACCATAATTGCTGCCGTCGCAGCAACCGTGTGTCCGTAGACTAAAAAACAGCCCCGTTCTGGAACCGTCGCCCACCCCGGCACCACTTTCGCATTACTTCAGGGTGGCGTTCCATATTTCTCATTTTTTAAGAGCCTACTGTTGTCCCTGCGTCCAGGTTCCCGCTATTTGCTCTGAGTGTCCATTTAATCGCCACTGCTTCGCATGCGCATTTCTCTGCGCTCCCTCTCAGCATCCATCAGGCGTGTCATTACTATAAATGCCATTTTGCTCACTGCAGTCCACCATTCTTTCCTGCTGCACATATATGTAACTAAATTTCTCGTGGTAGGTTCCTCCCCAAAGACTCCATGCAAGGTGAGTCTTTCTTCGTGGAAACGGGGGCAGTAGAACATGACGTGTTCTGCGTTTTCTAACTCTGTGGTACACATTGGGCAATGAGGATCTTCCTATATCCTACGCTTCCATAAATACTCTTTGAAACCGCCATGTCCACTCATTATCTGCGTGAGATGGTAGTTCAGTTCGCCGTGCTTCCGCTCATTCCATTGAGCTACGTTCCAAACTAGTGTGAAAGTCCAACGCCCTTTACTCGAGGCCTCCCACCGTTCTTGCCACTTAGCTATTGTTTGTGTCCTTGCTGTTTTCTTGTCTTCTTCAGACGGTCGCTCGATATTAGTGTTATACAGATCGGCCATTTCGCTTGCCAGTAAGTCCACTGGGATTTTCCGGGTTAGAACCAGGATCGCGTCGTCGGACACCGTCCGATAAGCACTTGCTATTCTTAAAGAAGCAAGTCGGTACGCTGCTAATATATATTTTGGATGGGTCTGTTTAGATCCATACCACACTGGTGCTGCGTATAGTATTATTGAGCTGGTTACTGTGGACAATAGCTGACGTATAGCTTCGCTCGGACCACCAATGTTAGGCATTATTCGCATAAGTGATCCATTAACTTTGGTAATTTTCTCCCCCCACCGCTCTGAAGTGCTCTTTGAAAGTTAACTTATAGTCAATGTGCACTCCTAAGTATTTTAAGGAATCCTTTGAGGTGATTTGATGATCCCCGACAGTTAAGACTAACTCGTTCGCCGACCGTTTGGAGCTTACTAATACCACTTCCGTCTTTTGGCTAGCCAACTCCAGTCCTGTATTGGTCAGCCATTCCTTTATTCTTGCTACGGCGTCATTACATAATGCTTGAAGCAGGTCCAGTTTCTTGGCCACTACTACCACTGCAATATCATCAGCATATCCCACAATTTGCGTGTTTTCTGGTAGATCGATCTTTAGCACCCCGTCATACATTACATTCCAAAGCGTTGGACCGAGAACAGATCCCTGTGGGACGCGTCCTGTGATTTTGTACTCTTTAGCTCCTTGATCCGTGTCAAAAAGAACTACTCTGTCTTTAAGATAGCTACCTATAATTCTGCGTAAGTAAGCTGGAGTGCCGAAGCTTTGCAGCGCTGCCATTATCTGCATCCAGTTCGCAGTGTTAAAAGCATTCTTGATGTCCAACATAATCAGTGCACAGAACTTCCTTTTATTTTGGCCTCCAGAGATAGCTTCTCTAGCTATATTGACGACTGTTTGTATTGCATCTACGGTGGATCTTGATTTGCGAAATCCATATTGACTATTCGATAAGCCACCTGGTCTTTCTAGAGTCAGCTGTAGGCGCTCACTAATTATACGCTCGAAAATCTTCCCTAGGGAATCCAGCATACAAAGTGGCCTATATGAGGATGGTTGGTCCGGCTGTTTACCACGTTTCAGCAATAGGACAAGTCTTTGTCGTTTCCACGGGCGAGGGAACACGCCTTTTTGCATACAGGCATTAAAAAGATCAGTAAATAATGTAGCCCTAGTGGTAATCGCGGCTTTAAGGGCTATGTTTGATACTTCGTCGGGTCCTGGGGATTTGTTATCAGCAACTCTTTTTGCAGCGTCCAGCACCTCTTGCTCTGTAATTTGCGGAATTTCCGTACTTTCTAGATCCTCGCTTGGATAAGTCCAGCGATCTTGCGCCGGGAAAAGTGTTTCAACAATAATATTCATGAGTATCGGGCACGTAGGTTGCTGTGATACCGGTCCTTTAACTTTGGCCATCACAGTTCTGTAGGCTGATCCCCAAGGATCTAGGTCGACATTATCCAGCAGTTCCCTAAAGCATAACTTCTTGCTCTTTTTTATGGCATTTTTAAGTGCCTTTCTTTGTGCGACATAGGTGCTGTGTAGCTCTGCATATCGTGGTAATGAGCGTGCCCTCTGCGCTATTCTTCGTGCTTTGTGGCATTTTCTACGCTCTTCCGCAATTTCGTCATTCCACCAATATACCGGAGTGCGCTGTGCTTTTCCGCGACTTCTGGGCATGGCAGCATCACATGCCATACATAGCAACTTAGTGATTGAACCGACTGGTCTTCCGCATGCGATTCTCGTACTATGGCGTCCTTCCAGATAATGTCAAATATTTGTGGGTCGAAAAGGCGCTGTTTCCATTTCCTACTTTGTCGATGTCTTGCTGCTACCGTTCGATTTTTTCAGCTCTAGTAACAGCTCTCCTTTCGCCGTTCTTCTAATCGTTATGACGTCATCACCCAGGGATTTTAATTCGTCGCATCTTCTCACTTTACGCAATATGTCGGCGTACGTCGCATCCCCCGCCTTGGAAATGATGATTGCATCCGGCCTAGCCTTAAGTGATTTTTTCTTGCTCTTCTTTTTGGCTAACTGCCACTCTCCCGTCTTTTGGGCTGCAGCTTCCTCTTTCCGCTCCGTCTTCTCTTGCGCTTCTTGCCGTCGTTTGTGACCACCCACGTGCCCTGGTAAGACATCTTTTAGAGTAGTAGTGGGTTTTACCACGTTGTTCTCCTTGGTCGAGTACGAATTATTCCTCGGTCGCTTTCCTGGGGGTGATGGACTTCTATCCTTGACGCATTCACTTGCACGCAATTTATGTTCTAAATTATTTAGCTCTAGGGCCGACTCGATGTACAGCACTTTTATTACGGAGGCCAAGCGCTTGAATTCCGCGTGTATATTATTACGCCCTATGAAAAACTTCATCAAGTCCTCAATCGCCTTGCCTAGCTTGGTCATCTTTTTTTCTCCAGGGGGGTTTTGCTGATTTAACGCAGCTGACGCCTGCTTAATTAGCTCACTTAATAATGGAGTGCCCGTTTGAGCCTTGCTGTCGGAGTTCTTTTTGCAAAGCTTCGGTGTAGCACCCGGCGACAACGCTCCTTGCTTGCTTTCGGCCTCCGCTCCTTTGGGTTTCGTTACCACTTGCGACGAAATGTTAGGGCCCCCAGCCGATGGGCCACGCCCTTCTGGAGAGCGAGCTAGCTTCCTTCCTACAAATGGATTGAACGCCATTTCATTCTCCTGTGTTTGGTTTTTTATTTTAGTATTGTTGTTGCTCATCATTTATTTAATTGGGTCCCCACTTGAGGCCGCTATCTTGGTCCGAGTGTGCAGTTACCTATATAGATCCCGTGGTTGTCTATGCGAAGGCAGGGAGGCCACGTGAAGGTTGACGCAGTCCCTCATGAAGACTGCGTTCAGAGCCAGATCAGTATTAATCGGGAGGATCTCAACCGAACCTGCACCACCAACTTAATGATGACGAACTTTGAACGTACCCCAAGGCCTGCCAAGGTTTTAACGGGACGGAGACGAATGGTACATTAACCGGAAAGTCATTTCGACGGTGTGTCAAGCCGTGTACTGAGATTTCCGAATGTCACATTCGCCAGCCCTTAACAAACATATCCGAGTCGTTGATTTCAGTATACCTTAATTAAGACCTTACTGGGCTCAGTCTTAATGTGACAATCACCTTAAATTTACAAATAATTTACCTCTTTACCTTCCTGAGTGTGTATCCCACGTCGCATAGTTGCCTCCCTATCTTGGGTAGGTATTCCCTCGAAGCAACCCCGCACTAGGCTGCGGATGCTTAATTCAGGGCGGCATCTACTCGCCCTGTCACTGGAGGTTCTCAGGGTGCTTTAGGCCTTTTAAGCCAAACCCTCCTCACCAGCCGCTCTTGGTCGAGGGCTGCTTATTTGATATTCGCAGCTAACCTAATTAATAGGCCGTTCACTGTCAGCCTGAGCTCAGCCCAGCAATAGTGCTACCTCGGCTCACTAGGCAACTCCTAACACTCAGGCTAAATAACGACCAAATGCGTAAATGGTCCCATCTCAAGCTAGCAGACCAGAACACTCAGAACCCCTCCCAAATTGATCTGGTATTAGGCAGTGATCTTATCCCACAAATAATGTTAAATGGCATCGAAAACATCTCCCCCACACTGCTAGCCCAAAACACAATATTTGGCTGGATAATAAGTGGCCAAACCCCCGAAAAGGTCGGATCATACTCCTCTCAAGCGTGGGAAGTTACGAATGTCCAGCTAAATGAACAGCTAAGACAATTCTGGGAAATCGAAGAAATACCCAGAACGCGAGTGGAAACCCCAGAAGATAAAATGTGCGAAGAATTTTATCAAAGCACCACCACTCGCATGGATAAGGGTCGATACATGGTCCGGCTCCCATTTAAATCAACATTCCCGAACGATATCGACCTAGGTCAATCCCGTACTGCAGCCCTACGACAGTTCCACGGCATGGAACGTTCCCTCTCAAAAAAGGGCGATCTCAAGCAGCAATACGACCAGGTACTCCAAGAATATCTGTCCCTAGGCCACATGGAAGAATGCAGTCCCTATGAAATAGAATCCCTGGGTAAATAATGCTCATTCTATCTCCCTCACCATGCAGTCGTAAGGCCAGACAAGAAGACAACAAAAGTCAGAGTTGTATTCAACGCCTCTAAAAAGTCGGGTTCCGGTCACTCCCTCAACGATGTTTTATGTACCGGACCAACCCTCCAACCCATGCTCCGACTTATGTTGCTGAAATGGCGAACATATAAATATGTGTTTAATGGCGACGTCGAGAAAATGTAACGCCAAATTCTCTTGCACCCGGATGACCGAGACTACCAACGGATAATATTCCGAACCACCGAACACAGTCCAATAAAGGACTACAAGTTAAAAACGGTCACCTTTGTGGTTAACTGCGCGCCTTTCCTGGCTATTCGCACTCTACACGAGCTGGCGAAAGACATAGCCGATTCCCATTCACGCGCAGCCCCAATACTAAAATCCGAGACGTATGTTGATGATATTTTATCTGGCAGTCATGATCTCCAATCAGCCGAGCAATCCCTAACAGAGACTATAAACGCTCTCAATTCAGCCGGCTTTCCCCTAAAAAAGATCACGGCAAACCATCCCAACATCCTCCAAAAAATATCGAAAAATGATCTCCTGGAAACAAGCTTTCTCGAGTTCGAAAAGACTAGCACAGCCAAGACCCTGGGCATCCAGTGGAACGCCCTAACGGATACATTCTCGCAAATTCTCTCTTCCATAGCAAAACTTTTCGATCCCGCAGGGTGGCTAACGCCAATTATGATCCAAGCAAAAATCTTGATGCAAGAGCTATGGCTAGACGGGACTGACTGGGATGAGCCAGTGAAACCCCTCCGTCTCATCAAGTGGGCGCAGTTCGCCGAAAATCTCCCAACGATCTCGGATATTCAAATACCACGCTGGATAAACTACCACCCCGATAAACCAGTTGAGCTCCATGGCTTCTGCGACGCCTCGAAAAAGCTTATTGCGCGACCCTTTACGTAAGAACCACCGTAGGAACTCAAGTCCTCTCTCACCTTTTGGTCTCTAAAGGGAAAGTGGCCCCCCTAAAAACCATAAGTTTGCCACGACTAGAGTTATGCAGCGCGGTCTTATTAGTCAAGTTAGTCGCAGTTGTCCAATCCCATCAGCCTGGCTTAAGAAACCACCTCATTCCTGGAAAACCTTAGTATCCGATCGAACTGCGCAGATCATCGACCTCATCGGCAATGCCACTTGGCGACATGTACGCAGCAAGGATAATCCCGCAGATATGGGCACCAGAAGATGCACCCCACTCGAGCTAGCTAGCTAATCGCTATGGTGGAATGGCCCAGAGTGGCTTTCCCGACCCCCCGAGGACTGGCTAACACCAACGGCCAGAAATATTGTACCCCCCGAACTTCGCCGAGTCGAATCACTGCATGCAGCGGAAGAGTCAGAAGATTTCTTAGAACGGTTCTCCGCCTATCCCCGCGCCCTACGCGTAACAGCGTACGTGTTGAATTTTGTATCTCGGCTTAGAAATGCTGTAGGGGCAATCGTACCCCTAACGATCCCGCCCTCTCTTACGCCGACGTCATGCGCGCGAAAATCCGTCTGCTGAGCTTGACTCAGTCGAGATTCTTCGTTTCCGAAAGAGCCTCCCTCGAAAATTCAAAACCAATTGGAAAGCGAAGTCCCCTACCGGCACTTGACCCCTTCCTGAATACAAACGGGATTCTCCGTGCCAACGGAAGATTAGTAAACGCCGACATGACCTACAATGAGTGTCATCCCATCATTCTCCCCGAAAAGGCTAGATTTACTACCCTTTATATAAGGTTTCTGCACGAGAGCTTCCTCCATGCGGAAGTCCGCCTCCTGCAACAAGCTATGAGGCAGGAATTCTATACCCCAAGACTCAAACCTCAGCTGAAAAAATGTATTTTCCAATGTAAAGTCTGCACCATTCATAAGCGACAAACGCAATCCCAAATAATTACCCCCCGAAAGATGCACTTTCGCGCCCCCCTTCACTACTACTGGCGTAGACTTCGCCGGTCCGTTCCAAATAAAAGTTTCGATGCTCCGATCTCCAACACCCGTGAAAGGCTATGTGACCGTTTTCGTTTGCTTCACCACCAAAGCGATCCATTTGGAATTGTGTTCGGATCTCACCAGTAAGGCTTTTCTCGCTGCCTTCGCCCGGTTTGTAGGGCGTCGAGGGTACCCGAAACAAATGATGAGCGACAACGGCGCAACATTCATTGGTGCTAAGCGAGCTACCGAAGTAGAGTTCGTGACCTTCCTCAACCAAGTCTAGACAGATATTTTCCAAAAGTATGCGCCACAAGGCATCGATCGGAAATTTATACCCCCCGGCGCACCCCACATGGGCGGATTATGGGATTCTGCTTCAAAAGCTTTAAAACCCATCTTAAAAGGGTCGCCGGAACACACAGCTTCACCTTTGAAGAATTCTCGACTCTATTAATTCGTATCGAGGCCGTTCTCAACTCTCGTCTTATCTCCCCGCTTTCTCAGGACCCAGCGGATCTCACCGCCCTCACACCAGGCCACTTTCTCCGAGGCGCACCCCTTCTCGCCATCCCCGAGCCGAACTATGAACACCTCTCTATGATCAACCGTTGGGAACGGTGGAAAGTTTTACATCACCAATTCAGTAAACGCTGGAAGAATGACTATCTCATGGAGTTACACAAGCGTTATCGATGGCAAACCGCTCAATCTCCCCCTAAAATCGGCGATCTAGTCGTCATCAAGGAAGACAACCTACCCCCTACCGAATGGCGCCTAGGACGCGTGGAAGACACCCATCTAGGAAGAGACGGTCATATCCGAGTAGTCGACGTACGCACGCAAAACGGTGTTCTCACCAGGCCTATCACAAAATTGTGTTTCCTGCCACCAGCGGAACCCGACTCAGATCTCCATGGTTCCCTATCATCTCCCGAACCAACTACAGTCCACTAAGCTTTCCTATCGACACTATTCCAGAACCCAACTATTTCACCCCGTGTCTCTCACAGGCAGTCTCTAACTCGACGCGTCTTCTCAGGCGTAAAACTAACATACATCTATATGCTCTCTTCCGACAGATGGATCGTCAGCGCCCTCCAGTTCCAACACCCCGACGCTCGCTGTCATCGCAAGTGGTTGTGCCCGCGGCCCGCTCGCAACGTAACGAGGCAGTGCCGGATTACCGAAAGTGCCGATTTTGCATGCGGCATCACGCACTCCTGAGGTGCCCTGCTTCGCAACTATGCAGCCGCAACAACGTGCGTTAATTGCTAGGGCACACCAGTACTGTATCAATTGTTTGGCGCTGTCCCATCGCACCAACGAGTGCAACTCCACCGAACGCTGTCGGGTCTGCGGGCATCCTCACCATACATTGCTACACCGGGAAACCGGAGGTCGCCAGCCGCCGTACGTCGCACCATCACAACAGGCAACTCGTTCGCAACCACGTCATCCGGAGCAGCGCCGTCACGATCCCGCCGTTCAAAGTCGCACTGCTCGTCGTCGTCAACAGTCCAATGGGCGCGCACCACCCACGCATCCAACCCCGCGGCCTAACGTTGGAGACCGTACCATCCGGTGCACCGCCACCGGCTTGCGCACATCCATGTATAAAAGAAAGGTTGGAAAGATCCTGATCCAGGAAGCAGTACGCGCCTTGCAGGAGCTGAAACAAACATGAGGCGCTTAGTGCGCCTAGGCGGCCCAGGATGGTTACGCGGTGTAGGCTGTCACACGTCCCATCTCCCTCCTTTTTTATACGTATCTCAATAAATTTATATATATAACCCGTACTTGGTATTATATTCGACTATTGAATTGTATTATATCGAATATCTATGAATTTATATATATATCCCGTCTCTTGTATTGTATTCGATTATTGAAGTGTATTATATTGAATTATACCCTAAAATCAATGCATTGTATTTACCCTTAAATTCCCTATTGGGAATCCTCATGGCCGTGTGGCAGCCTCCACCGCGCAAAATCCACCAAATCAAATTCGCCGCAAGTACAGGATGGCGATCTGGCATGATCGCCACCTGTCAAAAAACCACCACCTTTTTTGGCAACATACACATTATTATTCATTGTAAATTTTACCAAGTAGCGCAACTAACAGCTGATCGGTGAAAATTCGCACATTCACACGCACAGTTCTCGACTCAGTTTCAAAAAAAAACTTTAGATTATTTAATTCAAATTTTAAAGTGAGATAATCCTTACAAATTTATGTATACAGAATATATATGGCGTGTTTGTTGTTATTAAAACAATAGTTTTATTTATATTAAAGCTTTTGTCATTTTTTTTTAACTTTGAAAAAACTCCGAACACCATTCCTTCATTATATGACATTCGACTGCCTAGTCCACTGCCTTCCACTCTATTCGCAACATAACCTCTACTTAAGCTGCCAAACTATATAGTAAACAATGTTATTATTATTATCATCAAAGTTTACAAAATTTGCTGGTCATTTTTTTTTTTTTTCCTTTGTGCTCTACAAAATAAGTTGTATAAAAAACCGGCGTAGGACGGAAAATAGAACGTCAACAAATTAATGGATTTAAAGCTTTACAAATATTCTACTGAAATTGTTGTGCTCAGCCAAATATAGCAAGGTGTTTAATGTGAAAATTTACACATAGTGCTTGTGTCGTACATTCTTCATCTTTGAATTATATGAAAGTTTCTACATATCTACGTATTATTAATCGTAAATAAACTAGAAACTTGGCGTATATACGTTCGAAATAAATAGACGAAAAGCAGCGTTTGTTTAACAAAAATCTTTGCTAGCGCAATTTAAACTTTGCAGCGGTTCCTTACTGTCTCATCATCAAAGGGGTGGCGGGCAAAACGAAGTGGAGTTCAAGTCAAGTGAAATCAGGAAGAGTCTTGGCCGCAAATATCAGTGCAAGTCCCACTGTCTTCGCAGCAGGAACACATATACAACAGGTGACTCGTACTGCATCCATACCAGTTTATCTAAACGGTTAAAAAATTTGCGTTGTGGCAAACTCAGTAAATCGCAAATGAAACTAAGGAACTGTGTTAATTCTATTTTATTAGATGCTTACTTTTCCCTAAGAGTTTAAACTTCATACCAGAGCCGAGATTCAGTAAGTGTGAGTTCTTCAGACTAAAAATTAGGCGTCTTAAAAGTTTGAATTGTGCAATAACTGAATACCGATCGAAATATCACACCACTAAAACAAGTTTTTCTTCTGATAATCCGTTGTATCATCAAAAATTAATAACAATGTGTTTGCCCGAACATTCAACACTTCTCTTTTTAATGCCTCGCTCAAATTATCTCCCAGATGAAATGTCATTGTTCTGCTACTGTATTGATAGAGCAATTTTTGTGGTAAGAATTCCATTGAAGCAAATTGATAATTATATGTGGGTAATAGATTTGCGAAAAATTTTTTTAGCAGTATTTTGAATTTTTGTTTCGGTGAAAAAGAAATAAAAGTACCAAAACCGTGCCGAAAAGAACGAAAATTAAGTAAAAGGGACCAGCGGACCATATCGGGTTGGAAGGGACCATTTTTGGTCCAAATGAACACACATACATATAAGTACTTTGACATTACGAAATACATTGTCGCGTTGTGAGGCAAAGTATTGTTGCATATAGCCTTTTTGACCACCACAATACCACAGATTTAGTATAAAATTTCGCAATAAATTGTTTCGAAAAATCACACCGAATAACTGCAGTCATTGTTCACGAATTTAGAAACAATGAGAATGGTAAATACGAACGTGTATGAAATGTAATGTCAAACCGTATAGGGAAATGGTTTTATTTCAACGCACGCAAATGCTTTAAAAACGCATGAAATTGTTAAAAGAAATTTGAAAAAAAAAATTATGAAAACTTTATTATAATAAAAAGCTTTTTTAATAACAAATACGCATTATATATTCTGTATATACATCAATTGGTAAGGATTATCTCATTTTAAAATTTAGCTAAATAATCTTAGTTTTTTTTTTTTGTGAAACTGAGTCGAGCACTGTGCGTGTGAATGTTTGAATTTTCAGCGATCAGCTGTTAGTTGCGCCACTTGGTAAGATTTACAATGCTTTCAAATGTCATCGATGTTCCCTCTGCCGTCCCACAAGGCAATCACCTTCGTCCAATTCTGTTCTTCCTATTTATTAATGATATTTGCACCACTATAAAATATTCCAACATCTTAATGTATGCTGATGATGTAAGACTTTTTAGGTCTTATGCATCTATCGAAGAACATCCCTTGCTTCAAGCGGATTTAAACTGCCAATAGTTACTTGGTGCAAAGTAAGTTCAATGCCGCTGAACCTCAATAAATGCAAATTCATGTGCCTCTCTCATGTGGCAGCAGCCTCTTACGTAATTAATAATATTTATCTTTTATCAGTAAACTATTTTGTGGACTTGGGAGTAAAGATAGATGCTAAACTTAGTTTCAACCTTCATATTAATGTTACAGTGAATAACGCTAGGGGTGTTCTTTTATTCGTGAAACGGTGGTCCAAAGAATTTAGTGACCCTTATTTAAAAAAAAGCTCTTTTCATCACTTTAGTTAGACCGATACTAGAACACGTTCGTTTATTTGGGAACCAGCATCAACACTAGCAACAACATCAGCACTGAAATCCAGCGAAGAATCAATCTTGCCAATAAATGCTACTTTGGACTAGGTAGGCAATTGAAAAGTAAAGTCCTCTCTCGGCGAACGAAAATCATACTCTACAAGTCACATATCGTACCCGTCCTGCTATATGGAGCAGAAGCATGGACCATGACAACAGCAGATGAAGCGGCTTTGGGAGTGTTCGAGAGAAAAGTTCTTCGAAAGATTTATGGACCTCTACGCGTTGGCGAGTACCGAAGAAGATTTAACAATGAGCTGTACGAGGTATACGCAGACATTAACATAGTCCAGCGAATTAAAACGCAGCGCCTGCGCTGGCTAGGCCATGTTATGTGAATGAAAGATGATACTCCGCCCAAGAAAGTGTTTCTATCGGAACCCGCCTATGGAAGTAGAGGTAGAGGGCGGCCCCCACTCCGTTGGAAGGAACAGGTGGAAAACGATTTAAACTCCCTTGGTGTGACCAATTGGCGCCGGTTGACGGAGCGATGGAGCGACTGGCGCGCCTTGTTGGACGGCCATAACCGTTTAGATGGTTAAGCGCCAATTAAGTAAGTAAGTAAGAACACGGATCAATAGTCTTGAATCCACAATATCGACTTCATGCAGATAGATTTGGATCAGTACATTTCTACTTTTATCTTTAAGGAATTTTTAGTAGGACTCTGCGTTTTATCTTCCACCGTATACTAGTCGGTTGAAGCTTATCAATCTTCCAACTTTTGCAAGTCGTAGAGAAATGCTAGGCGTTATATTTATGGCTAAAATCCTGAATGGATTGATTTCTAGTCCAATTCTTTTGAATGAAGCATACTTTAACGTCCCATCACGAGTATCAAGACATTACGAACCTCTTAGGTTTTTTTAGGGTGAGTCTCCTGAATCAAAAAGTCTGAATAATTTCACATTTGTGAGGAATGATACAACTGTTGTTTCTGTTCCGTGCAGGTTGGTACCGCGACTTTTTCATTACCTACCCAAAAGGAAATACTATTTCTTTCATAATTAATAATGCATTTGTTAATTTTCAGGAAATCTTTACCCAGTATTCCATCGGATGGTATATTAAAGTCTTCATTTTCAACATGTAAAGTATGTTTAAGAGAAAAGTTTGAAAATTTTAAATTTACGGTAATTTTACCTAAAGTGGAAACTGAATTGGAAGCGACACCGGTAATGTTAATAATGTCGTTTGTATTTAATGAAACATTACTGTCTGTACATGATATTTTTATTAAAGAAATTTCTGCTAGAGTGTCTACTAAGAGAGAACAAAATTTTTGTGACTCGTTAAGTTGCAATTCTATGAAATCTGAGTAATTTAAATTTAAACAATAGATGCCTATTGGTGAGGGAAGTTCGCTTACTCGCTTAGTTCGTCCTCCCCCAGTGTACGCTCCTTAGGGGCACTCGCGTTTAAAGCGCGGACGTTTGCGTTCCTGCCTCTACCGCTTGACGATCTTGAATTGTTACTTCTATTGTTACTATTATTTGTATTTGAATTTGAACGTGTATTACTATTGCTGCTATTTTGGTATCTATTTCCGTTAGAATATCGATATCTTTGATTATTGTTACCGTTACGGTTGCTGTTGTATGAGAATGAGCTATTATTTCTATAGCCAGTGTAGCTGCGATTTGGGTAAAAGCCACGATAACTACCACGTGAATTTCTGAATGTATTGTTACCACGCGATCGAAAAGCTAAAACCTGACGCTCAGTTACTTCGTTATTTTGCTCTACAATTAGTTTCGCTACTACGTCTTTCGGATCAGTAAATGCCGTTGAGGCTAAAATGGTTTTGGCTAAATTGGATTTTGCATTTAAACGACACACGTTAACCCTTTGTTCGACTGCCATTTCATGAGCTTTCGCTTGAGTGATCCCTTCAATAATAAGAGACCGCTCAAGTGAGTCAGCTAAATCTTCAGCTTTTTTGGCACACTCTGTATAATTGTTATTGTTAACGTGCAACGCTGCAATTTTCCCTGCTACAAATTTCGAGTTGTCTGGTTTGATCCTACTACGTAGATTACTTTAATTTCATTGACTGAAGTTACTTGCGTTGGTATTGCTTCACGGGCTTTAAGCTGGAGTCATTGGTGCCGTATGTCGTATCGCTGTATCCGTATCCCTAACGTAATCAGCTGTTTATCGTTACGACGGTAAACCAAAACCCAATTGGTTGGCTACGATACGGTTACGACCTTAGCGGCACCAATAATCGATTGCATTGATTCTCATAAGGTTGGTCGAATCAGCTGTTAAAAGGTTACCGATACGGTTACCGATAAAGCACCAATGTCTCCAGCTTTACCCTCAAGTTTTAATTTTAAATATGCTATAAAGGTATTAGTTAAATTTGCATTAGCGAACTCTTCAAGTAATTCAATTTTGTCTATAAAAGTCTCAAGTGCTAGAGGATCACCGCTGTAGTTTTCTCTAATAGAATTAGCACATATATTAATGAAAGATTTCTTTTCCTCAAGTGTTGCCATAATTTGATCGTTAAAGGGCGAATTAATGGTGACTTATAACCATAAAGCCATAACCAGATAAAACAGCTGATCGAACCTACCTTATGGCAATCAATGTAATCTGTTAATGGTGCCATACCGTACCGCTAACTCGATTACATTGATTTCCATAAGGTAGGTGTGATCAGCTGTTTTATCTGGTTATGGCTTTATGGTTATAAGTCACAATTAATTCGCCCTTAAGATCTGAAGCTGAATTGGAAGAAGGTGAGGCAACGTTTGTACTAATTGGATCGTTAAGATCTGATTCTAAATTAGAAGAAGTTGAAGTTAATTTTTTGTTGGAAGAATCTACGAAGCCTTTGAAATCTGCGACAAGGATAATTTATTTTCCTGTTTTGTGACTTTTTCGGTCGAAGGTGAAGTTAACCTTTCGGAGCTTGAAGCTAATTTATCGGACTCTGGTTCTGAATTTGAAGTTTTGTGAACTCTCTTCCTATCTCTAAAGTTGTACATATGTAGTAATTAGAATAGCAAAAGAATTCAGTTGAAACTATTATGAAATTAATGAAGCACTCATTTGAATGTCGGAATTTATAATTGAAGCTGAAATGTTGAGGAAAAAGAAAAAAAGAAATTTTGTAAAAGGAACTGATTTACAGTGAATTGTCGCTAACGAAATATTTAAAATTTATTGGAAGAATTAATTGCAACTGAAATTTAATTGTATGAAAAATCTGTAGGAAGTAATTGAATTTAAAATGGCTTAAAAGTATGTAAATATCAGTGGTAAAAATCTCAAAAATGTGGTAATCACGGACGCTCTACTTTATTTAACAAAATCTTAATTCGCTTTTCACGGAACCACCGTTTTATATAAAAAAAAACTATCGTTTGGTTTTTCACGGAACCACCTCTTTATATATAAAAAAAAAATATTGTTTGGTTTTTCACAGAACCACCGCTTTATATCAAAACAAGTAAGGAAGGCTAAGTTCGGGTGTAACCGAACATAACATACTCAGTTGAGAGCTATGGAGACAAAATAAGGAAAATCAATCTGGGGTAACCCTGGAATGTGGTTGTATAACATGTGTATCAAATGAAAGGTATTAAAGAGTATTTTAAGAGAGAGTAGGCCATAGTTCTATGGATGAACGCCATTTAGGGATATCGCCATAAAGGTAGACCAGGGCTGACTCTAGAATTTGTTTGTACGATATGGGTATCAAATGAAAGGTGTTACTGAGCATTTTAAGAGGGAGTGGGCCTTAGGTCTATCGGTGGACGCCTTTTCGAGATGTCCCCATTAAGGTGGACCAGGGGTGATTCTATAATGTGTTTGTACGATATGGGTATCAAATGAAAGCTGTTAATGAGTATTTTGAAAAGGAGTGATCCTTAGTTCCATAGGTGGACGCCGTTTCGAGATATCGCCATAAAGGTGGACCAGGGGTGTCTCTAGAATGTGTTTGTACGATATGGGAATCAAATGAAAGGTGTTACTGAGCATTTTAAGAGGGAGTGGGCATTAGGTCTATAGGTGGACGCCTTTTCGAGATATCGCCATTAGGGTGGGCCAGGGGTGACTCTAGAATGTTTGTACGGTATGGGTATCAAACGAAAGGTGTTACAGAGCATTTTAAGAGGGAGTGGGCATGAGGTCTATAGGTGGACGCCTTTTCGAGATATCGTCATTAGGGTGGGCCAGGGGTGACTCTAGAATGTGTTTGTACGATATGTGCATCAAACGAAAGGTGTTACTGAGCATTTTAAGAGGGAGTGGGCATTAGGTCTATAGGTGGACGCCCTTTCGAGATATCGCCATTAGGGTGGGCCAGGGGTGACTCTAGAATGTTTGTACGATATGGGTATCAAACGAAAGGTGTTACTGAGCATTTTAAGAGGGAGTGGGCATTAGGTCTATAGGTGGACGCCTTTTCGAGATATCGCCATTAGGGTGGGCCAGGGGTGACTCTAGAATGTGTTTGTACGATATGGGTATCAAATGAAAGGTGGTAAGGAGTATTTTAAAAGGGAGTAATCCTTAGTTCTATAGGTGGACGCCTTTTTGAGATATCGCCATAAAGGTGGACCAAGGGTGACTCTAGAATGTTTGTACGATATGGGTATCAAACGAAAGGTGTTACTGAGCATTTTAAGAGGGAGTGGGCATTAGGTCTATAGGTGGACGCCTTTTCGAGATATCGCCATTAGGGTGGGCCAGGGTGACTCTAGAATGTGTTTGTACGATATGGGTATCAAATGAAAGGTGGTAATGAGTATTTTAAAAGGGAGTAATCCTTAGTTCTATAGGTGGACGCCTTTTCGAGATATCGCCATAAAGCTGGACCAAGGGTGACTCTAGAATGTTTGTACGGTATGGGTATCAAACGAAAGGTGTTACTGAGCATTTTAAGAGGGAGTGGGCACTAGGTCTATATGTGGACGCCTTTTCGAGATATCGCCATTAGGGTGGGCCAGGGTGACTCTAGAATGTGTTTGTACGATATGGGTATCAAATGAAAGGTGGTAATGAGTATTTTAAAAGGGAGTAATCCTTAGTTCTATAGGTGGACGCCTTTTCGAGATATCGCCATTAGGGTGGGCCAGGTGTGACTCTAGAATGTTTGTACGATATGAGTATCAAACGAAAGGTGTTACTGAGCATTTTAAGAGGGAGTGGGCATTAGGTCTATAGGTGGACGCCTTTTCGAGATATCGCCATTAGGGTGGGACAGGGGTGACTCTAGAATGTTTGTACGATATGGGTATCAAACGAAAGGTGTTACTGAGCATTTTAAGAAGGAGTGGACATTAGGTCTATAGGTGGACGCCTTTTCGAGATATCGCCATTAGGGTGGGCCAGGGGTGACTCTAGAATGTTTGTACGATATGGGTATCAAACGAAAGGTGTTACTGAGCATTTTAAGAGGGAGTGGACATTAGGTCTATAGGTGGACGCCTTTTCGAGATATCGCCATTAGGGTGGGCCAGGGTGACTCTAGAATGTGTTTGTACGATATGGGTATCAAATGAAAGGTGGTAATGAGTATTTTAAAAGGGAGTAATCCTTAGTTCTATAGGTGGACGCCTTTTCGAAATATCGCCATTAGGGTGGGCCAGGTATGACTCTAGAATGTTTGTACGATATGGGTATCAAACGAAAGCTGTTACTGAGCATTTTAAGAAGGAGTGGGCATTAGGTCTATAGGTGGACGCCTTTTCGAGATATCGCCATTAGGGTGGGCCAGGGGTGACTCTAGAATGTTTGTACGATATGGGTATCAAACGAAAGGTGTTACTGAGCATTTTAAGAGGGAGGGGGCATTAGGTCTATAGGTGGACGCCTTTTCGAGATATCGCCATTAGGGTGGGACAGGGGTGACTCTGGTATGTTTTTGTACGATATGGATATCAAATTAAAGGTATTAATGAGTGTTTTAAAAGCGAGTGGCCCTTAGATGTATATGTGAAGGCGTTCTCGCGATATCGACCAAAATGTGGACCAGGTGATCCAGAAAATCATCTGTCGGGTACTGCTAATTTATTTATATATGCAATACCACTAACAGTATTCCTGCCAAGATTCCAAGGGCTGTTGATTTCGCCTTGTAGAACTTTTTCATTTTCTTCTACTTAATATGGTAGGTGTCACACCCATTTTACAAAGTTTTTTCTAAAGTTATATTTTGTGTCAATAAACCAATCCAGTTACCATGTTTCATCACTTTTTTCGTATTTGGTATAGAATTATGGCATTTTTTTCATTTGTCGTAATTTTCGATATCGATAAAGTGGGCGTGGTTATGGTCAGATTTCGCCCATTTTTTATACCAAGAAAAAGTGAGCTCAGGTAAGTACGTGGGCTAAGTTTAGTAAAGATATATCGGATTTTGCTCAAGTTATTGTGTTAATGGCCGAGCGGAAGGACAGACGGTGGACTGTGTATAAAAACTGGGCGTGGCTTCCACCGATTTCGCCCATTTTCACAGAGAACAGTAACCGTCATAGAATCTATGCTCTTACCAAATTTGAGAAGGATTGGTAAATTTTTGTTCGACTTATGGCAATAAAAGTATTCTAGACAAACTAAATGAAAATGGTCGGAGCCACGCCCATTTTGAAATTTTCTTTTATTTTTGTATTTTGTTGCATCATATCATTACTGGAGTTGAATTTTGACTTAATTTACTTATATACAGTAAAGATATTAAATTTTTTGTTAAAATTTGAATTTAAAAAATTTTTTTTTTAAAAAGTGGGCGTGTTCTTCATCCAATTTTGCTAATTTTTATTTAGCACATATAGAGTAATAGTAGTAACGTTCCTGCCAAATTTCATCATGATATCTTCAACGACTGCCAAATTACAGCTTGCAAAACTTTTAAATTACCTTCTTGTAAAAGTGGGCGGTGCCACGCCCATTGTCCAAAATCTTACTAATTTTCTATTCTGCGTCATAACCTCAACCCATCTACCAAGTTTCGTCGCTTTATCTGTCTTTTGTAATGAGTTATCGCACTTTTTCGGTTTTTCGAAATTTTCGATATCGAAAAAGTGGGCGTGGTTATAGTCCGATATCGTTCATTTTAAATAGCGATCTGAGATGAGTGCTCAGGAACCTACATACCAAATTTCATCAAGATACCTCAAAATTTACTCAAGTTAGCGTGTTAACGGACGGACGGACGGACGGACGGACGGACGGACATGGCTCAATCAAATTTTTTTCGATCCTGATTATTTTGATATATGGAAGTCTATATCTATCTCGATTCCTTTATTTATGTACAACCAACCGTTATCCAATCAAACTTAATATACTCTGTGAGCTCTGCTCAACTGAGTATAAAAATTATCAAATTTATAGGGTACCTGCAGACTGTTTATCTGTTTCACTAGTCTTATATGCTATTTCCACCAAACCCAAACACCGTGTTTGCCAGTTTTGGGTTTGAAATAGTTGTCAACTGTTTCCACTGCGTGTTTGAGGTAAATTGTGTTCAAACTGTCATTCGCTTGATTGTTTATTTTGTTGTGAAGTTTGAAGTTGAAAAAATTATATTAATTACAATAAAATTAAAAATGGTTCATAAAATTCAATTTATTATGATGATTGTGTCATTATTTTTTAAAATAATAGACAGCGAAGTGACAATGAACTATTTAAAACGAAAAGTTCTTTATAACAAAATGCTATTGACTATAGCTGCATGTTTCAACGAAATTATAATACGCTCGCAAAGTGTATGGAGTTTGGTGTGTTAGCAACTTCAGTATACAATTTTTAGGTTTAATAAATAAATTTCAGGAACATACAAGTACCTTTTGGGAGGTGGACTGCCAGAAGAACGGCCCAAAGTTTTTTAAGGAAAACTTTAGAATGACACGATCCAGCTTCGACAAGTTGTGCATTCGCCTTCAAAAAATGAAGAAGAAGGACACAAATTATAGAAATGCGATTCCTTTAGAGAAGCGTGTTGCAATTGCTTTATATGCACTGGGATCTTCCAGTGAATATAGATCGATTGCAAATTTGTTTGGAGTAGGCAAAGCTACTGTTTGCAAAATTTTAATAGAGTTTTGCAATGAAGTCTGGGCGTGCATGGCGCCGGAATATTTCAAAAGCTTCCCCCTCACAAGGACTGGGATAGCGCAAGGAGTAGCAGACTTCAATGCAATGGGTTATCAACAATGTATTGGAGCCATAGGTAAGCAAATTAATAACAACACGGAAAACAGTTTAAACCACAATTCGTTATCTAATACAGATGGTTGTCACATAGAGATACACCCTAAAAAAGAAGAAGCTGTCGACTACTACAATTATAAGGGTTGGTATTCCGTAGTGCTTTTGGCTTTGGTGGACGCAAAATACCGATTCATGTACATCCACTGTGGTAGCCCGGGAAGATGTAATGACTCAAGTATATTTGAGCGGTCGTCTCTCAAGCGGGAGCTGCAGGAATGTGCACTTCTCGACGAAATGAGCTGGTATCATGGGCGCACAAAAATACCAGTGCATATTATAAGCGACTCCGCGTTCCGACTCTCGCAATATGTCATGAAGCCATACCCGTACAACATCGAAAACTCGGCTGGACAGAAATTGTTTAATTATGTGTTATCCAAGTGTCGACGAGTCGTTGAAAATGCTTTCGGCCATTACAAAGCCAGGAGAATATATGTACATAATAAAAACGGAAATCGTTTTGAGTCCTAATACAAATTTCTTTATATTTTAGGTTTAGGAGAATTGGAAAAGGTATTGATAATCATATCAAAAATGTAAATGTCGTAATTTCTGGAGCATGCGCTTTACACAATTTTTTGATCGACGAGAAGGACCCTGTCCTAGAAAATTGGCTTGTGGATATGCAGCGAGACGCCAGGCGCAGCCCTCAAGGTCACAATAATTTAAATGACAGATCAGAAGGGGAGGTTATAAGGAACGGATTAATGGAATATTTCGGTAAGTTTGCTTGTACAATTTATCCACTTGCGTGTGTTTCTTTGCTGAAACGCACAGTATCATTAATTTATTAAGAGAGGTCCTTAAATCAATCACCTCATTAGGGAACCATTTCTGTGCTGATGATGTGGGCAAGTTGAGGTCAGCTGTGACACTCTTGTGTAAACCCTGAAAGCAACTCGACAGCTTTCTCTGGGCTTTGGCGTTAATGTTGCTTCGGTCGTTGTTTTGCTCAAAAATGTATATGTCCTTAGGTAGACAGATCTAGACTATGAGCCAACAGGCAGGTGAAAAGCATAGACTCACCCTATTCCTGCTCCCTTACAACAATAATGACCTGTGGCTGAACCCAAATCGCTCTCATTACGCCGTTCGTGGTGTCACTTGATCTGTAGGAATCCTTTTGGGTGTCATTTCACCCCTATTTAGCTCGCCACATATTAGCAAGAAATATTTTCAAGTAAGCTAGCATAGAATATGTATGAATGCGCCATGGGCTATATGCATACAGACATACACATTCTGGGCTTACCTATGGATGTGGGACGCACCGTTGTGACGAGCTACGTAACCACCAACGCCGGTTGCTTGCTCGGTCACTAACCGCAGGTTAAGTTAAAACAAACTACCTACAAAAATCGTCAAAATAAAGTATATACAAAGATATGTTAACATATATCCGGACTGGAACTGGACATTTCCAAAAAAATTTCGGCTGATTTAAACTATCTGTTCGCATGAACTCTTTAAACCAGTTTGGTGTCGACAGAAAGCTATTTTTAGGTTTTTCTATATTTTGGTATATTTAATACATTTGTACATAAGTGTGAAGGTGCCAAAATTCATATACATTTTAATTCTATATATATAGTATTGTTCAAAACAAAAGCAACAATTCATATACATTTTAAGGCAATACATAGTGTTGTTCAAAATAAAAGCAACAAATTCAATGCAAATATGTAACTGACTATATTTTTTATGATAATCAACTGGCATAAACGATTGTTTTTAAATATAAAACAGCCATTGGCAGGTAAATTATTTTTAAAACATTTACTAACTTAAAACAGTTATAATCAAGCACAACAAAAAAAAAACACATTTTGCCTAGCATGGAAGAGTGCCAAACTAGAGCAACAAACCCAACGAACCTTCCTATTTGAGAAGGGGAATACATCTTGAAGCCCAAGGTTGATTGGTTTTGAGTAGCGATCTCAGCTGTCAGTCCCCATTGATGTTTCATAACTTCATAACTGGCTATAATTGTTTGTTGCATGGGAAGCTTTAATTGAGTACGTTTCGGCTTAATAGCCCATGGAGGGTCTCGACGGGACTCAAGGCTTTTTATTGAGAAAATTAAAGCTTCCCATGCAACAAACAATTATAGCCAGTTATGAAACATCAATGGGGACTGACAGCTGAGATCGCTACTCAAAACCAATCAACCTTGGGCTTCAAGATGTATTCCCCTTCTCAAATAGGAAGGTTCGTTGGGTTTGTTGCTCTAGTTTGGCACTCTTCCATGCTAGGCAAAATGTGTTTTTTTTTTTGTTGTGCTTGAATATAACTGTTTTAAGTTAGTAAATATTTTAAAAATAATGTACCTGCCAATGGCTGTTTTATATTTAAAAACAATCGTTTATGCCAATTGATTATCATAAAAAATATAGCCAGTTATATGTTTGCATTGAATTTGTTTTTCCGAACACTGTATTTAAGTGAACAGCGTTTTTAAATTAGTTCCGCTCCAAGAAGCTAACGACGCTTTGCGACAGCATCTCGATTGCAGCCACCTTCTTTTTCTCAATTTCAATTAGATCAGCAGTCAATTTATTGTTTTCTGCCATAGCTGTTTTGATAGTTTCGTTCAACTCGCTAATTTTTTGATTTTTCTTCATTACAGGTGTGGAGGCTTCGCTGAGAGCTGGAGACGATGGCTCTGGAGACGAAGTGGACGAACCGGCTGTGGATGCCGATGTAACCGACTCGGGTCTGGCTAGTAATTAGAAAAAAATTGTATTAATTTATATATATATAAGTGAAAATATGAGTTTTATATATACATCGCAATTGTCTCAAAAATACAAAATCAGAACTCCTGAACATTTTTAAATTTGTCACTTCCAATAAGTGTGCACTCAACCATCGAAATGAAAAAAGCTTAGTGTTACCCTTGGAAAGGTATTTCAAAAACATACATGCCGAAGTTGTTGATTACACTGAAACTTATCTTTTTTCAAATATAAAACTATAAACTAACAAATTTAAATACCTTTCGAACGGTACCAAGATCTTTGAAATTGGTGGAGCCATTCCGAAGTAATAACAGCTTAAAGTACCTATCACCGTCATTTTTCAAAAATTTCGATTTCCGCCCTCTATCTCGAAAAAAATTCGAGATATAAAATAATGTTAAATACAAAAGTTGCGGAGAATTTAATTCTCTACATAACTGATAATATAAATAATAACTAGCGCAAAACTTCTAGAAATCGAGATATTTACAAAAAAAAGGAGAAAGAATAGATTTTTGTGAGCTTTGACCCCTGAATTTAAAACTTGCGGGCATCCAATTATTGTCGAATTTTGAGAATAGTTTCAGGATGCCATAATGCAAGTTTTCAGGCGATAATATTGTGGGTATCTCACATTCGGAGGTGAACGCCCTATAATGACTGGCCTATTAGAGATTTTTGGCGATCGTTTTAGCGACAGCTACTACAAGAAGCGACCGGCGTGGTGTGGTGGTATCGTGCTCCGCCTACCACACCAAAGGTCCTGGGTTCAAGCCCCGGGCAAAGCAACATCAAAAATTAGCGGGGCGCCCCTCGGCAGTGGTGTGGCAAACAATCAGAGTGTATTTCTGCCATGAAAAGCTTCTCAGTGAAAATTTATCTGCCTAGCAGATGCCGTTCGGAGACGTAAGACAGGCGCACAAAAATTCAATACTGCGTTCATTGCCGTCACCACCGATAAGTATGTACATCACACAATATATCACACAATAATTATGACAAGACTTTAATTTGTCAGCAGACTGTTAAAACCCGTTCAAAAATATGGAAAGAGATTTGTTTAACCCAAGTAAACCAAAAAGCGTTTACGAAAAATGTTATTTCTGGGAAGAGATATTTTTAAAGCATTTTACAAATATTAATGACAATATCTGTCTCGATTGTTAAAGTTACCTCGTATACTGTCCATAACAACAGCTTCAACATTGTTAATTCGGTCGTTTCCTATAATGCGATGAACACGTTCGTAGTGCTTCCAAGAAGCAGGAGAACAGCCTGTTCCTTGGCCTCCTTTGCATTTGCTGAAAAAATTTTCCACATAACACTCAAATTAATGGTTATGTGCAAATATGGATAATGTTCTAGGACCGTGGCCGAGCCCAAAAAAAAAAATAGCTAAAAAATTTTTTTGATTAAACATCCGAAAGTGGTACCCAGAGATGCGTTTTGGCCCCAGGATATAGAATCCGAAGGCGAAAACCTGATATATCTGATACTCCACACAATTTTTTTTGCTGTGTAGAACAAAATACAACAACCACATGAAAACTTCAATTTTGTTTTGCAAATATCCCAAGAAGTATGAGAGATATCGGATTCGAGATCCTGGAGCCAAACAGCGTATCTGGGTATCACTTTCGGATTTTTTGCTATTTTTTAGAGCTCGGCCACGGTCCTAGAACATAGCTCAAATATGTACATATATTTAGTAAAGGTCTAGGACAGCGGCTGACCTTGAGAAGTTAACTAGAGTGATACCTAGAGTACGGGTGTTTCGGGTCCAGGATATCGAATTCGTTGTATGGAACCCGATATCTGTAATAATTCTCAAGAAATGTGCAAAAGAAGGTTGTAAGTTGTCATGTGCTTGTAGTATTTTTAAAGAGTCAGCGGCAATTCTATACGACAGCATGACACTGCTAATACGAGTCCAAAAATATGGATAGAGGTGTCAAAACACGCGTCTTGACATCAGTATTAATAATCCGAAGGCGGAAAATAAAAATTTTAAGTCGTTCAAAAGATATTAACGAAAAACCGAAAAATTATCCACGGGTCCCTCCGAAACCGGGGGTGGGATCCACAGTATTTTTGCGCATAATACCTTTCTGCATTGGCGGCCTTTGACCGCGCTTATAAAAAATTACCCTGGGTGGGTCCAACACCGATTTGGAGACCAAAACTAAATCCGCGCAACACACTTATGTTCACAATTTTTTTTGTGGGTACACCAACATTACAACAACCACATGAAAATCGCCAATTTCAACTGCAAATATCTCCGGTAATAGTCTAGTTGAGGGGTCGACTGCTAATACGCTACCAAAAATATCGAGAGAGGTGTCAAACGACGCGTCTTGACATCAGTATTAATAATCCAAAGGCGGAAAATAAAAATTTTAAGTCGTTCAAAAGATATTAACGAAAAACCGAAAAATTATCCACGGGTCCCTCCGAAACCGGGGGTGGGATCTACAGTATTTTTGCGCATAATACCTTTCTGCATTGGTGGCCTTTGGCCGCGCTTATAAACAATTACCCTGGGTGGGTCCAACACCGATTTGGAGACCAAAACTATATCCGCGCAACACACTTATGTTCACAATTTTTTTTGTGGGTACGCCAACATTACAATAACCACATGAAAATCGCCAATTTCAACTGCAAATATCTCCGGACAGTTTTTCGGATAAATTTTTCTTTTCCGGTTTCGGATTATTAATACTGATGTCAATACGCGTCTTTGGACACCTCTCTCGATATTTTTGGAAGCGTATTAGCAGTGTCATGCTGCCGTATAGAATTACCCAGGCAGCTGCTGTCCTAGATTACTACCCCATATTTCTTACCTGTATCTCATTGTAAAATTGTGGATTTTATATTTTATGTCGATGGAACGAATGTCGCCAACCAATCCTGCCAATGACTGGGCCATTTCTCCATATATGTGAGAGTTTTTGCGTGGCCCACGCAACTCGCTGGCCTTCTCCTCCCACAGGTCTATAAATGCCTCGTCCGCCGCAGGCGTCCACAGTATTTTAGTTTTTTTTATTAATTATGTGTGCCATATTTGTGTTTTTACCGCTTTTTAACTTTTTTGATTTTTTAACACTTTTGTCATTGTCACACACATTGACATTGATATTGACATTGACACATTGACAATCGCAAACAATGTTGCCATGACTTCGAGAAGAATGTGAAAACAAAAGAGAAACAGTTGACATAAATGAACATTATTGCCATCAGTTAATAATAAAAAGTATGCAAACCCAACACAAACACTCTTTCAAAGATGGGTTTGGAGTGAGTTTGGGTTTCGATTTTTGTATGGAATTTGACAAGTGTTTAGACTTGTGTTTGCCCTTAAACACGCTCTTCGAAGGCAAACACGGTGTTTGCATTTGGTGGAAACATGATATTATATGGTGAAAATTAGTATTGTGTTGGAAAATGAACGTATTAAAGAAATTTTACCTGAAGTAAGAGAAATTTTAAATGGAAGATTTGTGAGATGATGATGGAAGCTTGAAAATATGAGATTTTGTAAAATGAATTGATAAATATTTAAATTAGAAATTTGGAAAAATGAAAGGTTTGAAGAGATTGTAAATTTATAAAATGAATTGAAAAATTTGAGAAAAAATGAAAATTGCAGACTTGAAAATGTTGATATTTATAAAATGGTTTGCAAATTTTAAAAATTATTGGAAACTGAGGAAGTATTAGTGGTTAAGTTTAGATGTATGCACCGTTTTAGTAAAAATCCAAATGTTTTATATAAACGGACGCACCGTTGTAATCAAAAAACTGTATTATAGTTAATGCTGACACACTGCATTTAATAAAAATAGTAATTTTAGTATACATATATCTAATAAAACTTGTAGGCAAAAAAAAAAAAAAATGTTTATGCATACCTATATTAATACCTATAGTATACTTATATTGCTGCTGGTGTTAATGCTGTGGCTGCTATTGATGTTGCTGCTAGCTTTCGCTGCCGACGGTATTCGCTGTTGATGGAGTTCGTTGCTGCTGAGCTTCGCTCCTGAGGGTGTTAGTTATTGCTGACGGTGTTAGTTGTTTCTGACGGTGGTGTATATCAGTTACATAATTTATAACTTATAACCATTGTATATGTATGGCCTATGATCGCCATTATTCATATTTTCCCACTTTAGTCAACGAGAATATGGTTTTCAGCTTTTTAAGCCAAAATTTTAAACAGCCGCTGCAGAACCAAGCACCTTCACACCACGTTTTCCACTCACCGTTGCTATACCACCGTCCAAAAGCCGGTTGCCTTACAAGGCTTCAGCCTCACGGTCGCCATGTGACCTGTCGCGGTCGCCATATTGGACAACTTCGGTTGTCCACTGCCGGTAACCTACCAATTTGCTGGTAATCACCTTCGCTGCTACCCCATGTGCTGGCAAATTCCTTGGGGGGCGCCTCCTCCATATTGTGGCCATATTCTTCTTTAAATGTCTTTTTGAGGCGGTCTTATCTGCCAAACAACCACTTAAAATTTTCAATTAAATTTTTAACAAAATTACTTTTTTATTTTTAATTAAAAAGGAATGCAAGCACGTTCTTTATACAAACTCGTCAAAAATATATTAAGCATTGTAAATTTTACCAAGTAGCGCAACTAACAGTTGATCGGTGAAAATTGGCACACTCACACGCACAGTTCTCGACTCAGTTACAAAAAAAAACTTTAGATTATTTAATTCAAATTTTAAAGTGAGATAATCCTTACAAATTTATGTATACAGAATATATATGGCGTTTTTGTTGTTATTAAAACCATAGTTTTATTTATATTAAAGCTTTTATTTTGGGTGATTTTTACCCTTACACCATCTCGCCAAAAAAAGGAGCGACTACCTCTCAGTTAACATCGAGTAAATGCCTACAAAATAACGAGTGGCGGTTCTTATTAAATGTATTCTCTTTGGCAAAGTGTGTCAGCGCCCTTAGCCAAAGCAAATGTAAAAATTCGCCTTCTTTGGCTACTTTTTCATATCAGATGGCGCCAATGTCGCTCAATGTACTGTTCTCCATAAAAATCCGTGCAATCTACTCATAATACATAAGATTGAGTTAAACGCATCTATATGCAAACTGCTTATACGGCGAGGCTTTAATAGCTCCGTCACATAAGCAGTTTTTCATAGAGATGAGTTTAACACAAGCTTATGCATTATGAGTATAGTGTACGTATTTTTATGGAGAACGGTAGATTGAGCCCCATTGGCACTATCTGATATGGAAAAGTAGCCAACTCCCAAATTTTGTTGCAAGTAAATCATAAGAAGAGAAATTTAGAGTTGGCAAATATCCGTGTACCTGTGATTTTGTCACAGGTACTGAATGATCACAGCTGAACGCTGTGACTGCTTCTGAGGAATAGCCGTGACTGACTGACTGTGATAGCATCTGCACTTCGTTCACAATCACGTTTAATGATAATCTCAATCACATGAGTCAATGAATCTGTGAATCGTGCTATAACTAATTAGCAGCAGATGGCGCAGTCGCCATGTAAAATCATGCATATATATGTATTTAGAATGGATATTTTTTTTGCATTCCGTTTTGAATACGGTTTCTATTGATGTGAATACGTCTGTTACTTACATTCTGAAAATCGTTTCATTTTGAATATTCTCGTATTACCTGGCCTGGGGCGATTTGGAGTGTATCACTTTAAGCTTAAAGTTTTATAAAAATTTATTATTTATAAAAGATGTCGTTAAAAAAATCCAAAACCAGTTTCCTATGACAGTTTTTTGAAAAGGTGGATCATTCTTTTGCCACATGCAATATTTGCAAAACCAAAATATCTTATAAAACATCGACAAGTAATTTGAAGAGACATATGATTCGGAGGCATCCGACCGTACAACTGGAAGAGCTTGTGGTAAATTTTAACGACTTCCAAGCTTTGTTAGTGTCCCTGTGTATGTATGCATTTCCATTTGCAGGATAAACCTCAACCTATCGAAATTGAACCTGTCATTGATATCACCGAAGAGCAGCCATCAACTTCCAGTGCAGCACAAAACGGATGACACAATGCAAAATTATAAAAAACTATCGCCCAATTTCAAAAGAGGGTTTGAATAGCAAGCTTCTGCAGTTATTTGCTATAGACGTACAGCCATTCAGCGTTGTAGACGATAGAGGGTTCAGGGAATTTATGAAATCTTTGAATCCTATGTACGTACTCTCAAGCAGACGGGCAGTTTCCAAAACCATGGTTCCTGCTTTGTACGAAGAGTGCAGACATAAAATGCAAGGAATGATACAAGGCGGCAACCAATTTTGTATTACAACGGATTGTTGGACTTCAAGAAATGTTTGTAGCTTCATTGCTGTGACAGCGCATTTTGTATCACCGGAGTTTGAGCTGAAATCCATACTATTGTCGGCTTCAGAGCTCAATATTAACCATACGGCCGAAAAATTAGCTAACGCGATACACAAGATTGTCTGTGACTGGAATGTAGAAAGAACAATTTTGCTTTCTGTTTCCGATAACGCCAGTAACATAAAATGTGCCCTTACAACAAAGTTGAATTAGAAACATTTGGGATGTATGGCTCATACAATGAATTTGATTGTTAAAGATGGCTTGCGTGTAACGGAAGTTGCTGAAATAATCGATAAGATCAAAGGTATAGTTACCTATTTTAAGAAAAGTTCTTCAGCCAACGAAGCTTTTCTGAGCTATCAACAAAACAGTGGCAAGGACCCGTTGAAGCTGATTCAACAAGTTGAGACCAGGTGGAACTCTACTCTTGCAATGATGGAACGATTCGCTGCGGTTGAGGAAGCAGTAAAATGTACGCTAGTTATTTTAAACAGGAGCCTTTTAACCTTGTCCAGTGAAGAATGGCAAATAGTCAAAGATTTATGTATAATATGTCAACCATTCAAAGACGCTACAGTAACAATAAGTGGCGAAACGTATTGTACGGGATCCCTGGTAATACCGATTACAAATGGTCTTCAGGACGTTTACAGGCATTTGCTAACAAAAGTTTGGCCCGATCCTATGCGCAAGGTTATAGACATTTTTGTAAATGGTATTCGGGAACGATTGGGCAATATCCATAAAAGCAACACATTTTCTGTAGCTACATTTTTGGATCCTAGGTTTAAATTATTAGCATTGACGGATGAATTAGCTGCAGAAAATTGTAAAAAAAATTGTGAAAAGTAATCTTATGGAACTGTACAGGGCAGAATCGGCTCCCTCGTCTGAGAGTGTAGACGAACCTGCAGAATATTTTCTTTCCATTTGGAGCTCTTTCGATCAATGTGCCAACCAAAATAGACCGAAAGGTAGTGCTGAAGCAAAAAGCATCATTGAAATGCAGCGGTATTTAGAGGATGGAATAGTTTCCAGAACAAACAATTCATTTCAGTGGTGGCGCGAAAATAAATATAAATACCCTAAGCTAGCAGATTTGGCAAGGAAATATTTATGTGCACTAGCATCTTCTGTTCCATGTGAAAGAGTTTTTTTCGAAAGCAGGCCAAATAGTTAGTGACCGTCGCTCACGACTGAGTGAAAAAAAAACTGAGATGATTATCTTCTTAAACAGTAATCAAAGTTTTGTATAACATTTTTAAATTAAACGCATCGAAAAAAAATATTTTACTAAGATTGATTGAATATGTATTTATATTTATTGTAACGTATTTGCTTGCAAATTCTCTTATTTGCAATCCTCTGCTAAGTTCGAATCACTAAACTGTTGAATAAATAACTCCAATTTGTAATAATGCAAAATGGCCTTTATTAAAGTACTTCACAATAACAACTGTGCAACGAATAGCTTGCTTAATAACCACACTGATTGATAGCTCAATGAAACTCTACTATTCAAAATAACACTGCTATTGCTCGCTAGATATCGTCTTAATCAAACTGCTTGACAACTCAAATCAAACTGAATTACTTCTTACTCGCTTGCCCCGCTTTTATAGTTTACGCTGCATACTTCTAGGCTCTTCGATTTCCAGAACTTACTAGTTGTTTCGGCTACAAAATCGCCAGCCACAACTACGTGCACAAATTATTGCTCTCTCTTGTGACAACTCAGATAAGATATATGCATGTGTTTGTGCATTGCCGCTCCGCTGCTCGTATACGTACATATGTGTAGACGCAATTATTTATTCGTTTATGTAGATACATAAAGACTGAATTATTGATGTGAATGTTTGTAGTTTACAGTCTCTCGCGCGCACATAGGCATATAAGTAAATGCATCTGTGTGTGACATCTCTCTGGGCTGCCTTATATATGTGTATACTTGATTTAATTATTAACGTAAATACTGCTTGGCATGGCCTTAGCATCGCCTTAGTGATGGGATAATTTAGTGATGCTAATATCCGTGACACTGCCCTCCACCTAAGTCTGATCGTCCCGATCAGACAAATTTCTCGATCTAAACGTTGCTAGCCTTTCCAAATGGACCACCTCCATTTTGGTTCGTGGTTTACCGATGGTTTGTATGCGGTACACTACATCGTTGATCCGTTTTACAACTTTGTATGGGCCTTCCCAATTACACTGCAATTTCGGGGAAAAACCTTTTTTACGTTGTGGGTTGTATAACAGCACCAAATCTCCTTCCTGAAAACCTTCTGAATTAATTGCTTTATCATATCTGGCCTTCATCTTGTCACTTATAATCTTTGTTCGTTGCCTTATCAGATCATGTATTTCTCTTAGCTCTTCTTCCAAATCACTAGTGGATTTCCTGACATTGCTCTCCGCATTGGCATCTATCCCAAACTTCAAATCAGCTGGCAGTCTAAGGTCATTGCCAAAAATTACTTTTGCAGGGGTTTGGCCCGTTGTCTCATGCACTGCTGATCGGTAAGCCATCAAGAATAATGGTATGCGGGTATCCCATTCTTTATGGTACTTGTCCACTACTTTCCTTAAGTGCTCCTCCAATGTTCTATTGAATCGTTCTACCATACCATCGGATTGAGGATGCAATGCAGTTGTCCGTGTTTTTCGAATGCCCAATGACTTACACATTTCCTGGAACACAGCTGATTCGAAATTCCTGCCTTGGTCAGAATGTAAATCCATTGGTACACCATACCTTGCAACCCAATTGTTTATAAACACTTCTGCTACCGTTTCCGCTTCCTGATTTGGGATTGGGTATACCTCTGGCCATTTGCTGAAATAATCCATAACTACCAGTACATATTTGTTTCCGTCGTTGCTAGTAGGAAATGGACCGGCGACATCCATAGCGATCCTTTCAAATGGCGCACCTGAGTTATATTGCTTCATCTGGCCATGACTTCGTGTTCTGGGCCCTTTCGCTCTGCTGCAAACCTCGCAGTTCGCAATCCACTCAGTGACCGCCTGACGGCAACCAACCCAATAGAATCTCTGTTTAATCTTCTCGAGCGTCTTCGTGATTCCAAGATGACCTCCGCTTGGACCATTATGCAGCTCGCTGAGCACATCAGGAATCCTCTTTCTGGGAACAACTATCAGTTTATTCTTGTATTTACCATCCTCACTCTCCCATACTCGATGAAGGCAACCGGATATCAATTCTAAACTGTTCCACTGTGCCCAATATGACTTCGCAATGGGACTCTCTGCTGACATCTCTTCTCTGTTTGGTCTTTCATTTCGTTCAAGCCCTTGCATAACACGTGACAGATCTGCATCTTCTAGCTGGCACTTTCTTAGCTGTTCCTTGTCCCATTCATCTGTACATGTTATAGTCATTAGCCGGACATCTATAATGTCTTCTTTAGCCTCGGCTTTCGAACAGTGCTTGCATTCCAAACTACATGGTCTTCGTGACATTGCATCGGCATTTCCATGGGTACTACCTTTTCGATGCTCAATGGAAAAGTCATAGCTTTGTAGTCGCTCGATCCACCGTGCCAATTGTCCTTCCGGATTACGGAACTGCAGTAGCCATTTTAAAGCTGCGTGATCTGTCCTGACACGGAATCGCTGGCCGTAGAGGTATTTGTGAAAATGTTTAACGCACTCTACCAATGCCAACAGCTCTCTCCGCGTAACGCAGTAGTTCCTCTCTGGTTTTCCAATCGAACGGCTGTAATATGCAACTACCTTCTCCTGTCCATCGACCAGTTGTGATAAAACGCCTCCTATAGCATATCCACTCGCATCTGTATCTAGAATAAATGTTGCTCCTGGAATCGGATATGCTAACATTGGGGCAGTGCACAAACGCTCCTTCAATGTTTGGAAAGCCACTTCTTGCTCCTTCTTCCATTCAAAAGCTCTATTTTTTCATGTAAGCTCATGGAGGCTATGGGCTACGCTGGAAAAATTTTGTACAAATCGGCGGTAATATGTGCACAGCCCAAGGAAACTTCTTAATTCATGTAGGTTCTGTGGTCTTGGCCAATCCTTTACAGCCTCTATCTTTTCGTTCGCAGTGCAGATGCCCTCTGTCGTTACCTTGTGACCCAAATAATTTACTTCCTTTTTAAACAGCGCACACTTTTTGGGACTTAACTTCAGACCAGCGCCAGCTATTCTTTGGAAAACTTCCTCCAAGTTCTTAAGATGTTCATCGAAATTCTTGCCCAATACGATGATGTCGTCCAGGTACACCAAGCATGTTTTCCAATGTAGTCCTTTCAATACCTGATCCATGAGTCTCTCGAAAGTAGCTGGTGCATTACATAGTCCAAAGGGCATTACTGTAAATTGCCAAAGACCATCTCCGACGCTGAAGGCTGTTTTCTCTTTGTCTTCCTCCTTTACCTCCACTTGCCAGTAGCCGCTTTTCAAGTCCAGTGTGGAAAACCATTTCGTACCAGAGAGCGAGTCCAGAGTGTCGTCAATTCTTGGCAATGGGTAGCTATCCTTTTTCGTAACGTCATTCAACTTCCGGTAGTCCACGCAAAACCTCATTTTTCCATCCTTCTTCTTTACAAGTACTACCGATGAGCTCCAGGGACTAGCTGATGGTTCGATGACGCCGCTGTCGCTCATTTCTTGTATAATTTGACTCACAACTTGCCGCTTCGCCAGTGGAACACTACGTGGAGCTTGACGGATCGGCCTCGCATCTCCAGTGTCAATTTGATGTTTCACAACGTTGGTGCGGCCTGGTTTAGAACCATCCTGGTCAAATATGTTCGCGTACTTTAGGAGCAGTTGTTTTGCCTTACTCTGATATGCTTCCTCTAGCCCCTGCGTCCATGCCGTGATGTCATTTGAAAGATTAGTATTACTAGCTGAAACGTGTTCCTGGAGCTGTTCACAGTTAATAACTACTTCATCCTCTTGGCATCTTCCCAAAATAGCTCCTTTAGTCAGTTTGAGTGGTGAGTTGAACTCATTGAGTACTCTTACCGGAACACGTCCATCTTGTTTTGTCATAGCCAGGGTTTTTCCTACAAGTATGTTCAGTGCTGATTTGTTTGCTGCTTCGACAACCCACAATGTGTTTGTCCCACAATCTCCATCAACCTTTGCCGAGATGACTGCTTCGGATTTTGGTGGTATTTGCGGACTCTCTTCCACCAGCACTCGTTTACTGCTGTAGCCTCTCTCGTAGCCGAAATTAAGTGGTACATCCATGTTCTTATATCGCATCGTCTTGCTTTGCATGTCGATCTTGATGCCCTGGTCGATTAAGAAGTCCACTCCAATTATGATTTCATCAACAATCTCTGCCACTATAAAATTGTGTACTACCGTGACGTTCCCAATTGCGACTTCACATGATACTTCTCCTAGAACCGTGCTGTCTTCTCTAGTGGTTGTACGCAATCTTGCTCCATGCAATGGTGTTATCTTCTTGTTGACTAAATCCGCTCGAATGATGGAATGAGATGCACCCGTATCTACAGTCAGTAAACGTTCCTTTCCATCCACATGTCCTCCGACAGTAAGATTGTTTTACCTTCTTCCAATTTGTGAGATAGAGATTATGGGGCATTCAATTGAGGGAGCCACCTGTCGCCCCTTGCGGCTGACTCGCTTTAGTTTAACGATTGAGTGGACTTGGAGATTTGCTCATCTCCTTCAGCTCTGCGTTTACGGCCACCCACATTGTTGGAGCTATTGGGATCGGTGCTGCAATGTCGTGCAATATGACCTGGGTTGCCGCACTTGAAACATTTAATAACTCCGGCATTTTTCTGTTGTGATCCCTTCAGTGCTTCCAAAATTATGTCTACCCATTCTGGCCTTTCTACTTCTACACGATGAGCCTTATATGCTGGTTTACTTAATAGGGAGGCAGTTTCCTGGGTCAATGCATGTGATACCGTTTCAGCAAATGTCAGTTTTGGGTTCGCGCATGTAGCTCGCTTCGTTTCCACGTCTCGTATGCCATTTATAAAACTCTGGATTTTTACCCTCTCGGTGTATTCCACGGGTGCGTCCGCATTTGCGAGATGAGCCAACCTTTCAACATCTGAAGCAAACTCCTGCAATGTCTCATTTGCTTTTTGGTAGCGGTTTTGCAACTCAATTTGGAATATCTGTTTTCTATGCTCGCTTCCATAACGTCGTTCTACAGCAGCCATCAATGCTTCATAATTGTTCCGCTCTCCTTCGGGAATCGTCTGTAGGATTTCCGCTGCTGGCCCCTTCAATGCCACGAACAATGCAGCAACTTTATCTTCCGCATTCCAGTTGTTCACTGCTGCGGTCTTCTCAAACTGAAGCTTGAAGACCTGGAAAGGAACAGAACCGTCAAAAGATGGAGTTTTTACCTTTGTATTACTCGCTGAAGCAGCCGGCCGATTAAGTTGCAATTCCTGTATACGACCTCTCAACGCATCCACCTCTGCCTCGAATTTTTCTTCAAACTGCATTATTTTTTCGTCCATGCGCGCTTCGAGGTTTGATGATACACGCGCCTCTTGTGCTTCTAGTTGTACTGTTATGCGTGTCTCTTGTTCTTTCAGTTGGGTTGCCATATATGTCTTTTGTTCTTCCAGCTGTGATGACATATTTGTGGATATTTGTGATGACATTTCTGTTATACGTGCCTCTTGTGCTTCCATCTTGGATGTTAAAAGTGTCTCCTGCGATTCTAGTTGTGATGCCATATATGTCTTCTGTTCTGCCAGTTGATATGACACTGTCGATGTTTGAGCAGATATTGCAGCTAAAATCATGTTCAAATCTGTACTGGTAACCGTCTGCGATGTTTCGTTCTTCTCTTCAATTTTTGTTGTCTCCTCGCCATCAAGATGAAAGACATGCTCTTCCACATCAATTCCCTCTGCTTCCATTGCTTCTCGTAGCCGTGCCTGAAGTTCGAGTTTAACGCCGCTTGTATTCAATCCACGGCTCTCCAACTCCTTCTTCAGTTGCGGGATCTTCAATTCACTTAACTTTGCCATGTCCTTGTTGTCCTCTAGAATTTATTCAACAATTCCTCTTCTGACACCAATTGTAACGTATTTGCTTGTAAATCCTCTTATTTGCAATCCTCTGCTAAGTTCGAATCACTAAACTGTTGAATAAATAACTCCAATTTGTAATAATGCAAAATGGCCTTTATTAAAGTACTTCACAATAACAACTGTGCAACGAATAGCTTGCTTAATAACCACACTGATTGATAGCTCAATGAAACTCTACTATTCAAAATAACACTGCTATTGCTCGCTAGATATCGTCTTAATCAAACTGCTTGACAACTCAAATCAAACTGAATTACTTCTTACTCGCTTGCCCCGCTTTTATAGTTTACGCTGCATACTTCTAGGCTCTTCGATTTCCAGAACTTACTAGTTGTTTCGGCTACAAAATCGCCAGCCACAACTACGTGCACAAATTATTGCTCTCTCTCTTGTGACAACTCAGATAAGATATATGCATGTGTTTGTGCATTGCCGTTCCGCTGCTCGTATACGTACATATGTGTAGACGCAATTATTTATTCGTTTATGTAGATACATAAAGATTGAATTATTGATGTGAATGTTTGTAGTTTACAGTCTCTCGCGCGCACATAGGCATATAAGTAAATGCATCTGTGTGTGACATCTCTCTGGGCTGCCTTATATATGTGTATACTTGATTTAATTATTAACGTAAATACTGCTTGGCATGGCCTTAGCATCGCCTTAGTGATGGGATAATTTAGTAATGCTAATATCCGTGACATTATTTTTTTTTCTGTATGTACGAATATATACAATTTTTGTAGTTTTATTTCATAAAATATATATTGTACCTGTATTTAAATGTTAATTGAACTAAAGGCTGACTATGATAAAATAAAAAGAATTTGATAACAAAAAAATTGGGTTTTAAAATTACCACTTATTTATTTATTTAATTTAACAATTAATCAGATTAAATATAGTTACGGTTTACAGATAAATTACAGAAGCATACAAATTGCACAAAATTATATTATAAAATATGTATATATTATTAAACCAGTTGTCGGGATGGACTGTGATGCCGAGTAACAGGAATTGATTATTAGTGCTGCCGAAATAGACGTGATTTCCAGCAGCTGATGTATATTTGTCCAGATGTTGCGATTTATTGGGTTTTAAAAGACGATGAACCCCTCTAATTATCCACCTCCTTGACCTCGTTATCATGTACCTAAAAGCGAAAATTAAACATTTAATTCCTTTCATTATATATACAATAGTTTTTACAAATTATAAATAACGAGTACTCTACAATAACAATAACCTGCTACAACAACACCAACCCAAATCTTAAAATTAATAACTGACAACCCCTTTATTAATAGATGAAAAACTATTGCAATAATCTCTTACTTGTTCGGCGCACAACCACAGGTGCCCATCCTTTAACAACAACTTGAGAAAATCGAAACGCTCATTGCATATTATGCGGATAACGTCCATCAATACATAAAGTGTTCCGCTCAACATTTGGCATTTCAGCAATCATGTTGCGAATTTTATCCATATATGTAGTTAAACTGTTCGTAACAAGTATGATGAAAGTATAATCATTTGGCAAACGTTCAATTACTTGTTGGTGATTAAGTGTTTGTTGAGTGCGCGCAGCATGACTGGGCGATTAAACATACAAGCAACAAATTTCGCGTATTAAACGCTGGTAATGCTTGACCTAATACTTCTGGCGGTATTTCCTGGCTATGCGCAAACGTTCAAAAAAGCTTTAACACTTTTTTAGCCTTTAAACCATTCTTATCGTCCTCGGCAAGGCGCCTTATTAGTTTGAGAAGCCGTTCACGCTGACGCTTATTAGCGCCGGTCATACTAGCCTATAGTAAGAAAACATAGTGAAAATTTTATGATTATTTTTAATATCAATTAATATTAATTTTGTATTCATATATGGTGAAAGTTTGTATCTACCTAGAATGATTCAAACAGATGATCTAATTGTTCGGACGTAAAATCCCAAGCTAATTTCGCCAAAAGGTCATGTACATTCTTAACAATTGCCTCATGTTTGCCAATCTGGGCACGCCATACTGTATCCAAATCTTCAAGTGTTAAGGCGTGTTCTTTTATAAGAAATCGTATTATCTTCTCCAGCTTTTCAACATATTTTAGCTGAGCAAGGCGTCTTTTCAGCACAAAACATCAGAAAGTTTGATGTAATTCTAGTACCAAATAAAATCGCAATGAAAAAGCCAATATTTTTATATTAAATTGTTTACGTGTACTTACGATCTAATGTCAACCAATCCATTTCATCATCGGGCATACAATGTTGTTGTTGTTGTGTACGATGTTGAATATGAGCTTAGCAGTATATTGATTTCATTTAGTGCATTCATTTTACCATTGAAGCTAGATACGTGTAATAGGCGCAATATCATTTTGAGACGAAACATTTCCAGATCACGTATGAAATCCTCTTGTCCAGGTAAACGACTTGCTAACACACGTGCCGACTTTACAATACCATTAATATAATCGTTCCACCCCTCCGGTTTGGCTTCATGCAGCATAACAAATCCAGCATAACATTCTAAATTTGCATAAAGTAGTTAGCAATGGTTGCAGGTGTCAACAGCTGCTCGTAGCACTGCTCAATTCAATGCAAGTGTCAATTTGTTATCCTGGCTCTCGTCGGACGTGCCGCCTTTTGTTTGCTCTTGATTGCAGACCACAATGATACAGTTCCAACCAATCCTTTTGGATTTTTTAGTTTATTAAATATAACACTGTCATTTTGATGACAGTATCAAATGTTACATGTGTTAGTGGAGAGCAAAAAAAAAGCTTTGAATGTGTGCGTGAACTATCACCAACCACCGTCTTGAAGGGTAGCTCTTCCTCTTCCTATGTCACAGTCACGGATAAAATACGCTGTGACTGAGAGGTCACAAGCACAGATGACATTGTTCCTCAAAAATCACGGATCTACCAACATTAGTTCACCCACACATTCAAAGCTTTTTTCGCTCTCCACTAACACATCTACGTTTCATGCTGTCATCGAAATGACAGTTCATTAATTATTCCGGGAAACTTTGAAACGGAGAAAAAATATCATTGTTTACAACGAAAAATATCTTGTGCTTTTAGTTGTGACATGTGACGGAATTAAAAATTTTGTTGCAGAGAACACCTTTTTGCGTTGGCGGCCTTCGCCCAAAATAATATTAAGTTAATTTTAGTTGTGATATGTGACGGAAATTAATAATTTTGTTGCAGAGTTTTATGAATGTGTGTTATTATGGATATTCAACTCATCTGGATATTCAGGATATGTTATTATGGATATTCAACTCATCTGGATATTCAGGATATGTAATTATGGATATTCAACTCATCTGGATATTCAGGATATGTAATTATGGATATTCAACTCATCTGGTATTGTTCAATAAATTTATTTCGTTCAATATTCACGATACATTTTTAATTAAATATTCGTTTAATGATAAATTCAAAAGTAAAGGTAATATGAAAATTTTCACGTCAAATATAACATGAAATATAAAAATTTGAAACTCGATTTTTAAAGAAAAATTAAAGTTTTAACAATAACAAATATTTCATAAAAACGTGTAGTATGTAGGGATTTACTCCCCTCTTCCAAATTGTTCCATATTTAACAAATTAAATGTAACTCTTTTTGTTTTATTCTAGTTAATATGGGATGGTACTCACCGGCTTGTAGGTAGGGCTGAGGACTGTTAAGACTGCTGAGGGTGTATTTGCTAATGATGTTCTGGCTCTCGTTTACCTTCCGGTTTGAAGCACTGAGCAGAGCTGATTTATTGGTGTTCTCCTCGATCGGAATGATGCGAAGTTCAGTATTAATTTGCAATTATACTTTCTCCGATATTAGGGCGGTTGTAGTAATAGCCTTTTGCTCAAAAATCTAGGATGGGAACTATAATATGCGTCACTGTGATTTGTGGATTGGAAGAAAACTGTCCTGCAACACAGTTGTTTAACACAGAAATGACGTGATTCACCAAACACCAGATCTTTACTTTGACTGGGCTGCGATCCTTATAATCGAAGGTACTACGTGCAGCTGTTAAATAAAAGACGGCTTTCTGTATGCTTTAGGTTTGTTCACTATATTTCGTTTTTTTGTAGGTTTTGAATGTATAACTTAAGGCGATTCTATATGTAGAATATATATCCAATAACTAATTTAATTTTGTTATAAACCGATTTGCCGCACAAACTATATGCATTTGCAACTGGAGAGTTACTTTGGTTGTAAACCAGATTTTGACCACAAAACTACACGAGTTTACACCAATAGCGATGCCGATAATAATTAATAATGAAACTTTTGATCAACAGGCGGTTTTACGAAGTAAAATTATGACAAAATCGCGATTTTATAAATTTGTTTTTTCCGAAAAGCACAAGATGCTGATGTAGCGTTTTTTTTTTTATGCAATGACAATTCCTTTTAGAATGATACAAAGGTGGTGGTTTTCTGACAGATGGCCGATCATGCCATATCGCCATCCTGCATTTGCGGCGAATTAAATTTGGTGGATTTTCGCGGTGGAGGCTGCCACACGTCCATTAGTGTTCCCAATAGGGAATTTACAGGGTAAATACAATTCATGGATTATGCGGGTAATTCACTATAATACAATTCCATAATAAAATACAGTACAAGATACGGAATAGATATAAATTCATGGATATACGTATGTACAAAGGGGAGATGGGACGGTTGGCAGCCTACGCCGCGTAAACATCCTGGCCCGCCTAGGCGTACTAAGCGCCTAACGTGTGCTGCAGCTCGGTCAGAGCCCGAACTGCTTCTTGAATTAATATTTTTCCAACTTTATGTTTGTAAGTTGACGTGCGCAATCCGGTGGCGGTGCATCGTATAGTGCGATTTTCGACATTTGATGGCCGTTGAGGTTGACATGCATTCGAAGAACGATGGGTGGCTGGTGGCTGGCGATGTCGACGATGAGCTGCGGAAATGCGACGGTGCGGCTCCGGGCGGCGTGATGTCGGACGAACCTCCTGCTGTGGTGGAACGGCATATGACGGGTGGCGACCTCCGGTTTCCCGGTGTAATAGGGTATGATGGGGATGCCCGCAGACCCGGCAGCGTTCGGTGGAGGTGCACTCGTCGGTGCGATGGGACAGCGCCAAGCAGTTGGTGCAATATTGATGTGCCCTAGCGATTAGTGCGCGTTGTTGCGGTTGTATGGCCAGGAAGGCAGGGCACCTCAAGAGGGCGTGATGCCGCATACACAATCGGCATTTCCGGTAGTCGGCCATCGCGGTATTGGTGTGTCGTGGCGGGGCTGTGGGCACTACGACTCGCGATTCAAGCGAGCGGCGTGGTGCGGGAACCGGAGGGCGCTGACGTGGCATCTGTGAAAGAGAATATGAATGCGTATTAGTGGTATGTCTGAGAGGAAACGCCAGGTTAGGGACTGCCTGTGAGAGATACGGGATGATTAAGTTATGCCCCGAGATGGTGTCGATAGGTAATCTTAGTGGACTGTAGTTGGTTGGGGAGATGGTAGGGAACCGTGGGGTTCTGAGTCGAATTCCGCTGGTGGCAGGAAACACAATTTTGTGATAGGCCTGGTGAGCACACCGTTTTGCGTGCGTACGTCGACTACTCGGATATGGCCGTCTCTCCCTAGATGGGTGTCTTCCACGCGTCCTAGGCGCCATTCGGTAGGGGGTAGGTTGTCTTCCTTGATGACGACTAGATCGCCGATTTTAGGGGGAGGCTGAGCGGTTTGCCATCGATACCGCTTATGTAACTCCATGAGATAGTCATTCTTCCAGCGTTTGCTGAATTGGTGATGTAAAACTTTCAACCGGTCCCAACGGTTGATCATAGAGAGGTGTTCATAGTTCGGCTCGGGGATGGCGAGGAGGGGTGCGCCTCGGAGAAAGTGGCCAGGTGTGAGGGCGGTGAGATCCGCTGGGTCCTGGGAAAGCGGGGAGATAGGGCGAGAATTGAGAACGGCCTCGATACGAATTAATAGGGTTGAGAATTCCTCAAAGGTGAAGCTGTGTGTTCCGGCAACCCTTTTAAAATGGGTTTTAAAGCTTTTGACGGCAGATTCCCATAATCCGCCCATGTGGGGTGCGCCGGGGGGTATAAATTTCCAATCGATGCCTTGTGGCGCATACTTTTGGACAATATCTGTCGAGACTTCGTTGAGGAAGGCGACGAACTCTACTTCGGTAGCTCGCTTAGCACCAATGAATGTTGTGCCGTTGTCGCTCATCATTTGCTTCGGGTACCCTCGACGCCCTACAAACCGGGCGAAGGCAGCGAGAAAAGCCTTACTAGTGAGATCCGAACACAATTCCAGGTGGATCGCCTTGGTAGTGAAGCAAACGAAAACGGCCACATAACCTTTTACGAGGGTTGGAGATCGGAGCATCGAAGCTTTGATGTGAAACGGGCCGGCGAAGTCTACGCCAGTAGTAGTGAAAGGGGGCGCGAAAGTGCATCGTTGGGGGGGTAAAGCTGCCATTATTTGGGATTGCGTTTGTCGCTTATGAATGGTGCAGACTTTACATTGGAATATACATTTTTTCAGCTGAGGTTTGAGTCGGGGGGTATAGAATTCCTGCCTCATAGCTTGTTGCAGGAGGCGGAGGTCCGCATGGAGGAAGCTCTCGTGTAGAAACCTTATATAAAGGGTAGTAAATCTAGCCTTTTCGGGGAGAATGATGGGATGACACTCATTGTAGGTCATGTCGGCGTTTACTAATCTTCCGTTGGCACGGAGAATCCCGTTTGTATCCCGGAAGGGGTCAAGTGCCAGTAGGGGACTTCGCTTTCCGATTGGTTTTGAATTTTCGAGAGAGGCTCTTTCGGAAGCGAAGAATCTCGACTGAGTCAAGCTCAGCAGACGGGTTTTCGCGCGCATGACGTCGGCGTAAGAGAGGGCGGGATCGTTAGGGGTACGATTGCCTCCTACAGCATTTCTCAGCCGAGTTACAAACTTCAACATAAACGCTGTTACGCGTAGGGCGCGGGGATAGGAGGAGAACCGTTCCAAGAAGTCTTCCGACTCTTCCGCTGCATGCAGTGATTCGGCTCGGCGAAGTTCGGGGGGTACAATATTCCTGGCCGTTGGTGTTGGCCAGTCCTCGGGGGGTCGGGAAAGCCACTCTGGGCCATTCCACCATAGCGATGAGCTAGCTAGCTCGAGGGGGGTGCATCCTCTGGTGCCCATATCTGCGGGATTATCCTTGCTGCGTACATGTCGCCAAGTGGCATTGCCGATGAGGTCGATGATCTGCGCAGTTCGATTGGAGACATAGGTTTTCCAGGAATGAGGTGGTTTCTCAAGCCAAGCTAAAACGATTTCGGAGTCAGACCACAGGGTTAACTTTCGCTGATTGAGGCCGAGATGGGATTGGACAACTGCGACTAACTTGGCTAATAAGACCGCGCCGCATAACTCTAGTCGTGGCAAACTTACGGTTTTTAGGGGGGCCACTTTCCCTTTAGAGACTAAAAGGTGAGAGAATACTTGAGTTCCTACGGTGGTTCTTACGTAAAGTGTCGCGCAATAAGCCTTTTCCGAAGCGTCGCAGAAGCCATGGAGCTCAACTGGTTTATCGGGGTGGTAATTTATCCAGCGTGGTATTTGAATATCCGAGATCGTTGGGAGATTGTCGGCGAACTGCGCCCACTTGATGAGACGGAGGGGTTTCACAGGCTCATCCCAGTCAGTCCCGTCTAGCCATAGCTCTTGCATCAAGACTTTTGCTTGGATCATAATTGGCGTTAGCCACCCTGCGGGATCGAAAAGTTTCGCAATGGAGGAGAGGATTTGCCGCTTCGTGGCTGCCGTGGATGCCGGATTTGAGTCGACGGTATACGAGAATGTATCCGTTAGGGCGTTCCACTGGATGCCCAGGGTCTTGGCTGTGCTAGTCTTTTCGAACTCGAGAAAGTTTGTTTCCAGCAGATCAGTTTTCGATATTTTTTGGAGGAGGTTGGGATGGTTTGCCGTGATCTTTTTTAGGGGAAAGCCGGCTGAATTGAGAGCATCTATAGTCTCTGTTAGGGATTGCTCGGCTGATTGAAGATCATGACTGCCAGATAAAATATCGTCAACATACGTCTCGGATTTTAGTATTGGGGCTGCGCGTGGATGGGAATCGGCTATGTCTTTCGCCAGCTCGTGTAGAGTGCGAATAGCCAGGAAGGGCGCGCAGTTAACCCCGAAGGTGACCGTTTTTAACTTGTAGTCCTTTATTGGACTATGTTCGGGGGTTCGGAATATTATCCGTTGATAGTCTCGGTCCTCGGGGTGCAAGAGAATTTGGCGGTACATTTTCTCGACGTCGCCATTAAACACATATTTATATGTTCGCCATTTCAGCAACATAAGTCGGAGATCGGGTTGGAGGGTTGGTCCGGTACATAAAACATCGTTGAGGGAGTGACCGGAACCCGACTTTTTGGAGGCTTTGAACACAACTCTGACTTTTGTTGTCTTTTTGTCTGGCCTTACGACTGCATGGTGAGGGAGATAGAATGAGCATTATTTACCCAGGGATTCTATTTCGTTGGGACTGCATTCTTCCATGTGGCCTAGGGACAGATATTCTTCGAGTACCTGGTCGTACTGCTGCTTGAGATCGCCCTTTTTTGAGAGGGAACATTCCATGCCGTGGAACTGTCGTAGGGCTGCAGTACGGGACTGACCTAGGTCGATATCGTTCGGAAATGTTGGTTTAAAGGGGAGCCGAACCATATATCGACCGTCATCCATGCGAGTGGTTGTGCTTTGATAAAAGTCTTCGCACATTTTATCTTCTGGGGTTTCCACTCGCACTCTGGGTATTTCTTCGATTTCCCAGAATTGCCTTAACTGTTCATTCAGCTGGACATTCGTCACTTCCCACGCTTGAGAGGAGTGTGATCCGACCTTTTCGGGGGTTTGGCCACTTATTATCCAGCCAAATATCGTGTTTTGTGCTAGCAGTGTGGGCGAGATCTTTTCTATGCCATTTAGCATGATTTGAGGGATAAGATCACTGCCTAATACCAGATCAATTTGAGAGGGGTTATGAGTGTTCTGGTCTGCTAGCTTGAGATGGGACCATTTACGCATTTGGTCGTTATTTAGCGTGAGTGTTGGGAGTTGCCTAGTGAGCCGAGGTAGCACGATTGCCTGGGCCTTTATTTTTACCTTGTGGTCATTTGAGACTAGGGTCAGTGAGCATAGCTTGTTGGAGGTTTGTACTACTCCGCCTCCCATTCCCGATATTTCAAATAGGGAGTGGGTATATGGGAGGCCTAGCTTGATTTGAGCTTTCGACGAGATGAAGCTACGCTCTGACCCTTGATCCACTAAGGCTCTGAGCCTGAAGCAGTCCCCTCGGTGTTCTATGGACACTATCGCTGTGGGGAGAATGATCTTGCTATCATTTTCCGCATGCAAAGATTGGATGCGGGCAGCGTTTGAGGTGGTGGGAAGTTCCTCGTTGGGATCTTGGTTGGTAACGTCCTGAGTAGTTGCTACTTGGGCTGCCGTTCTTCGAGGGCCATTGGTTTGGTGTGATATTCCGGTATCGTGGAGGGTGGAGTTGTGGCGACCTTGGCAGTATAGACACGTTCCTGTGCTTGTGCAATCTTTTACGAGGTGGGTTTGTGACAGGCAGTTTTCGCAGAGATTGCTTTCTCTCACGAATTTTTTCCGTTCGGGGATTGACAGCTTTTTATAATGCAAGCAGCTTTGTAGCTTGTGGGAGTTCTGCTTGCACTTTCTGCAGGCGTATACTTTTTGATGCTCGGCTCGGCGACATGAGCATTTGTGCGAGTTTGAGAGTAGTTGTTGTTCTGCGGGGGGTTGCGGCTTTGGTTAGGGGTTTGAGCCTGCCTGAACTGGGGATTGTTTTGACTTGTGGGAGGCTTTGAGAAATTAGTGGAGGGTGGGTTATATCGGGTTTTGGCTGGTCGCCATTGATCCACCCTTTCCACTATCTCGTAGCGAGTAGTCAAAAACTGATCCAATTGGGACCAGTTCGGTAGGTCTCTTCTGGAGCTTAAAGATTGCTCCCAAAGCGCAACTGTATTTTCCGGCAGTTTTGAGGTTACCAGATATATTAATATGGGGTCCCAACTGTCTGTCGAGACTTGTTGGGTTGCTAATATCTGGAGACAGTTATTAACGGAGGATTGCAATCGCTGGATGTCTTCGCTGTTTCAGTCGGAATGGGCTTGAGGGTCATGAGGGCTTTTATTTGGTTGTCGACCAAGACTCTTTTATTTTCATAACGGGATTTAAGAGCTTCCCAAGCCAGAGCAAAGTTGTCATCACTCAGTGGAAATTGTTTTACTATCTGGCCGGCTTTTCCTTGGGTTTTGTACCTGAGGTGGTACAGTTTTTGGGCGCGCGAGAGTTTGGGGTGGTTGATATAGACCGCCGTGAACATGTCACGGAAGGACGGCCATTGATCATAACTCCCGTAAAAGACTTCGGTGTCACAGGCGGGTACTTTGAGGTGCATCCCGGAATTTTCTTGGGGAGTGGTAGTTGTAGCGGGGACGGGATTGCTTAGTACCCTTAGCTGGAGCTGATCGCCTATTCTTGCCTTTGTGTCTTCATATGCTATAAGGCAGTCGCGGTATTTATTGAAGGCTGAGGCCTTAAAGTCGACGGGAAGATCGTTGTCATCAGATTCCACGACAGCGTCATATGCGCTCTGTAGCCTTTCCCAGAACACATCTATATTTTTATCTTTTATTTTTAGGGATGCTTCGGTGTTATCTTGGATCTCGGTTGTGCCGAACCGAGCGCAGTAATCCGAAAAGAGATCCGTTTCGGATATAAATTTATTTTCGACCACGGTAGCCATTCTAAAAAAGGACTTGCTTAGTTTTACTTTAGCTATTTTGGGAATTTTTTGGGACTGCCTGGTGTTTATTTATGAGGGAATACCAAAGGCAGAAGCTTTCCTATCGGTCAAGAGTGGGTAGGTTAGGACCAGTTAGATTAATTGGGAGTAGTCTGAGACCAGTTGGGATGACCTGCAGAATTTGCCGCTGGGTATTTCAGACTACGTGAAAGTGGCCGAATTTTTTGCTGGGTATCGCAAATAATAATACAGATGTGGGGGGGGGGGATATGTATTTATATTATACCGCAAGGGACACAAGTTAACTTTGTAAGAGTATGAGTGGGATATGCCGGTTTGTAATACACCACTTTTATGAACGTTTGTATATGGTGGTGGGAATATACATATATATTTTATGGCGGGAAAATTGTATTTTTGGCGGAAAATTGTATATAATTGGGAGCCGCCAAAAATTTTTTGGGAGGGATATATTTTAATATATGTATATTATTTTAAAAGGGGCTGGTTTCGTCAATGGCGACGAAGGACCATTAGTTAATATGGGATGGTACTCACCGGCTTGTAGGTAGGGCTGAGGACTGTTAAGACTGCTGAGGGTGTATTTGCTAATGATGTTCTGGCTCTCGTTTACCTTCCGGTTTGAAGCACTGAGCAGAGCTGATTTATTGGTGTTCTCCTCGATCGGAATGATGCGAAGTTCAGTATTAATTTGCAATTATACTTTCTCCGATATTAGGGCGGTAGTAGTAATAGCCTTTTGCTCAAAAATCTAGGATGGGAACTATAATATGCGTCACTGTGATTTGTGGATTGGAAGAAAACTGTCCTGCAACACAGTTGTTTAACACAGAAATGACGTGATTCACCAAACACCAGATCTTTACTTTGACTGGGCTGCGATCCTTATAATCGAAGGTACTACGTGCAGCTGTTAAATAAAAGACGGCTTTCTGTATGCTTTAGGTTTGTTCAGTATATTTCGTTTTTTTGTAGGTTTTGAATGTATAACTTAAGGCGATTCTATATGTAGAATATATATCCAATAACTAATTTAATTTTGTTATAAACCGATTTGCCGCACAAACTATATGCATTTGCAACTGGAGAGTTACTTTGGTTGTAAACCAGATTTTGACCACAAAACTACACGAGTTTACACCAATAGCGATGCCGATAATAATTAATAATGAAACTTTTGATCAACAGGCGGTTTTACGAAGTAAAATTATGACAAAATCGCGATTTTATAAATTTGTTTTTTCCGAAAAGCACAAGATGCTGATGTAGCGTTTTTTTTTTTATGCAATGACAATTCCTTTTAGAATGATACAAAGGTGGTGGTTTTCTGACAGATGGCCGATCATGCCATATCGCCATCCTGCATTTGCGGCGAATTAAATTTGGTGGATTTTCGCGGTGGAGGCTGCCACACGTCCATTAGTGTTCCCAATAGGGAATTTACAGGGTAAATACAATTCATGGATTATGCGGGTAATTCACTATAATACAATTCCATAATAAAATACAGTACAAGATACGGAATAGATATAAATTCATGGATATACGTATGTACAAAGGGGAGATGGGACGGTTGGCAGCCTACGCCGCGTAAACAATTCAAACAATTATATTTACTGGCATCAAAATATGCAGGTTTAATTCTGTCTATAGAAATATTCATGAATTTATTATAATAATTAATTTTGAACCACTTTGGTGTTTTCTCTATTACCTCAAATGGTCCTTCATATGGCTCTTGTAATCCAGTTCTCTTTCTATCAACTCTAACTAATACAAACTTGCAATCATATAAATCTTTTGGAACATAAACTAGTGAATTTTTATGATGAGATATGTTTGATGCACAATTCTTTAAATTTTGTTTTAATTTTAACAGAACATCAGATGAGTCAAAGTTATTTTCAGATCGAACTACCATTTGCGAAGGAAGTCTTAGATTTTCCCCATATACCATCTCTGCAGCTGTAGATTGAATGTCTTCTTTATAGGATGATCGCAAACCTAACAACACTATAGGTAACTCCTCATACCATTCAGCTGCACTTCCACTTGCCATAATTGAAGCTTTAAGTTGCCTATGAAAGCGTTCAACTATTCCATTAGCTTGCGGATGATTAGCAGTGGTTATGATTTTATGACTTCCTAATAGTTTTGAAAGCTCTGTAAAAACCTGCGATGTAAATTGCGCTCCCTGATCAGTTGTAATTGTCAACGGAATTCCAAATCGTGATATATACTCACGAAAGAAAGTTTCTGCCACATTTTTCGCGGAAATATTTTGAAGAGGATATGCTTCTGGCCAACGAGAATTCCTATCTATTAAAAAGTTAATATATACCTAAAATCATGTGATGGAGGAAGAGGTCCAACGATATCTAAATGTACATGTTCAAAACATCCTTTTGGAATTGGTATTTTCGAAACTTGCGATTTTGTATGTCTATAAATTTTACTTTTTTGACAATTAATGCACTCCCACTGGTTTACATCTTTATTCATTCCTGGCCAAAAGTATCTATTAGTGATTAACCGGCGTATTGCTTTAATACCAACGTGGGCTATACCATGTAATTTCTCAAACACTAATTTTCTTAACACTTGAGGTATATATGGCCTTGTTAAATTAAGTGATGTCTCACACCAAATTTGAATATTTAAAAATGGAACTGATATTAGTTCTAATTTATGTCTACAATTTAGATTTTCTACTAATGATTTTATTTCACCATCTTTTCCTTGTTCAATAAATAACTCCTTTAAATTTATATCAATAGTTTCTAACGTTAAAACTTCGGGTATCCTTGACAACGCATCTGCAACACAGTTTAATTTCCCTTTTATGTATTTAATGTCACTAGTAAATTGGGATATGAACTCCAAATGTCTTGTCTGTCTTGGACTTCGATCCACCTTTGAATTCAATGCAAATGTAAGTGGCTTGTGATCCGTATAAACCGTAAAAGATCTACCTTCCAACCAATGTTTAAAGTGTTTGATAGTTAAATAAATAGCGAGTAACTCTCTATCAAAAGTACTATATTTACATTCAGACGGACTAAGTTTCTTAGAGAAGAAAGCTAACGGTTCTTTAGTATTGTTGATTTCCTGTTGAAGAACTCCTCCAATAGCCCTATTTGATGCGTCTACAGCAACAGAAAGAATTGCTTCACTGTTGAAATGTGTTAACAATGTTTTCTTAACAAAACTCTCTTTTACTTTCTCAAATGCCTGCAATGTTTCATCAGACCAATCAAGTAATTTATCTTTGCTCTTCGATGCTTTCGTTATCATGCTGTATATTGGGTCTAGCATTCCAGCAAGCTTTGGTATATACCTATGATAAAAATTAACCATTCCCACAAACTTTTGCATTTGTTTGATTGACATTGGTCGTCCAAAATCAAGAATTGATTGAATTTTCTCTGCTGATGGTTGAATACCTTCAGACGATATGTTGTAACCTAGGAAATTAATTTTACCTACTCCAAAAACGCATTTAGATGGCTTGATGTTGAATCCGTACTTATCTAAACGTTGAAATAGTATATTAAGATGTTGTAAATGTTCTGATTCATTTTTACTAGCTATCAGTATGTCGTCCAAATAAATATATATAAAATCTAAATCGTGCAACACTTCATTTATAAACCTTTGGAATGTTTGAGCTGAATTTCGTAATCCAAAAGGCATTCTGACGAATTCGAACATTCCAAAAGGTGTAGTTATGGCGTCTTATGAATGTCTTCTTCCGCAACAGGTATCTGATGGTAAGCCCTAACCAAATCTATCTTTGAAAATATTGTTTTATTTTTGAATTCGATATGTAAATCATTTATGTGTGGCAAAGGGTATCGATCAGGTACAGTGATTAAATTAATCCTACGATAATCTCCGCAAGGACGCCAGTCATTTGCGTCTTTCTTAGGTACTAAATGTAATGGCGATGTTCCATGTGATTTAGATGGACGGCATATTCCTGATTTTAATAAAAAATCGAATTCAGTCTTTGCTATTTTAAATTTAACAGGATCTAAACGTCTTGGCCTACAAAAAGGTAATATTCCATTCGTTATAATATGATGAACTGTCGAATGATTAACCTTTTTATTATAATCTGGCTCAGAAGTTAAAGAAGGAAAATTTTTTAAAAGTTTTGTATATTGATTTTCAACTGAAAATAATTTAGGCAATGAAATATTGCAAAACACAGATATAGCATCTACAGATAAACTAGTTAGAGGATCTATTAATTTCTTATTCTTTATATCTATTAAAAGTCCATATTTTTCTAAAAAATCTGCACCTATGATCGGTTTTGAAATATCTGCAATAAGAAATACAAACGGAAATTCTCGACGGAGTCCCAAATTAAGTTTTAATAATTTTTTTCCATAAGTCGAAATCATGCTGCCATTAGCAGCCGTCAAAATAATATCTGAAGATTTTTTGTAAATTTTGAATTTAGATGAAGGAAGAACTGAAATCTCAGCACCACTATCTATTAAGAATTTTAGCTTGCTTTCTTTGTCTAATACAAACAAGCGACGTGTTGAAAAATTCAAAATGCTGTTGTTAGTCGCTGCAACAACAGCGCTGTCTAGTTTGTTTGACTAGGACCATTTTTCTGGAAAGCACACGGTTCTTCACATTTACGAGCTTTACTGCCGAAACGATAATGATACTTACATAACCAGTTTTGAGACTTTGATCTACCTCGCGACTGAGAATTCCTGCGAAAACTAAAATTTCGCCTTTTTGGACGTGACTGTCTGTCATTAATTTGTGTTTTAATCTCGTTAATATCTAATTGTAAATGATTAAAACTTTCACATATTTTTGTTGTGACCTTCGCTAAATTCTCTACAATTTTTCCAAATTCATCAATATTAATAGAAGATGTAACAACTCTATTTCTAACTGCACAAATTTCATTACCACTGGTTATCTCCCAAATTTTATCTGCCAGTTGCAAAAGATCATTAATATTATTTAAATTAGCACTAGTCAATGCAACATAAAGATTTTTTGGAAGTTTACGTAACCAAAGATTTTTAAGGAAATTTGAATCGATAGTATTACCTACTAGTTGGTCAAGAGTCCTATAATATTCAGAAGGTTTCCGATCACCTATCTCAGTATCTGATAAAATTTTATCCAATCTTCTCTGTTCGCTTAAGGAGTGCCTATCAATAAGAGTTTTCTTTAAATTGTCATATTTTCCACTTTCAGGTGGATTTTGAATAACATCTAATACATTTGCGATAATGTCTTGTGGTAAAGCAGTTATTAAAAACTCGTATTTAGTCAAATCTCTAGTTATACCTTTTGTAGCAAATTGCGTCTCAGCATGTACGAACCATCCTTCTGGACAGTTCGACCAAAATTGCGGTAATTTTACCGAAGTGGCACAAATTTCATTCCTATCGTAAGGATTGCGTATATTTTCTGACGAAAACTCACATGGATCCTCTATATCTATAAGATACCTGTTTTGTCTATCTCCCGCGCCCGTTTCACGCGGAGAATGAAACATTTTGAAAAAGGTTCACAAAATATATAAAAAAAAAAAAATTACAATCCTATAGACTTCTATAAATATATTATAAAATTAAAATCGAATTATATAATAATAAATATTTAATAGTTGATGTGGATATGTTGTAACGTTACAGCTGAATGACTGTACAGGAAATGCACACGAAACGTAGTGACCGAAATCACTACCACACACTTTAGCGACGCTCTGATCCACGTATTAACGTAATTCGATGACGAAAGTAGAACAAGTAGACATTGTAATATACATAATTATTTATCAAATGTAAAGGTAACTCATAAACGCCGTCGTTTGCTGTTGCAGTGATGAATTACTTTATAGATAACTGCGCTGTTGGTGACTAACTGAGAGCAAAAATGTATAGAACTTTATAAGTGATTCAAGATGCAGTGAGTATAATTGAGGATATGTATGTGCGTATGTATTGGGCAATTTGACTGCTGACTCAGATGTATTCGTAACTTGACTGTACGGCGTGTTCTAGTTGACGATTTCCGCTTTGTACCGTTGATAGCATTCGTCCTCAAAACGTTCACATGAACAAAAATACAAAAGATACTTACACTGCTGTAAAAATTTAACTAATGTTATACAAATTAGTTGGGAAGAACTATATCTTTTGGTGTTGCTGGAGTAATTTGTTAATATCAAGCAGTTGAAGAGAGTGAAGATGCATTAGCGCAGTCGGTAAAATGTTTGTTGTGCTGCTTGAATATTTTGGCTTCTGCCAAAAACTTTACGATTTTATGTGATGATCTGAAGATAGAGTAACACCAAGAAACCTTCCAGAAATATTGATTGTATGGATTGCTGGCCGTTTGTTGTATATATCTAATATTCCGCTTTGAGTAAAATTTCAGCTTGAATTCGCAAGGATTACGTCTAGAAATACGTTTGTTGTATATTTCTAATATTCCGCTTATATCTAATATTCCGTTTTGAATAAAATTTCCAGCTTAAATTCGCAAGGATTACGCTCTTCGGTTCCTGGCGGGGTCGCCAAATTTGATGAATGTGTGTTATTATGGATATTCAGGATATGTTATTATGGATATTCAACTCATCTGGATATTCAGGATATGTTATTATGGATATTCAACTCATCTGGATATTCAGGATATGTAATTATGGATATTCAACTCATCTGGATATTCAGGATATGTAATTATGGATATTCAACTCATCTGGTATTGTTCAATAAATTTATTCGTTCAATATTCAAGATACATTTTTAATTAAATATTCGTTTAATGATAAATTCAAAAGTAAAGGTAATATGAAAATTTTCACATCAAATATAACATGAAATATAAAAATTTGAAACTCGATTTTTAAAGAAAAATTAAAGTTTTAACAATAACAAGTATTTCATAAAAACGTGTAGTAAATCCCTACACAGAGACCATCTTTTGCGTTGGCGGCCTTCGCCCAAAATAAGGTAATAGTCTAGTTGAGGGGTCGACTGCTAATACGCTACCAAAAATATCGAGAGAGATGTCAAACGACGCGTCTTGACATCAGTATTAATAATCCGAAGGCGGAAAATAAAAATTTTAACGCGTTCAAATGATATTAACGAAAAACCGAAAAAAGACCCGCGGTACCTCCGAAACCGGGGGTCGGATCCATAGTATTTTTGCGCAGAAGACCTTCCTGCGTTGGCCGCCTTCGGCCGCGCTTATAAAAAATAACCCTGGTCTACGCCATGCCAAGTCCGGGTGTGTGGTATAACCGTGGCTACCGCCACGGTGATGCACAATTTTTTTTTGGGGGTACAACCACAACAACATGGTAATCGCCAACTTCAACTGCAAATATCTCCGTACAGAGATAAAATTTTTCTTTTCCGCCATCGGATTATTGTTCTCGAGATTAATACGTGTCGTTTGACACCTCTCTCGATATTTTTGGTAGCGTTTTAGCAGTCGACCCCTCAACTAGACTATTACCCAAAATAATATTAAGGGTAACGTTTTACAAAACGGTGCACCACCTAATTTAAAAATATCAAATAATAATAAAAACGGAGCTCGAGGCGCGTCTTTTGATTCCTCGTTTGATAATTTTTGATAAAAATTAGGTGGTGCGCCGTCTTTTAAATCGTTACCTTATTAAGTTGTATAGAATCGACGGGATAGCCTACAAGGTTTCATGTCATACTAAATCGCTCCCGATATGGTCGGGATAGTACCTTAATTGTTCCCGGAACGTACCCGATCTGCATCCGGCAAAGGACCAACAAAGTCGATAACGGGAAGTGTCCTTATCGCTACAACAACAACAATAATACAAGGAATAAACACAATTTCAAACTCCCTTTATTCAGAACTGAAATAGATCAGCAAAATATTTTTTATAACGGTCTAAAAAGTTTCAATTAACTGCCTATAGATATAAAAAGTTAACTTTTTTTACCCGTTCAAAAGATATAAACGAAAAACCGAAAAAAGATCCGCGAGTCCCTCCGAAACCGGGGGTGGACACATTTCTGCGTTGGCGGCCTTCGGCCGCGCTTATAAAAAATAACTCTGGGCTACGCCATGCCAAGTCCGGGTGTGTGGTATAACCGTGACTACCGCCACGGTGATGCACAATTTTTTTTGTGGGTACCACACAACAACAACCACATTAAAATCGCCAAATTCAACTGCAAATATCTCCGCGCAGAGATAAAATTTTTCTTTTCCGCCGGATTATTGTTCTTGAGATTAATACGCGTGTTTTGATACCTCACTCGAAAATCTTGGCACTACTACCTTTACTTTCTGATTTTCATTCATACGTATGTGCATTTTTAAATAATAAAAAAAAATGTTATATTATTCTAATAGATAGCATCTCCGCCGGGTTGCGATGCAGCTCAGAATATGCCAAAATCAGAGGAAATCAACAATTAAATGCATATTCATGTGTCATTTGCCAAGGATACAAGGTACTTTATAACCAACATGCTTTGGAATACGGTACCAAACTGGTTGGATGTATTTCCCTAAAAAGGGGGGAACTACGCATTTTGGTTTGCCAGTATTTGCTTCGGTAATTTATATTGATTAAAAATTGCAATAATAGATAATGTAATGTGAATTAAAATTGAATAGATAGCCAGAGCAAAAAAGGCAACTGATCGGCATGCAACTGTTATTTATGTGGCGCCACCGGGAGCTGCTGCTGCTATCCTAGAAGCAATAGAAGCAGAAATGTCTGATTGTTTGCATCACCAAAAGTGTGCCATAACATGATATGGTTCGCGTTAAGCACGCTCTCTTAAGGCAAAAAAATCGCGACTAGTCAGGCCCGATTGTCCAGGAATCATCGCACCAGAAAGGGTAAGTAAATTGGCTACCATATTAAATAATTTGTCATGCTTTTGTTGATAATCAACTGAAGAATGCAAATACAACAGAGTTCGAAGTTCATGTGAAAACCAATTAATTTTTTTAATTAGCGTTTGGAGAGAAAAATACATATGTATGTATGCATAGAACTGCACAGAAGGGGAGGAATTAATTAATTGTTATCAGTAGATTTACAAGATTTTTGTCATTTTCCCTGCGTCGCAGTTGTCATTATATTGCGTTAACAGAGGACATCAACACCTTACTACCCACAGCCAGTTAAAATTTTAGTAAATTTTGCTCTTTTCATCACTGTTTCAAAACGTGGAAAGTTATATATCGAGCATTCCATGGAGAATGGTACATTTTAGCAGACTTTCGCATTGCGGTCATTATTAATATTCAATCCCTAGAAGGTTTAATGTAGTCATGTCAATAGTTCCCAAGATGGTGGGGCTAGTACCACAATGGTGCTTGTTACCGGAACGTGGATAGATAGATAATTTATTGAGGATTGCACAGTGACTTGCACATCTCCTTCACAGCACCTCATCCTAGCCGACTTCCTTGATAAACCCCAGCAGTGTTCTTGGCTTGAGGGATTAAATGTGGGAATGCTCTGGCCATGGTGAGCCCATAAACTTAGCCCTACGTCTTGAAATTGCGCCGCAATCTATAAGGATATGGTCCGCCGTCTGCTGATCCATCACAAAATCGGTATGTGTTGTCCGATATTATACCCAGCTTTTGCATGTGACTGTTCAGTCTACAGTGTCTTGTAAGAATAGCCGTTAGGATTCTTAGGTTATTTTTTTGAGAAGCCTATTAATGCCCTATATCGAGTTGTGCTGTAACACCCTAACAGTAACTTAGATTGACTCAGGCCTGGCATATTGCGCCAGTGTTCTCTCTTTTCCTCCCTTCTACTAATAGGGGCATTTATTGAGTGAGCCAACTGCCAGAAACGGCTCGGGATCGATGGGTCATGCAGTTGCTGCCTCTCTTTCCGGGTTGTCCGCCTGCTGTTGTTGTTATAGCAGTGCTTCGTCGCATCCAATAGGTGCGACCGATCACAAATTGTCATCAATGTCTTCTAACGGGAGTCCAAGGAAACTTTCTGTTTCAACAGGGGTGGACCATAATGAGAGGAGTGTTAGAGGCGTTGGTTCCACAATACAGTTAAAGAGATGGTTGGTGTCATGTGGGGACACATTACAAGCAGGACAATGTTTTGTATGTCGGGGTTGATTCTGGATAAGTAAGAGTTTAACCTGTTACGTTATCCAGCTCGAAGTTGAGCTACAGTGACTACTCTCGTTTCCCTAGGGAGAGTGCGTTCCTCCTCTGCTAGTTTTGTTCTTTGAGTACAGGAATCACCGGCATAGAGGTCCGACGCCTGTTTGTGGAGTTCACTGAAGACATGCTTGTGTTTTTCAGCTTCATACGGCTGTGTTCTCAGGTGCCGTATTTCCTCATAATGTAATGAGGACGTGAACAACAAGAGCCACAAAAGATTTATAAAAGTTACGAGGACGCTGGATTTTGGAATCTAGCCCAGAGCAACTTGTCCGATGCAACCATCCCTTGCACGTGAAACACTGACAAGAGTATTTATTTTTTTAATTTAATTTATTTATTATTACGGATGTTTAGGCCTAAAACTTAAACTACTAAGTACAATTCATTGTTATAATCACTTATTTCTATTGAATATGCTGTTGGAATGCCATGTGATTCCGATCAGCATATTTACTAGCGTGACAAAGGGACGAGTCTGGGAACCACTCATTTAAGGAAGGTTGGAAAGGACGCGTTTCCAATCCTCCAGTGCTCCCAGCTTAAGGCAACAAAATTTGGAACTTATATTTTTCAATTATATGTGTATTTTGGGCTGTCGGAATGTATTGGTCTCCGATCAACACAGCTAAACATGTCTTTGGATGTTGGAAATTGAAAATAACGTGTATCCAATCAACCCCTCAACTTTGTTTTTAAAGACGCTGTCGGAATGCATGAAGATTCCGATTAGCACAGCTCAACATATAATGGGAGGTTGAAAAGGACGTGTTTCCAATCCCCCTGCTCCAACTTTTGTTTGGCCTTATATTCGTTATTTTTGTTACACATTATATGATCTTATTGTTATATTAATGCTGTCGGAATGCGAGTGATTCCGATCAGCAACAGTAAATATCAGCTGGACATACCGAATTCCAGCGAAATTAGTTGTTGGAACTGTCTGGAGTTACAGGTGGCGACCGATTTTCTTTTCCTTAGGGCCGGATGCATTGTATTTTGCTGCTTCCAATATTACCATTCCCTTTTCGCGCTCCAGTATCGGATATATCATGTAAAAAATAAGAGGAGAAAAACTTTATCTTATTGGAAGGGTTTTACAATGCTCCAATAAACTTTTTTTAAAAGTATTGAAGTTATTACTACTTTTTATGTGATTAGGAAGTTCATTGAAATATTTCAGGCCCTTATATATATGACCGTCCTAAAAAGATTCTTTACCGGTAAACGCAGCAAACTCATTTCTAAGGACCGGGTCAGGAGAAGAACCGGGATTGGGGTCGATACCTTCCCGGAAGAGGAGAGTATGGCGCAGACCCGCTGCAAGGACCTGCTGGGAGGATGACAATTTGTGGGAGGGACGCAATAAATTAAACACTGAGTCCGCCTGCTCATTACCCTCTACTCCCCTGTGGCCTAGGACCCAGGGCAACAGTACTACGTTCTGTGCTCCTAATTGATTTAGCTTTTCTACGCACTGAAGGACCAGTGCTGACTTTATTTCGAACGCCGCAAATGCCTTTAGTGGGGCCTGACTGCCTGACTGAGTATGGCAATTGTTTCATTGGGATATCAGCGTTGAAGGTTCAGCTTAGCGCACTAACTTATGGCGAATACTTCCGCTTGAAAATGCTCAGATGTACTTTTAGAGTTACTGATATTTTGGCTCTGGGTCCGAAAACTCTGGCTCCAATCCCCTCTGACGTCTTGGAGCCATCTATGTACCATACGATCTTGAGCAGACTAGTAATACATTGCACCCGCCCATACCTATACAGCCGTACCAAGAGACTGAGCAGCCCATTACATTTTGGCACAACCGGAGCACTGCTGGACATCCAATCTATATGAAAGCTATGCATTCAAAAGTGTTTGTACCAGTGGCTGGTGCACACCGAACTGAACCAATGTATGCTATATTGATGCCTGCACAAATACCAAGCTATGTTTATGTGAATAATGTTACTGCCTATGTCCATTTGTACGGTTGAGCACATATAGTACCTACGTTTATACAAGGTGGAACACCACACTATCTACATGGCGATGTAGCCACCGATCACGTTGTTGTAAGAGATTAATTAAAATATGTTATTCATAAACACTGATTCTTATATTTTCATTTTCATTAAACTGTAGACTGTAGACTCATGATGGGTATTCTTACTGGACACTGCCTTCTGGCGTAACATACATTTAAATTATGCTTGGTCAGTGATAGCAGATGTAGGAAGTGCGGGTTGGAGGAGGAAACGATCGATTACGTCCTGTGCTCGTGCCCTGCGCTTTCCAGGCTAAGACTCCAGCTGACAGCTGTCAGATCTAGAAGCAGCAAGTGGCTTAAGTTCTAGGAAGCTTCTGGTATTTGTCAAGAGGACGGAGTTATTTTATAACATGTCCTGGTTGTTGATAGGGGTTTTAGCTTGGTCGTTAAAACAAACTTCTGGTAACACTACGGACTCATTTAGTCTATGTGAGGTCGTCATGAACCCTCCAGTTCAACCTAACCTATATTTTGTTTTGGTTTTTACTTTAGAATCAACCGTTTAAGTAAGCGATGTCAGCTAACTAAGCGCCTTCAAATGTAGATCCATAAGGAACATGGGGTCGCCAGAGCCTCGGCTGTTAAAGAAACAGGATTCGCCACGGGTAGGTGAGGTTCACAATTGGGTCGGAGAAGCTATATATTGCGCTACACGACCCCCTGAACCAATTTGGTATTTTAATCGCCTCTTACGCAGGCATGCCTACTGCGGGTATACTCTAAGCCCCCTAACCCGCTGGAGCCATGAGAAGCGTTAGTGACCTTGGGTGTCCCAAGGAAAGTTCCGTCGTGTCTTGTGTTGTTGGGTGAGCGGCCAGGCAGCAGCGTGCAACAAATGCACCATTCAGGAGGATACCCTTGCTGAGCCCAGATAATCTGGGGAAGTTGGATGTACTGGTCGGATGCGGCAAACGAGTATATTCTGTAATAGCATATGATCAACTTGGAGATAACTAAACGTTTATTTTCCTGTCCAACAGGGTACTGGTTCTAGACCCTGCTGCTAAAGAAGGATAGGCGTAGTCACATCAATTCGTTCCCGGGTTTCTCGGGGAAATCAGTTTTAGCAGTACTTTGCACTTTTCATAATGCACGTCCATACAAGAACTTCAGATAATGAATTAAACAGTTGTTGTTGTTGTTGTTGTTGTTGAATTAAACAGTCATCTGCATTTGTTTATTTTTGTAGCACGTCTAATTTCCTTCGTAACATCAATCAATTATCCCTTGTTATAATTTTGTGTTCTCTATGAATGCAACAGCGAAGTATCTTCGGGTACCCCTGATTTTAGTTATCTGAAATCTACTTGAGTCCCTTGTGCCTTTGGCCTCTCAGAAAAGAGCTAATTGTGGAGCCCTATTTATAGAACACTTTTCGGGTTAAATATATTAAAAACTTTAATCTATCTTTACTGATATTAGTTTCTTTCTCATTCTAGGTAATTTGATTTTGACGATGTGCGCATAGCAATATTCCAAATATTCCAGCTGTAGCTGAAGGAAGAACATAAATTTGCTCAAATTATAAGAAAACTGCGACAACTATCCCCCCGCCTTTTTAGTACCACATATAAGGCGTTAACAGGCATACTATGGGAGAGGGTCAAGACCAAAGGATCAATATCACCTGTAAATCGACTTTTATAGCACGAATTGGGGCTTCCGGTATTATACCTACAAAAGTCATATGGCTCTGCAAACTGATGTTGAACAACACCACCAGCGCAGGAAAAATTGGGCATCATCACTGAGCTTCGAAAGTTTCAGAAAGAGCACAGCTATGAATAGACGTTATTGTACTTGCTACCAAAGACCAGACCCAGAGTTATTTTTTATAAGCGCGGCCGAAGGCCGCCAACGCAGAATGGTGTTCTGCGCAAAAGTACTATGGATCCGACCCCCGGTTTCGGGGGTACCCGCGGGTCCCTTTTCGGTTTTTCGTTAATATCTTTTGAACGCTTTAAAATTTTTATGTGAATGGACAAGGCGTGATAAACTTCAATTGCCACGTCTGAAGTTCCTTCATATTTACAAACGCAACATCTTGGTTGATTGTGGCGATGTTATTGGAATGCATAAGCTTGTGTTAAACGCATCTATATGAAAAATGTTATTGTGTCACCGCCTTAATGTTGGCACACTTTGCAAGTGAAATTATTTTCCCACGCGTTGGTAACTTTTCTAACATTTTTCGCAATTAAAAGCTGCAATATAACAAATGAATACGAGACAAAATAGGTTAGCAAGTATTTTTGTTTTATAGGGAGAATGTTTATTTCAGTACTTAGCGAAAATTTGTATGTGAATGGGCAAGATGAAATAAACTTCAGTTGCCAAATCTGAAGTTCCTTCATATTTACAAACGCAACATCTTGGTTGATTGTGGCGATGTTATTGGAATGCATAAGCTTGCGCTAAACGCATCTATATCGCTAAAATCACGCAAGATGTTGCGTTTCTAAATATAAAGAAACTTCAGATTCAGCAATTGAAATCTGAATTTTGATTTATTTTTCACATATTTTACATAATGTTCACAGCTCTCAGTATGGTGATGACCGAGTTTCTACTTCACCGTCTTCTTAGAGTAGGTTTACACCAAGTGTCGGCAAAAATGTTGTGTGGATGTATTAGTGAAAGCGCTTTGATCGCACGAACCAATTGATTCACTGATCATTCGCTTGTTAGACTGCAACTGCTAAGCACGCAATAAACAATAAATTATTGATGCGCACAATGGCAAGCGAATATTTTATGTTGAACAACGCCTTTGGGCAAATTCAATGCGTTTTATGCTATAAAACATTTTCAGCGACGTATGTACATAACATCAAACGACATTTTGAAAGTTCGCATAAAAACTTAAATAAGTTGAATTCAACAAAAAAATTAAAACTTTTTGAGGAGAAAAAGCATTTATTTTTAGAAAAAATAAAAGGGTGGTTGCCCAATATGCAATTCTCCGGCAGGGAAAAGAAAGGCCAAATGAAATTAAAGACTGAGTTATCTTCTTTAATAAGTTTTGAACTGGCGAAGAAGGGTAGACCGTTCACTGACGGTAAATTTATTAAAGACTTAATTATAAAAGTTTTTGATAAACTAAGTATGAATATAGACTTTGTCAAAGATATTCCTTTGTCTCCAAGAACTTTAGTACGTCGTAGTGATGAACTGGGGATAGCTATTAAATATCAAATGGCAAAGCTTTTGGAAGATTGCAAATTTTTTTCTATCTGCTTAGATGAAAGTACCGACATTAATGACACTTGCCAACTTGCCATTTGTGTTCGAATGGTAATGGCCGATTTTAAGATTTACGAAACATTATTTTCCATTGAGAGTTTTTATGGGCACGTAAATGGAAAGTCTTTATTTGATGTGGTCAATTAAAAGCTCTTCTCTTTGGTAGATTTGGGAAAATTGTCTGGAGTTTGTACGGATGGGGCTGGTACTATGAGTGGTAGGAACAAAGGCTTCGTAGGTCAGTTAAGTAGGCATGGTATTGAAGCATCAGTCCTCCACTGCATTATACACCAGGCGGCACTTTCTTCGAAGTTTTTAACAGATCACCTAGTCATGAAAACAGCAGAGGAAATTATAAATAAAATACGTTGTGGTCACCAATCACTTTCCCATAGGAAATTCGTAAGCTTTTTGAAAAGCAAAGGAGCAGTCCACAATGACCTAAAAATGTTTACGGAGGTAAGATGGTTAAGCCGTGGCGATTGCCTTAATAGGTTGTTTGACCTAAGAGCAGAAGTTCTACAATTTCTGGAAATAGATAAAAAAGAAATTAGTTTTATATCGTTGCTCAAGGATAAAAATTTTATTTTGAACTTGGCGTTTTTGTCAGACACAACGAAGTTTTTGAACGATTTCAACCTACAACTTCAAGGAAAAGGGTTAAGTTTACCGGATGCTTACAAAATCTTAAATATATTTAGGACAAAGTTGTTTTTACTTCGAAGCGATTTGCAAAGCGGTGATTATTCCAGTTTTTCGAAAACTGCAATGATTCTTTCTGACTTTAGCACGAGTAATACACATTTGGAGCATTCCTTTATTTTTCAAACGCTTTTGGAGAATTTTCAAGATAGGTTTAGGGATTTTAAAAATATGAGTCCACTAATAGAACTTTATGAAGATCCTTTTCGGTGCGATGTAACTAAATATCATTTCGAGCTTCAATGCGAACTTGTTTTTCTAAAAAGTGAAATGATTGTTCCTGATGTCCCAAATATAATTGAATTCTGGAACAATTTGGATGGCACAAACTATCCTGAGCTTAAAAAAAAATCGTTAATATGTTTGTCATTATTTCTTTCCACATATTTTTGTGAGCAAACATTTTCCGAGTTGAAATATATTTGTTCAAAGCAGCGGAGTAAATTGACTTCAACAAATTTGAACAATATACTTTTAATACGAAAGTGCCATCCAAATTTAATAAAAAAACAAGGAAGGACGGGACTGTCTTCGGCTGTGCCGAATACTTCATACCTTTCATGAATGGGGCTGAAAAATAATCTTATCCCATTCGTAATCTCCAAATAATGGCGCTGTATAAGATAAGAAATATATAGTGAACAGATGTATATACCTAATCGATTTTTAAGACAAATGTAAAATAAAAAATTGCAAAAAACCCCCTTATTTCAACGATCGGTTGTATGGGATATATATTATATATAGCTCTTACTTACTACTTTAAATTCCACTTATATATACAAATAGATCCCTATAATTTTCCTAATAAATACATACGTTTTTTACTCTTACTATTAATATTTACGAATTTAAGACTGACACCTGATTGTTCTAGAAACAAATGGGCAACAAAACTATATATACACTAAAAAATTAAGAATTTTGATGAAAATTCGCCGAATTTTCGAGAATTTTTAGTATTATTTTCAAATAAAATTTACAGTTTCTCTATTAGATCCTGTTGCATTTTTTCATTATAAATTAATTCATATTAATAAAATGTATTTACGTAAATACGTACATATATTTTTCGCTGCGCAACTAGCGATACCAACACTCGATGTTGACACGCCAATTGCTCATTGCAGACTGAACCAATCACTAAACAAAGAGCGCAGGCTATCTGTGTGAGTTGCTCACCATCTTAAGATGTATGAAACGCCGATATCTGGTTTACGCAGCCACAGATTTTGATCGCCCGATGCCGGTCGTAATCGTCCGATAAGAATAAACATGTATTTAGATGAGCGTGTGTATATTTCAACCGATCTCCGAATTGTTGTCGGCCGTTGGCGTTTTTCACTGCTGATAAATTCGCGCGTGTTCAATTTTATCGTCCGATAAATTGCGTGCATTTACTGTGAAAAATTTATTATTTCTGCGATGTCCTGAACAATTTATTAATTGTGTCCAAAACAGACGCCCTTTATGAGATAAGCACATAAAAGCACAAACGCAAGCGTATTTTTGCGAAAAAGTATAATGTAAGAAAAAAACGAAAAAGCGTACCCTTAGCAGCTTTAAAGCAGTTTCCACATAATTACTTTTACAATGCAATGTTTTTGACAACTAACAACTATGTAACGATCGCTATATAGCGGCACTGCTTCCGAGGAAACCAAGCCTTAAGGGATTTTTGTCCTATGGATTTGGTAAATTGCTTTTTTTAATACCTGTGTTTTCAGTGCTTTTTTTCTTTTGCTGCCCATCTCAGCTTAAGCGGCCAAAGTGGCAGGTTTAAACTCTAGTAAACTTTAGCTGTATTTTAAAACTGCACTGAAAACCCGGGCATAAGTGTAAAAAATGTTAGTTGCACCAACAAGTGGCAAGAGCCAAAGCAAATGTCGTATTCTTTTCCAATGCTTTGCTTGCAATACAAGTTGGAAGCTGGCGTTCCGCCTCAATCTATAACTGAAATGCCGGTAAAAGGCTAGGTGAGGCGTCGACTGCTAATACGCTACCAAAAATATCGAGAGAGGTATCAAACGACACGTATTGACCTCAAGAACAACAATCTGAAGGCGGAAAAGGAAAATTTTATCTCTTTCCTGAGATATTTGCAGTTGAAGTTGACGATTTTCATGTGGTTGTTGTAATGTTGTTGTACCCACAAAAAAACTGTGGGTAATATAGTTTTAGTTTGCGCGTTTCCAAATCGACAAGGAGTATTGGTGTTGGCAAAATTAGTGAATAGCACAATCGTAAAAATTGCGGTTAAGCTAAGTTACTGCTGTCCATGGTACAATTAATAGGTAGAAGCATAAGAGTTGCATTTCTTATCTTTTTTGCACAATGCCGGCGATAATGTGTCAAAGTTTATTTAAATTTTTGTATTATTTACATTTTATTAAAGCGTTCGATTAGATTTGAATCGAAAAAAGAAAATAACGCTCATGGAGATCTCAGCCCCTGTGGATATCGAATTCCCCGAGGAAGGTTTGCCCTACATTGAAACTAATCGAAGCCGCCAAATTGTGGTGCCAAGAACGTGCACTGAAAGGTTTAGTCGGCAGCTTTAAAGCAGGTTCGAGAGCGTCCGCTGACCGGTAACATGTTTGGTGAAGTGAATACTTTCGAACTCCCTCACGTATTAATGATGAATGTACAAGACATGTATTTAATTGTGCATTACCAATAACTCAGCATCATTGCATTTGGCCACTTTATTTGGAATCTCTACAGCACTTAAATTTAACTGAGCCAGCTTTGCGCATATATAGGCGTTATTTGAAATTATGCACGGAAAATGCGGAACACTTACAATTCAATTAAAATCTTGTGTCCAAACACCGAAAATCAAATCATCAGTTATGGAACGAACTATGTGATTTGATATCGAAAAATCTTGATAATAGCATTCGTTGAATGTAGATGCTATTATACACTGTTGGGCAGTGCGCTCAACTGATCAAATTGGCTATTTAAGGAACACCTTTGCCGATTACTATGTCCGTTCCAGTTCATTCAATCGTGCACGTGATTTATATGAGTCATATAAACCATATGTCTATGACCGGCTCAAAGGTGTAAAGTGAACTATTCGAGAAATGCCTGAAGATTTACATCCACTGAGCGCGCCTCAAAGGAGTTCTTATTTTGTCTTCCTCTAAGTCAATTGTTTTTTTGTGTTAATGTTATTTTCTCTTATTTGATAATTTTGTTGTTTAACTTTCATGAGTCTGTAAGGTGCTTTGTACTGAAGACTTAATATAAAAAAATAAATTTCATTTGAAGATACAAAATTACACATGTGGTTTGTAAAATTTGCGGCAGACGCCGTGGTGTAGTGATAATATGCTCAGCCTATCACACTGAAGGTTCTGACAAACAAACAACACTTAACTTTTCAACAACAGGCAAACTTTTTCTCAATTGGAGTAAAGTTTTTCTAAGCAAGCTCGCTTCTCGGCAAAGATTCGTTGGAGAAGATCAATTTTAACTCTGTCAGGAGATATAAGCAGTTGAAGAAGATAATTTATTAGCTCTACAAGCTAAACACTACCCCAAACTTCCAAACAAACCATTGGGACGCTGAAAATTAAACAATTTGGTATCTAAGCATTGTTTTTAATATAAATTGCAGTTAACTTGAATTTTCATAAATGTAAACAATAATACAAATTTTGTTTTTTCCATCAGTTCGACGTACTTTTGACACAACAAAGTGTGAAAACGATTTACAATTTATCGACGATGGACAACAACAAAATATACATCAGCAGTGGAATTCACTAACTTATAAAACAGCGATTTGTCGAGATTTTAATAAACGATTTTGCCGCTTGCCCTGTCGATTGTACTATTCACTAGCTTAGTTTTAACGACTCAAAATAGTTGACAATTAAATTTCGTTTTAATAGTAGAAAGGTGGCAGCACAGCTTAACGAATAAAAAGTGGAGCGAAATGTTCATCTTGTGATAAAACGTACGCCAAGTACTCAAATGCCATTTCATTTATAAATAAAGCAGCTTTTCGTGTTTGAAAGTGTTTAAAGTTCTAATTTTCTATTTTAACTAAAATTGCCAGAAATATTAATTTTGTGATTTTTAACGCAGCCAAATTACTTGCCGTTTATTTAACAACACAGCTGATCGTCGATAAACAAATATCGATACAAAATAGTTACTGAATAATGAAATCGTTATAGTTATCGATTCGCAAATAAAGCTATGGCAAATGTGGTTAAAAAAGATAGTGAATTCCACTACAGGGCTGCATTTTTATCTCTGATTCTACCTGATTTTTGTACCATGCTGCTGTCGAATGCTGTTAAAAGAAGGTAGCAAATAGCAGAACTGTTAAGATTATGGATAAGCGTAATTACCGCTGTCGAACGCTGTTAAAAAGTTAGTAAATCGCGTTGCAGGAGGTTTTCTTGCTGGGCCCTTTGCTTCGCCGGAGCTGGATGCTTCAGTAGTCAATGGGTTTACTCTGTTCTCCAACTCAATATAATTTGTGCTTTTGTTTCTTCTAGCTATAATAGAAAGATTTTCACTGACCTGCGGTTTCTCTTGGGACAGCCCCGATAACAAACTGGATAATAAGATGGTTCGACATGGAGGATTCCGGGGAAACTCCCAACCCGAGACCAGCTCATCAGCCAGATGCTTAGGTCATTACTAATCATAAATTCAAGAGCACACTCTCTTCGAATTGATGCCAGTACTATCCCATATCTGCTAGTGCGAATTAGCGTCGCATCCTATGATTAGAGGTAGTTTTGCCCTTCTGCAGTAGCGCGCCATTGCTCCACACTCCCTGGGGCGAACTCTTGATTATCTCTCACGTAATAGGCATCAGCGAAAATGATGCTTTTTATGAACGATTAGAACGCACATACGAGCGCTGCCCTTCCATGATAAAGTCCTGCTTGGCGACTTTAACGCCAGGGTGGGCAAAAGAGGTATTTTTGGCCCCACAGTTGGAAAGTTCAGCCTACATATGGAACTTCTCCTAATGAACTGAGGCAGGTTGATTTTGCGGCTGCTCAAAACACGGTCATCAAGTAACATGACTGTCCCCCGATCGAAATACTTGCAATCAGATCGACCTCGTTATGACAGACGGATGACATGCCTTCAGTGTTTTAGATGTGCGCACGATCCGAGGACCTAACATCGACTCGGACCATTATCTCGTCGCAGCGAAAATACGCGCTAAAACTAAGGAACAAAAAACAAGGAAAGCTAGACGTCGAAAAGTAGCAATCGCAACAGACTGGCAATGATTTCACAACTCGACTCTTAAACCTGCTTTCTAAGAGCACAACTCAACCCGACGGATTGCAGGAGCAGTGGGAGCATATCTCAAAAGCAATTCGTACTGCTGCCGAGGAAAAAATCGCGCTGCAACCGAATGACCCTGTCTACAGGGCTACGTTAAAAGCGAGCGCAACAAGAGGAGTGTGTGAACGCTATTGCGAGTCGAGAAAGGAAGCGAGACACCTTTTCAAGAAGAAAACAGCAGAGGTAGAAAAGCGTGAGGGCGAGGAGCTTCAGCTGCTAGCCACAAGGAATAACGCCTGAAAATTTTAGCAATAAATTCGACGACAGACCAAAGGTTTTATTCTGTGGCAAACTCTTGTATGAAAGAAAACGGCGACCTTGTAACCGATGTCCAGAGAGTTCTTAGATTATGGAGGGAACACTTCTCTGGTCTCCTAAATGGAGACAGCGATTTACCGCACAGAAATGACGTACCCGATCCCGCAATCGATGATGATGGAATAAATTTCCCCTCACCCGATTATGTCGAAGTCAGAATAGCAATAACCAGATTAAAAAACAACAAGGCCATGGGCGCTGATGGATTGCCTGCGGAGCCATTCAAATAGAGCGGCGAGGAGTTGGTAAGGCGAATGCATCAGCTTCTTTGCAAAACAAGGTCGGACGCGTGCATGCCCGACGATCAGAATCTAATTGTTCATTGCCCAGTCTACTATAGCAGGCATCTTTTCGTTGGTGTCAGGGCATAGCCGAACTCCATAGCGCCCGAATATGGGGCTTAACGGTTTAGGGCCAGCATCTACGCCGTTTCGCTTCATAGGAGGACGGCGGGATGTCGGTGACCAAGAACTGCCAACCCCCTAATCCAGGGTGTTATGCGGACCATGCCTATTGTACGATTTGCAGCCAGGGGATATATTCGGCTGTATTTGAACGGAGCCTTCCCGATACCGGGCCGCCTCGCGAAGTAATGATGGCCTTAATGCAGCAAGGGGTACTGTTGTGGGGGACGGTTTTGTATCCCTATTTTTAACATTAGACCGCTGAGCCCGCCTTGTGGGCAGGTGGTCGTACGACCAAGATTAACTCAAAAACATTAAGAGAAAGTAAGGATGCGAAGGAAAAGGCGATGGCGTCGCAAACCGTGGAAAAGGATATCGATATCAGCGATGACCCGGACGCAGATAGCGATGATAGTGCGCAGTCAGTTCGCTGGGTTAAAGGAGCGGCATACTAGCCCGGACACCGAATTAAGGTTAGAACGGGAACAACGAGATAGGGAGCTTAAGAGAACCCTCTCAAGATATCGGGCTGCATTATGCAGCGCTTGGGCCCAGTGTTTCACTCAACCAACCATGAGAGCGATCGCTTGTATAACATACATATATACATATACATTGCTTGCATTTAAGACGGTTCCCACGCCATAGTGCATTTGACACTTTGGCTGCGTCGTTAGTATGAATGTGTTTATAATAAAAGCAAATCAAACATATTTACGTTCCCACAGCAAGATACGTGCGTAACTTGAGTTGCCCTTAGTAAATACGTCACGATCATTTACTATGTACATACGTTTTGGTCGCTCATGCAATGGTTATGTACGCATGTTTAGTATGTAGGAACTTTAGTGAATAAGAAATTGTTTAGAATAATCTAGTATAAATAAGCCGAAAATTGTTTTAATAAAGACACTTACACTTGGTGCTGCAATACGGCACCACACAAACTTCTTTGAGTTTTACTTCCATTTATTCCAAACTTTACATGGCGATCCTGCCAGATCTGCGTAATATCGCAGAATCCCTCTAAAAATCCTGAGCTGTTGAAATAAAAGCCAGACTGCCTTTAGAGTCCTTCTAAACTTTCCTTAAACTCACTCCAATGGCTGCTGCTTGCAGACCAATTTTAAACAAGTGTAACAGGGTGGAATAAGAGATCCCGCAGCAAGGGTGAATGATCAACTTATACCAAGCATAACAGGGTGGAATAAAAAATCCCGCAGCAAGGGTGAATGATCAATTTATATGGACGAAACTTATGTGGGCGAAAACACCAAGGAAGTGACTTATTATATAATTATAGTTACCCGTATGAAATTAGAATACTTCCCTATACTTTTTAGAAGCGTACGGGAACCTAACGGCTGCCTTGCTATGGACAAAAAGTAGATTTCTGCCAACAGATTTAAGTAAAATGAATCCTGTTCAAATGAAGGAGGAAACAGATATAATTAGTCAGAAAGAATTTGACGCAATATTTTTGCTTTAATTTTATAAGAAGAAGAAAATAAACAGACAGAAGAACAACCGATAGCAATAGAACCAGTTAGATAGGACTCTAAGGCTATAACGAAAGAAGAATATAGACGTAGGAGAACACAAGTAATGGTAGAGGAACCAAAGATTCCAAAGCCAAGCAAAATTAAAAGAAAGAGAGGAGGAAAAAGATTTAACTTAAAAAGGGCTGTCACCATATTATATCAAAGAATTAATCTTTAAACAAGCACGAAGGAAAGAATCCGCTTAAAAAAAAGATTAGGCAATTAAAAGACATAAAAGGACATTTTTTTTTTTTGAAAAAAAAGAAAAAAAAAATGAATTTTTTTTAATAAATGAATAAAACCAAAATTTAAAACAAACATTTTGTTGAAAAAGATCTGGTAACTCCTCATCGTGAATGACAAGTTATGAATAACGGATAAACTTGTGTCCTGCCATCGAGTCAAGCTGTGATTGACAAGTAGCAGTGATCGATGAACGTCAAATTTCGTGCTTCTGTCAACGTGGCAATTTCCGTTTGGGCAATGAAAAGATTGACGAAATTGCAATTCATGACAGTTGATATACATACTAAAGAAAAATAGCGGACATTTTGGCAACATCAGACACAGGCAAGAGAAGACAAGATTTTTAACGTCGCTGAAAACTTAACAGATTCTTTTTCAATGTCATATATGTATATTATTGTTTAAATAAAATTTGAATACAGTTGTACCGCGCGTTCAAAGAAAGTCTTCTTTTGTTCGCCTCAACATCTTAAAAAACTTTTTCTTGCACCAATGTCTGACGACAAGAAAATCAGCTGCGCAAGCCAGAAAGTCTATAGCTGTGGTCTTTGCGAAGCAGTCGAAAATCCGCACATGATTCGTTGCACGAAGTGCAGCCGAAAATACCATAAAGAGTGCGCTGAGGTCGACTGAAATGTGAATAGACGGGAATGGGTGTGCAATACCTGCTCCACCCTCGAAACTCCTAGCCAGATCACTAAAGCACCAACAACACAGGATTCTAAAGCGAATACTGCCAATCACGCATTAGCCACTCAGGCGGGACATGCAGAGACAAGTCTTTCACTTACTACTACAACTGAAGCAGCAGCGCCGATTGAAACAATGAAGTTGTTCGTAGATAACCAACACTTGGAAAAATCGCTACCTAAACAAGCTACCTTGACACATGCAGCCTCATTGCCATTATCTGCCAGCCTACCAGAACTTCGGGCCCAGGTTGCTACAGAGACATCACCATTGCGAAGCCTACTAAAACGAGATGCATCCGATCAAACGCATCGCGTTCTTCATCAGCCGTTAAATGTCGTTTGCTCGAAGAAGAACAGATTTTAAAAGAAGAAGCCGACATTCTAAGGCAAAGGCAAGAACTTTTGAATAGACGAAAAGAAATTTTAGATCAAAGAGATGAAATAGCTCCGATAACGACTCCGAAGAGGATAACTTTGAGGAAGCATTCCAACAGGGTAGACCAAATGAAATATCCCACGCCAGCTAAATAATCGGGCACCACCTCCACAATGGGTATCAAATTTACTCCCAGCAAACTGAGAACCAGCCGTAGCAAATATACGCAGGAATGAACCAAAAACAACTCAACATAGCCGGCTAACACGTAACCAACTAGCAGCGCGCGCCAGTGTAGGTAAAGAGCTTCAAAAGTTTACTGGGAAACTGGAAGAGTGGCCCTTATTTTTAGCAAGATACAACTAGACTACAGAAATATGTGGGTTTTCGCAAGACGAGAACCTCCTACGTTTGAGAAAAGCCCTAGATGGTCCTACACGGCAAGCAGTTAAAAATCTGTTATTGCACGTCCAATGCATGCCGCAAATAATTGAAACCTTAAAAATGAAATTCGGCAGACTCGTACCCATCATCCACGCTTTGCTACAGCAAAGTAAAAACATGCGACCCCCAACATCTGACAACTTAGAGACCCTTGTAAACTTTGCTTTAGAGGTACAAAACGTATCTGCAACCATGAAAGCATCTGGGCTACAGTCTCATCTGAATAACCCTGCAGTGAAACGAAGGTTGATGGGCAAGCTGCGTGGCATCTTCCAAGCGTTCTGGGGAATGCAAAAATTAACATTGAACGAAAGCAATTTGGAGCATTTTAGCCATTGGTTGTTCCAATTGGCACAAGGAGCCTATACTGTTATCGTACCGAGTACCCTTCATGGTCACCGCATGCGCAGCTCGGTAAATATGCAATCTGAAGTTTCCATGGATCCGAACACCGGAGAGCAAAATATAGTAAGATGTATCGTTCGCAAATCAGATTCTCAATCACTTCCTAATCGTTCTACCTTTAAGGGCATGTCAAGGGCGACTAAGTGGAAGGTGGTGCGTATACATAAACTATGCCGCCGTTGTATACGACCGCACAGTAACTCCTGAAGGTTAACAACCCTTTGCAATGTAAGTTGGGCCATCATCCATTGCTCCAGAAGAAGAGGAAGAAGTAAACGGAACGGAAGTAAATAATTTAGCTTGCGCTATTTATATTTATTTTAAATTAATATAGTCATCTAAAGTAAAAAATAAAGTCAATCATTGTAAAAAAGGGAACATTATTTGAATGTCCCAAAAGTGCAGTTATCCTCCAACAACTAATATAAGAAACAGATACCCTAAAATAATATTTTGGCTGCGATCACCACTGCACATACAGCACAGAAACAACAACAAACACATACAATAAAAGAAGTAGAAAAGGTAAGTCAAGTGGCATTTGATTGGATACGGCACAATTAGCGTAGAACTGCATTGGACACCTCCGCAAACCGAGTGTTGGGGCCGCAAAATCCATAAAATATAATTATATTGGATTAACCTCCATTACTGCTCTGTTACTGCACTACCGACGGTGCTCCTCTGTTTTTGTTTCTCCTTTTTTGCTTTCCTTCCTGTGCCAGTTGTTCTTGCACTTGATTTATTGCACATCATTGTAAATACATACATAAATATATGCAAACAGCGCCTGCATGGATGTGTTGGAACAGCTGACAATTGACAGTCAAATTGGAGTGCTGTCACCGCGGTTGACTTTTCAAATAATAGTACGTTCTTATTAGTTGGTATATCTACATAGCGTAATATATATATACATATTATTTTTATTTTGCTACAACTATTTTGTATTGTTAGTGTATATTCTTGCCATACATTAAGGGTGAACATTTAGCCACACTAAAAGTGGCGAAATGCCGGCGGTAGAATCCAAAAATGTACCGCCAAATTATTGCAACTAGATGATATAATAACTTGCTCTGTCGGTTGCGGCTATATTTTTTGTTTAAAATGTAGCAACATAAAGAGAAATGAAATGAAGATTATCGCGGATAATATTAATATGAAATGGTTCTGCAATCAATGCGCGTTGTCAGATACCAATACGAAGGTTATAGAAATTAAACATCTGATAAATAAGTGCGAAGAAACCAAACTGAAAGCAACTGATGTTAAGCAGATTGTTGAGCAGCTGATTAGTAATAAATGCACTCAAATAAGAACTAGTATTGTTTCGGATTTTAACTCATTTCTGGAACATACTATTGAAGTAAAAATTAATGCTATGAAAAGTGAAATTGTAAGTGAGATTTCTACGGAGCTACAAAAATGTGGCGAAATAGTAAGAAATATGCGCCCAGAGACTAGTGATGGTAAAGAAAGTAGTCCAATGAATTATGCAAAAGCTCTTAAGGGGAATGAAGGCAAAATTGTTATAAAACCTTTAAATAAAAGCAAAAAGGGTCAAGAAACGTTCTGCGGAATATCGCAGAATCCCTCTAAAAATCCTGAGATGCTGAAATAAAAGGCAGACTGCCTTTAGAGTCCTTCTAAACTTTCATTAAACTCACTTCAATGGCTGCTGCTTGCAGACCAATTTTAAACAAGTAAAGCGCTTACAAGAATGAAGTTAAAACACAAGCATAATAGGGTGGAATACTTCAATCCCTCAGCAAGGGTGAATGGTCAACTTCTACCAAGCATAACAGGATGGAAATAAGAAATCCCGCAGCAAGGGTGAATGATCAACTTATACCAAGCATAACAGGGTGGAATAAGAAATCCCGCAACAAGGGTGAATGATCGATTTATATGAACGAAACTTATGTGGAAGAAAACACCAAGGAAGTGACTTATTATTTAATTATAGTTACCCGTATGAATTTAGAATACTTCCATATACTTTCTAGAAGATTATGGCAACCCAACGGCTGCCTTGCTATGGGCAAAAAGTAGATTACTTCCAATAGATTTAAGTAAAATGAATCCTGTTCAAATGAATGAGGAAACAGATATAATTAGTCAGAAAGAATTTGAGTCAATATTTTTGCTCTAACTTTAGAAGAAGAAAATAAACAGACAGAAGAAAAACCAATAGCAATAGAACCAGTTAGATAGGACTCTAAGGCTATAACGATAGAAGAATATAGATGTAGGACAAAACAAGTAAAGGTAGAGGAACCAAAGATTCGAAAGCCAAGCAAAATTAAAAGAAAGAGAGGAGGAAAAAGATTTAGCTTAAAAAGGGGTGTAACCTTACTATATCAAAGAATTAATTATTCAACAAGCACGGAGGAAAGAATCCACTTAAAAAGTTAGATTAGGCAATTAAAAGACATATAAAAGAAACTTTTTTGTTTGAAAAAAAAAGAAAAAATTTTTTTTTTAATAAATGAATAAAAACAAAATTTAAAACAAACATTTTGTTGAGAAAGATCTGGTAACTCCTAATCCTGAATGACAAGCTATGACTTACGGATAAACTTGTGTCCTGCCAACGAGTCAAGCTGTGATTGACAAGTCAGCAGTGATCGATGAACGGTTGCGGTTGCCAAACACTGCCGAGGGGCGACCCCGCTTAGAAAAATTTTCTTCTAATTGAAAAACCTTATTTCCAAAATTTTGATGTTGCTTTGCCCGGGGTGCGAACCCAGGGCATACGGTGTGATAGGCGGAGCACGCTACCATCACACCACGGTGGTCGCCATATTAGTTATTATTTTTTCCTTATTGACTACAAAATTATTTAGTCAAATAAGAACAATGGTGCGTTTATGGATAAACCGTAAAACAACAAACTTTATTAATTTATTCAACTTAAACATATGCATATGCTGTCGTCCATCATCAGCGACGGGCTACTAAAAAAGGAATTTCCATAATAAACAAATTTGAACATATGACAATGTAAAATTTATAAACTAAATTAACGAGAAGAGAGGCGAATTTATATTGCCGTTGTCAGCATTTATCGGATTCTTAGTTTTGCTGATATATAGAGATTCATATGCATGTAATTTTTTGTTGTTGTATACAGCTTTTATTAGGCGCACACTCTCTTCTAATGTGGCCATCGTATGTGTGGATGATTCATCTGTCATTGAAATCATGTGTGCTGCAACTGCAGAGAGATGAGTTTGTTTGTTTTTTGTGTGCTTCTCATGCTCTTTAAATCTTACGGAGATTTGTCTTTTTGTTTGGCTTATGTATATTGCCACGCAGCCAGTACAGCTGATTTGATAAATCCCGCTGCGTTCATAGATGGGCACAATGTCTTTTGTGTAACGAAGAACATTTCTTAATTTATTGTTGTTGGTGTAAACTATTTTTATGTTATGTTTTTCAAATATTTTAACCAAGTTGTTGGTGATTGTCAGAAAATATGTAAATGGTATGCGCATTATTTTATTTGTTTTAATTTCATTATTTTGTGTGAAATGTGTTGTCATATTATTTTTGTGATGGAAGTTCGAATGTTTTTTTTTATCAATTTTTCGATACGATTTTTGTCATAGCCATTTATCGTTGCTAACTCTAAAACTTTTTCGTATTCTTTGTGGTAATTTTTAATGGACAATGGTAAATTCACAAGACGATGAACAAGTGAGTGGAACGATGCATTTTATGTTGATATGGCCAAAAAGAATCTTTTGTGATCAAACGGTATGTTGATGTGGGTTTTCGGTAAACGACAAATTCCAGTTTATTGCCCACCCTTGTACATTTTAGATCTAAAAAATTTATTGAGCATTGGTCATCTTCTCTTTCATAGGTAAATTTGATACTTTCATACTTGTTGTTGATCGTTTCTAAAATGTGTTGTAGTTCCTGTTTTTTGATGACACAGAAGACATCGTCGACATATCTGAACCGAACTCGGGGCAAAGCTCCTTCAGCTTTCAAATCGTTCTCGAATTTGGTCATGAATGCTTCTGCAATTAAGGGTGAGAGTGGATTTCCCATGCTTGTTCCGAAATCGTTTGAATAAAACTTATTACGGAAAACGAAACAATTATGCGACACGCAAATTCGTGCTGCGTTTATAATTACCTTTATTTCATCCGATTTGGCTGGTCTATCTTCTAGATATTTTTGAAGCGAATCCAGAGGTATACTGAATGGAATGCTCGGAAACAATGCCGTGACGTCGAACGATGTACATATTTCATCTCTTTGAAAAACTATATTTTTGGCCTTGTTGACAAGATCTAAAGTGTTTTTACGCTAGTCCCATCGAAAGTACCGTATTTTGTTATCTCAGCTACCAACCATTTGGCGTCGCACATTAAGGGTGGTGATGTATTAGAAACAATTTTCCGCATTTTTTCACCATCTTTATGAACCTTTGGTAAACCGTACATTTTTGGTACACTTGGGTTGGGTACTAACAAGGTGTATTTGTTGATTTTGAAGACATCACAAATTTGTTTAATTATGGATTTTGCGTCGTTGACCATACGGCTAAGCGGGGATCTTTTTAATTGTTTAAAGCCATCTTCCTCAATAGAAAGTAGCATTCGCTTGTCATAGTCTGATTTATCCATAACCATAATTTTGTTACCTTTGTCCGATTTCATATAGTAAACATCCTTTGTTTCAAGCCCTTAACCGTGTTGGTAATTTTTGGTATTCGAGATCTCTTAAGTTTGGATTTTGCATTTTCAATCTATTTTGTTGCCATCTGACGTATAGTCTTTTGCGTGCTTTTTGGCTTGAATTGAACGGCGGATTCAATGTCCACGATAGAATCTTCAATTTTTGTGGCGTTTGTGTTTGGTGTAAAGTTTAGGCCTCTATTTAGCAAATCTAATTCTTTGTCACTGAAATCGACTTTAGATAGGTTAATGACAAAATTATTCACTGGGTGGATTGTGTGTTTAACATGTTGCTGACTATGTTGTTCATCAATGAGTGCCCAACCCAATGTACGGTTTACCAAAGGTTCAAAAAGATGGTGAAAAAATGCGGAAAATTGTTTCTGATACATCATCGCCCGTAATGCGCGTCGCGAAATGGTTGGTAGCTGAGATAACAAAATACGGTACTTTCGATGGGACTAGCGTAAAAAACACTTTAGATTTTGTCAAAAAGGCCAAAAATATAGTTTTTCAAGAAGATGAAATATGTACTTCGCTCGACGTCACGAAATTGTTTCCGAGAAAACATCTAGAAGATAGACAAGCCAAACCGGAGGAAATAAAGGTAATTATAAACGCAGCACGAATTTGCATGTCGCATAATTGTTTCGTTTTCCGTAATAAGTTTTATTCAAACGATTTCAGAACAAGCATGGAAAATCCACTCTCACCCTTAATTGCAGAAGCATTCATGACTAAATTCGAGAACGATTTGAAAGCTGAAGGAGTTTTGCCTCGAGTTTGGCTCAGATATGTCGACGATGTATTCTGGGTAATCAAAAAACAGGAACTACAACACATTTTAGAGACGATTAACAACAAGTATGAAAGTATCAAATTTACCTATAAAAGGGAAGATGACCAATGCTCAATACCTTTTTTAGATTTAAAATATATAAGGGTGGGCAATAAACTGAAATTTGCCGTTTATCGAAAACCCACATCAACATACCGTTTGATCACAAAATATTCTTTTTGTCCATACCAACATAAAATTGCATCTTTCCACTCACTTGTTCATCGCCTTGTCAATTTACCATTGTCCATTAAAAATTACCATAAAGAATACGAAAAAATTTTAGAGTTAGCAACGATAAATGGCTATGACAAAAATCTTATCGATAAATTGATTAAAAAACATTCGAACTTCCATTATAAAAATAATATGACAACACTTTTCACACAAAGTAATGAAATTAAAACAATTAAAATTATGCGCATGCCATTTACATATTTTCCGACAATCACCAACAACTTGGTTAAAATATTTGAAAAACATAACATCAAAATAGTTTACACCAACAACAATAAATTAAGAAATGTTCTTCGTTCCACAAAAGACATTGTGCCCATCTATGAACGCAGCGGGATTTATCAAATCAGCTGTACTGGCTGGGATGCAATATACATAAGCCAAACAAAAAGACAAATCTCCGTAAGATTTAAAGAGCATGAGAAGCACACAAAAAAACAAACAAACTCATCTCTCTGCAGTAGCAGCACACATGATTTCAACGACAGATTAATCATCCACACATACCATCGGCACATTAGAAGCGAGTGTGCGCCTAATAAAAGCTGTATACAACAACAAAAAATTAGATGCATATGAATCTCTGTATATCAGCAAAACTAAGAATCTGATGAATGCTGACAACGGCCCCTCTTGTCGTTAATTTAATTTATAAATTTTACATTGTCATATGTTCAAATTTATTTATTATAAAAATTCCTTTACAGTAGCGCGTCGCTGATGATGGATAGCAGGTCTGTCCGAAATGCGTATGTTTAAGTTGCATAAATTACGAAAGTTTGTTGTTTTACGGTTTATCCATAAACGCACCATTGTTTTTATTTGACTAAATAATTTTGTAGTGAATAAGGAGAAACATAATAACTAATTTAATAAATATTTGATAGACTACAAACTTAAGGTTCTATTATTTGATAAGTGAATACTGCTTATTTCGTTTAATTAATGAAAAGAGTGATGAAAATGACAGTTGATATACATACTAAAGAAAAAATAGCGGGCATTTTGGCAACATCAGACACAGGCAAGAGAAGACAAGTTTTTTAACGTCGCTGATAACTTAATAGATTCTTTTTCAAAGTCATATATGTATATTATTGTTTAAATAAAATCTGAATACAGTTGTACCGCGCGTTCAAATAATCTCTTCTTTTATTCGCCTCAACATCTTAAAAACCGTTTTCTTGCACCAATGTCCGGCGACAAGAAAATCAGCGGCACAATCCTGAAAATCTATAGCTGTGGTCTTTGCGAAACAGTCGACAATCCGCACATGATTCGTTGCATGAAGTGCGGCCGAAATACCATAAAAATTGCGCTGAGGTCGACAGAAATGTGGTAGACGGGAATGTGTGTGCACTACCTGCTCCACCCTCGAAACTCCTAGCCAGATCGCTAAAGCACCAGTTACACATGATTCTAAAGCGAATCCTGCCAATGACGCATTAGCAACTCAGCCGGGACATGCAGAGACAAGTCTTTCGCTTACCACTCAAACACAGCGCCAATTGAAACAACGAAGTTGTTCGTAGATAACCAACACTTGGAAAAATCGCTACCTAAACAAGCTAGCTCGACACATACAGCCTCATTGCCATTATTTGCCAGCCTACCAGCACTTCAGGCCCAGGCTGCTACAGAGATATCACCATTGCGAAGCCTACTAGCGCAAATGGAAGAGCTTCGTCATCCGAGCAGAACGAGATCCGTCCGATCAAATGCATCGCATTCTTCATCAGCCGTTAAATGTCGTTTGCTCGAAGAAGAACAGATTTTAAAAGAAGAAGCCGACATTCTAAGACAAAGGCAAGAACTTTTGAACAGAAGAAAAGAAATTTTAGAACAAAGAGATGAAATAAGCTCCGATAAGGACTCCGACGACGATAACTTTAAGGAAGAATTCCAACAGCGTAGACCAAATGAAATATCCCAGCGGAACCAACCACGCCAGCTAAATAATCGGACACCACCTCCACAATGGGTACCACATTTACCCCCAGCAAACTGTGAGCCAGCCTTAGCCAATATACGCAGGAATGAACCAAAAACAACTCAACATAGCCGGCTAACACGTAACCAACTAGCAGCGCGCACCAGTGTATGTAAAGAGCTTCAAAAGTTTACTGGGAAACCGAAAGAGTGGCCCTTATTTTTATCAACATACAACCAGACTACAAAAATATGTGGGTTTTCGCAAGACGAAAACCTCCTACGTTTGAGAAAAGCCCTCCCTAGATGGTCCTGCACGGCAAGCAGTTAGAAATCTGTTATTGCACGTCCAATGCATACCAAAAGTAATTGAAACCTTAAAAATGAAATTCGGCAGACCCGAACCCATCATCCACGTTTTGCTACAGCAAATTAAAAACATGCGACCCCCAACGTCTGACAACTTAGAGACTCTTGTAAACTTTGCTTTAGAGGTACAAAACGTATGCGAAACTATGAAAGCATATGGGCTACAGTCTCCTCTGAGTAACCCTGAAGTGGATCGAAGATTGATGGGCAAGCTGCTGATGGGCTGACCGCATACGCAGCTCGGTAAATATGCACTCTGAAGATTCCATGGATCCGTTCCACCTTTAAGGGTATGTCAAGGGCGACTAAGTGGAAGGCGGTGCGTACACATAAACTATGCCGCCGTTGTTTACGACCGCACAGCAACCCCTGTAGGTTAACAACGCTTTGCGGAATTAACCAATGTAAGCTGGGCTATCATCCATTGCTCCAGAAGATAAAGTAAACGAAACGGAAGTAAATAATTTAGCTTGCGATATTTATATTTATTTGAAATTAATATAGTGATCTAAAGTAAAAAATAAAGTCAATCATTGGAAAGGGTACATTGTTTGAATGTCCCAAAAGTGAGGTTATCCTCCAACAACTAATATAAGAAGCAGATACCCTAAAATAATATTTTGGCTGCGATCACCACTGCACATACAGCACAGAAACAACAACAAACACATACAATAAAAGAAGTAGAAAGGGTAAGTCAAGTGGCATTGTATTGACACAGGATACGGCACAATTAGCGCAGAGCTGCATTGGACACCTCCGAAAACCGAGTGTTGGAGCCGCAAAATCCATAAAATATAATTATATTGGATTAAACTCCATTACTGCTCTGTTACTGCGCTACCGATGGTGCTCCTCTGTTTTTCTTTCTCCTTTTTGCTTTCCTTCCTGTGCCAGTTGTTCTTGCACTTGATTTATTGCACATCATTGTACATACATACATAAATATATGCAAACAGTGCCTGCATGGATGTGCTGTAACAGCTGACAATTGACAGTCAAATTGCAGTGCTGCCACCGCGGTTGACTTTTCAATTAATAGTACAGTCTTATTAGTTGGTATATCTACATAGCGTAATATATATATATACATATTATTTTTATTTTGCTACAACTATTTTGTATTGTTAGTATATATTCTTGCCATACATTAATGGGTGAGCATTTTGCCACACTAAAAGTGGCGAAATGCCGGCGGTAGAATCCAAAGAATGTACCGCCAAATTATTGCAACTAGGTGATATAATAACTTGCTCTGGCGGTTGCGGCTATAATTTTTGTTTAAAATGGAGCAACATAAAGAGAAATGAAATTAAGATTATCGCGGATAATATGAATATGAAATGGTTCTGCAATCAATGCGCGTTGTCAGATACCAATACGAAGTTTATAGAAATTAAACATCTGATAAATAAGTGCGAAGAAACCAAACTGAAAGCAACTGATGTTAAGCAGATTGTTGAGCAGCTGATTAGTAATAAATGCACTCAAATAAGAAATAGTATTGTTTCGGATTTTAACTCATTTCTGGAACATACCATTGAAGTAAAAATTAATGCTATGAAAAATGAAATTATTAGTGAGATTTCTACGGAGCTACAAAAATGTGTCGAAATAGTAAAAAATATGCGCCCAGAGACTAGTGATGGTAAAGAAAGTAGTCCAATGAATTATGCAAAAGCTCTTAGGGAAATGAAGGCAAAATTGTTATAAAACCTTTAAATAAAATCAAAAAGGCTAAAGAAACGAAGGAAGCATTAAAAAAGGTGATTGAATCCACAGCCGGTCTAGTTAAAAATATAAAAGAAATTAATAGAGGAGGAATAGTTCTGGAATGTAAAAATAAAGCTATTTGCAAGCAAGTGCATAAAAAAATTAAAGAGAATATAGGAAAAGATTATGAAGTTCAAAAGCCAAAATAGTACAAGTAAGGAAGGTTAAGTTCGGGTGTAACCGAAGCTTACATACTCAGTTGAGAACTATGGTGACAACATAAGGGAAAATAACCATGTAGGAAAATGAACCGAGGGTAACCCTGGAATGTGTTTGTATGACATGTGTATCAAATGAAAGGTATTAAAGAATATTTTATGAGGGAGAGGGCCATAGTTCTATAGGTGGACGCCATTTAGGGATATCGCCGTAAAGGTGGACCAGGGCTGACTCTAGAACTTGTTTGTACGGTATGGGTATCAAACGAAAGATGTTAATGAGAATTTTAAAAGGCGTGGGCTTAGTTCTATAGGTGGACGCCTTTTCGAGATATCGCCATTAAGGTGGATCAGGGTTGACTCTAGAATTTGTTTGTACGATATGGGTATCAAATGAAAGGTGTTAATGAGTATTTTAAAAGGGAGTGCTCCTTAGTTCCATAGGTGGACGCCGTTTCGAGATATCGCCATAAATGTGGACCAGGGGTGACTCTAGAATTTGTTTGTACGATATGGGCAAAGAGTATATATTTGTCAAGAGGCGTCACTCGATACTTTTGTTGTTGCCAAATCAAATTACTCGATGTTTTCTCAAGGTAGTCGTTGGTTTTTTTTATCAGATGTATTTATAAAAACGCCTTCTATACATTTTCGTGGGGTATTTGTGTTTATTTTACTGATTGTATTAAATTAATTAATTAATTCTCTTTCCAAAAATCGTAATTATGCAAAGTCACTTTACCGCATAACTATATAGGATTCAATTAAAAAAAACTAAACAAAACTTCCTTGAGAATCACATTCGACATGACAGGGTTGCTTTGGCAACAACAAAGTATCGAGTGACGCCTCTTAACAAATATATACTCTTTGATATGGGTATCAAATGAAAGGTGTTAATGAGTATTTTAAAAGGGAGTGCTGCTTAGTTCCATAGGTGGACGCCGTTTCGAGATATCGCCATAAATGTGGGCCAGGGGTGACTCTAGAATTTGTTTGTACGATATGGGTATCAAATGAAAGGGGTTAATGAGTATTTTAAAAGGGAGTGGGCCTTAGTTCTATAGCTGGACGCCTTTTCGAGATATCGCCATAAAGGTGGACCAGGGGTGACTCTAGAATGTGTTTGTACGATATGGGTATCAAATTAAAGTTATTAATGAGGGTTTTAAAAGGGAGTGGTGGTAGCTGTATAGGTGGTCGCCTTTTCGAGATATCGCCATAAAGGTGGACCAGGGGTGACTCTAGAATGCGTTTGCACAATATGGGTATCAAACGAAAGGTGTTAATTAGTATTTTAAAAGGGCGGGGGGCTTAGTTCTATAGGTGCACGTCTTTTCGAGATATCGTCATAAAGATGGACCAGGGGTGACTCTAGAATGTGTTTGTATGATATGGGTATCAAATTAAAGGTATTAATGAGGGTTTTAAAAGGGAGTGGTGGTAGTTGTATAAGTGAAGGCGTTTTCCAGATATCTGCCAAAATGTGGACCAGGGTGACCCAGTACATCATCTGCCGGGTACCGCTAATTTATTTATATATGTAATACCACGAACAGTATTCATGCCAAGATTTCAAGTATTTTTTATTTAGCCCTGCAGAAGTTTTCCATTTTCTTTTGCTTAATATGGTAGGTGTCACACCCATTTTGCAAAGTTTTTTTCTAAAGTTATATTTTGCGTCAATAAACCAATCCAATTACCATGTTTCATCCTTTTTTTGTATTTGGTATAGAATTATGGCATTTTTTCATTTTTCGTAATTTTCGATATCGAAAAAGTGGGCGTGGTCATAGTCGGATTTCGGCCATTTTTATACCAATACAAAGTGAGTTCAGATAAGTACGTGAACTTAGTTTAGTAAAGATATATCGATTTTTGCTCAAGTTATCGTGTTAACGGCCGAGCGGAAGGACAGACGGTTGACTGTGTATAAAAACTGGGCATGGCTTAAACCGATTTCGCCCTTTTTCACAGAAATAAGTTATCGTCCTATTTAGTAGAAACAGACGCTGAAACTTATGAGGCTATTCTGAAAAGGCAAAGAGTAAATATCGAATGGGATACATGTTTGGTGTTTGAAAGTGTTAGTGTTATGAGATTAACATAATTAAAACGCAGCGGCTGCGCGGGCTAGGCCATGTTATTCAAATGAAAGATGACGTTCCGGCCAAGAAAGTGTTTCTATCGGAACCCGCCTATGGAAGCAGAGGTAGAGGGCAGCCCCCACTCCGTTGGAAGGACCAGGTGGAAAACGATTTAAACTCCCTTGGTGTGACCAATTGGCGGCGGTTGGCGGAGCGACTGGCGCGCCTTGTTGGACGGCCATAACCGTTTAGACGGCTAAGCGCCAATTAAGTAAGTAAGTAAGTAAGTGTTATGAGATGTTTTAAATGTTTGGGTTATAGGCACAAGTCAAGCGAATGCACCAATAAAAGAGCATGTGGTAAATGTGCAGGAAATCACGATATGAATGAATGTAGCTCTGAAGTTGTTAAATGTGTAAATTGTTGCGAACTAGTACCGAAAAAAGTAATTGACGTTGATGGGAACCATTCAGCATTTAGTCTGGATCGTCCGGCATTTAAAAAATATTTAAGTGCCAAAAACAGGACAAGAGTGTAGCAACGAATCCTAAAGGAATTTAGTTGTATTTATTTAAATGTAAGCAGTATCACAGCCAACAAGGGTGAGCTGGAGAAAGTAGTCGAAACTTCGATGCCACACTCAATTTTATGTTCGGAGGCGCGTGTGACTGATGATATTACATATCAAGAACTGCAAATAAAATCATATAGTCTGATTAGGTGTAACTCTCATAGTAGGCACACTGGAGGTGTCATAATCTATGCCCATAAATCAATTGAGTCTAAGACTAAGATTAATTACTATTGCGACAGGAATATTTGGTTTCTATTATTAGAAGTGCAAAACATCACTCCAAAATATCAAATAGGTGTTACATTCGCCAAACTCGAGTGATGCAGATTTTATTAGGTATCTTAGCGAAATATTAAACAGCCATTACCAGAATGAGAATACTGTAATTATTGGAGACTTCAATATTAATATGTATAGAACTACAACGTATAGCAAACAACTGATATAGTTATTTCAATCGTGGTCTATGTCACGAAAAATATATTTCTATACAAGAAAGTCAGAAGATGTTGAAACTATGATAGATCCGCTGTTTACAAACAGTAACAATATTACATGTAAAAAAATGGATATTGTAACAAATATAAGAAGCACTAAGGGATACTATCATCTCTAAGCCGATGCTAAGCAGTGACTTGTATGCATATCAATAATTCCATCATTATGTCTACACATATGTACGTACACGCAGCGGAGAAGCAACGCACAACCACATGCATAAATCTGTGATACTCCCGAAAGTTGTAAATGGTTGTGCAAGTGTCGCTCACACATACAAACACATGCAGATATATTATCTGAGATGCTCCCAAAATTAGGCAATTATAATTGGGGAAGTGTCGCTCACAAATACACGCGTATATGAGAAGCTATACTCGTGCATCTGTAGTTATAATTTTATATCAGTAACTAAGTAAATTATGGATGCGCCTAGAAATATGCGAACGAGAAATCACAGAGTATAAAAGGCAGCAACAGTAGAGGCGCGACAATCAGTTTGATTTAAGACGCTATCTGGCGAGCAATAGTAGTGCTATTCTGAAGTACTTTAATAAAGGCAATTTTGCATTATTGAATTATTCGAACGTTAGTAGAAGGTTGCAAATAAAGGCAATTGCAGTAAATTCGTTACAATTGGTGTCAGAAGAGGAATTGTTGAATAAATTCCGAAGACTTCGAATACAACTTGGACATAGCAAAGTGGAGTGAATTGAAGATCCAGCAACTGAAGAAGGAGTTGGGGAGCCGTGGATTGAATACAACCGGCAATAACTTGAACACGATTTTGGCTCCAATATCTGCTCAAACATCGACACTGGCATCTCAACTGAAATCACAGGAGACACGTATAACATCCAAGATGGAAACACAACTAGAATCCTAGGAGACACGTATAACATCCAAGATGGAAACTCAACTGGAGGAACAAAAGACATATATAGCATCCCAACTGGAATCATAAGAGGCACGTATTTCAGAAATGACGTCGCAAGTGTCATCTCAACTGGAAGACCAAAAGACATATATGGTATCTCAATTGGAAGCGCAAGAGGCACGTATATCTGAAACGTCGGCAGAAATTTTGGAACAGCTATCATCAGAACTGGAAGCCCAGGATGCAAAAATGGCTCAATTTCAGGCAGAAGTAGATGATTTAAAAGGTCGTATGGAGCAGTTACAACTAAATCGCCCAGCTGTTTCAACAAGCAATCCGAAGGTAAAAACTCCATCTTTTCACGGCTCTGTTCCTTTCCAGGTCTTTAAGCTTCAATTTGAGAAGGCATCAGCAATGAACAACTGGAATACTGAAGATAAAGTTGCTGCACTGTTCGTGGCATTGAAAGAGCCTGCAGCTGAAATCTTACAGACTATTCCAGAGTACGAACGGAACAGTTATTGATGGCCGCTGTCGAGAGACCTTACGGAAGCGAGCATAGGAAACAGACCTACCAAATAGAATTGCAAAACCGTTATCAAGAATCTAACGAGACTTTGCAGGAGTTTGCTTCAGACATTGAAAGATTGGCTCATATTGCAAATGCGGACGCACCTGTGGAATACACTGAAAGGGAATTTTATAAGGGCGAACGTCGAAACAAAGCGAGCTACATACGCAAGCCCGAAGCAAACATTTGCTGAAACAGTATCCCATCCACTAGCTCAGGAAACTGCCTCACTTTTGAGTAAGCCCGCGTACAAGCTCATTGCGTGGAAGTGGAAAGGCCAGACTGGGTAGACACAATTTAAGAAGCATTAAAAGAACGCGGCAGAAAAATGATGGTGCCGTCAAATGCTTCAAGTGTGGAAAGCCAGGGCACATAGCATGTTATTGCAGTACCAATCCCAATAGTTCCAACAATGTGGGTGGTCGTGAACCTAGAGGTGAAGGAGATGAGCAAATCTCCAAATCTACTCAGTCGTTAAACTAAAGCGAGTCAGGCGCAAGGGGCGACAGATGGCTCCCTCAATTGAATGTCCCATAATCTCTATCTCGCAAATTGGGAGAAGGTCAAACAATCTTACTGTCGGAGGACATGTGGATGGAAAGGAACGTTTACCGAATGTATATATGGGTGCATCTCATTTCATCATTCGAGCGGATTTAGTCAACAAGAAGATAAGACCATTGCATGGAGCAAGATTGCGTACAGCCACTGGAGAATACAGCACGGTTCTGTGAGAAGTAGCATGTGAAGTCGCAATTGGGAACGTCACGGTGGGCAAAGGTTGGTGGAGATTGTGGGACAAACAAATTGTGGGTTGTCGAAGCAGCAAACAAATCAACACCGAACATACTTGTAGGAAAAACCCTGGCTATAACAAAACATGATGGACGTATCCCGGTAAAAGTACTCAATGAGTTCAAGTCACCACTCAAACTGACCAGAGGAGTTACTTTGGGAAGATGCCAAGAGGCTGAAGTAATAATCAATTGTGAACAGCTCCAGGAAGAGGTTCCAATTAGCATTATTGATCTTTCAGATGACATCATGGCATGGAAGGAGGGACTAGAGGAAGACTATCAGAGTAAGGCAAAGCAACTGCTCCTAAAGTACGGGAACATATTTGACCAAGATGGCTCCAAACCAGGCCGCATCAACGTTGTGAAACATCAAATTAACACTGGAGATGCGAGGCCGATCCGTCAAGCTGCACGTAGTGTTCCACTGGCGAAGCGGGAAGTTGTGAGTCAAATCATACAAGAAATGAGCGACAGCGGCGTCATCGAACCATCAGCTAGTCCATGGAGCTCACCGGTAGTACTTGTAAAGAAGAAGGATACAAAATTGAGGTTTTGCCTGGACTACCGGAAGTTGAATGACGTTACAAAAAAGGATAGCTACCCATTGCCAAGAACTGACGACACTCTGGACTCGCTCTCTGGTACGAAATGGTTTTCCACACTAGACTTGAAAGCAGCTACTGGCAAGTGGAAGTGAAGGAGGAAGACAAAGAGAAAACAGCCTTCAGCGTCGGAGATGGTCTTTGGCAATTTACAGTAATGCCCTTTGGACTATGTAATGCACCATCTACTTTCGAGAGACTCATGGATCAGGTATTGAAAGGACTACATTGGAAAACATGCTTGGTGTACCTGGACGACATCATCGTATTGGGCAAGAACTTTGATGAACATCTTAAAAACTTAGAGGAAGTTTTCCAGAGAATAACTGGCGCTGGTCTGAAACTAAGTCCCAAAAAGTGTTCGCTGTTTAAAAAGGAAGTAAATTATTTGGGTCACAAGGCAACGACAGAAGGCATCTGTACTGCGAATGAAAAGATAGAGGCAGTAAAGGATTGGCCAAGACCACTGAACCTGCATGAATTGAGAAGTTTCCTTGGGCTGTGCGCATATTACCGCCGATTTGTGCCAAGCTTTTCCAGCGTAGCCCATAGCCTCCATGAGCTTACAAGAAAAAATAAAGCTTTCGAATGGACGAAGGAGCAAGAGGTGGCTTTCCAAACATTGAAGGAGCGTTTGTGCACTACCCCAATGTTGGCATATCCGATTCCAGGAGCAAGATTTATTCTAGATAAAGATGTGAGTGGATATGCTATAGGAGGCGTTTTATCACAACTGGTCGATGGAAAGGAGAAGGTAGTTGCATATTACAGCCGTTCGATTGGAAAACCAGAGAGGAACTATTGCGTTACACGGAGAGAGCTGTTGGCATTGGTAGAGTGCATTAAACATTTTTATAAATACCTCTACAGCCAGGGATTCGGCGTCAGGACAGATCATGCAGCGTTGAAATAGCGTCTACAGTTCCGTAAACCGGAAGGACAATTAGCACGGTGGATCGAGCGACTACAAAGCTATAACTTTTCCATTGAGCATCGAAAAGGTAGTACCCATGGAAATGCTGATGCAATTTCACGAAGACCATGTAGTTTGGAATGCAAGCACTGTTCAAAAGCCGAGGCTAAAAAAGACATTATAGATGTCCGGCTAATGACTATAACGTCAATCCGATGGTATGGTGGAACGTTTAAATAGAACATTGGAGGAGCATTTAAGGAAAGTAGTAGAAAAGTACCATAAGGAGTAGGATACACACATATCATTATTCTTGATGGCCTACCGATCGGCAGTACATGAGACAACTGGCCAAACTCCCGCTAAGGTAATTTTTGGCAATGACCTTCGACTGCCAGCTGATTTGAAGTATGGGATAGATGCAGATGCGGAGAGAAATGTTAAGAAATCCACTGGTGTCTTCGAAGAAGAGCTGAGAGATACACGATCTGGTAAGGCAACGAGCCAATATTATGAGTGACAAGATGAAAGCGAAGTACGATAAAGCAATTAATTCGGAAGGGTTTCAGGAAGGAGATTTGGTGCTGTTATACAACCCACAACGAAAAAAAGGTTTGTCCCCGAAATTGCAGTGTAATTGGGAAGGCCCAACCAAAGTTGTAAAACGGATCAACGATGTAGTGTACCGCATACAAAACATTGGCCAACCACGAACCAAAATGAAAGTGGTTCATTTGGAAAGGCTGGCAGCGTTTAGATCGAGAGATTTGTCTGATCGGGACGATCAGACTTATGTGGAGGGCAGTGTAACGTATATTAGCAGGATACTATCATCTCTAAGCCGATGCAAAGCAGTGACTTGTATGCACATCAATAATTTAATCATTATGTCTACACATATGTACGTACACGCAGCGGAGAAGCAACGCACAACCACATGCATAAATCTGAGATACTCCCGAAAGTATGGAATGATTGTGCAAGAGTCGCTCACACATACAAACACATGCAGATATTTTATCTGAGCTGCTCCCAAAAGTAGGAAATTATAATTGTGGAAGTGTCGCTCACAAATACACGCACATATGAGAAGCTATACATGTGCATCTGTAGTTATAATTTTATAGCAGTAACTAGTTAAATTCTCGAAGCGCCTAGAAGTATGCGAACGAGAAATCACAGAGTATAAAAGGCAGCAACAGTAGAGGCGCGACAATCAGTTTGATTTAAAACGCTATCTGGCGAGCAATAGTAGTGTTATTCTGAAGTACTTAAATAAAGGCCATTTTGCATTATTTAGTAGTGGAGTTATTTATTCAACAATTTAGTGATTAGAACGTTACGAGAAGGGTGCAAATAAAGGGAATTGCAGTAAATTCGTTACAACATGCATAAAATCTCGGATCACGAAACTATATCTTTTACAATAAACCTTGCAAAATCTTTAAGAATGCGCCTAAAAAAGTCTATTGTGTCTTGGGCAAATTATTCAAGTGAAAATCTAGTTCACCTTTTAAGTACCTATAACTTCTCTGAATTCTCACAGTTAGAGCTTGATAATAAATTCACATTTTTAACAGTTATATTGACAAATGCTCTCACTTATCCCAAAGAAATAAGTGTTAAATTAATGAACAAATGGTACGATAGTGAGTTAGCTAATCTAAACAGGCAAAAATACAATATATATAAATCTGAATAGAAACGGGAAATTGGCAAAACTACCAAGTTATTAAGCATCAATATAAACGTTTAGTGAGAGTCAAAAAGGTAAAATACATGGAGCGCAAAATCACCGCTAATATGAGAGATACTAAAGCAATGTGGAACCATCTCACAAATTGTATAAGTATGTCGAAGACTAGAAATACCATAAATAAATTCTCAATTGATGACACAATTTACACAGCTGAACGTGAAATTGCTCAATCGTTAAACAATTATTTTGTAGACAGCATCACAGAAATCAATTCAAAAATAGAAGCTGCTGATAGGAAGTTTCCCACAGACCAAAAAATTACAAAGAGTTTTAAGTTTGTTGAAATGGATACGGATGAAATAATAAGAATTGGCAGAGGTCTTAAATATAAAATAGGCGGAAATAATCTTCTAGCGGAAGGAGTCATAAAAGATGCGATAATATATTGTGGTTTTTTTTTACATGCAAATAATCAGCGAGAGTTTGTAAAATGTAGCGTTTCCAGACTTATGGAAAGCTTCTACAATTGTGCCAATAGAGAAAGTGGCGAATACAATTAGAGCCGATGAGATGAAGCACATAAACACATTACCGAATGAGGAAAAAATACTCGAACGAGTGGTAAAAAAGCCATTAGTGCAATATCTAGAATCAAAACAAATATTAATCCCGCAACAATCTGGCTTTAGAAGAAAGCACTCTTGCGAAAGTGCTCTAAATCTAGTCATTCCCCGTTGGAAAGAGGAACTGAATTACAATAAATACATCATAGCTGTTTTCTTGGATCTCAAACGAGCGTTTGAGACAATAGATCAAAACTTGCTTCTAAAAAAGCTACTTAATATAGGTATAAGTGGTACTGAACTGAAATGGTTCGAAAGTTTCACAAAGAGTCGTAAATAAAGAACTGTAGTTGGTTCGTCAGTTTCTGAAGATAAGAACATTACGATTTTGGACTGCCACAAGGATCAGTATTAGCGCCTATATTATTTAATATATATATAAATGATATTTCAAATTGTATAAAGTATTGTGATATCAATCTTTTCGCGGATGATACATTAATAATGATAAGCGGTGGAAATGTGAGCGAGATGTCTGCAAAGCTACAATATGATTTGGATGAAATATATAAGTGGCTGTGTTTGAACAAACTTAAACTTAATATAAGCAAAACAAAATTGATGGTCATATCGAGAAGAAATTTCGATGTAAATGACCTTAATAATATAAATATAAACCATCAAACTACAGAAAGAGTATCGAGTATTAAATAATTGGGTATTAAAATAGATGAAAAATTAAGTTTTAGTGATCATGTCGATTACACCGTCAGAAAAATTGCAACAAAGGTATATTTAATGCAACGCACTTGGAAATTTCTAAAGAGGAAGTACAAAAAATAACGGTATACAGAGCAATAATTGAAGCTCTTTTAAATTAAGCAACAAAATCGAGCAATGAAATTCATTCTTCGTAAGCGCTATGACACGCCCATCAGGTACATGTTGTCGGCTCTTAACTGGCTAAGTGTTAAACAACAGCACTTTTATTACACAATGATATTTGTTAATAAAAACATTGTAGATGGTACCCTACCAGAATATTTGAGGGTCAATATAAAGTATGGCAATGATATACACAACATAGACACTCGTAGAAGAAATGATTTTAAATTACCTGCGTTCAGATGTGAGTCAGATAAATGTAATCTTTATTACAAAGGGCTAAAATGTTTTAATGAATTACCAAACAACATTAAGCAATGCAATAGCATAACTAAATTTAAAAGAAATTTGTTTGAATATTGTAAAACTATTTTTACTTCTTAGATTATAGCAAAGAGTTTATCTCATATTTATAAATAATTTTGTCTCTCTCTTTGCAGTTATAAATATTTTTTCCTTCTTTATTTATGTTTTACTTTTGTTTCCGTTTACTTTTAAAACTTATTATGAATGAATGAAAGCATATGCTTTATCCCTTTAGTTCCTATAGGCTTAAGTTACTTGTAACTAGTTTTAAGCATACTCTGTAGAAATTTGTTTTGATCTAGGCTCAATAGAGTCGTAATAAATAAGTGATTAAATAATAGAACTAACCCTGAATCCACGGAAAACTCAGTTACTACCCATATGAGCAAAAGCAGCGCAGTTTATTTTCGCATCGTGCCTGTAATATTACATGGTAATGGCACTCAAGTTTCCACATACGCGTTCCTCGACGACGGCTCATCGATTACGCTAATAGACGCTGTTCTACAACGTGAGTTGGGTGTGTGGCAGAAAATAGACACTTTGCTTACGGTGGACTGGGGACACCCATCGGTACGAAGATGATTCGGAAGTCTGCGATATAATATTTTCTTCGTCAAGCGGAAAGCATTTTACAATTAAAGACGTGCATTCTATACGTGATTTGGATTTGTCAAGCCAGTCGCTTGATGTCGCGTCCCTAAAGTCCGTTCACAAATATTTGAGAGATCTTCCGCTTTATTTATACCACAACATAAAACCGAAACTCTTGACCGGTGTTAACAACAGTGCGTTATTAGCAACCACAAAGAGTCGAGTAAGAGCATTATCAGAGCCAGTAGCTGAGAAAACGATTATCGGCTGGTCAGTTAAAGGGAAATTGGTAAAAAATGTTTCTACAGCCCATCATCATGTTTTTCACATATGTGACTGCGAAAGTTCCGCTTGTACAGAATTACTCGGCACGCTTAAGACTTATATTTGCATGGACAATTTGGGCGTTGCTGCTAAACCCGCAGCGAATATGTCAGAAGAAGACCAAAACGCACTATACCAGCTAGATAAAAACACCAAACGAATAGGAAATCATTTTGAGACTAGCCTGCTATGGAAATACGTTGAAACCGTTTTTACTCTTCCCGACAGTTTTCCAATGGCTAAGCGTAGAGCGCTTTGCTAACGCAACAAAATGAAAAAGGACCCTCGGCTGTCTCAAATATTACAGGATAAGATTATAGACTACGTCAATAAAGGATATATACGGAAATTACTGCCGGAAGAAGAGAAATCACAAACCTACCTATATTTCCGGTCATAAATCCCAACAAACCCAACAAGGTGCGTTTAGTTCGGGATGCTACCGCTAAGGTGAATGGAATTTCATTGAATTCATTGCTTCTAAAGGGACCGGACCAACTAACGTCTCTACTCTCATTATTGTATCGGTTCCGACAACGACGAATTGCCATCGGTGGTGACATAGCCGAAATGATCCACCAAGTGGGCATCAAATCAGAGGATCAAAGGTTCCAGCGCTTTCTATGGTATGACCATAAAACCGGGAGCATGTCTATACTTTTGGAACAGTCTGCCGCCAGTCTGGCCTTAGGAATGCCCAGTTCTTTATTTTCGGACCAGTCTGGGTTGAGTCTGATCGAAGGAATGAAACCAGGTCTATATTTATCTTGACCTGAAATTTTTACCACCTCTCAAGATCATTCAACAATTCCGCTAGGTGGCGCATACGTTTTTTCGGTTTGTGTTCTGGCTGATTTCACCTCTGGGTGATCTCACCTTGGCTGCTGTCACCTCTGGCCGATCTCACCGCTATGTGGCGTGTTCCGGCAGATCTTCCGCTAGGTGGCGCATAAGAAAAAGCTTAGTGGTGTATAAGAAAAAGCTTAGAGCTTTTTACCTTTAGCAGAGCTTTGCCGTAAACATGACAGCATATAAATTATATATATATATATATATCAACAAACCGCAAAATAAATACACAGAATCCATATACGTACATTTAGATAAGGGCTACTTGTCTCAATAGCCGTGTTTTTTAACACGCGCGTATACGTTTCGTTTGCGCGTGTTAAAAAACGCCTATCTTCGCTTAGATAATGCTTAGGAGACCCATCTAGCGGCTGTGGTAAAACAACTAGCTACAGCAACAGGGTGTACCGAAAAGCGGAGACGCAACGCTCTGATGGCCATAGGGTATAACATATAGCTGAATCAGTTGCGATGAATTGTGGACACACATATAATACATAGAATTAGTGTACAGGGTGAAACAAAGACACATATTTCAGTTACATCTGAGTATAATGCGTATTGAAATTTAGTAGGACAAAATTTATGCGCAGCAAATTCAGAGGTGTATTTATAGTTTGTCTCTTAGCAGTCAATATAAAGTTTAAGCGTAAACGGATATACGCGTGTTAAAAAACACGGCTAATGTATATAAGTTGGACATCTTTTGAGTAAAAAAATGAGGATCGTTAAATGGGGGCCCTACATTTTTAAAGGGCCGCAAATTTTTAATATTTCTAATGAGTCCTAGACTTCACCCGAGACGTTTTAAAGAGTCCCATAGATTTCTAATCGAGCGACTGCTCCCCAATCCCCCACCCCCCATTTTTCTCGTCTACAAAAAGGAGTCGATGGGCACTTGTAGTACCGCCCCCCCCCCTTTTTTTCTCGTTTGTCGGGCACCCGATCAGGGGCAGATTGTTAACTAAAGGTTATCTTAATATTGAACTCATGGTTTTCCATTATTGAACATTTGTGTGACCATGCCGTTACATATGTTTTTTTGATTGTACACATGCTGTTGCTGGTCCATATATATGCATGTGAGAATTTCATAATACCATTTGGGCTCCTTAAAAATGAGAGCATATACATAAATTATATTTCTTTAAAATATGAATATTGAAAATTTTGTGTACATGCCATCACATATGTTTGGACATGGAAATTTTATTAAACCACACTGATAAGAAACCTCAACCGTACAACATTGCAACATATTTATATGTATATATGTAAATAAAACTTCATGCTGTATTTCATTTAATTAAATTCGTTATCAGAATTTTCCCTAAGTATAAAACATAGAAACTCGATCACTTCCCATTTAGTTGAGCTTTACAACTATTCCAAAATTAACTACCCGTTGAGTTGAACTTTAGCCTGCGCTTCAAAAATCGGAGAAGAAAAAACATAAAACAGAATTTTTTATTAAGATTTAGACCTCGAGCCGACAAAAACATCAAATAAGGAACCAAACATAATAAAAACTCTAGAAAAAAAAAAAAATAGTATGCCTTCATTTGTGTGCGAGTATTGTAACAAAGAATTTAAATATGATCGCAATTTAAGGCGACATATTAGAAACTATCATGGGAAAGAAGTGAGTTGCAATGTATGCAAACAAAAGTTTAATAACATTCAAATGCTTTTAACACATAAACGTTTACAACATACAACTAACGCGGATGACCCTATATATTGTGATGTTTGTGCAATTAATATCGCAAAAGAAACTGTGGTCATATCACATACGGACTAATACACACAAACCAGGCATGCTTAACCAACGAACCGATATCATTTCGTTACGAAATTACTTTGTTTCGTTTATTAACGTTAAGAACGTCAAATGACTTTGTTTCGTTTATTAACGTTAAGAACGTCAAATGACTTTGTTTCGTTTATTAACGTTAAGAACGTCAAATGACTTTGTTTCGTTTATTAACGTTAATTATCGTAACGAAATGATATCGGTTCCTTGGTTAAGCATGCCTGACACAAACAAAGGGCTAGACGGAACTTCACTTCTAATGTTAAAAGCATTAAATCAGTATTCAATAAGCGAATCGAAAAATTTGTATTTGAAAATAATGCAAAAGAGGATTTGATTGTTGAACACTTTTTTCCAACAATAAAAAAAGAACTTTGTAAACTTTTAAGAGAAAAACTAACTCATTATCGAAACATTAGGTGCTGTTTTGTAAATATATTTTGATTAAAGAAGGCGTAGAGTGTTTGATGGAATTGAAATCACATCAAACCAAGATGATTTTGCTTGAATCAACTTCTACGGAAAATGATATTAATCTGTTTTACGAGGACCAGTGTGTTATTTTATCTTCAAAAATGAGCGAATTTCAAGAAAGAGATAGTGGTTGGTCACTAATTGAGATATCACATCTAGAAGCGAATATAAATAAACATGAGCCTATTAAAGGCTCAAAATATATACATTTACCACCAACAATTCAAAACAAACTTTCGTGTATAAATATGCAAAACACAGATGAATACTGTTGTAACGAAGCTTTTCCTTGCCCCGGTGCTTCTTCAGTAACTGCTGGGGTATACTCGCCGTGTCCAAGGTTCGTTTACAATGAATTTGTATTTCGGGGCGCCTTGCAAATCGTTTTCATATAAATTCACTTTATTGGTAAATTCGCTAAACTATAATATAAAATATATAAAATGTGTATCTATAATTCACTTAAATTCATTGCTTGCTTTATAATTCGTGATGGGCTAGCGGTCCCTCGTGTCCCGTTAGGAACGTTCTGTTAGGGCGCCGTACTGGTCGCCGTCTAGGTATGTGTGAATGTGTCTCGGTGACGCCTTGCGCCGGCGTGTTCCTATTATGGTTAGTGGCAGTGCTAAGCCTGCTGCGGCCAGCGTCGTATGCCTGCGTATCTCTGCTGCGGCCAACGTCGTATGTACGCGTAGTTCTGCTGCTGCCAACGTCGTGCGTATTCGTGGCTCTGCCAGCGTCGTATTTATGGGTGGCTCTGCTGCCAACGTCGTGTGTTTGCGTGACTCTGCTGTGGCCAACGTCGTATATTTGCGTAGCTCTGCTGCGGCCAACGTCGTATGTAAGCGTGGCTCTGCTGTGGCCAACGTCGTGTGTATGCGTGACTCCGCCGCCGAGGCTTATGGCGATGGCGCGCGGGCTCGTGACGTTGTGGGCCTTCGCTTATCGGGGAGCGAGCGTAGTTTAAGGCGTTGTAGAGCGGTCAAAACCAGCTTACCCACAATCCTCAACCCACGGCTCTCTCCTATGACGGGAACTGTCTTGCGATGGTCAAAACCGATACGCCTTTCAGATGCCCTTCAATTGCTGCTCAGGTGACAGTCGCAACTTTGCGCCCCGTTAGGTGAGATCCGTTAGCCTCTGTACAGTCACGTTGTTGCGTTTCACCTCGACTCACTCCTACTGCGGTTGCCGACGTACTTCTGCCGCGGACGACGTTTGGCTGAGCGCGGGATTACGATGCTGTGGAGGGCGTTTGCTTGCGAGGGAGCAAGCGTGATCTAAAGCGTTGTAGAGCGGTCAAAACCTGCTTACCCACAATCTTCAGCCCACGACTTTCCCCTATGAAACGCACTGGCTTGCAATGGTCAAAACCGATATGCCTTCCAGAGCGCTCCAATAGAAGCTCCGGTCGAAACCACAACCGCGTGCTGACTGCCTCCTGTCTTCCCGTTTTGCCCTTTTTATAGCCAATGCTCTTGATGTTGCTAGCATAGTTCGTTGCGTTGCCATGGTTACGGTGTTGCTGTGGCGTGTTGCGGCAACTTGTTGCGCTAGTGATGTTTCTGACATTTGTTTGTGTCCCGTGTTGTATTGGAAATGTTGCTAATCGTGTTTTTATGATGTTTCAGAGACTTGTTTGTGTCTCGTGTTGTCTGGAATACTGCTCCTGTGTTATGGGGTGGTGGTTTTGTGTGGGCCAAATTAATGGATTATATTTGGTCCTCACACTGTTTCAAATGGGCAATTATATCAGCTCTATATCCTAGAAGCTGTCACACAAATAGATGTTGATCATATGAAGTTGATGATATAAAAGCAGATATGATAGAATTGCGAAACAATATTACAATCAACTTCCATAATCTAAATTTTCCACTTGCGGTTAAACAAATCAAGATTTTTGAAGAAAACAATCCTAGCATTAGTGTCAACTTTTTCGGCCTGGATAATACCTCTTTAGTGGGCCCATATTATTTTACAAAAGAGGAACGAAAAAATCATATAAATTTATTGTTGTTAGAGGACATTAACAACTTCCATTACGTTTGCATAAAAAATTTAAGTAGATTAATGGGGTATCAAGTTACAAGAGATGGACATAAATTATATTTTTGCAACGCATGTTTAATCCACTTCCATATAAACAAAGCTTTAGCATACCATAAGGATCATTGCAATAAAATAGTAACAGAGATGCCTTCCGAAAATGATAAAGTATTAAACTTTAGTAATTTTAAAAAACAATTAGATGTGCCTTTTGTTATTTATGCAGACTTTGAGTGTATTCTAGAACCAATAGATATTCAAAATTCTAGCAAAGTTAAATCAGTTCAAAAACATATTCCTTACGCTTATAGTTACTATATCAAATGTTCTTATGACAACAGTTTATACAGTTTTAGAATATATAGTGGTGAGGATTGCACAAACCATTTTTTCAAAAATTTAATTGAAAATGTTTTGAAAATCTATGGTATTATAAGTAAAAAATACCGATGTTCCCTTTAACTCCCTCTCAAGAACAATTTCATAAAGAATATTCAAAATGTCATATTTGCAATGAAAGTTTTAATGAAGATGGCAGAGTTGCAGATCATTGCCATTTAACTGGCGAATATAGAGGTCCTGCTCATAAGAAATGCAATTTAGAATATCAAATTTCGCGCTTCGTGCCAATATTTTTTCACAATCTTTCGTGCTACGACTGTCATTTGTTTGTTAGAGAACTTTCGACAACACAAGGCGACATTAAAGTTATTCCCTTAAATAAAGAGTTATATATATCCATATCTAAGAGAATATATATAACTGAAAAAGATTCTATCGAACTTCCTTTTTTGGATTCATACAGATTATGCCATCTAGCTTACAAAGTTTAGCAAGTTACTTAACCTATGAAGATTTACATATTGTAAAATCAGTTTATAAAAATAATGATGAAGTTACATTAATGAAACGTAAAGGTGTATTTCCTTATGATTACCTAAACTCGATAGACCGTTTAAAAGAAACAGGACTACCTGCTCGTTCATTTTTCTTTAACAAATTAAATAATGAATCGTGTAGTGCAGCTGATTACGACATGCTCAACAAGTGTGGAATATATTCAAATGCAAAAACTTAATGGATTATTTATTGTTATATTTGAAAGTAGATGTCTTACTATTATGTGACATTTTCGAAAATTTTAGAAAAGTATGTAAAGATATTTATTACTTGGATCCATGTCAATATTATACCACCCCAGGGTTATCTTGAGATGCTATGTTGAAGACAACAAAAGTAAATTTAGAACTAATAACCGATAATAATATTGTCACGGATATTAGCATCACTAAGCTATACCATCACTAAGGCCATGCTAAGCAGTATTTACGTCAATAATCAAATCAAGTATACACATATATAAGGCAGCCCAGAGAGATGTCACACACAGATGCATTTAATTATACGCCTATGTGTACTCGAGAGACTGTAAACTACAAACATTCACATCAATAATTCAATCATTATGTATCTACATAAACGAATAAATAATTGCGTCTACACATATGTACGTATACGAGCAGTGGAGCGGCAATGCACAAACACATGCATATATCTTATCTGAGTTGTCACAAGAGAGGGCAATAATTTGTGCACGTAGTTGTGGCTGGCGATTTTGTAGCCGAAACTAACTAGTAAGTTCTGGAATGGAAAAGCCTAGAAGTATGCAATTAGAAATCAAAAAGTATAAAAGGCGCGACAGTAAAGGCGAGGAGTTTGAGTTTGATTTGAGTTGTCAAGCAGTTACGACTAAGACGATATCTAGCGAGCAATAGCAGTATTATTTTGAATAGTGGTGTTTCATTTGAGCTATTAGTTTGGTTATTAAGCTATTCGTTGCACAGTTTGAGTGTTATTGTGAAGTATTTTAATAAAGGCCATTTTTCCATTATTCAATATTGGAGTTATTTATTCAACAGTTTAGCGATACGAACCTAGCAAAAGAGCAAATAAGAAGAATTTGCAGCAAATTCGTAACAATTGGGGTCAGAAGAAGAATTGTTGAATAAATTCCAGAGGACAACAAGGACATGGCAAAGTTCAGTGAATTGAAAATCAAGCAACTAAAGAAGGAGTTGGAGAGCCGTGGATTGAATACAAGCGGCGTTGAGCTTGAACTTCAGGCACGGCTACGTGAGGCAATGGAAGCGGAAGGAATTTATATGGAAGAGTATGACTTTCATATTGATGGCGAGGAAGTAACAAAAATTGAAGAGAAAAACGAAACATCGCAGACAGTTACGAGCACAGACTTGAACATGATTTTGGCTGCAATATCTGCTCAAACATCGACAATGTCATCACAGATGGAATCCCAAGAGAAACGCATAACATCGAAGATTGAAGCGCAGGAAACCCGTACAACATCACAATTGGAAGAACAGAAGACATATTTGGCATCTCAACTGGAAGCGCAAGAGGCACGTATATCTGAAATGTCGGCACAAATTTGGGAACAGGTATCATCGCAGCTCTTTGTGAAACTGGAAGAGCAGGATGCAAAAATTTTACAACTCGACGACAAAATTGATGCCGAAATGGAAGCGTTAAAAGGTCGTATGGAGCAGTTACAACTAAACCGCCCAGCTGTTTCAGCAAGCAATCCAAAGGTAAAAACACCATCATTTGACAGTTCTGTTCCTTTCCAGGTCTTCAAGCTACATTTTGAGAAGACCGCAGCAGTGAACAACTGGAATGCGGAAGATAAAGTTGCTGCACTGTTCGTGGTATTGAAAGGGCCTGCAGCGGAAATCTTACAGACGATTCCAGAGTACGAACGGAACAGTTATGAAACATTGATGGCTGCTGTAGAACGACGTTATGGAAGCGAGCATAGGAAACAAATATTCCAAATTGAGTTGCAAAACCGTCACCATAGAGCGAATAAAACTTTGCAGGAGTTTGCCTCGGATGTTGAAAGGTTAGCTCATCTCGCAAATGCGGACGCACCCGTGGAATACACCGAGAGGGTAAAAATCCAGAGTTTCATAAATGGCATACGGGACGTGGAAACGAAGCGAGCTACATACGCAAACCCAAAGCTGACATTTGCTGAAACGGTATCACATGCATTGACTTAGGAAACGGCCTCAATATTGAGTAAACCAGCATACAAAGCTCATCGTGTGGAAGTGGAAAGACCAGATTGGGTAGACACAATTTTGGAAGCACTGAAGGGATCACAACAGAAAAATGCCGGAGTTATTAAATGTTTCAAGTGCGGCAACCCAGGTCATATTGCACGACATTGCAGCAGCGGTCCCAATAGCTCCAACAATGTGGGTGGTCGTAAACGCAGAGTAGAAGGTGATGAGCAAATCTCCAATACTACTCAATCGTTAAACTAAATCGAGTCAGCCGCAAGGGGCGACAGCTGGCTGCCGCAATTGAATGCCCCATAATCTCTATCTCGCAGATTGGAAGAAGATCGAGCAATCTTTCTGTTGGAGGACATGTGGACGGAAAGGAACGTTTACTGACTTTAGATACGGGTGCATCTCATTCCAGCATTCGAGCGGATTTAGTCAACAAAAAGATAAGACCATTGCTTGGAGCAAGATTACGTACAGCCACGGGGAGGACACCCAGGTAATTGGAGAAGTAGAATGTGAAGTCGCAATTGGGAACGTCACGGTAGTACACAATTTTATAGTGGCAGAAATTGTTGATGAAATCCGAAGCAGTCATCTGGGCAAAGGTTGATGGAGATTGTGGGACAAATTGTGGGTTGTCGAAGCAGCAAACAAATCAGCACTAAACATACTTGTAGGAAAAACCCTGGCTATGACAAAACAAGATGGACGTATTCCGGTAAGAGTACTCAATGAGTTCAAGTCACCACTCAAACTGACTAAAGGAGCTATTTTGGGAAGATGCCAAGAGGTTGAAGTAGTTATTAACTGTGAACAGCTCCAGGAACACGTTTCAACTAGTAATACTGATCTTTCAAATGACATCACGGCATGGACGCAGGGGCTAGAGGAAGCATATCAGAGTAAGGCAAAACAACTGCTTCTAAAGTACGCGAACATATTTGACCAGGATGATTCTAAACCAGACCGCACCAACGTTGTGAAACATCAAATTGACACTGGAGGTGCGAGGCCGATCCGTCAAGCTCCACGTAGTGTTCCACTGGCGAAGCGGGAAGTTGTGAGTCAAATCATTCAAGAAATGAGCGACAGCGGCGTCATCGAACCATCAGCTAGTCCATGGAGCTCACCGGTAGTACTTGTAAAAAAGAAGGATGGAAAAATGAGGTTTTGTGTGGACTACCGGAAGTTGAATGACGTAACGAAAAAGGATAGCTACCCATTGCCAAGAATTGACGACACTCTGGACTCGCTATCTGGTACGAAATGGTTTTCCACACTGGACTTGAAAAGCGGCTACTGGCAAGTTGAAGTGAAGGAGGAAGATAAAGAGAAAACAGCCTTCAGTGTGGGTGATGGTCTTTGGCAATTTACAGTGACGCCTTTTGGACTTTGTAATGCACCAGCTACTTTTCAGAGACTCATGGACCAGGTACTGAAAGGACTACATTGGAAATGATGCTTGGTGTACCTGGACGACATCATCGTATTGGGCAAGAATTTTGATGAACATCTTAAGAACTTGGAGGAAGTTTTCCAGAAATGTTTTCTTGGGCTGTGCACATATTACCGCCGATTTGTACCAAATTTTTCCAGCGTAGCCCATAGCCTCCATGAGCTTACAAGAAAAAATAAAGCTTTTGAATGGAAGAAGGAGCAAGAAGTGGCTTTCCAAACATTGAAGGAGCGTTTGTGCACTGCCCCAATGTTAGCATAGCCGATTCCAGGAGCAACATTTATTCTAGATACAGATGCGAGTGGATATGCTATAGGAGGCGTTTTATCACAACTGGTCGATGGACAGGAAAAGGTAGTTGCATATTACAGCCGTTCGATTGGAAAACCAGAGAGGAACTACTGCGTTACGCGGAGAGAGCTGTTGGCATTGGTAGAGTGCATTAAACATTTTCACAAATACCTCTACGGCCAGCGATTCCGTGTCAGGACAGATCACGCAGCGTTGAAATGGCTTCTGCAGTTCCATAATCCGGAAGGACAATTGGCACGGTGGATCGAGCGACTACAAACCTATTACTTTTACATTGAGCATCGAAAAGGTAGTACCCATGGGAATGCTGATGCAATGTCACGAAGACCATGTAGTTTGGAATGCAAGCACTGTTCAAAGGCCGAGGCTAAAGAAGACATTATAGATGTCCGGCTAATCACTATAACGTGTACGGATGAATGGACAAGGAATAACCAAGGAAGTGTCAGTTAGAAAATACAGATCTGTCACATATTATGCAAGGGCTAGTACGAACGAAAGACCAAGCAGAGAGGAGATGTCAGCAGAGAGTTCCATTGCGAAGTCATATTGGAACAGTTTAGAATTGATATCCGGTTGCTTGCATCGAGTATGGGAGAGTGAGGATGGTCAATGCAAGAAGAAACTGATAGTTGTTCCCAGAAAGAGGATTCCTGACGTGCTCAGCGAGCTGCACAATGGTCCAAGTGGAGATCATCTTGGAATCACGAAGATACTCGAGAAAATTAAGAAGAGATTCTATTGTGTTGGTTGCCGTCAGTCGGTCTCCGAGTGGATTGCCAATTGCGAGGTATGCAACAGAGCGAAAGGGCCCAAAACCCGAAGTCATGGCCAGAAGAAGCAGTATATTTCAGGTGCACCCTTTGAAAGGATCGCCATGGATGTCGCAGGTCCATTTCCTACTAGCAACCGCGGAAACAAATACGTACTGGTGGTTATGGATTATTTCAGTAAATGGCCAGAGGTATACCCAATCCCAAACCAAGAAGCAGAAACAGTAGCAGAAGTGGTTAAAAACGAATGGGTTGCAAGGTATGGTGTACCAATGGAGTTACATTCTGACCAAGGCAGGAATTTTGAATCAGCTGTGTTCCAAGAAATATGCAAGAAGTTGGGCATTCGAAAAACACGGACAACTGCATTGCATCCTCAGTCCGATGGTATGGTGGAACGTTTCAATAGAACATTGGAGGAGCATTTAAGGAAAGTAGTAGACAAGTACCATAAGGACTGGGATACACACATATCATTATTCTTGATGGCCTACCGATCGGAAGTACATGACACAACGGGCCAAACTCCCGCAAAGGTAATTTTTGGCAATTACCTTCGACTGCCAGCTGATTTGAAGTATGGGATAGATGCCGATGCGGAGAGGAATGTCAAGAAATCCACTGATGTCTTGGAAGAAGAGCTGAGAGAGATACACGATCTGGTAAGGCAACGAGCAAAGATTATGAGTGACAAGATGAAAGCGAGGTACGATAAAGCAATTAATTCGGAAGGGTTTCAGGAAGGAGATTTGGTGCTGCTATACAACCCACAACGAAAAAAAGGTTTGTCCCCGAAATTGCAGTGTAACGGGGAAGGCCCATACAAAGTTGTAAAACGGATCAACGATGTAGTGTACCGCATACAAACCACTACCAAACCACGAACCAAAATGAAAGTGGTTCATTTGGAAAGATTAGCAGCGCTTAGATCGAGAGATTTGTCTGATCGGGACGATCAGACTTAGGTGGAGGGCAGTGTCACGGATATTAGCATCACTAAGCTATACCATCACTAAGGCCATGCTAAGCAGTATTTACGTCAATAATCAAATCAGTATTACACATATATAAGGCAGCCCATAGAGATGTCACACACAGATGCATTTACTTATACGCCTATTTGTACTCGAGAGACTGTAAACTACAAACATTCACATCAATAATTCAATCATTATGTATCTACATAAACAAATAAATAATTGCGTCTACACATATGTACGTATAGGAGCAGTGGAGCGGCAATGCACAAACACATGCATATATCTTATCTGAGTTGTCACAAGAGAGGGCAATAATTTGTGCACGTAGTTGTGGCTGGCGATTTTGTAGCCGAAACTAACTAGAAAGTTCTGGAATGGAAAAGCCTAGAAGTATGCAATTAGAAATCAAAAAGTATAAAAGGCGCGGCAGTAAAGGCGAGGAGTTTGAGTTTGATTTGAGTTGTCAAGCAGTTACGACTAAGACGATATCTAGCGAGCAATAGCAGTATTATTTTGAATAGTGGAGTTTCATTTGAGCTATCAGTTTGGTTATTAAGCTATTCGTTGCAGAGTTTGAGTGTTATTGTGAAGTATTTTAATAAAGGCCATTTTTCCATTATCCAATATTGGAGTTATTTATTCAACAGTTTAGCGATACGAACCTAGCAAAAGGGCAAATAAGAGGAATTTGCAGCAAATTCATTACAATATGTATAGTTTTATAAAGCGGGGTATTAGAGGAGGAATTGTTCAGTACAGTAAGCGGTATTCAATAGCAAATAATAAATATATGAGTGATTATGAATGTAATAAAGAATCAAATTATCTCATTTATTTAGATCTAAACAATTTGTATGGTTTTGTTATGTCACAATATCTTCCATATAGAAATTTTGAATGGGTTGAAAATATTGAAGGCTTTAATGTAAACAATATTGCAGATGATTCGGAAATTGGTTATATATTAGAAGTGGATTTAGAATATCCATCTAGTTTACATGATTATCATAATGATTTTCCATTCTGTTCAGAAAACAAAAAAAATAAAAATATGAAATATGAAATAAGCTAAGCTGATAACAGACTCATCCAAAACAGAAAAAGTAAATTGTTTGGCGACCTTTCATATTTAATATATTTTTGTATTCGTTTTGCCGGCTCGAGGGCAATTAAAAAATAAACAAAAGTTTTCTTTAAAAATCCGATATATTTCGGTTACTCCGCGGTAACCGTCCTCAGGGATATAAACTGCAAAATCTATACAAACAAATAACATTATATAAAAAAATATTGATGAAACAGTAACAACGAATGAGATACATTAATTTACACGTCCTCTTGCTTAGGCGTGGAATTTGTTACTACTTTATTTGTAATTAAATGTCTGTAAATATGCGCGACGTTGTCCGTATCAGTCTTGTAGTTCAGTCGTATGCCTGCGTATCTCTGCTGCGGCCAACGTCGTATGTACGCGTAGTTCTGCTGCTGCCAACGTCGTGCGTATTCGTGGCTCTGCCAGCGTCGTATTTATGGGTGGCTCTGCTGTGGCCAACGTCGTTTGTATGCGTAACTCTGCTGGCGTCGTTTGTATGCGTGACTCTGCCGCCGAGGCTTATGGCGATGGCGCGCGGGCTCGTGACGTTGTGGGCCTTCGCTTAGCGGGGAGCGAGCGTAGTTTAAGGCGTTGTAGAGCGGTCAAAACCAGCTTACCCACAATCCTCAACCCACGGCTCTCTCCTATGACGGGAACTGTCTTGCGATGGTCAAAACCGATACGCCTTTCAGATGCCCTTCAATTGCTGCTCAGGTGACAGTCGCAACTTTGCGCCCCGTTAGGTGAGATCCGTTAGCCTCGGTACAGTCACGTTGTTGCGGTTCACCTCGACTCACTCCTACTGCGGTTGCCGACGTACTTCTGCCGCGGACGACGTTTGGCTGAGCGCGGGATCACGATGCTGTGGAGGGAGTTTGCTTGCGAGGGAGCAAGCGTGATCTAAAGCGTTGTAGAGCGGTCAAAACCTGCTTACCCACAATCTTCAGTCCACGACTTTCCCCTATGAAACGCACTGGCTTGCAATGGTCAAAACCGATATGCCTTCCAGAGCGCTCCAATAGTAGCTCCGGTCGCAACCACAACCGCGTGCTGACTGCCTCCTGTCTTCTCGTGTTGCCCTTTTTATAGCCAATGCTCTTGATGTTGCTAGCATAGTTCGTTGCGTTGCCATGGTTACGGTGTTGCTGTGGCGTGTTGCGGCAACTTGTTGCGCTAGTGATATTGCTGACACTTATTTGTGTCCCGTGTTGTGTTGGCAATGTTGCTAATCGTGTTTTTATGATGTTTCAGAGACTTGTTTGTGTCTCGTGTTGTCTGTAGTACTGCTCCTGTGTTATGGGGTGGTGGTTTTGTGTGGGCCAAATTAATGGATTATATTTGGTCCTCACACTGTTTCAAATGGGCAATTATATCAGCTCTATATCCTAGAAGCTGTCACACAAATAGATGTTGATCATATGAAGTTGATGATATAAAAGCAGATATGATAGAATTGCGAAACAATATTACAATCAACTTCCATAATATAAATTTTCCACTTGCGGTTAAACAAATCAAGATATTTGAAGAAAACAATCCTAGCATTAGTGTCAACGTTTTCGGCCTGGATAATAACTCTTTAGTGGGCCCATATTATTTTACAAAAGAGGAACGAAAAACTCATATAAATTTATTGTTGTTAGAGGACATTAACAACTTCCATTACGTTTGCATAAAAAATTTAAGTAGATTAATGGGGCATCAAGTTACAAGAGATGGACATAAATTATATTTTTGCAACGCATGTTTAATCCACTTCCATACAAACAAAGCTTTAGTATACCACAAGGATCATTGCAATAAAATAGTAACAGAGATGCCTTCCGAAAATGATAAAGTATTAAACTTCAGTAATTTTAAAAAACAATTAGATGTGCCCTTTGTTATTTATGCAGACTTTGAGTGTATTCTAGAACCAATAGATATTCAAAATTCTAGCAAAGTTAAATCAGTTCAAAAACATATTCCTTACGCTTATAGTTACTATATCAAATGTTCTTATGACAACAGTTTATATAGTTTTAGAATATATAGTGGTGAGGATTGCACAAACCATTTTTTCAAAAATTTAATTGAAAATGTTTTGAAAATCTATGGTATTATAAGTAAAAAAATACCGATGTTCCCTTTAACTCCCTCTCAAGAACAATTTCATAAAGAATATTCAAAATCTCATATTTGCAATGAAAGTTTTAATGAAGATGGCAGAGTTGCAGATCATTGCCATTTAACTGGCGAATATAGAGGTCCTGCTCATAATAAATGCAATTTAGAATATCAAATTTCGCGCTTCGTGCCAATATTTTTTCACAATCTTTCGTGCTACGACTGTCATTTGTTTGTTAGAGAACTTTCGACAACACAAGGCGACATTAAAGTTATTCCCTTAAATAAAGAGTTATATATATCCATATCTAAGAGAATATATATAACTGAAAAAGATTCTATCGAACTTCCTTTTTTGGATTCATACAGATTTATGCCATCTAGCTTACAAAGTTTAGCAAGTTACTTAACCGATGAAGATTTACATATTGTAAAATCAGTTTATAAAAATAATGATGAATTTATATTAATGAAACGTAAAGGTGTATTTCCTTATGATTACCTAAACTCGATAGACCGTTTAAAAGAAACAGAACTACCTGCTCGTTCATTTTTCTTTAACAAATTAAATAATGAATCGTGTAGTGCAGCTGATTACGACATGCTCAACAAGTGTGGAATATATTCAAATGCAAAAACTTAATGGATTATTTATTGTTATATTTGAAAGTAGATGTCTTACTATTATGTGACATTTTCGAAAATTTTAGAAAAGTATGTAAAGATATTTATTACTTGGATCCATGTCAATATTATACCACCCCAGGGTTATCTTGAGATGCTATGTTGAAGACAACAAACGTAAATTTAGAACTAATAACCGATAATAATATTGTCACGGATATTAGCATCACTAAGCTATACCATCACTAAGGCCATGCTAAGCAGTATTTACGTCAATAATCAAATCAAGTATACACATATATAAGGCAGCCCAGAGAGATGTCACACACAGATGCATTTAATTATACGCCTATGTGTACTCGAGAGACTGTAAACTACAAACATTCACATCAATAATTCAATCATTATGTATCTACATAAACGAATAAATAATTGCGTCTACACATATGTACGTATACGAGCAGTGGAGCGGCAATGCACAAACACATGCATATCTCTTATCTGAGTTGTCACAAGAGAGGGCAATAATTTGTGCACGTAGTTGTGGCTGGCGATTTTGTAGCCGAAACTAACTAGTAAGTTCTGGAATGGAAAAGCCTAGAAGTATGCAATTAGAAATCAAAAAGTATAAAAGGCGCGACAGTAAAGGCGAGGAGTTTGAGTTTGATTTGAGTTGTCAAGCAGTTACGACTAAGACGATATCTAGCGAGCAATAGCAGTATTATTTTGAATAGTGGAGTTTCATTTGAGCTATCAGTTTGGTTATTAAGCTCTTCGTTGCACAGTTTGAGTGTTATTGTGAAGTATTTTAATAAAGGCCATTTTTCCATTATTCAATATTGGAGTTATTTATTCAACAGTTTAGCGATACGAACCTAGCAAAAGGGCAAATAAGAGGAATTTGCAGCAAATTCGTTACAATATGTATAGTTTTATAAAGCGGGGTATTAGAGGAGGAATTGTTCAGTGCAGTAAGCGATATTCAATAGCAAATAATAAATATATGAGTGATTATGACTGTAATAAAGAATCAAATTATCTCATTTATTTAGATGTAAACAATTTGTATGGTTTTGTTATGTCACAATATCTTCCATTTAGAAATTTTGAATGGGTTGAAAATATTGAAGGCTTTAATGTAAACAATATTGCAGATGATTCGGAAATTGGTTATATATTAGAAGTGGATTTAGAATATCCATCTAGTTTACATGATTATCATAATGATTTTCCATTCTGTTCAGAAAACAAAAAAAAATAAAAATATGAAATATGAAATATACTAAGCTGATAACAGACTTATCCAAAACAGAAAAAGTAAATTGTTTGGCGACCTTTCATATTTAATATATTTTTATATTCGTTTTGCAGGGAATTGCAGTAAAGTCGTTACAACATGCATAAAATCTCGGATCGCGAAACTATATCTTTTACAATAAACCTTGCAAAATCTTTAAGAATGCGCCTAAAAAAGTCTATTGTGTCTTGGGCAAATTATTCAAGTGAAAATCTAGTTCACCTTTTAAGTACCTATAACTTCTCTGAATTCTCACAGTTAGAGCTTGATAATAAATTCACATTTTTAACAGTTATATTGACAAATGCTCTCACTTATCCCAAAGAAATAAGTGTTAAATTAATGAACAAATGGTACGATAGTGAGTTAGCTAATCTAAACAGGCAAAAATACAATATATATAAATCTGAAATAGATACGGGAAATTGGCAAAACTACCAAGTTATTAAGCATCAATATAAACGTTTAGTGAGAGTCAAAAAGGTAAAATACATGGAGCGCAAAATCACCGCTAATATGAGAGATACTAAAGCAATGTGGAACCATCTCACAAATTGTATAAGTATGTCGAAGACTAGAAATACCATAAATAAATTCTCAATTGATGACACAATTTACACAGCTGAACGTGAAATTGCTCAATCGTTAAACAATTATTTTGTAGACAGCATCACAGAAATCAATTCAAAAATAGAAGCTGCTGATAGGAAGTTTCCCACAGGCCAAAAAATTACAAAGAGTTTTAAGTTTGTTGAAATGGATACGGATGAAATAATAAGAATTGGCAGAGGTCTTAAATATAAAATAGGCGGAAATAATCTTCTAGCGGAAGGAGTCATAAAAGATGCGATAATATATTGTGGTTTTTTTTACATGCAAATAATCAGCGAGAGTTTGTAAAATGGGGCGTTTCCAGACTTATGGAAAGCTTCTACAATTGTGCCAATAGAGAAAGTGGCGAATACAATTAGAGCCGATGAGATGAAGCACATAAACACATTACCGAATGAGGAAAAAATACTCGAACGAGTGGTAAAAAAGCCATTAGTGCAATATCTAGAATCAAAACAAATATTAATCCCGCAACAATCTGGCTTTAGAAGAAAGCACTCTTGCGAAAGTGCTCTAAATCTAGTCATTCCCCGTTGGAAAGAGGAACTGAATTGCAATAAATACATCATTGCTGTTTTCTTGGATCTCAAACGAGCGTTTGAGACAATAGATCAAAACTTGCTTCTAAAAAAGCTACTTAATATAGGTATAAGTGGTACTGAACTGAAATGGTTCGAAAGTTTCACAAAGAGTCGTAAATAAAGAACTGTAGTTGGTTCGTCAGTCTCTGAAGATAAGAACATTACGATTTTGGACTGCCACAAGGATCAGTATTAGCGCCTATATTATTTAATATATATATAAGTGATATTTCAAATTGTATAAAGTATTGTGATATCAATTTTTTCGCGGATGATACATTAATAATGATAAGCGGTGGAAATGTGAGCGAGATGTCTGCAAAGCTACAATATGATTTGGAAGAAATATATAAGTGGCTGTGTTTGAACAAACTTAAACTTAATATAAGCAAAACAAAATTGATGGTCATATCGAGAAGAAATTTCGATGTAAATGACCTTAATAATATAAATATAAACCATCAAACTACAGAAAGAGTATCGAGTATTAAATAATTGGGTATTAAAATAGATGAAAAATTAAGTTTTAGTGATCATGTCGATTACACCGTCAGAAAAATTGCAACAAAGGTATATTTAATGCAACGCACTTGGAAATTTCTAAAGAGGAAGTACAAAAAATAACGGTATACAGAGCAATAATTGAAGCTCTTTTAAATTAAGCAACAAAATCGAGCAATGAAATTCATTCTTCGTAAGCGCTATGACACGCCCATCAGGTACATGTTGTCGGCTCTTAACTGGCTAAGTGTTAAACAACAGCACTTTTATTACACAATGATATTTGTTAATAAAAACATTGTAGATGGTACCCTACCAGAATATTTAAGGGTCAATATAAAGTATGGCAATGATATACACAACATAGACACTCGTAGAAGAAATGATTTTAAATCAGGCATGCTTAACGAACGAAACGATATCATTTCGTTACGATAATCAACGCTAATAAACGAAACGAAGTCACTTCGTTTCGTTTATTAACGTTAAGATCGTCAAATTAACGTTAATTTGACGTTCTTAACGTTAATAAACGAAACGAAATGACTTCGTTTCGTTTATTAACGTTGATTATCGTATCGAAATGATATCGTTTCGTTCGTTAAGCATGCCTGTTTTAAATTACCTGCGTTCAGATGTGAGTCAGATAAATGTAATCTTTATTACAAAGGGCAAAAATGTTTTAATGAATTACCAAACAACATTAAGCAATGCAATAGCATAACTAAATTTAAAAGAAATTTGTTTGAATATTGTAAAACTATTTTTACTTCTTAGATTATAGCAAAGAGTTTATCTCATATTTATAAATAATTTTGTCTCTCTCTTTGCAGTTATAAATATTTTTTCCCTCTTTATTTATGTTTTACTTTTGTTTCCGTTTACTTTTAAAACTTATTATGAATGAATGAAAGCATATGCTTTATCCCTTTAGTTCCTATAGGCTTAAGTTACTTGTAACTAGTTTTAAGCATACTCTGTAGAAATTTGTTTTGATCTAGGCTCAATAGAGTCGTAATAAATAAGTGATTAAATAATAGAACTAACCCTGAATCCACGGAAAACTCAGTTACTACCCATATGAGCAAAAGCAGCGCAGTTTATTTTCGCATCGTGCCTGTAATATTACATGGTAATGGCACTCAAGTTTCCACATACGCGTTCCTCGACGACGGCTCATCGATCACGCTAATAGACGCTGTTCTACAACGTGAGTTGGGTGTGTGGCAGAAAATAGACACTTTGCTTACGGTGGACTGGGGACACCCATCGGTACGAAGATGATTCGGAAGTCTGCGATATAATATTTTCTTCGTCAAGCGGAAAGCATTTTACAATTAAAGACGTGCATTCTATACGTGATTTGGATTTGTCAAGCCAGTCGCTTGATGTCGCGTCCCTAAAGTCCGTTCACAAATATTTGAGAGATCTTCCGCTTTATTTATACCACAACATAAAACCGAAACTCTTGACCGGTGTTAACAACAGTGCGTTATTAGCAACCACAAAGAGTCGAGTAAGAGCATTATCAGAGCCAGTAGCTGAGAAAACGATTATCGGCTGGACAGTTAAAGGGCAATTGGTAAAAAATGTTTCTACAGCCCATCATCATGTTTTTCACATATGTGACTGCGAAAGTTCCGCTTGTACAGAATTACTCGGCACGCTTAAGACTTATATTTGCATGGACAATTTGGGCGTTGCTGCTAAACCCGCAGCGAATATGTCAGAAGAAGACCAAAACGCACTATACCAGCTAGATAAAAACACCAAACGAATAGGAAATCATTTTGAGACTAGCCTGCTATGGAAATACGTTGAAACCGTTTTAACTCTTCCCGACAGTTTTCCAATGGCTAAGCGTAGAGCGCTTTGCTAACGCAACAAAATGAAAAAGGACCCTCGGCTGTCTCAAATATTACAGGATAAGATTATAGACTACGTCAATAAAGGATATATACGGAAATTACTGCCGGAAGAAGAGAAATCACAAACCTACCTATATTTCCGGTCATAAATCCCAACAAACCCAACAAGGTGCGTTTAGTTCGGGATGCTACCGCTAAGGTGAATGGAATTTCATTGAATTCATTGCTTCTAAAGGGACCGGACCAACTAACGTCTCTACTCTCATTATTATATCGGTTCCGACAACGACGAATTGCCATCGGTGGTGACATAGCCGAAATGATCCACCAAGTGGGCATCAAATCAGAGGATCAAAGGTTCCAGCGCTTTCTATGGTATGACCATAAAACTGGGAGCATGTCTAGACTTTTGGAACAGTCTGCCGCCAGTCTGGCCTTAGGAATGCCCAGTTCTTTATTTTCGGACCAGTCTGGGTTGAGTCTGACCGAAGGAATGAAACCAGGTCTATATTTATCTTGACCTGAAATTTTTACCACCTCTCAAGATCATTCAACAATTCCGCTAGGTGGCGCATACGTTTTTTCGGTTTGTGTTCTGGCTGATTTCACCTCTGGCTGATCTCACCTTGGCTGCTGTCACCTCTGGCCGATCTCACCGCTATGTGGCGTGTTCCGGCAGATCTTCCGCTAGGTGGCGCATAAGAAAAAGCTTAGTGGTGTATAAGAAAAAGCTTAGATCTTTTTACCTTTAGCAGAGCTTTGCCGTAAACATGACAGCATATAAATTATATATATATATATATATCAACAAACCGCAAAATAAATACACAGAATCCATATACGTACATTTAGATAAGGGCTACTTGTCTCAATGTATATAAGTTGGACATCTTTTGAGTAAAAAAATGAGGATCGTTAAATGGGGGCCCTACATTTTTAAAGGGCCGCAAATTTTTAATATTTCTAATGAGTCCTAGACTTCACCCGAGACGTTTTAAAGAGTCCCATAGATTTCTAATCGAGCGACTGCTCCCCAATCCCCCACCCCCCATTTTTCTCGTCTACAAAAAGGAGTCGATGGGCACTTGTAGTACCGCCCCCCCTTTTTTTCTCGTTTGTAAAACGGGCCTGTCGGGCACCCGATCAGGGGCAGATTGTTAACTAAAGGTTATCTTAATATTGAACTCATGGTTTTCCATTATTGAACATTTGTGTGACCATGCCGTTACATATGTTTTTTTGATTGTACACATGCTGTTGCTGGTCCATATATATGCATGTGAGAATTTCATAATACCATTTGGGCTCCTTAAAAATGAGAGCATATACATAAATTATATTTCTTTAAAATATGAATATTGAAAATTTTGTGTACATGCCATCACATATGTTTGGACATGGAAATTTTATTAAACCACACTGATAAGAAACTTCAACCGTACAACATTGCAACATATTTTTTTTTTTTTTTTTTTTTTTTTTTTTTTTTTTTTTTAAATGGACGTTGTGGCAGCGCGCTGCCCTCAAGTGGCCCAATGAAACCAGGCTAATCCTGTTCACGCGATCGATTTATATATATATATAATAACTTTTTTTTTTTTTGCCGAGTCTTTGATGGGCAGCGGTTTGTCAAGCGTCACGATCTGAGACTGCTCAGCTACAGAAGAAATTTCATCAGCCAAGCGTAATACTTAAAGAGAACTGAAGCAAACGTATTATACATTAATTTAGAGAGGTGAGAACTATCAAATATGTTTGAGTGAGAGTTATAATCTTGGCATAAACGCCGAAAAGGTTCATTTTGTTCGAAATTCGTTCTACATTGTTTCAGCAGAAGAGGTTTGAAGTGTCTCGATGTCCGAGAGGGAACGCAAAAGTTCACTTCATTCAGAAGGAATGGGCTCGAAATTGATCCATTTAAAAGTTTTGTCATAAATATCACACCAAGCATTTCCCTTCGACTAGCAAGAGTTGGAAGATTGATAAGCTTTAATCGATTAGTATAAGGTGGAAGATTAGTTAAAGGGTCCCATTGGAAATTTCTTAAGGCAAATAGTAAAAATTGTTTTTGTATTGATTCGAGACTGTCTGCATGGACTTGATAACGCGGATTCCAAATTATCGAGCCGTATTCTAATATTGGCCTAAGTAATGTTGTAAAAAGTGCTTTAGTTATGTAAGGGTCGTTAAATTCTTTTGACCACCGTTTAACAAATGCAAAAACACCTTTGCCTTTATTCACTGTAGCATTAATATGAAGATTGAAACTAAGTTTGGAATCCATCATGACTCCCAAGTCAATAAAATTATTTACAGTTTCTAGACTATAGTTGTTAATTGTATATGAAGCTGGTGGCGAAACTCTCCGAGAAAAACACATGAATTTACATTTTTTGAGATTGAGCGGCATATAATTTACATTGCACCAGGTAACCAAGTGATTTAAATCCATTTGAAGCAAGGAATGTTCCTCAACCGAGGCACATGATTTGAAAAGTTTTACATCGTCTGCGTACATCAAGATTTTTGAGTATTTAATTGTACCAGATATATCGTTTATGAACAACAAGAACAGAATCGGACCAAGATGGCTGCCCTGAGGAACACCAGAAGAAACATTGATGACCCCAGAAAGTGTATTTTTAAAGATTACTTTTTGCGTACGATAACCAAGATACGAAGAAATCCAACATATAAGAGGGGGTTGAAAACCGAGTTGACTGAGCTTATGAATAAGTAATGGGTGTGATACTTTGTCGAAAGCTTTACAGAAATCGGTGTAAATTATATCAGTGTGAAGGCCTTTTCTAAATCCATTAGAAACGTGGGTGGTAAATTCTAGTAAATTGGTGATAGGTGATTTGCCCTTACAGAACCCATGCTGCGAGCTTGCAATTATGGGGGAAATAGGGAATGTTAGGTGGTGGGTAACAATAGCCTCAAATAACTTTGGGATAGCGGATAACTTTGCTATGCCCCGGTAGTTTTCTATTGAAGACCTGCTTCCATTTTTATGAAGCGGAATAAGAAAAGATTCCTTCCATATTGTTGGGAAAACGCCATAAATTAAAGATAAATTAAATAAATCTGTTAGCGGCTGATAGATGTTTGTGGCACATTTTTTAAGAAAGTGTGTCGGGATCCTGTCGGGGCCGTATGAATATGATACTTTTAAAGTTTTTAAATAAGATAATACATCTTCTGAAGATATAAATGGAACTCTGATTGAATAACATGAATCAATATGGTATGGGTATTCATTAGGTGGAACGTTGGTCTCAATAGAGTAATTTGATTTGAAAAATTCCGCAAAGAAGTCGGCGATCTCTTGATCATCACTGGAAATATTATCTTGGAATTTCATGGATGATGGAAACCCTTTCACCCTGCGTTTAGAGTTTACGAATCCGTAAAATGCCTTCGGGTTGCAAGTTATATTTCTTTTCATTTTACAAAGATAAGCTTTGTAACACTTTTTGTTCAATTGAAAATACTTGCAGCGTAGAATCGAGTACTGTAAGTAATGGTTATGTAAACCCGTCTTTTTGAACAACTTGAAAGATCGAGACTTTTTATTCTTTAAAATTTTCAGCTCTTTAGTGAACCATACTTGGCTTGTATCGGAATGTACACAAATCCGCTTAGGTACGTATTTTTCAAAAAGACAGTAAATGGTATTGTAAAAGTGAGAAACGCTTTGCTCCACATCAGCATTAAATGTTGGCCACACTATTCGAGATAGATCACGATTTAATTTTTTAAAATTGGCCTTCGCAAAGTCGAAGCGATAACTGGAGTCGTATCGTTTATTACCGCTGTTACAAGCATAATTTACAACTTCGTAAACTATTTTGAGGGAAGGGTGGTAAGCATCTTCAGGTTCAATAATGGGTTCGCATCGACTAATGGAATATTTAGATTCATCATCCACAAAGGCTAAATCCAACACTCTTCCGAATTTATTCGATTGGATGTTGATTTGTTGAAGGCACAGCTCAGACATTCCGTCTAGAAATTCATTGTTGGAAGACTTTGACGAAACTGGTACGATATTAAAGTCCGAGATGCACCATGATATGTGTGGCATATTGAAGTCACCCAAGACAATAATGGAATCGGAAGGCTTTAGCATCGAATTAACAGTTCTTAGCAAGGAAATGTGATTCATATAAACGGACAGTTCAGAAGATGGCGGGATATAACAGATGGCCAAATAAATGTGGATATTTGCTAGTTGTGTGCGTATGCACAAGAACTCAGTTGTATCGGTGGCGGTTACGCAAATCTCTTCAGATGGTATTGAAGAGTGTACAGCAAGCAGAACCCCACCTCCAACCCTGTTCAGGCGGTCATTTCGATATATCTGGTAGTCATTACAGAGGATGTCTGAGTTAAAAACATGAGGTTTCAGCCAGGTTTCGGTTAAAGCAATTATATCGTAGCTTGAGTTAAATGATTTTAAAAACAGTTCTGTTAACTTGGTGTTTAAGCCTCTAACATTTTGGTAAAGTACATCTAAAGCAGATTTTTCGTTCAGTTTTTTGACTCAGTAATATTAACAGGGATCTTTGCCAAGTTTGGAACACTCTTATTCCGCCTATATTCAAATTCCCGCACAAGTGCCCCAGAGGGCCAAAAATTGTTACTCAAGATAGTGTCAAAATGGTCAATAGGTACATCTAATCTAAAGGAAGATACGTTTCTTTCATAACTAAAATTAAATTTCCGAATTGTTACGTCATGGGTTTTCCTTTTTGAGAAGATATACGATTTCAGATCCTCCTCAGTAGTATCCCTGTCGAATCTTGACACGAATATCGATTTTTTAGGAGGGACTACAACCAACTTCCTAGTTCCAGGCTCAGTCGCCTGAGAACGGTTTGCAGGTTCAATATTTTTTCTAGCTGCTAGTTTTGTTGGAGGTGCCTTTGATGTTGAAGGCTCTACTGTAAGAGGACTTGGAGATGCTAAGTTTATTAATTCTATCGTGCTAGGTGTAGGAACGATTGGGTTCTGGATGTTTTGAACGGGGTCTAGGGTCAATACGCCAGCCGAGACATCAGTTCGTTTTCGTTTGCTGTCACGACTGTCGCTGTTATCATTGGCAGCTGAATCGGTAATACATTTGAAAGTTTTAAACAAGTTTTCATAATACTTGAATTTATCCCCTAATGTAGAAAGTTCCTTACCGATTTCGGAGAATGCGTTTCGGGTATGTTTGAAAAGCTTAAAAAGATCCACTTCGGTGGATCTGCATTTCAAGCACGACCAACGCACACCCTTGTTATCGTTGATCGCATCACACACCCTTGCTGTCAAACTAGCGCACTTCATATGAGCAAGCTCATCACAAAGCCAGCACGACACGAAACGCTCGGTATCACCTTTCAATTGGCAGTTAACAAAATTGCAAGACATTATAAGTTAAAGTAAAATTGATTAAACAGACGGAGGCAGTGAAAATAGTTTGGAGATCACAGTAAGAAAATCACTGTTTGAGCAGTTTGAAGATCACTGTATGTGCAGTTTAAGATCGCTATTAACTGACGCTTAACAACACACAATGCAAACAGCTGTGGCAGTGAAAAGAAAATGAAGTAAATGTGCACAAGCAAATAACAATTGAAAACTGAAAATATGTAAATGCCAATCAAATGCAACAACAAATATGCAAAGTGACTCGGCAAATATGTATGTATGTATGGATATATTTAAATTGCGAATGCAGTACACAACGTGTTTACACTTATTTTTAGCACAATAATTATTTAAACAAACAAATTTATTTATTTAAGACAAAATAAGGCACAGTAGAAATCAAAACACAACTTCACAGCTTGACGTTCGCACTTTCTTCTTTGATGTTGGTAATGTATCTATGTATATATGTAAATAAAACTTCATGCTGTATTTCATTTAATTAAATTCGTTATCAGAATTTTCCCTAAGTATAAAACATAGAAACTCGATCACTTCCCATTTAGTTGAGCTTTACAACTATTCCAAAATTAACTACCCGTTGAGTTGAACTTTAGCCTGCGCTTCAAAAATCGGAGAAGAAAAAACATAAAACAGAATTTTTTATTAAGATTTAGACCTCGAGCCGACAAAAACATCAAATAAGGAACCAAACATAATAAAAACTCTAGAAAAAAAAAAAAAATAGTATGCCTTCATTTGTGTGCGAGTATTGTAACAAAGAATTTAAATATGATCGCAATTTAAGGCGACATATTAGAAACTATCATGGGAAAGAAGTGAGTTGCAATGTATGCAAACAAAAGTTTAATAACATTCAAATGCTTTTAACACATAAACGTTTACAACATACAACTAACGCGGATGACCCTATATATTGTGATGTTTGTGCAATTAATATCGCAAAAGAAACTGTGGTCATATCACATACGGACTAATACACACAAACCAGGCATGCTTAACCAACAACCGATATCATTTCGTTACGAAATGACTTTGTTTCGTTTATTAACGTTAAGAACGTCAAATGACTTTGTTTCGTTTATTAACGTTAAGAACGTCAAATGACTTTGTTTCGTTTATTAACGTTAATTATCGTAACGAAATGATATCGGTTCCTTGGTTAAGCATGCCTGACACAAACAAAGGGCTAGACGGAACTTCACTTCTAATGTTAAAAGCATTAAATCAGTATTCAATAAGCGAATCGAAAAATTTGTATTTGAAAATAATGCAAAAGAGGATTTGATTGTTGAACACTTTTTTCCAACAATAAAAAAAGAACTTTGTAAACTTTTAAGAGAAAAACTAACTCATTATCGAAACATTACGTGCTGTTTTGTAAATATATTTTGATTAAAGAAGGCGTAGAGTGTTTGATGGAATTGAAATCACATCAAACCAAGATGATTTTGCTTGAATCAACTTCTACGGAAAATGATATTAATCTGTTTTACGAGGACCAGTGTGTTATTTTATCTTCAAAAATGAGCGAATTTCAAGAAAGAGATAGTGGTTGGTCACTAATTGAGATATCACATCTAGAAGCGAATATAAATAAACATGAGCCTATTAAAGGCTCAAAATATATACATTTACCACCAACAATTCAAAACAAACTTTCGTGTATAAATAGGCAAAACACAGATGAATACTGTTGTAACGAAGCTTTTCCTTGCCCCGGTGCTTCTTCAGTAACTGCTGGGGTATACTCGCCGTGTCCAAGGTTCGTTTACAATGAATTTGTATTTCGGGGCGCCTTGCAAATCGTTTTCATATAAATTCACTTTATTGGTAAATTCGCTAAACTATAATATAAAATGTATAAAATGTGTATCTATAATTCACTTAAATTCATTGCTTGCTTTATAATTCGTGATGGGCTAGCGGTCCCTCGTGTCCCGTTAGGAACGTTCTGTTAGGGCGCCGTACTGGTCGCCGTCTAGGTATGTGTGAATGTGTCTCGGTGACGCCTTGCGCCGGCGTGTTCCTATTATGGTTAGTGGCAGTGCTAAGCCTGCTGCGGCCAGCGTCGTATGCCTGCGTATCTCTGCTGCGGCCAACGTCGTATGTACGCGTAGTTCTGCTGCTGCCAACCTCGTGCGTATTCGTGGCTCTGCCAGCGTCGTATTTATGGGTGGCTCTGCTGCCAACGTCGTGTGTATGCGTGACTCTGCTGTGGCCAACGTCGTATATTTGCGTAGCTCTGCTGCGGCCAACGTCGTATGTAAGCATGGCTCTGCTGTGGCCAACGTGGTGTGTATGCGTGACTCTGCCGCCGAGGCTTATGGCGATGGCGCGCGGGCTCGTGACGTTGTGGGCCTTCGCTTATCGGGGAGCGAGCGTAGTTTAAGGCGTTGTAGAGCGGTCAAAACCAGCTTACCCACAATCCTCAACCCACGGCTCTCTCCTATGACGGGAACTGTCTTGCGATGGTCAAAACCGATACGCCTTTCAGATGCCCTTCAATTGCTGCTCAGGTGACAGTCGCAACTTTGCGCCCCGTTAGGTGAGATCCGTTAGCCTCTGTACAGTCACGTTGTTGCGTTTCACCTCGACTCACTCCTACTGCGGTTGCCGACGTACTTCTGCCGCGGACGACGTTTGGCTGAGCGCGGGATCACGATGCTGTGGAGGGCGTTTGCTTGCGAGGGAGCAAGCGTGATCTAAAGCGTTGTAGAGCGGTCAAAACCTGCTTACCCACAATCTTCAGCCCACGACTTTCCCCTATGAAACGCACTGGCTTGCAATGGTCAAAACCGATATGCCTTCCAGAGCGCTCCAATAGTAGCTCCGGTCGCAACCACAACCGCGTGCTGACTGCCTCCTGTCTTCCCGTGTTGCCCTTTTTATAGCCAATGCTCTTGATGTTGCTAGCATAGTTCGTTGCGTTGCCATGGTTACGGTGTTGCTGTGGCGTGTTGCGGCAACTTGTTGCGCTAGTGATGTTTCTGACATTTGTTTGTGTCCCGTGTTGTGTTGGAAATGTTGCTAATCGTGTTTTTATGATGTTTCAGAGACTTGTTTGTGTCTCGTGTTGTCTGGAATACTGCTCCTGTGTTATGGGGTGGTGGTTTTGTGTGGGCCAAATTAATGGATTATATTTGGTCCTCACACTGTTTCAAATGGGCGATTATATCAGCTCTATATCCTAGAAGCTGTCACACAAATAGATGTTGATCATATGAAGTTGATGATATAAAAGCAGATATGATAGAATTGCGAAACAATATTACAATCAACTTCCATAATCTAAATTTTCCACTTGCGGTTAAACAAACCAAGATATTTGAAGAAAACAATCCTAGCATTAGTGTCAACTTTTTCGGCCTGGATAATACCTCTTTAGTGGGCCCATATTATTTTACAAAAGAGGAACGAAAAAATCATATAAATTTATTGTTGTTAGAGGACATTAACAACTTCCATTACGTTTGCATAAAAAATTTAAGTAGATTAATGGGGTATCAAGTTACAAGAGATGGACATAAATTATATTTTTGCAACGCATGTTTAATCCACTTCCATACAAACAAAGCTTTAGCATACCACAAGGATCATTGCAATAAAATAGTAACAGAGATGCCTTCCGAAAATGGTAAAGTATTAAACTTTAGTAATTTTAAAAAACAATTAGATGTGCCTTTTGTTATTTATGCAGACTTTGAGTGTATTCTAGGACCAATAGATATTCAAAATTCTAGCAAAGTTAAATCAGTTCAAAAACATATTCCTTACGCTTATAGTTACTATATCAAATGTTCTTATGACAACAGTTTATACAGTTTTAGAATATATAGTGGTGAGGATTGCACAAACCATTTTTTCAAAAATTTAATTGAAAATGTTTTGAAAATCTATGGTATTATAAGTAAAAAAATACCGATGTTCCCTTTAACTCCCTCTCAAGAACAATTTCATAAAGAATATTCAAAATGTCATATTTGCAATGAAAGTTTTAATGAAGATGGCAGAGTTGCAGATCATTGCCATTTAACTGGCGAATATAGAGGTCCTGCTCATAAGAAATGCAATTTAGAATATCAAATTTCGCGCTTCGTGCCAATATTTTTTCACAATCTTTCGTGATACGACTGTCATTTGTTTGTTAGAGAACTTTCGACAACACAAGGCGACATTAAAGTTATTCCCTTAAATAAAGAGTTATATATATCCATATCTAAGAGAATATATATAACTGAAAAAGATTCTATCGAACTTCCTTTTTTGGATTCATACAGATTTATGCCATCTAGCTTACAAAGTTTAGCAAGTTACTTAACCGATGAAGATTTACATATTGTAAAATCAGTTTATAAAAATAATGATGAAGTTACATTAATGAAACGTAAAGGTGTATTTCCTTATGATTACCTAAACTCGATAGACCGTTTAAAAGAAACAGAACTACCTGCTCGTTCATTTTTCTTTAACAAATTAAATAATGAATCGTGTAGTGCAGCTGATTACGACATGCTCAACAAGTGTGGAATATATTCAAATGCAAAAACTTAATGGATTATTTATTGTTATATTTGAAAGTAGATGTCTTACTATTATGTGACATTTTCGAAAATTTTAGAAAAGTATGTAAAGATATTTATTACTTGGATCCATGTCAATATTATACCACCCCAGGGTTATCTTGAGATGCTATGTTGAAGACAACAAAAGTAAATTTAGAACTAATAACCGATAATAATATTGTCACGGATATTAGCATCACTAAGCTATACCATCACTAAGGCCATGCTAAGCAGTATTTACGTCAATAATCAAATCAAGTATACACATATATAAGGCAGCCCAGAGAGATGTCACACACAGATGCATTTAATTATACGCCTATGTGTACTCGAGAGACTGTAAACTACAAACATTCACATCAATAATTCAATCATTATGTATCTACATAAACGAATAAATAATTGCGTCTACACATATGTACGTATACGAGCAGTGGAGCGGCAATGCACAAACACATGCATATATCTTATCTGAGTTGTCACAAGAGAGGGCAATAATTTGTGCACGTAGTTGTGGCTGGCGATTTTGTAGCCGAAACTAACTAGTAAGTTCTGGAATGGAAAAGCCTAGAAGTATGCAATTAGAAATCAAAAAGTATAAAAGGCGCGACAGTAAAGGCGAGGAGTTTGAGTTTGATTTGAGTTGTCAAGCAGTTACGACTAAGACGATATCTAGCAAGCAATAGCAGTATTATTTTGAATAGTGGAGTTTCATTTGAGCTATCAGTTTGGTTATTAAGCTATTCGTTGCACAGTTTGAGTGTTACTGTGAATTATTTTAATAAAGGCCTTTTTCCATTATTCAATATTGGAGTTATTTATTCAACAGTTTAGCGATACGAACCTAGCAAAAGAGCAAATAAGAGGAATTTGCAGCAAATTCGTAACAATTGGGGTCAGAAGAGGAATTGTTGAATAAATTCCAGAGGACAACAAGGACATGGCAAAGTTCAGTGAATTGAAAATCCAGCAACTAAAGAAGGAGTTGGAGAGCCATGGATTGAATACAAGCGGCGTTAAACTTGAACTTCAGGCACGGCTACGTGAGGCAATGGAAGCGGAAGGAATTTATATGGAAGAGTATGACTTTCATATTGATGGCGAGGAAGTAACAAAAATTGAAGAGAAAAACGAAACATCGCAGACAGTTACGAGCACAGACTTGAACATGATTTTGGCTGCAATATCTGCTCAAACATCGACAATGTCATCACAGATGGAATCCCAAGAGAAACGCATAACATCGAAGATTGAAGCGCAGGAAACCCGTACAACATCACAATTGGAAGAACAGAAGACATATTTGGCATCTCAACTGGAAGCGCAAGAGGCACGTATATCTGAAATGTCGGCACAAATTTGGGAACAGGTATCATCGCAGCTCTTTGTGAAACTGGAAGAGCAGGATGCAAAAATTTTACAACTCGACGACAAAATTGATGCCGAAATGGAAGCGTTAAAAGGTCGTATGGAGCAGTTACAACTAAACCGCCCAGCTGTTTCAGCAAGCAATCCAAAGGTAAAAACACCATCATTTGACGGTTCTGTTCCTTTCCAGGTCTTCAAGCTACATTTTGAGAAGACCGCAGCAGTGAACAACTGGAATGCGGAAGATAAAGTTGCTGCACTGTTCGTGGCATTGAAAGGGCCTGCAGCGGAAATCCTACAGACGATTCCAGAGTACGAACGGAACAGTTATGAAACATTGATGGCTGCTGTAGAACGACGTTATGGAACCGAGCATAGGAAACAAAAATATTCCAAATTGAGTTGCAAAACCGTCACCATAGAGCGAATGAAACTTTGCAGGAGTTTGCCTCGGATGTTGAAAGGTTAGCTCATCTCGCAAATGCGGACGCACCCGTGGAATACACCGAGAGGGTAAAAATCCAGAGTTTCATAAATGGCATACGGGACGTGGAAACGAAGCGAGCTACATACGCAAACCCAAAGCTGACATTTGCTGAAACGGTATCACATGCATTGACTCAGGAAACGGCCTCAATATTGAGTAAACCAGCATACAAAGCTCATCGTGTGGAAGTGGAAAGACCAGATTGGGTAGACACAATTTTGGAAGCACTGAAGGGATCACAACAGAAAAATGCCGGAGTTATTAAATGTTTCAAGTGCGGCAACCCAGGTCATATTGCACGACATTGCAGCAGTGGTCCCAATAGCTCCAACAATGTGGGTGGTCGTAAACGCAGAGTAGAAGGTGATGAGCAAATCTCCAATACCACTCAATCGTTAAACTAAATCGAGTCAGCCGCAAGGGGCGACAGCTGGCTGCCGCAATTGAATGCCCCATAATCTCTATCTCGCAGATTGGAAGAAGATCGAGCAATCTTACTGTTGGAGGACATGTGGACGGAAAGGAACGTTTACTGACTTTAGATACGGGTGCATCTCATTCCAGCATTCGAGCGGATTTAGTCAACAAAAAGATAAGACCATTGCTTGGAGCAAGATTACGTACAGCCACGGGAGAGGACACCCAGGTAATTGGAGAAGTAGAATGTGAAGTCGCAATTGGGAACGTCACGGTAGTACACAATTTTATAGTGGCAGATATTGTTGATGAAATCCGAAGCAGTCATCTGGCCAAAGGTTGATGGAGATTGTGGGACAAATTGTGGGTTGTCGAAGCAGCAAACAAATCAGCACTAAACATACTTGTAGGAAAAACCCTGGCTATGACAAAACAAGATGGACGTATTCCGGTAAGAGTACTCAATGAGTTCAAGTCACCACTCAATCTGACTAAAGGAGCTATTTTGGGAAGATGCCGAGAGGTTGAAGTAGTTATTAACTGTGAACAGCTCCAGGAACACGTTTCAACTAGTAATACTGATCTTTCAAATGACATCACGGCATGGACGCAGGGGCTAGAGGAAGCATATCAGAGTAAGGCAAAACAACTGCTTCTAAAGTACGCGAACATATTTGACCAGGATGATTCTAAACCAGACCGCACCAACGTTGTGAAACATCAAATTGACACTGGAGGTGCGAGGCCGATCCGTCAAGCTCCACGTAGTGTTCCACTGGCGAAGCGGGAAGTTGTGAGTCAAATCATTCAAGAAATGAGCGACAGCGGCGTCATCGAACCATCAGCTAGTCCATGGAGCTCACCGGTAGTACTTGTAAAAAAGAAGGATGGAAAAATGAGGTTTTGCGTGGACTACCGGAAGTTGAATGACGTAACGAAAAAGGATAGCTACCCATTGCCAAGAATTGACGACACTCTGGACTCGCTATCTGGTACGAAATGGTTTTCCACACTGGACTTGAAAAGCGGCTACTGGCAAGTTGAAGTGAAGGAGGAAGATAAAGAGAAAACAGCCTTCAGTGTGGGTGATGGTCTTTGGCAATTTACAGTGACGCCTTTTGGACTTTGTAATGCACCAGCTACTTTTCAGAGACTCATGGACCAGGTACTGAAAGGACTACATTGGAAATGATGCTTGGTGTACCTGGACGACATCATCGTATTGGGCAAGAATTTTGATGAACATCTTAAGAACTTGGAGGAAGTTTTCCAGAAATGTTTTCTTGGGCTGTGCACATATTACCGCCGATTTGTACCAAATTTTTCCAGCGTAGCCCATAGCCTCCATGAGCTTACAAGAAAAAATAAAGCTTTTGAATGGAAGAAGGAGCAAGAAGTGGCTTTCCAAACATTGAAGGAGCGTTTGTGCACTGCCCCAATGTTAGCATAGCCGATTCCAGGAGCAACATTTATTCTAGATACAGATGCGAGTGGATATGCTATAGGAGGCGTTTTATCACAACTGGTCGATGGACAGGAAAAGGTAGTTGCATATTACGGCCGTTCGATTGGAAAACCAGAGAGGAACTACTGCGTTACGCGGAGAGAGCTGTTGGCATTGGTAGAGTGCATTAAACATTTTCACAAATACCTCTACGGCCAGCGATTCCGTGTCAGGACAGATCACGCAGCGTTGAAATGGCTTCTGCAGTTCCGTAATCCGGAAGGACAATTGGCACGGTGCATCGAGCGACTACAAAGCTATTACTTTTCCATTGAGCATCGAAAAGGTAGTACCCATGGGAATGCTGATGCAATGTCACGAAGACCATGTAGTTTGGAATGCAAGCACTGTTCAAAGGCCGAGGCTAAAGAAGACATTATAGATGTCCGGCTAATCACTATAACGTGTACGGATGAATGGACAAGGAATAACCAAGGAAGTGTCAGTTAGAAAATACAGATCTGTCACATGTTATGCAAGGGCTAGAACGAAACGAAAGACCAAGCAGAGAGGAGATGTCAGCAGAGAGTTCCATTGCGAAGTCATATTGGAACAGTTTAGAATTGATATCCGGTTGCTTGCATCGAGTATGGGAGAGTGAGGATGGTCAATGCAAGAAGAAACTGATAGTTGTTCCCAGAAAGAGGATTCCTGACGTGCTCAGCGAGCTGCACAATGGTCCAAGTGGAGATCATCTTGGAATCACGAAGACACTCGAGAAAATTAAGCAGAGATTCTATTGTGTTGGTTGCCGTCAGTCGGTCTCCGAGTGGATTGCCAATTGCGAGGTATGCAACAGAGCGAAAGGGCCCAAAACCCGAAGTCATGGCCAGAAGAAGCAGTATATTTCAGGTGCACCCTTTGAAAGGATCGCCATGGATGTCGCAGGTCCATTTCCTACTAGCAACCGCGGAAACAAATACGTACTGGTGGTTATGGATTATTTCAGTAAATGGCCAGAGGTATACCCAATCCCAAACCAAGAAGCAGAAACAGTAGCAGAAGTGGTTAAAAACGAATGGGTTGCAAGGTATGGTGTACCAATGGAGTTACATTCTGACCAAGGCAGGAATTTTGAATCAGCTGTGTTCCAAGAAATATGCAAGAAGTTGGGCATTCGAAAAACACGGACAACTGCATTGCATCCTCAGTCCGATGGTATGGTGGAACGTTTCAATAGAACATTGGAGGAGCATTTAAGGAAAGTAGTAGACAAGTACCATAAGGACTGGGATACACACATATCATTATTCTTGATGGCCTACCGATCGGCAGTACATGACACAACGGGCCACACTCCCGCAAAGGTAATTTTTGGCAATTACCTTCGACTGCCAGCTGATTTGAAGTATGGGATAGATGCCGATGCGGAGAGGAATGTCAAGAAATCCACTGATGTCTTGGAAGAAGAGCTGAGAGAGATACACGATCTGGTAAGGCAACGAGCAAAGATTATGGGTGACAAGATGAAAGCGAGGTACGATAAAGCAATTAATTCGGAAGGGTTTCAGGAAGGAGATTTGGTGCTGCTATACAACCCACAACGAAAAAAAGGTTTATCCCCGAAATTGCAGTGTAACGGGGAAGGCCCATACAAAGTTGTAAAACGGATCAACGATGTAGTGTACCGCATACAAACCACGAACCAAAATGAAAGTGGTTCATTTGGAAAGATTAGCAGCGTTTAGATCGAGAGATTTGTCTGATCGGGACGATCACACTTAGGTGGAGGGCAGTGTCACGGATATTAGCATCACTAAGCTATACCATCACTAAGGCCATGCTAAGCAGTATTTAAGTCAATAATCAAATCAGTATTACACATATATAAGGCAGCCCAGAGAGATGTCACACACAGATGCATTTACTTATACGCCTATTTGTACTCGAGAACTGTAAACTACAAACATTCACATCAATAATTCAATCATTTTGTATCTACATAAACAAATAAATAATTGCGTCTACACATATGTACGTATAGGAGCAGTGGAGCGGCAATGCACAAACACATGCATATATCTTATCTGAGTTGTCACAAGAGAGGGCAATAATTTGTGCACGTAGTTGTGGCTGGCGATTTTGTAGCCGAAACTAACTAGAAAGTTCTGGAATGGAAAAGCCTAGAAGTATGCAATTAGAAATCAAAAAGTATAAAAGGCGCGGCAGTAAAGGCGAGGAGTTTGAGTTTGATTTGAGTTGTCAAGCAGTTACGACTAAGACGATATCTAGCGAGCAATAGCAGTATTATTTTGAATAGTGGAGTTTCATTTGAGCTATCAGTTTGGTTATTAAGCTATTCGTTGCACAGTTTGAGTGTTATTGTGAAGTATTTTAATAAAGGCCATTTTTCCATTATCCAATATTGGAGTTATTTATTCAACAGTTTAGCGATACGAACCTAGCAAAAGGGCAAATAAGAGGAATTTGCAGCAAATTCGTTACAATATGTATAGTTTTATAAAGCGGGGTATTAGAGGAGGAATTGTTCAGTGCAGTAAGCGATATTCAATAGCAAATAATAAATATATGAGTGATTATGACTGTAATAAAGAATCAAATTATCTCATTTATTTAGATGTAAACAATTTGTATGGTTTTGTTATGTCACAATATCTTCCATTTAGAAATTTTGAATGGGTTGAAAATATTGAAGGCTTTAATGTAAACAATATTGCAGATGATTCGGAAATTGGTTATATATTAGAAGTAGATTTAGAATATCCATCTAGTTTACATGATTATCATAATGATTTTCCATTCTGTTCAGAAAACAAAAAAAAAATAAAAATATGAAATATGAAATATACTAGGCTGATAACAGACTTATCCAAAACAGAAAAAGTAAATTGTTTGGCGACCTTTCATATTTAATATATTTTTGTATTCGTTTTGCCGGCTCGAGGTCAATTAAAAAATAAACAAAAGTTTTCTTTAAAAATCCGATATATTTCGGTTACTCCGCGGTAACCGTCCTCAGGGATATAAACTGCAAAATCTATACAAACAAATAACATTATATAAAAAAATATTGATGAAACAGTAACAACGAATGAGATACATTAATTTACACGTCCTCTTGCTTAGGCGTGGAATTTGTTACTACTTTATTTGTAATTAAATGTCTGTAAATATGCGCGACGTTGTCCGTATCAGTCTTGTAGTTCAGTCGTATGCCTGCGTAGCTCTGCTGCGGCCAACGTCGTATGTACGCGTAGTTCTGCTGCTGCCAACGTCGTGCGTATTCGTGGCTCTGCCAGCGTCGTATTTATGGGTGGCTCTGCTGCCAACGTCGTGTGTATGCGTGACTCTGCTGTGGCCAACGTCGTATATTTGCGTAGCTTTGCTGCGGCCAACGTCGTATGTAAGCGTGGCTCTGCTGTGGCCAACGTCGTTTGTATGCGTAACTCTGCTGGCGTCGTTTGTATGCGTGACTCTGCCGCCGAGGCTTATGGCGATGGCGCGCGGGCTCGTGACGTTGTGGGCCTTCGCTTAGCGGGGAGCCAGCGTAGTTTAAGGCGTTGTAGAGCGGTCAAAACCAGCTTACCCACAATCCTCAACCCACGGCTCTCTCCTATGACGGGAACTGTCTTGCGATGGTCAAAACCGATACGCCTTTCAGATGCCCTTCAATTGCTGCTCAGGTGACAGTCGCAACTTTGCGCCCCGTTAGGTGAGATCCGTTAGCCTTGGTACAGTCACGTTGTTGCGTTTCACCTCGACTCACTCCTTCTGCGGTTGCCGACGTACTTCTGCCGCGGACGACGTTTGGCTGAGCGCGGGATCACGATGCTGTGGAGGGAGTTTGCTTGCGAGGGAGCAAGCGTGATATAAAGCGTTGTAGAGCGGTCAAAACCTGCTTACCCACAATCTTCAGTCCACGACTTTCCCCTATGAAACGCACTGGCTTGCAATGGTCAAAACCGATATGCCTTCCAGAGCGCTCCAATAGTAGCTCCGGTCGCAACCACAACCGCGTGCTGACTGCCTCCTGTCTTCTCGTGTTGCCCTTTTTATAGCCAATGCTCTTGATGTTGCTAGCATAGTTCGTTGCGTTGCCATGGTTACGGTGTTGCTGTGGCGTGATGCGGCAACTTGTTGCGCTAGTGATATTTCTGACACTTATTTGTGTCCCGTGTTGTGTTGGCAATGTTGCTAATCGTGTTTTTATGATGTTTCAGAGACTTGTTTGTGTCTCGTGTTGTCTGTAGTACTGCTCCTGTGTTATGGGGTGGTGGTTTTGTGTGGGCCAAATTAATGGATTATATTTGGTCCTCACACTGTTTCAAATGGGCAATTATATCAGCTCTATATCCTAGAAGCTGTCACACAAATAGATGTTGATCATATGAAGTTGATGATATAAAAGCAGATATGATAGAATTGCGAAACAATATTACAATCAACTTCCATAATAGAAATTTTCCACTTGCGGTTAAACAAATCAAGATATTTGAAGAAAACAATCCTAGCATTAGTGTCAACGTTTTCGGCCTGGATAATAACTCTTTAGTGGGCCCATATTATTTTACAAAAGAGGAACGAAAAACTCATATAAATTTATTGTTGTTAGAGGACATTAACAACTTCCATTACGTTTGCATAAAAAATTCAAGTAGATTAATGGGGCATCAAGTTACAAGAGATGGACATAAATTATATTTTTGCAACGCATGTTTAATCCACTTCCATACAAACAAAGCTTTAGCATACCACAAGGATCATTGCAATAAAATAGTAACAGAGATGCCTTCCGAAAATGATAAAGTATTAAACTTCAGTAATTTTAAAAAACAATTAGATGTGCCCTTTGTTATTTATGCAGACTTTGAGTGTATTCTAGAACCAATAGATATTCAAAATTCTAGCAAAGTTAAATCAGTTCAAAAACATATTCCTTACGCTTATAGTTACTATATCAAATGTTCTTATGACAACAGTTTATATAGTTTTAGAATATATAGTGGTGAGGATTGCACAAACCATTTTTTCAAAAATTTAATTGAAAATGTTTTGAAAATCTATGGTATTATAAGTAAAAAAATACCGATGTTCCCTTTAACTCCCTCTCAAGAACAATTTCATAAAGAATATTCAAAATCTCATATTTGCAATGAAAGTTTTAATGAAGATGGCAGAGTTGCAGATCATTGCCATTTAACTGGCGAATATAGAGGTCCTGCTCATAATAAATGCAATTTAGAATATCAAATTTCGCGCTTCGTGCCAATATTTTTTCACAATCTTTCGTGCTACGACTGTCATTTGTTTGTTAGAGAACTTTCGACAACACAAGGCGACATTAAAGTTATTCCCTTAAATAAAGAGTTATATATATCCATATCTAAGAGAATATATATAACTGAAAAAGATTCTATCGAACTTCCTTTTTTGGATTCATACAGATTTATGCCATCTAGCTTACAAAGTTTAGCAAGTTACTTAACCGATGAAGATTTACATATTGTAAAATCAGTTTATAAAAATAATGATGAATTTACATTAATGAAACGTAAAGGTGTATTTCCTTATGATTACCTAAACTCGATAGACCGTTTAAAAGAAACAGAACTACCTGCTCGTTCATTTTTCTTTAACAAATTAAATAATGAATCGTGTAGTGCAGCTGATTACGACATGCTCAACAAGTGTGGAATATATTCAAATGCAAAAACTTAATGGATTATTTAGTGTTATATTTGAAAGTAGATGTCTTACTATTATGTGACATTTTCGAAAATTTTAGAAAAGTATGTAAAGATATTTATTACTTGGATCCATGTCAATATTATACCACCCCAGGGTTATCTTGAGATGCTATGTTGAAGACAACAAAAGTAAATTTAGAACTAACACCCGATAATAATATTGTCACGGATATTATCATCACTAAGCTATACCATCACTAAGGCCATGCTAAGCAGTATTTACGTCAATAATCAAATCAAGTATACACATATATAAGGCAGCCCAGAGAGATGTCACACACAGATGCATTTAATTATACGCCTATGTGTACTCGAGAGACTGTAAACTACAAACATTCACATCAATAATTCAATCATTATGTATCTACATAAACGAATAAATAATTGCGTCTACACATATGTACGTATACGAGCAGTGGAGCGGCAATGCACAAACACATGCATATCTCTTATCTGAGTTGTCACAAGAGAGGGCAATAATTTGTGCATGTAGTTGTGGCTGGCGATTTTGTAGCCGAAACTAACTAGTAAGTTCTGGAATGGAAAAGCCTAGAAGTATGCAATTAGAAATCAAAAAGTATAAAAGGCGCGACAGTAAAGGCGAGGAGTTTGAGTTTGATTTGAGTTGTCAAGCAGTTACGACTAAGACGATATCTAGCGAGCAATAGCAGTATTATTTTGAATAGTGGAGTTTCATTTGAGCTATCAGTTTGGTTATTAAGCTCTTCGTTGCACAGTTTGAGTGTTATTGTGAAGTATTTTAATAAAGGCCATTTTTCCATTATTCAATATTGGAGTTATTTATTCAACAGTTTAGCGATACGAACCTAGCAAAAGAGCAAATAAGAGGAATTTGCAGCAAATTCGTAACAATTGGGGTCAGAAGAGGAATTGTTGAATAAATTCCAGAGGACAGCAAGGACATGGCAAAGTTCAGTGAATCGAAAATCCAGCAACTAAAGAAGGAATTGGAGAGCCGTGGATTGAATACAAGCGGCGTTAAACTTGAACTTCAGGCACGGCTACGAAAGGCAATGGAAGCGGAAGGAATTTATATGGAAGAGTATGACTTTCATCTTGATGGCGAGGAAGTAACAAAAATTGAAGAGAAAAACGAAACATCGCAGACAGTTACGAGCACAGACTTGAACTTGATTTTGGCTGCAATATCTGCTCAAACATCGACAATGTCATCACAGATGGAATCCCAAGAGACACGCATAACATCGAATATTGAAGCGCAGGAAACCCGTATAACATCACAATTGGAAGAACAGAAGACATATTTGGCATCTCAACTGGAAGCGCAAGAGGCACGTATATCTGAAATGTCGGCACAAATTTCGGAACAGGTATCATCGCAGCTCTTTGTGAAACTGGAAGAGCAGGATGCAAAAATTTTACAACTCGACGACAAAATTGATGCCGAAATAGAAGCGTTAAAAGGTCGTCTGGAGCAGTTACAACTAAACCGCCCAGCTGTTTCAGCAAGCAATCCAAAGGTAAAAACACCATCATTTCACGGTTCTGTTCCTTTCCAGGTCTTCAAGCTACAGTTTGAGAAGACCGCAGCAGTGAACAACTGGAATGCGGAAGATAAAGTTGCTGCACTGTTCGTGGCATTGAAAGGGCCTGCAGCGGAAATCTTACAGACGATTCCAGAGTACGAACGGAACAGTTATGAAACATTGATGGCTGCTGTAGAACGACGTTATGGAAGCGAGCATAGGAAACAAATATTCCAAATTGAGTTGCAAAACCGTCACCATAGAGCGAATGGAACTTTGCAGGAGTTTGCCTCGGATGTTGAAAGGTTAGCTCATCTCGCAAATGCGGACGCACCCGTGGAATACACCGAGAGGGTAAAAATCCAGAGTTTCATAAATGGCATTCGGGACGTGGAAACAAAGCGAGCTACATACGCAAACCCAAAGCTGACATTTGCTGAAACGGTATCACATGCATTGACTCAGGAAACGGCCTCACTATTGAGTAAACCAGCATACAAAGCTCATCGTGTGGAAGTGGAAAGACCAGATTGGGTAGACACAATTTTGGAAGCACTGAAGGGATCACAACAGAAAAATGCCGGAGTTATTAAATGTTTCAATTGCGGGAACCCAGTTCATATTGCACGACATTGCAGCAGTGGTCCCAATAGCTCCAACAATGTGGGTGGTCGTAAACGCAGAGTAGAAGGTGATGAGCAAATCTCCAATACCACTCAATCGTTAAACTAAATCGAGTCAGCCGCAAGGGGCGACAGCTGGCTGCCGCAATTGAATGCCCCATAATCTCTATCTCGCAGATTGGAAGAAGATCGAGCAATCTTACTGTTGGAGGACATGTGGACGGAAAGGAACGTTTACTGACTTTAGATACGGGTGCATCTCATTCCATCATTCGAGCGGATTTAGTCAACAAAAAGATAAGACCATTGCTTGGCGCAAGATTACGTACAGCCACGGGAGAGGACACCCAGGTAATTGGAGAAGTAGAATGTGAAGTCACAATTGGGAACGTCACGGTAGTACACAATTTTATAGTGGCAGAAATTGTTGATGAAATCCGAAGCAGTCATCTGGGCAAAGGTTGATGGAGATTGTGGGACAAACAAATTGTGGGTTGTCGAAGCAGCAAACAAATCAGCACTAAACATACTTGTAGGAAAAACCCTGGCTATGACAAAACAAGATGGACGTATTCCGGTAAGAGTACTCAATGAGTTCAAGTCACCACTCCAACTGACTAAAGGAGCTATTTTGGGAAGATGCCAAGAGGCTGAAGTAGTTATTAACTGTGAACAGCGCCAGGAACACGTTTCAGCTAGTAATACTGGTCTTTCAAATGACAACACGGCATGGACGCAGGGGCTAGAGGAAGCATATCAGAGTAAGGCAAAACAACTGCTTCTAAAGTACGCGAACATATTTGACCAGGATGATTCTAAACCAGGCCGCACCAACGTTGTGAAACATCAAATTGACACTGGAGATGCGAGGCCGATCCGTCAAGCTCCACGTAGTGTTCCACTGGCGAAGCGGGAAGTTGTGAGTCAAATCATTCAAGAAATGAGCGACAGCGGCGTCATCGAACCATCAGCTAGTCCTTGGAGCTCACCGGTAGTACTTGTAAAAAAGAAGGATGGAAAAATGAGGTTTTGCGTGGACTACCGGAAGTTGAATGACGTAACGAAAAAGGATAGCTACCCATTGCCAAGAATTGACGACACTCTGGACTCGCTATCTGGTACGAAATGGTTTTCCACACTGGACTTGAAAAGCGGCTACTGGCAAGTTGAAGTGAAGGAGGAAGATAAAGAGAAAACAGCCTTCAGTGTGGGTGATGGTCTTTGACAATTTACAGTGACGCCTTTGGACTTTGTAATGCACCAGCTACTTTTCAGAGACTCATGGACCAGGTACTGAAAGGACTACATTGGAAAACATGCTTGATGTACCTGGACGACATCATCGTATTGGGCAAGAATTTTGATGAACATCTTAAGAACTTGGAGGAAGTTTTCCAGAGAATAGCTGGCGCTGGTCTGAAGTTAAGTCCCAAAAAGTGTGCGCTGTTTAAAAAGGAAGTAAATTATTTGGGTCACAAGGTAACGACAGAGGGCATCTGCACTGCGAACGAAAAGGTAGAGGCTGTAAAGGATTGGCCAATACCACAGAATCTACATGAATTGAGAAGTTTTCTTGGGCTGTGCACATATTACCGCCGATTTGTACCAAATTTTTCCAGCGTAGCCCATAGCCTCCATGAGCTTACAAGAAAAAATAAAGCTTTTGAATGGAAGAAGGAGCAAGAAGTGGCTTTCCAAACATTGAAGGAGCGTTTGTGCACTGCCCCAATGTTAGCATAGCCGATTCCAGGATCAACATTTATTCTAGATACAGATGCGAGTGGATATGCTATAGGAGGCGTTTATCACAACTGGTCGATGGACAGGAAAAGGTAGTAGCATATTACAGCTGTTCGATTGGAAAACCAGAGAGGAACTACTGCGTTACGCGGAGAGAGCTGTAGGCATTGGTAGAGTGCATTAAACGTTTTCACAAATACCTCTACGGCCAGCGATTCCGTGTCAGGACAGATCACGCAGCGTTGAAATGGCTTCTGCAGTTCCGTAATCCGGAAGGACAATTGGCACGGTGGATCGAGCGTCTACAAAGCTATTACTTTTCCATTGAGCATCGAAAAGGTAGTACCCATGGGAATGCTGACGCAATGTCACGAAGACCATGTAGTTTGGAATGCAAGCACTGTTCAAAGGCCGAGGCTAAAGAAGACATTATAGATGCCCGGCTAATCACTATAACGTGTACGGATGAATGGACAAGGAATAATCAAGGAAGTGTTAGCTAGAAAATACAGATCTGTCACATGTTATGCAAGGGCTAGAACGAAACGAAAGACCAAGCAGAGAGGAGATGTCAGCAGAGAGTTCCATTGCGAAGTCATATTGGAACAGTTTAGAATTGATATCCGGTTGCTTGCATCGAGTATGGGAGAGTGAGGATGGTCAATGCAAGAAGAAACTGATAGTTGTTCCCAGAAAGAAGATTCCTGACGTGCTCAGCGAGCTGCACAATGGTCCAAGTGGAGATCATCTTGGAATCACGAAGACACTCGAGAAAATTAAGCAGAAATTCTATTGGGTTGGTTGCCGTCAGTCGGTCTCCGGGTGGATAGCCAATTGCGAGGTATGCAACAGAGCGAAAGGGCCCAAAAGCCGAAGTCATGGCCAGAAGAAGCAGTATATTTCAGGTGCACCCTTTGAAAGGATCGCCATGTATGTCGCAGGTCCATTTCCTACTAGCAATCGCGGAAACAAATACGTACTGGTGGTTATGGATTATCTCAGTAAATGGCCAGAGGTATACCCAATCCCAAACCAAGAAGCAGAAACAGTAGCAGAAGTGGTTAAAAACGAATGGGTTGCAAGGTATGGTGTACCAATGGAGTTACATTCTGACCAAGGCAGGAATTTTGAATCAGCTGTGTTCCAAGAAATATGCAAGAAGTTGGGCATTCGAAAAACACGGACAACTGCATTGCATCCTCAGTCCGATGGTATGGTGGAACGTTTCAATAGAACATTGGAGGAGCATTTAAGGAAAGTAGTAGACAAGTACCATAAGGACTGGGATACACACATATCATTATTCTTGATGGCCTACCGATCGGCAGTACATGACACAACGGGCCAAACTCCCGCAAAGGTAATTTTTGGCAATTACCTTCGACTGCCAGCTGATTTGAAGTATGGGATAGATGCCGATGCGGAGAGGAATGTCAAGAAATGCACTGATGTCTTGGAAGAAGAGCTGAGAGAGATACACGATCTGGTAAGGCAACGAGCAAAGATTATGGGTGACAAGATGAAAGCGAGGTACGATAAAGCAATTAATTCGGAAGGGTTTCAGGAAGGAGATTTGGTGCTGCTATACAACCCACAACGAAAAAAAGGTTTATCCCCGAAATTGCAGTGTAACGGGGAAGGCCCATACAAAGTTGTAAAACGGATCAACGATGTAGTGTACCGCATACAAACCACTACCAAACCACGAACCAAAATGAAAGTGGTTCATTTGGAAAGATTAGCAGCGTTTAGATCGAGAGATTTGTCTGATCGGGACGATCAGACTTAGGTGGAGGGCAGTGTCACGGATATTAGCATCACTAAGCTATACCATCACTAAGGCCATGCTAAGCAGTATTTACGTCAATAATCAAATCAGTATTACACATATATAAGGCAGCCCAGAGAGATGTCACACACAGATGCATTTACTTATACGCCTATTTGTACTCGAGAGACTGTAAACTACAAACATTCACATCAATAATTCAATCATTTTGTATCTACATAAACAAATAAATAATTGCGTCTACACATATGTACGTATAGGAGCAGTGGAGCGGCAATGCACAAACACATGCATATATCTTATCTGAGTTGTCACAAGAGAGGGCAATAATTTGTGCACGTAGTTGTGGCTGGCGATTTTGTAGCCGAAACTAACTAGAAAGTTCTGGAATGGAAAAGCCTAGAAGTATGCAATTAGAAATCAAAAAGTATAAAAGGCGCGGCAGTAAAGGCGAGGAGTTTGAGTTTGATTTGAGTTGTCAAGCAGTTACGACTAAGACGATATCTAGCGAGCAATAGCAGTATTATTTTGAATAGTGGAGTTTCATTTGAGCTATCAGTTTGGTTATTAAGCTATTCGTTGCACAGTTTGAGTGTTATTGTGAAGTATTTTAATAAAGGCCATTTTTCCATTATCCAATATTGGAGTTATTTATTCAACAGTTTAGCGATACGAACCTAGCAAAAGGGCAAATAAGAGGAATTTGCAGCAAATTCGTTACAATATGTATAGTTTTATAAAGCGGGGTATTAGAGGAGGAATTGTTCAGTGCAGTAAGCGATATTCAATAGCAAATAATAAATATATGAGTGATTATGACTGTAATAAAGAATCAAATTATCTCATTTATTTAGATGTAAACAATTTGTATGGTTTTGTTATGTCACAATATCTTCCATTTAGAAATTTTGAATGGGTTGAAAATATTGAAGGCTTTAATGTAAACAATATTGCAGATGATTCGGAAATTGGTTATATATTAGAAGTAGATTTAGAATATCCATCTAGTTTACATGATTATCATAATGATTTTCCATTCTGTTCAGAAAACAAAAAAAAAATAAAAATATGAAATATGAAATATACTAGGCTGATAACAGACTTATCCAAAACAGAAAAAGTAAATTGTTTGGCGACCTTTCATATTTAATATATTTTTATATTCGTTTTGCCGGCTCGAGGTCAATTAAAAAATAAACAAAAGTTTTCTTTAAAAATCCGATATATTTCGGTTACTCCGCGGTAACCGTCCTCAGGGATATAAACTGCAAAATCTATACAAACAAATAACATTATATAAAAAAATATTGATGAAACAGTAACAACGAATGAGATACATTAATTTACACGTCCTCTTGCTTAGGCGTGGAGTTTGTTACTACTTTATTTGTAATTAAATGTCTGTAAATATGCGCGACGTTGTCCGTATCAGTCTTGTAGTTCAGTCGTATATTTGGCGTATTTTGAATCTCGTTTTCTTGTATGATTGCAAAAAGGTCATCAACATATTTTGTAATTACTCTTGGTTTCTGTTTTAGTTTTGTCATTGTTTTTTCCAAAAGTTCTTCCATGATTATGTCAGCAATGACTGGCGATGCAGGTGATCCCATGGGCATTCCTTTTAATTGTGTGTAGATTGTGTCGTTAAATTTGAAGTACCTATTTTCTTCGATGCAAAATTTAAGTATATCCATAAATGTTTTCTTTGGTATCCTGGTGTGTTCTTTTATAATTGTCCATTTATCTTGTATAATGTCAAGTGCTAATTGTGTAGGTATGCTAGGAAACAAAGAAACCACGTCGAAGGATATAAGTTTTTCATCATCACAAATCAAGGTATTATTAATCCTCTCTTTAAATTCAAGTGCGTTCTTTATGTTATATGGAGAGTTGGCTGTTATGTTCTTTAAAATATTAATTATGAACTTACACAGACCGTAAGATGGGGAATTAATCGCTGAGCAAATTGGTCTGAGTGGTACTCCTTCTTTGTCTATTTTTGGAAGTCCATATAGTCTAGGGGGAAGGGCGGTGGTTGTGGTGAGTTTGTGTTTTTCGGACTTCGAAATATATCCCATTTTAAATAGTTTATCGACTATAGTATTATTTTTGTTTTGTAATTTGGAGGTTGGGTCAAGTCTCAAAATTCTATATATAGTCAAGTCACCTGCATCGCCAGTCATTGCTGACATAATCATGGAAGAACTTTTGGAAAAAACAATGACAAAAATAAAACAGAAACTAAGAGTAATTACAAAATATGTTGATGACCTTTTTGCAATCATACAAGAAAACGAGATTCACAATACGCTGAATACGCTTAATTCCTTTCACAAGAATATCAAGTTTACTGTAGATTTAGAAGACGGGCAAATTACCTTATCTGGACTCCATTATAATAAAAGAAGGTAACCAGCTAAAATTACGGTGGTATGAGAAACCAACAGCGTCTGGACGAATCATCAATTTTAACTCTAAACATTCTAAAACGATGATCATGAATAAAGCAATGGGCTGTATACGACGCATGTTAAATATATCTGACAAAACTTACCACAAGTAGATTACGGACGAAATAAAATATTTATTAAAACAAAATGACTTCCCAGACAACATTATAAACTCCCTAATTAAAAGATCAAAATACAATATTCAGCATCAAATTCAAGACAAACCCAAAATATTCAAATCGGTAACTTACGTACCCCATTTATCTGAACGCTTAATGATGTCAGATTGCTACGACAAAGAGAAAATAAAAATATCTCACAAGCCTACAAGTACCCTTAAAAACATATTTAACAGAACTAAGTCAAAAATACAGGAAATGGACAAAAGTAATGTCATTTATAAAATCCCATGTAATTGAAACCAGAAAGAGCTGTGCAACAAGGTATACGTTGGTACCACCAAATCAAAATTAAAAACACGATTGGCACAGCACAAATCAGACACCAAACAATGCCAAAATTCTTTTACACATAAAACTGCGCTAATGGCACACTGTGCATCGAGCGGACACTCTCCCAATTTCGCTAAAGCATCCATCTTACAGCAAGAAGCAAATTATTCCAAGCGTTTCTCACATGAAATGTTACACATTATAAACACTCTGCCAAATATACGACTGAACTACAAGACTGATACGAACAACGTCGCGCATATTTACAGACATTTAATTACAAATAAAGTAGGAGCAAACTCCACGCCTAAGCAAGAGGACGTGTAAATTAATGTATCTCATTCGTTGTTACTGTTTCATCAATATTTTGTTTATATAATGTTATTTGTTTGTATAGATTTTGCAGTTTATATCCCTGAGCACGGTTACCGCGGAGTAACCGAAATATATCGGATTTTTAAAGAAAACTTTTGTTTATTTTTTAATTGACCTCGAGCCGGCAAAACGAATATAAAAATACAAAAAAGCAAAATATATAATACACTATAGAACTCTTAAACAATGTATAAGACATGGATTAGTTTTAGTTAAAATACATAAAATTCTAAAATTTGTTCAGATTGGTTGAAAAATTCATTTGAACAAACATTTTTCAAGCTATTAAACAATGCAGTCTATGAAAAGACTATGGAAAATGTTGATAAACGAAAAGATATAAAAATAGTCACCGAACGGGAGAGTAGGAGCTAGAGTTCTAATAGCAAAGTTTAATTTTCATAGTTCACAAAAATTTACTGATAATATGATTGCAATACAATTGAATAAAGGTTTCACAATTTACAATAAACCTATTTATATAGGTTTTACCGTTTTAGAACATTCTAAACTGAAAATGTATGAATGTCATTATGATTATATTAAACCAAAATATTGTGAAAATGTTAATCTTACCTATATGGATACTGACTCCTTTATTTACGATATTAAGACAAATGACTTTTATGATGATGTTCGTAAGGATATAAGCATGCAATTTGATACATCTGCATACCCAAATCCATATGTGTTTGATTTTCCATTGTTAAACAAAAAGGTTTTGGTTATGATGAAAGATGAATGTAATGGTAAATTAATGAAGGAATTTATTAGTTTGAGAGCAAAAATGTATTCTATTCGCATCGATCAAGGAGAAAAACAGATTAAAAAAATTAAGGGTGTTAAACAATGTGTTAATCTCAAACTTTCTGTAAATGATTTTAAAAGATGTTTATTCGAAAAGAAATTGTACTTTGACTCAATGTATATTTTAAGATCAAAATGTCATGAATTGTATACACAAGAAATAAATAAATTAACACTAAGATTTTTAGATGATAAGAGATTTGTAAAAAATAATGGAATTAATACCTACGCTTGGAATCATTATAAAATAAAAGAATAAAAAAACAATTCAGTTTTATCTTATTTAAAGCTTCGAAAAAGAATACTTTCGAAATTGCATCATCGAAAAGAAGTATACCACGCCAGATTCTTATCAGATACACAACTGATAGGTAACAGATTTACCAGATCCTTATCAGATACACAACTGGTAGGTAACAGATTTACCAGATTCTTACAGATACACAACTGATAGGTAACAGATTTACCAGATTCTTATCAGATACACAACTGATAGGTAACAGATTTACCATATTATTATCAGATACACAACTGATTGGTAACAGATTTTTTTCGATCACTCATTAAAAATCACGTCAAGTAATTATATGACTGTATTACCAAATCTTGTTAAGACCAGGAAAGTATTAAAGGGAAAACTTAAAAGAATAAATTGGGAGAATTGGATAGAATCAAATTGTTAGAGGATGCAGACATTTTACTAATTAAGACTGTCTCTGCCGTTTCATGTTCATAACGAAAACTGGTCCCGCAAACACTTTGTCAAATGTACTTCCCTTATCTTCCTTTTCTGAAACACAGACGCACACAAGTAGATTACGTATTGCTTAATGTGATGGCATGTTGCAAGTAGATTACGAATTGCTAGATACGTTTTTTCTTATCGCACGCACACAAAAAAATTGTTTCACAATTTAAGCAGTTGATAACTCCACTGCAGGCATGCTTAACGAACGAAACGATATCATTTCGTTACGATAATCAACGCTAATAAACGAAACGAAGTCACTTCGTTTCGTTTATTAACGTTAAGATCGTCAAATTAACGTTAATTTGACGTTCTTAACGTTAATAAACGAAACGAAATGACTTCGTTTCGTTTATTAACGTTGATTATCGTATCGAAATGATATCGTTTCGTTCGTTAAGCATGCCTGCTCCACTGATTATTTTATGCTTATCCATAATAAAATGTATGAATATATTCGATGGCATGTTGCAAGTAGATTAGGCATTGCTTACTATAATGAGATGTCATGTTAAAAGTAGATTACACATTTCTTATCAGATACAAAAAGTACTTTATTGTTCTATTCTTCAACTATAAAAGCTCAGCTCAGATCTACTTTACATTATTAAAATTTTTGACTAAGATTGATTTACGTATAAAATATAAAAATGATGATTAATGGCCACGTTAGGATGGATGATCACTCTAATGGTTTCTCCCGTGGCACTGCATTCTAGAGGACGATCAGCAGCGTGAAGAGCTGCTTGATGAGATCACGGAAGGGATGGTGGAATACCTGAGGTTGCAACCGGAGCTCCTTAATGTATCTAACCTAACATTGGTTGTTACAGATACGGATTTGGGAGATTTAGAGGCAGGAAATTTTTCTGTGTTAATAGAACTCGGCGAAATATATATGGGGGGTTTTTGTCCCATAGCAGAGGGTTGAATTCTATTTATGGAGGGTGACATAACACTCTCTTTAAAATACTAAAAAATAAAAAATTTAAAAATTTAAAATAAAAATTGTTTTTATTTATTTATTTAAAAGGTTTATTTGAAAAAGTAAGTATTTACAGGTAGAATTTACAACGAAGTTGATTATAAATTTTTGTGCAAGTGTATAGGCGGCTACCGTGGTGTGATGGTAGCGTGCTCCGCCTACCACACCGTATGCCCTGGGTTCGCACCCCGGGCAAAGCAACATCAAAATTTTAGAAATAAGGTTTTTCAATTAGAAGAAAATTTTTCTAAGCGGGGTCGCCCCTCGGCAGTGTTTGGCAAGCGCTCCGGGTGTATTTCTGCCATGAAAAGCTCTCAGTGAAAACTCATCTGCCTTGCAGATGCCGTTCGGAGTCGGCATAAAACATGTAGGTCAGTTCCGGCCAATTTGTAGGGAAAATCAAGAGGAGCACGACGCAAATTGGAAGAGAAGCTCGGCCTTAGATCTCTTCGGAGGTTATTGCGCCTTACATTTTAAAAATTTTTTTTTTTGTAAGTGTTGATAATTATATAGGATTCCTCATCCAAACGCTCTAGGTGTGAGCAATTGCAAGTGTCTGGGCCATCTGTGCTATTAGAATTCGACCAAACACAGTTTTCATAGTGTTCACCGAAATGATTTTTTATTTTACTTAATTTATCTCTATACTCAATTTTTGTATGAATTTCGAAAAGCCCTTTCCTCTGCTCTTCAGGTAAAGTATGTTTAAATTGTTTCAGAAAATTAAATATGTCTACTGCTGCTGACTGAACCTTCATATGCAATGTTTGATAATAACGATCAACATGAATTATGGTTGGATTTATATCGTATGAAGTGTGCTCATAAAATGCTTCTCGTTTATGTAATGTCTCCGTATTGTCTTCCGGAAATTCAAAGCAATAGATATTTTAAGTACGCTGTATATAATTGCTGTAATAAGAGCATTTAATTCGTATTTCACAATTATCGTAACTAAATTGAAATGTCTATAAAAAACCTCTGGGCTTTCAAGAATGCCTCCTATTCTCTTTTCCTTTTAAACTAGTAATTCTTTAAAATTGTCAATAGCCTCTAGAATGGTGCATTCACTTTTTTTCACACCATGTGACTCACTCCTTTGATCGCGGATCGTTGGTATAAAAGATCCCCCAGGGCTCTGCGTTATGGTTGCTGTTGTTTTTAATAATGATCAGGAAAACTCTGATCTAACAATTGAATTGTTACATTTATTTTTAAACGTATAATGTATAATGTAATGTATAATGTATTTATTTATTACGGCTTTCCTAAGCCTAACTTAAATCTATTTTACATGTTTATAATTGTCTTCTGGACTATGCAATCTAGAATAGTTACATCTATGTCCTACCTTGGAGTACTATGGATGGGAGACTTCCAGATCATGCGAACAAAGCGTTGCGATTATGTAGTATGTAGGCATTTTACGCATGTTAGTAAAGCGCGAAGGCAACATCTGCACGGCGATGCACTGAGTTAATCGAGTGATGCGTTTCAGTATGTGCTTCGGCAACCTTTTTTGTATGCGCACAAGAGCTTGGAAGTCTTGGCGCTACACAGCAGTATAGTTTCGCTGCACTTCTATCGATGCTATGGAAGTCCGCCTGTCCAGCACTAAATTGGTAGTGTTCTGCAATAATTGTACAATTTTTGTTTAAATTTATTGGAATGACATGATTTAATATCAATCGGTAGTTCATTATATGATTTAAGACCTTTATAATACAGATTACATTTGTCTGCTTCAGTTTTATAAGCCGGCAGATTAAAATCATTTTTATTACGAGTATTTACAGAGTGCACATCTTTTACATATTTTATATTAGTCCTCAAATACGCAGGCAAAGTTCCTTCTATTATGTTTTTAATAAATTTTATGGTATAATAAAAAAGTTGCTGTCTAATGCTAAGCCAATTAAGAGAGCATAGCATGTCTCTGATAGGTGTGTCATACCGTTTTTTGAGAATGAATCTCATAGCGCGGTTCTGTTGCTTTTGTAGCTTGTATATCTGACTATCTCGCAAGATGAAAAATATAGTTGGGCAATAAATAAAATTAGGTTCGATTATAGATCTGTAGACGATGATTTTATACCTTCTATTTAAATATTTGCAGGTTCGTTGTGTAAAATATAACTTTTTCGCTATTTTTCCTACCGTATAATCCACGTGCTCGTTGAAATTCAGCTTATCATCTATTTTTATTCCCAAGTATTTTATAATGCTGACTTTTTCAATTAGTTCGTTATTTATATTTAAGTTTTGTAGTTCATTGTTTTGAAAATTGCGTCTAGATATAACCATAAATTTCGTTTTATTGACATTCACTTTTAGTCTGTTTACGCATAACCAACCATATACGCTGTTAAGATCTTCTTGTAGCTTAGCATATATTTCAGTAATATTGTTCCCACTTATCATCAGCAATGTATCATCAGCAAACAATTTTATTTCACAGTGCTTAATGGAGCTAGTTATATCATTAATATATATATTGAACATTATGGGTGCCAGCACAGACCCTTGAGGTAGACCAACAGGTACCTCCCTTTTGTCCGATACGGACGTTCCAATCACTGTTCTTTGGTATCTGTTAATTAGGAAGTCTTGAAACCATTTTAGTTCTATACCAGAAACGCCAATGCAAGAAAGCTTTTTCAGCATTAATTTTTGGTCGATCGTCTCGAATGCACGCTTTAAATCTAAAAACACAGTTAATATGTGTTTTTTCCTGCTTAAGTCTTCTTTCCAGTTAGCTAAAACCAAATTCAAAGCACTTTCACATGAATGTTTTTTTCGAAAACCAGATTGTTGAGGTATAATAATTACATTATCTTCTAAATATTTTACCAGCTGATTTTTTACCACTGTTTCCAAAATTTTTTCATCACATTGTAACGTGTTAATAGGTCTTATCTCCTCAGCTTTGATGGTATTTTTCACTGAAGTGTTTGGAATATTGTATTCAAAACTTGTCTGTTTACTATTTTCAAAATTTCTAAAGCTGTTTATATTTTTTTCTTGATTCATAAATTGATTATGGGGTTAACTTGTTCCATAACTTAAGTGAAACGGGTAAATAAGTAAAATTTTTATTAAATTAGCTAATTTTATATCGGTTTTTTTATTTTTATCTATACACGTGTGAGACATATTATACAATGATCATATTATATGTTTGTCTATAGTTTTTCACATCAATTATTTCTATATGTGGTCTTTTAAATGAAGTATCCTGGGCTATAATATTTTCAATATCACCATTACTAAGAATTCGTTCGGTTTCAATTTCACGATATTCAAAGCATTTGATGCTCAACATTTTTTCCATGTATCTACTATCATAAGTACAACATTTTTGTAGATCAAAATTATCATATTCCAATTTAAAATGTCGATAAAATGCTTGTTTTGCCTCAATGATTCCTTCAATATCAGATTCCTTTTCAATGAGCTCTCTACGAAATGCCTCTATAGCTTCATCTATAGTAAAAGTTCTCATAGGCTTCCCTTCCGTTGAAAAATCACCTTTAGATGATGGTGCGATTGTTGTGGATGTTGAAAATAATTGTATCGTTGACAACACTTCAATTTCTTCTTCGTCATTCATTAAAAGGGGCTCACTTTGTTTTAGTAATACTTAATAATGAAATATTGATTGAAAAAATATCATTACTATTGGATAATGTTAAATTAAATTGAATACTTTTCGAGTTTTGGTTTATCGCAAGCGCATTACTATCTAGGTTTTCCCAAAATGGTGCTCCGTAGGTAGTTTTGAAAACAAATAATAATAATAATAATGAGATATAAAATTTCAACTTCATTGTGATATATCCCTTTGTTTACGTCAATTTAAAATGTAGTTGATATTGGAAAACAATGTATTTATATACTTACTTTTCTTCTTCTTCTTATTCTCACCCTTTTAAAATAAAAAAACACTAAAATTAAGATTTCTAGTTCTATTTTATTTCATTATAAATTAAAATTACTAGCTGATATGTATTTGAACAAAATATATGCTGATTTTAAAGCACAACAAATTTGTCGTTGGTTGGTTTTCACATTACAATCAGTATGGAAATGATATTGACAACGCACAACATCTGGGTGTAAACTATATAATCAGAGAGATTCATTCCATCACATCCTCCTCTTCAATGTTAAACACCGGCTTTTGGAGGAACTCTGCTATCCATACACTTTTTTCTTGCCCCTTAACATAAACTTTTATGTTCTTCAATGTTGACATCAAATAGGCTTTTACAGATTTAAAACTATCGCTTCCATAGGACCATAATAAATTATGGTGGTGTAACATTAACCAATTAGCTTGTCGTTGATTTTCTTTACTCAGATCCGAAAATTCAAATGGAGCTTTATGTGGAAACAATGGAATTCTTTATTGTTGAGGACCACAGCTATTTCCTTTACAATAAATCTATTATCGTATGCTTTAAAGCCTTGAACATCTACTGTCGCAAACATTATGAAAATTAATAAAGAAATATCTTTGTAATGATAGGCTTTTTGTACGTCGTTGATTTTCCTTACTCAGATCCGAAAATTCAAATGGAGCTTTTATGTGGAAACAACGGAATTCTTTTTTGTTGAGGACCACAGCTATTTCCTTTACAATAAATCTACTATCGTATGCTTTAAAGCATTGAACATCTACTGTCGCAAACATTATGAAAATTAATAAAGAAATATCTTTGTAATGATAGGCTTTTTATATGTTAAGCACAGACAGGTGAAGCACAGTTGGGTATAAAATAGAATTTTAATATTTCGCTCACACTTGTATACTTTAGAAATATGGCCCCTTTAAAAATTTGGAGTCCCCCATTTAAAATCTGAGCTCGATATTCTCCTGTACTGGTGAACATCTAAGCTCTTTTTTTCTTGCAGTCAGAACACAAAACAAACAATTCGAAGCTTTTTCTTATAGATCAGCTAGAACGTATGTGCCTAAATGCAGGTACACAAACTTATATATATATATATATATATATATATATATATATATATATATATATATATATATATATATATATATATATATATATATATATATGTATATATATGTATATACTAGGGGCAGGGTGGGGGTAGGCTTAGCGTGCCTTGCCTAATGATTCGGTTGAATGTGAATATTCTCATTCTAACATATTTATGTGTCAATATTAAATGATGTATGAGTGTTTAAGCTCCAAATTATACATTTGTTTCACTTTCAGAAAGTGAAGCATTTTGACGCACAGTACCATCAAGGCCATTATTTAAATCAATTTTGTTGCAAAAATTACGAACTTGACCTTTACCTTTCTCTGATTTTGAATGGCTAGTAAGTCCCGCTGTTACGCAAATGTAACAATGACAAATATTCGTTCTTGTTTCTTTTGCCAAATTAAGATCCTCGTAATAGGGCATAATTGGACAAGGCCTTTAGAAAATCTCTTTTCCATATTTTTTTATAGTTAGTCGACAAGTACTACATATACTTTTCGGGAATTTTCCATTAGAAGTATCAAACTGATCATTAATATTCTTTTTTATGACTTTAATATGTTCTTCAGTTAATACAAAATTTTGGGAAGGTTTATTTTTAAAAATTACTTTCTTCCCGCATGGAGCGCATACTTTTGTCCGATTTTCTTCGTGATCGCATTTATTTTTCGGATGATCAATGGACATTATTTATTAATAGACAAATGCTCTGACCGCTATAAAAATAAGCACTATTTACTTTAAAAAATGCAGAAATTATCGATGATACTTATATCAATACTCGATTAAATTTTCAAAAAAATTCAAATCAATCTGCTGAAAAGCTCTTTCAACAAAAATCAGTTGATGAGAAACCAGAAACCAGCGATTGAGTGACAAACAACTTGATCGCAAGTTAATACGAGCGCTTCGTATTTATCCCCTAGGGTCACTTTTTTTACAGTGGGAACTAGCCTCTTTCCCAGGCAGAGCGGTAAAATTATATGTATACATATGTACATATGCATATTTACACACGTACATAAATTTGGAGCTTAAACACTCATACATCTTTTAATATTGACACATAAATGTGTTAGAATGAGAATACTCGTATTTACATTCGAACGAATCATTAGGCCAACACGCCAAGGCTACCCCCACCCTGCCCCTTGAAAATACACATATGTATATTTATTTATTTACAGATTTTGTTATTTATGTATGTATATATTTATGTATCAAATATCAAATATATATTGCATAAATATGTTCCAAAGATTCAAAAACACGCCTTTTCTATATCGCAAAAACTGATGCTATCAGAAATATGTAAAATGTGAATATTTTTGAAATAGGAGCAGCTGGAATTTCAAATCCAACAAATTTTTCATCTATAATCATTGCCAAATACAGCCCCGCTTTCCTTTCTTGTCGACATCTTCATGCAACCTATCGTTACTTCCTGCCCACCGTGACTGACCGGCAAAGCGAAAAGTGAAATTGTGCTTATACCGCGAATCCCACTGATACCAACAGACATGCCATTTGAATTCAAGCATTTACAATTTCCAGTGCTCCTCTCATTTGCTATGTCAGTCAACAAGGCGCAAGGACAAACCCTTCGACTTTGCGGATTGAATTTAGAGGAACGTTGCTTTTCGCACTTACAGCTACGTTGCCTGTTCCAGAGTAGTCATTCCAAATTTTTTGTTTATTCATATCCCAGATGGAAAAACGAAAAATGTAGTGTATCCAAATGTTTTGAATTAAGAATTGAAATAAAGATTAAAAAAATTCTATGATATTTTATTCTTTTTCCAATATTTCTATTGGTGTAGCGAAGCACACTGGGGTCCCGCTAGTTGGTTGTATATACTAAGCGCGCGCCCCACAGCACAAAGCAAACACGTCCGTACTCGACGACCATCAAATTTATCCTTTACATTTTTATTTATTTTATCAATTTTGTTTCACTCATATTCTTTACCTAATTTTTCAATATATTATTTATCAATTTTTTTTTGTAAGAAATCGATTGGCCTCTTCTGAGTCGTTGTATGTATTGTGCGGTTATACAACGTAAATATTTTGAAAATTTTATCAACTAGGCTGAGAGATTTATTTTTTTTATCAACCTCCATGATTCGTAAGTGTTCGTTTAGTGTGCCATGCAACCTTTCAATATCAGAGTTGCCTGTTTTTAAGTAAGGTGTTGTTTTGTGAGTTTCTATATCTTGTCCATTTAAAAATAGCTCTACTGCACTATGTAATATACATCTTTCATTGTCAAAAACCAGTTTGTTAATTTTACCTAAATATGAAATTCTTTGCTTTATTGTCTCTATAATTGAAATCCATGCCCTGTCCTTTAACTTGTGATATGTCGCATATTTTGAAAATTTGTCAATTGAAGTCAGATACATACAATTTCTAGAAGGATACCATATATCAATATGTACGATATCGTTAAAATGTGTTGGACTTTCACTTATTTGATAAAAAAAAATTTACGGGATGACTGTCATGTTTTGCAATTTGACAAATTTTACAATTATTAACAATCAACGTAATTAACTGAATAACTTAGGATAAAATATTTTAGATTTATAATATTATGCGAGGCTACTTGACCTATTGCGTTGTCAGTGCAAATAAAACAAGTTTATTCACTGTTACAGCCCGACGTTTCGCTAGTCATCGTAGCATTTTCAAGGGCGGAATCTATTTTCAACAACAAACAAAAAAAAATTTTTTACATTATTAAAAAATATTAAATAAAATTTAATAACTAGTACATATATATATGTATAGAGTTAAAGAGCCAAAAACACAGAAGGCACATACACAAACAATTAATTATATGTATTATAAAACTTTAAAAACTAAGTTAGGGTCATCGGTACCACACACGTTGGGTATTAAATTTGTTATAAACACAAAAGGTAAGTTGCGGCGATGTCTGCGGTGTCTTCTTTTTTTTATTGTGTTTTCTCTCTGCTGCATTAATCTCAAGCTTTCTAACGTGTATCTGGCTCTCCCGCATTTGTTTTTGTCTAAAATTTTCGTATTCGACAGATCAGCTTTATGTCCACTCGATGTGATATGCTGTGATAAGGCAGTATTGTTTCTGTGATTCTTTATGTCCGCTTCGTGTTCTGTTAGTCGAACGCCCAATGCTCGTTTCGTAGTTCCTATGTACAATTTGTTGCAGTCCTCATTTTCTTTTCCTTTACATGTGATCTCGTACACCACGTTGTTTTGTTGTAGGGGTTCGATAGGGCTCTTTGTTTCTGTAAATATATTATTTAAGGTGTAGTTTGATTTGTATGCGAGAGCTACGCTATTTTTCTCATTAATAACATTTTTCCTAAAGCTTTTCGGTGAGTTTAGGTATATATGTAACGCTGTAAAATTGCTTTGTTTTGTTTTCTGTTTCTTGTGTTGTTATTAGGTTTCGTTTTTTGTCCATTTGCAGGCTTTGCTGGTTTATTAAAGTTAATATCATATTGTATGGATTTTTGTTTGTTGTTGACAATAGATTCCGCCCTTGAAAATGCTAGGATGACTAGCGAAATTTCGGGCTGTAACAGTGAATAAACTTGTTTTATTTGCACTGAACACGCAATAGGTCAAGTAGCCTTGCATAATATTATAAATCTTAAAAAAATTGACCGGAAAAACCTAAAATATTTTAAATTTTAGCTCGAGAAAGATTTCACCAATACCTCGGTGGTTATTTCGTGTGTGTTCATTTTTAATAATAGTTAATACCTCATTTTTGTCACTTATGTAATTAATCTTTTGTAAGATCTGTATAAATTTACATTATTATTTTGGAAATTGCGAACATAAATATCCTGAAATTTTATAAACACACCATCGTCTTCGCAAAAAAATACACATAAAGCCCTTGTCAATTAATACTTTTTCCATTAACTTTTTTAAATCGGAACTGTTCGTGACAGTTATATAATTTTGACACTTACTATTAACTATCTTGGTAATAAAACGTTCGTGCTTACCATATTCTAAATAAATTTAATTTTTATAGGAGTTTATACTTTTATCAGTTATAAAAATATATCTCAAATTATCTTCAACCGCAGTGTGAATAGTTGCGCAGTAGACCATCTATCTACCTCGTCCTCATCTTTACTAGGACTAACTTCGTTATTAAAAACAGTAAAATTTTTGGCTTCATCATCTTTCCGTAAATATCTACTCAAAGCATCCGCGACTGTATTGTCCTTTCCTTTTATATACGTAATATCAAAATCATACACGTTTAATTGTATCTTCCATCTTTGTAACTTCATGTTTTGCTCTTTGATATTATGGAGCCATGTCAATGGTTTATGATGCGTTTAAACAATAAATTTCCTACCATAAAGATATGTTCGAAAATGCTTAATTGACGAAACTACTGCGAGCAATTCCTTTTCAATAGTGGAGTATCGAATTTCGTGATTCGATAATGTCCTAGAAGCATAGCTTATTGGATGATTATCCTGGGACAAAACGGTGATTTAAGTACAGGTTCATTAGTTATTAGTTGTTGTAACTTATCAAATGCGTTCAAATATTCGTTGCCAGAAAGGTCGATTTTATTTTCCTGTTTTAAATATTTAATAATAGGGTATGCTACTTTGGCATAATCCTTAATAAACCTACGATAATATCCAGCCATACCTAGGAATTGCCTTATTTCCTTTTCATTAGTTGGAGGTTTCACTGATTTAATAGCTTCAATTTTAGAATGATCAGGGATTTATACCTTCGGACGATACGACATGTCCTAAAAATTTTGTGCTAAAAGCGGCGAAATGATATTTGACTATTTGCATTTTTAAATTAAATTTCCGAAGCGTGCTGACATTTTTTTTGATCGTGCTTTTCATCCAAATAGACTACGCATATTTTGTTGATGTAGTCTTTCAGTACAGTATTAATTAGTCTTTAAAAGGTAGCTGGAGCTGTTTTTAGCCCAAACGGCATACGTGTAAATTCATAATGTCCGTTTGCGGTAAGAAAAGGCAGTTTTAGCTTGATCATAAGTGTGAACTTCTATCTGATGAAAGCCCTTCGCCAAATCGATAGTACTAAAGTATGAACACTTTCCTAGTTTATCAAACATGTCTTCCATGTTTGGGATAGGAAATTTATCATCTACAGTCTGCTCGTTAAGCTTGCGGTAGTCTATTACTATCCGCCATTTAATTTTGCCGCTATTATCGGGTTTTTTTAGGCACCACCCACAACGGTGAGTTGTACGGGCTGGTGCTCGGAACTATAATTTTTTGCCTCAACATTTCGTTAATCTGATGGTCTACTTCCTCGCGATGTATAATAGGATATCTGTAAATCTTACAGTAAATTGGAATATCTGTTCGCATCACAATTTTATGTTTAACTATGTTTGTGAAAGATAGATCTTCGCCATCTTTATAAAAAATAAATTTAAACGAATTTAAAACTGACTTTAAAACTTATCTATCTTTTTGATTTAAATGATCGGAAAATAACTTTGTAACAGCTTCATTTTCTTCTTCACAAGAAAATATTTGTACTGATTGATGTTGTTTATAATCACTCATCGATATCTCTTCACCTTCATTTTCTCCTATTATAATCAAGTATTATATTCAATGGAAACAAAATATTATTGTCAATTATACCATCAAAATTAGTGTGAAAATAAAATTTAAGAAACTCAATGTATACGTTTGGCTTTTTAAACTCTGCAAAAAGTGGCACTCTGTATTAGATATTCGTTCGCATATTACGGTTTAAAACTCTTAATGTGGAAATTGATTTTCCTGCTCCTCATTTGGGATTACATAAATAAAAAATAAATAAATGTAAGGCACTCGTGCGTCGTGCTTCTCTTGATTTTCCCGGACAAGACCTACATGTTTGTCAAACACTGCCGAGGGGCGACCCGGCTTGGAAAATTTTTCTTCTAATTGAAAACCCTTATTTATAAAACTTTGATGTTGCTTTTGCCTGGGGTGTGAGCCCAGGGCATACGGTGTGGTAGGCGGAGCACGTTACCATCACACCACGGTGGCCGTTGGGATTACAAGTGTTTGGATTAATGATACTGAACTCAGCACCAGTGTGAAAATTTGGTTCAGTTTGATTTGACGCTTATTTCCATAGGCTCATAGGCCTAACACCGTTTAAGTTATTTGTGTAATTTTGTCCGTTGTTATATGCTTGTTGAAAGCTGCCGTCGAACCAATTATTATTATTCGCCATATAATTGTTGTCGGTCCTTCTCGTCTGATTACTATTGTTGTACGTTCAAGTTTGAAAAGAGTTTGGCTGACTTTCGTAACAGACGTAATTATGGCTTTAATGTACAAATCTGTTAGTCGGCTGCTGTTGTCATACATATCTGTTCGGATAAGTGTGTTGTTGCTGCTGAACGTCTCTGTTATCATAACTCTGTTGCTATGCATATCTGCTAACATGTCTGTTAATATTAAATGACTGTTGTTCACAGCAAAATCTATTGTTGTTATTATGTTGATGTACATTTCTATTTACGTGCATACTACCGGCTGAATATTGCCCCTGATTGTTGAAAAATTTTGGATTATTGTTGCTGTATTTGAAATAGCCGTTGGTTTTAATAATTTCAAAAGCCTCTCTCGAATTTTTTGGATTGCGACTAATAATAATGCTCTTAACGGCCTCTGGCAATCCATGTGTAAGTGAGTGTAAAGCGATTCTCATGTTACTACTAACTTGCGAACCATGGTTGTTGTTGCTGAAATATAATGTGTTATTTAAACGACACTAATAATTATTCAACTTATTATAAACATTTTCTATGGAAGAGTCACAACGACATGATCTAATTTTGTCTATAAGTTCGTCTCCTGAATTTTTCTCGCCATAATATTCAATTAAAATATCTCTCATTTCCGCCCAGGAATTTAAGTTACCATTAATAAGTAAAGTTTTTCTTGCGTGCCCGGTTATTTTATCTTTTAAAAGGCCTTCCAACATTAATTTATATGTGTCATCAAATGATTCAAGAATTTTAGACGTCGAATCTATTCTTTCAACAAAATTTATTAAAGCGTTACTATCAAAACTAGCGAGATTTTTCAGGTTGGAAGAATTAATTTTAAATTTGCTATTTGCATCAAGGCTTTCCATTTTGGCGTTTTGGTTAATTACGTACTTTAGTTAATAAAATACCCTTTACCTTCTACTAACGTAAATACAATAAATAAATACTCCTTATACAGTTTTATATTTTCTCACTGCGTTCTCGTTCCAATGTTGTCAGCACCTCTTCTTTAGAAATCCGTATTTGTTCATCTTCAAGTTGTTGATTTTGAGGCTATGGGAATCCCGTTTCTATATCTTTCTCTAAGTAATATTTTTGGAGATTTTTGGTAATACCTCTCGACCAGGTATTACTTTGGTTCGTTGGTGAAGCTGTTGATTCAGTTATTTTTACTTTCAGTTTCTCTGTTTTGGTAACGGTTTTGAATAGGCACATACATATATGTATGTATGTTTTTTATACAAATACAGTTTTGGGCACTTCTTTCCAGCACAGACTTTTTGTCTTTGAATTTTAATAGACAATTTAAATTTTAGTAAGTTAATACATTACATTTTTTGTTGAACTTAAACTTTGAGGACTCAATTTCTTTTTCGAATAAAACATTTAGCTTTGTCCATTTATTTTTGGTTTTAATAAAATAGTCCAATTATAATTATTCACTTTTTGTTTGAGCTTTTTAAATATTAGCAGTTTTTTTTTAAATCTTGCATTTTCTCTACAGTTTAAATGTTTATATTTGTAGATTTTAGTTCTCTTCGAACAATTGTGCACGTTTTAAACTGTTTATTGAACAAATCGTGACACTTTAGTTTTGTTTGGTTCTGATTTATTTCACCTTTATTTTCCAACTGAACACATATTTTTTTCTTAACGACTAATTGAACTTAAACATTAAACTAAATAACGGTTTATGAAAGAGAGTTAGAGAGTGAGTTTAAATAAAAGTAAGAGAAAGTAAATTATAAACTTTTTAAGAGTAAGTAACATAAAAACAATAAAGAGAAAGTAGATTATGAAGAAGAGGTTGGAGAAGATTGATAGCACTAAGTTTTAATATGTATATAACTATATACAATAATAATTTGAAATATACAGCCACCACACGCATATAATTACATAATATACATATATGTATATATATATTACTACTTTCCTTCTTTTTCGTTTCCTAATATGGAACTTGAATTTTTATACCCAGCCGTACTTGTACGCGGGGCATCATAACTTTGATTGGATAACAGTTGGTTGTACAGGTATAAAGGAATCGAGATAGATATAGACTTCCACATACCAAAATCACCAGTATCGAAAAAAAATTTGATTGAGCCATGTCCGTCCATCCGTCCGTCTATTCCTTAACACGATAACTTGAGTAAATATTGACATGTCTTCACCAAATTTGGTACACGAGCTTATCTGGACCCAGAATAGATTGGTATTGAAAATGAGCGAAATCGGATGATAACCACGCCCACTTTTTATCTATATAACATTTTGGAAAACACAAAAAACCTGATTATTTAGTAAGTAATACACCTAGAATGTTGAAAGTTGACGTGTGGGCTGATATTTAGACTCTTGTTAAACATTTGAAAAAATGTTTAAATGGGCGTGGCACCGCCCACTTGTGATAAAATCAATTTTACAAATATTATTAATCATAAATCAAAAATCGTTAAACCTATCGTACAAAGTTCGGCAGAGAGGTTGCCTTTATTATAAGGAATGCTTTGAAGAAAAATTAACAAAATCGGTTAAGGATCACGCCCACTTTTATATAAACGATTTTTAAAAAGGTTGTGGACGAATAAAATAAGCTATATTTTTGCAAAAAATAGCTCTATATCAATGGTATTTCATTTCCCAAATGGCACCGCCTCTTTTATGACTAAGCAATATTCTATGTTTCGGAAGCCATAACTCGAAGAAAAATTAACGGATCGTAATAAAATTGGGTACACAATACCCTATAGCAGGAAATATTTCTAGAAAAAATGGATGAGATCGGTTAAAGACCACACCCACTTTTATATAAAGGGTCATAGACGAAAATAATAAGCTATATCTTAGCGAAAAAAGCTTTGTATCAATAGAATTTTACTTTGTAAATTGAAATATAACATTAAATCGGAAAACACTACAATTTCTGAAAATGGGTGTGGCACCGCCCCTTTTTTGTCTAAGCAACTTTCAATGTTTCGGGAGCCATAACTCGAAGAAAAATTGACACATCGTAACAAAATTGGGTACATATATTTTCCTTATAGCAGGAAATATGTCTAGTAAAAATGCATAAGATTGGTTAAGGATTACGCCCACTTTTATATAAATTACTTTAAAAAGGGCCGTAGGCAAGAACAATAAGTTAAATCTTAGCGAAAAATAGTTTTGTACCAATCATATTTTGTGCCATTATAACAAGAAATGGGAAAAAATTCAAATCTTGAAAAATGGGCGTGGCACTGCCCCTTTCTGACAATGCATTTCCCAATGTTTTTGGTGCCATAACTCGACGAAAAATTTGGTGACTTTTAAAAGGAAATATTTTCAGTAAAAATGGACTAAAACGGTTAAATCGCCTTCTTTTATATAAAAGATTTTGTAAAAGTGCGTTATAAGCTATTTCTATTAAAAGTTAGAAAATTTCGTTAATAACTCTGCCTTTTTTATGATTTTTTTTTGTATATACTTGTAAACAGTAAGGAGATCCCCATATCTGAAGGAAAACTGCATTATTACCCGCTCAAGCCTCTGTCTCCTTTTTGCTTATTTCAGACGAAAATTTGTTCAGAATAGAATCATATGTATATGTATTATTGGGCAGCCTTGTAACACTATTAAGCACACAAAACAAACAACAACAGCATTTCAAGTGTACATCTGGGTATGTAATGTTCGGTTTCACTCGAACTTAGACTTTCTTACTTGTTTTTTTTTTTTTAATTTTGAACAGAGGTCCGAAAGAATACAGTCGAAAAAAATTTTTTTCAAACTTATCAATTTCTTTAAACTTTTGAAAAGCAATCAGTTGAAACGCTTCAGTTTTACCAATTTCAATGATTTAAATGTTTCTATAGTCGGATTACATTCATGATGATGGTGAAAAGATTTTTTTCTTCGAACTGGTCCTTGTAATGATACCAACATACTTCTCATAGTGCCTTCGAAAATTAAACATCTATCTCTCGACGAATAAAGTGCTCTAGATATATTTTCCAAATCCATTGTGAAAACCATTGGCGAATACAGTGCTTTTCAATATTTCAAGATTATCTTTTCGAATTTATAACTCCTTTGATATATTCATTTTATTCATAAGAAAATCTTTAACAAAATTTCCCTGCTTCCTTATTACTAGCATTTAAAAGTTATCTAGTCAAACGAAATACTTTGGATTCAATCAACTTTATCATCATGTTCAAAACAGATAGCCTATTAGTCTAAATATCCCGTAAGGTATACGTATTAACAAACAGAAATTCAATATAATTGTATTTGGCTTACTAGAATGTATTTAGAACGTAGGTGTACATTGGATTGATGTGAGTATCGCTAAATATGTGGACGAAGTATGTTAGGGTTACTACCAAAATTATCCTTGTTGTATTTTCCTCAATACACATTTAGCTAACTTGGGTGTGCAAATTGTTGCAACCACGCGATTTTTAAATCGACCTACACATGCGATCAAATGCGCATATCAATATAACGGTAATATCCTGGAGATCGTGGTTAAAACCCAAGGATTGAAAATTTTAGTATAAGAGGCTATTGAAAATAATATCCTCTTGACTTACAAAAAAAAAATTACATAAAATATGTGCATACATATGTAAAATAGAATGTGAACGGATTTACTTACATGCTTACTCGGCTACACCATCGATGCGACGTTGGTACCAGCGACGCCGAGGATGCAAACGCGATAGGTTTATGCTGTAATCAAACATGCGTGCAGTTGAAGAATCATAATCAATTAGAACCAGAGGTTCGATAGCTAAATAGGTAGACCCGAATTATGCCTGCGTACGTCACATACATACATGTGCATGCACAGCAAATGTTTTGCACACACCCTGATAACTAGATGTGTATGAGGATGCGCTTTAATGCGCCTGAAACTATATCTCGCGAAAACCCAAGAAATTGATATAATTTTTACATATGAATTTACACATAAAATTTGAAACACTTCATAACATTATGATTTATGCACTATTGCTTAACTCAATTAATTTACCTTTTATGTACATCAATTTAGGTGCAAGAAACCTAAAATCATCGAAACCATCATAACGAAATGCTATGGCAAATAAACTTCTGCTCAATGGATCTAAGCAAATTTTCAAATTTTAGTTCATTGTTACAACATTATTATTATGGAAGTTATGTACGCTTTTAACCGAAATGCACTGAGACATTAATTATATTTATGTATATATTGACTATAAATAAAAAATATTGTATGCTATTTAAGCAAGTTCAATACACATTTGAAGTATAATGCTCATTACTTAACAATCAGTTAATTGGTTTTTGTTTTATTGGTTCCTTTTTTTTTGTTATGGTCATTATATCATCATGGCGGCCACCGTGGTGTGATGGTAGCGTGCTCCGCCTATCACACCGTATGCCCTGGGTTCAACTCCCGGGCAAAGCAACATCAAAATTTTAGAAATAAGAGTTTTCAATTAGAAGAAAATTTTTCTAAGCGGGGTCGCCCCTCGGCAGTGTCTGGCAAGCGCTCCGATTGTATTTCTGCCATGAAAAGCTCTCAGTGAAAACTCATCTGCCTTGCAGATGCCGTTCGGAGTCGGCATACAACATGTAGGTCCCGTCCGGCCAATTTGTAGGGAAAATCAAGAGGAGCACGACGCAAATTGGAAGAGAAGCTCGGCCTTAGATCTCTTCGGAGGTTATCGCGCCTTACATTTATTTTTTATTTATTCATTATATCATTGGTTTCTGGAAGAATATTCAAGTAGTTCATCAAGATTAACGAACTGGTTTAGCTGAATTTTAGTTTCACGCTGCTCAAATCAATTGAATTATTTCAAAAATCGCAGAGCCGCAAACCACGAAAATGAACAGGGCTAGAAGCCATGGTCCAACAGGATACTGGTTGTCTTTAGCTTTCGATGACTGGAATGTGAATGCATATTGCTGCTATCTAAACGCAACGGTAGCATAAGCGCCGTATTGGTATAAGATTCCGAGATGCAATTTAATTTATGTAATGATTCAGACTTATATCACTTTGTATGTATGCGAGTATGGCATCCAAAGCCAGAAACAGACCTTTTCCAAAAAGGTGTGGAACCTAGGCTGTTTGAATCACTGAACACTGCTATGCGCACAGATGCGCTTAAGCTTGTAACAGAAAAATGTTTGTCCTTTTTTTTTTTATTTTTTTTTTTTTTTATTAACACCGGTTTTATACTTTTATTCTTTGTTACGGCTAATTTATTAGTGACCGGGGCGACTTTTAATTTTCGATGCTTATCAGGAACTGACTGTTGTTTTTCTAGTCAGCTTCAAATTAAGCTTCATTAATTGTCTAGCATCGATTTATTCTTTGCCAGGTAGCGGTCCACAAGCAAGTTGTTGCTAGACATCGGAATGCAATTTTAAAAACAAATAGAGGCCATAAGCAAATGTGCAAAAAGTCACTCGCTCGCTGGATTTAACGGTATCATTATGAACCTGCACGTGCATACGTCTGTAAATGTTTATTAACCTCTTGCCTTTAGAGCCTAGCATCGGCTTACCGTGCTCATTCGATACTCAAATGTCCCAGTGGGAAATTCTTAGGGTAGTGCGCTACACAATACCACCAACTCTGTATCAAAGTCCAGATTATTTAAACGACTTCGACATCGGTACCGTGAATAATGAGTTTTTGCGATATGAAGAAGTCAACGAATTAATTCGTCGATGTAATCAAAAGTGTCCTGTTATTTTTCCACGTGATTGTCATGACGAGGCATTTCCTACCTCGTTGTTAAACAGAATCTTGCCAAATGGAGAGAAAGTGGAGCGTGACTGGTTGGTCAATGGCGATTTTACAAAATCTAATTCAAAAGGAGGCTACAATTGATACACTTATCAATGACCAGCTAATCACTGAAACTCAAAAGTGGAAAGAAATTTTATATAGAATTTTGGACACTATTTTATTTTTGGGTTAAAGAGGCCTAGCTTTCAAAAGGGGGAAAGTATATATCTTGGTGAACGAAACGATGGAAATTTTTTGGGCATCTAAGATCTCATAAGCCAATATGATCCGATACTTAGAAGTTAGGATTTCACAACAGCAGCACAAACGTTTACAAGTTCACTATCTTTTCCCAGACATTCAGAACGAGTTTACAGAAATTTGTGCAAAACACGTAAGGGAAACTATATTAGATCAACGCAAGAAAGCCAAGTAACAAATTTTACAATTCAAGAACGATTTTTGAATTTCGTGAATTGTAATCAAAAAACTGGTCAGAAAATCGCTGATCTAATTTTCCATACTTGATTGAAGATTGTCGTGCACAAGGGTACGATAACGGCGCCAATATGAAAGGAGCTTACAACGGAGAACTACGTCACATTCTCCACAAAAACTCGAATGCTGATTACTCGCCTTGCGCAACCCACAGTCTCAATTTATGTGGTGTTGATGCTGCAGAATGTTGTACGGCTGAAATTACTTTCTTCGGAGTTGTACAAAAATGTTTTACTATTTTCAGCAGCAGTCCACAACGATAGGAAATCCTTAAAAAAATGTACCGAGCTCTCTTCCCAGTCTTTCAGACACTAGGTGGTCGGCTAGAATTAAGGCAATTAGACCATTCGCAAACCATGTTCCAGGATTAATACAAGCACTAAACGCATTATTTAAGCTAAATTTGACTGCACAAGCATACGGGGATTTTACCGGCATTCTCAAGTACATCAACAAGTTCGAATGTATCTTGCTATCCTCTGGTTCCTCCCATAAATACAGAAAACAAAAATTCGGAAACATATTTTTTCAGAAAGCATTAGTCAAACCCTTTTTGCAGAAAGCCAAAATTCAGAAGTCAAAAATCCGGAAACAAAAATTCAGAAATCAATATTCAGAAGTCAAGTTTCAGAAGTCAAAATTAAGTAGTAAAAATTTGCGCAAAATCTTATGTTTTTTGCTGTCTGATTACTTTCTGAATTTTGGCTTCTGAAATTTTTTTTAGCATGGAACACAGCAACTTCGAAAGAAGGCGTCATATCCAATAGAATTATGGAATATGTATAATATCACCATTGGGTGAAGTCCGTACAAATAATTATATCTAAAGGTGGCACAACGTCATTCGAAGTGCGTTTGGGACGTACCCTAACATATTTAATTTCATAAATAAAATAAAAAACGAACATACAATAACAGAAACAGAACTGCAGCAATTTTAAACTGGAGGAGAACCATATCGAAAACGCAAGATAAAATATAAAGACTTCGTTTTTTTAATATTGTAAATTCATTTGAAAAAGATAAACGCAAAAAGATTTAATTAATTATTATTTCCAAATATTTAAAATTTTTTTGAATTTATAATTCTTCCACGAATACAGTGTCTTTCAAATATTTCAACATGCTTTTGCATATACGATTCTTTCAAGTATGCAACGAATACAGAGCCATGCAAATATTTCAACAGTTTCTTTGAACTATTAAACGAATATAGTGTCTTTTAAATATTTCAACATCCTTTTGCATTTACAATACAGTGCCTTTTGAACGTGTGAATCTTCTTTCCTATTTACCAATAACTCATCGCAACTCGTACGATTTTGAATATTGCAAATCTTTTCTGAATTTACAGTGAAAACTTTCAATTGCATACCACAATTATAGAGCAAAGGAATAGTTTCAATCTAGTTTTTGTGCAAACAGTGCCTACCAGTTAACTCGAAGAAAGTTTGACTTCGTTTTTTTTTTTATAAAACACCTTTGATATCTCTTTTGCATTTTTAATAAACGTAATAAAATTTTCTTTCGTCAAATGTCAGATTTCGATAGCGAGTTCAAAGATATACCTTCTAATTTCACTAAAGTTTCCAAACGCGTTTTAAACTACCGATCTATCTCGGCGAAAAAGTCAATACAATATGAAGATTCATTAATTGAAAGCTATAACGGGATTCTAAAACAAGTAAATTCATATTTTGAAAATCGAGGTAAGCCTAGCTCAATAATCGAAAGTTTGTCAAAGTGCAGAGAACAACTCAGTAAATGTTTTTCGAGAAGTAACTGCCATTTAGAAATACCCCAAGATCTTTTCGAATTAATAACCCCGGATCTGCCAACGTCATATTGACAAATTTGTCACATGTGGCTTGGCCAAGATGGCGAGTTAGGGTGTTGAGCTCAATCTCCGGCATGACTCTTGCTGGCAACGTGAATCGAATATGCGAGTAGTTTGATGAGCTGATATAGAGCTGGCACATATCAATATGTGCAACAGGCACCGTCGGAATACGAAGACGGCGCACCAATGAATTGCACACTTTGCTCGTGGGTGAGGAAGGGCCGAGAAGAGCTCGGGTCAGTACATTTCGTTGCCCTATATGTCAATAAACGGCGACCGTTGGCAGAACCGTGATCGTTCCGGACAGCTAGGTAAGGATTGGGGGAGTTTTTGGCGAGAGGTTGAACGAGTTTTGGAGTGTAGAAGCGAATGATGTTTCTCACCACAAAAATGGCACGTCCCAATGCTTTTGAAATTTTTTGTAATGTGAGAATGGGCTAAGCATCGCGAGCAATAGCGATGCAAAAGTACTAGACGTAGTCGGCGCCCAAAGCTTGCGTCGATGAACTTTTTGCAAAATCGGAGAGGGTGTGTTCGATCAGAAACTCTGTATTTGAGCGTATTGCTTATTTTTTTGGGACCTGGCACTGCCTTCGCTGGTGTTGACATGTTCATTGCTGCCTGCTCAGTGTTGGCCTATTTCTCCGCTGGTGCCGATGTATTGTGGGATGGGGTCGGTGAAAATTCCATAAGTGGTGCATCCATATTGTAAAGCTAAGAAACGCTAAAGGTTAGTTTGGTAAAACTTCTAACTTACAATGGGGCGCGTTATCATTGCCTTTTGGGTGCGAATGTCGGCCACTCGAACTCTTTTATCAGTTCCATGGTATATATTGGTGACCCTACCCAAGCGCCATACATTAGGTGGAAGATTCTCATGTCGGACTACGACTAAGTCGTCGACAGCAATATCTTTTTGAGGAGACTTCCATTTATGACGTTTGTGAAATTCTTTCAGATATTCCTCCATCCAATGAGGCGAGTGTTGTTGACTAAGAGCCTTGATTTTTTGCCATAAGTTGGTTAATGAGATTGGATTTGTTTCGATGGAGAGTTCCGACAGGGCGAGTATTGGCCCCCAGTTAGAAAATGGCTCGGTGTAAGAGCTGCACAATCAGCGGGGTCGTTGGAATTAGGTGATGTACGTCTTGAATTTAGACAGGCTTCGATGCGACAAAGAAGGGTTTGAAAATTTTCAAAGCGAATTTCTGAGAAGCAGCGGTAGGAAGAAGATAAAATTTTATATTTTTACCCCGGCTTCCTAGAGACCACCCATATGAGGAGCGCCTGCCGGAATAAAATACCAGGAGTCTTCTTGAAGGCTATGTAGTTTGCACACAGACTTTTGAGTTGTGGTAATGCATTTTTTAAAGTCTTTTTTAAGAACCATAGATGCGCCTACAAAGTTATTTCCATTATCCGAAAAACTTTTAATGTCGAATGGACCGGCGAAATCTAAACCTGTATTTTCAAAGGGTCTGGAAAGTACCGTCCGTTTTTCCGGGAGATCCGCGATAATTTGACATTGATTTTGTTTCCTGTGTATAACATATGGTTTACAATTATGAATAACGGTCTTTATGAGATTTTTGTCTTTCGGAATCCAATATTGTTGGCGCAGTAACCGAAATACCAATTGATTTCCGTCATGCAGAGAGCCCTTGTGAATAAGTTCTACTAACAACTTTGCCAAATAACAACTATAGCGCAAAATAATCGGACGTTTTTCGTCTTCAGACAACATCTGCGAAATTGTCAGTCTGCCGAATTACACCATGAATATCGAGGAATGGGTTTAAGCAGAGAATTTTACTCTTTGACAATATTGCAACTTTAGCGGTAAGATTCTTGTGTTCCTCTGGAAAGTGATTCATCTGGGCAAGTATTATGAGCCGAACTCGAATTTTAAAAATTCCTTCTCCAGAAATAATTAGCGAGGGGTAAGAATGAAAACGTCGGGTATACCTGTTAGTTCGATTATAGAACCTAAACACATACGCAGTGCACGCGGATGCGACGAAAATCTTTCTAAGGGGTCATCCAGCTTCGACACTTGTGAAGTGTGTGCCTTTAATCCACTCGCTTCGAGCGTAATGTCGTCTATATTGACATCCAGGGAAGGCCACTGTTCTACGCATTGGGCTAAACACGAGGGACCGTGCCGCCACAACCCAGTCCTGTGGGTAAGTTCCTCTGCTACTAAGATCCGCGGGGATATCCTTGAAATCAACGTGACTCCAATGCATAACGCTGAGAGCATCTTGGATCTTTGCCACTCGATTAGCGACAAAGGTGGTCCAAGAGCAGGGCCTTTTCCTTAACCATGCGAGGACGATGATAGAATCTGTCCAACAATATATGTTTTCGGCTTTGAATGGAAGTTCATTTAGAAGCGATTGAAGCATTGCGACTACCAGAACGGCACCACTCAGCTCAAGACAGGGAAATGAGATGGTTTTTATTGGCGCGACCTTTGTTTTGGCAAGTAAAATATTGGAAGAAATGATTCCCTGAATTTCTAGTCTTAAATATATCGCCCCCGCGTGTGCCTTTTCCGAGGCAGCGTCAAAGGCATGAATTTGGAAAGGTGATTCCTCAGAATAATGTACCCATCGCGGAATTTCGATTTCTTCTACAAATTGGTCATTTTCTAAAAATGCTTTCCATTTGGAAAGAGTTTGAGGGTATAATGGCTTATCTCAGGAAATACCATCAGACCATATTCGCTGCATAACTATTTTTGCTAGTACCACGATTGGTGCTAGCCAAACCGCTGGGTCAAAAAGCTTCGCTATAAGAGACAATGCTTCGCATTTCGTATACGTTTCCTGCAACGACGGAACCTGAACTTTAAAGAAGAATCGATCTGATTTAGCATTCCATCGAATTCCTAATGCTTTTGTAGTACTTGTTTCGTCTAATTCAAAGAAATCTTTGTCTAAGAGGTGATCTCGTGGGAGATTTTTTTAAATATTTTAGGGAGTTTGAGGAACATTTCCTCAAGGAAAAGCATGCTCTCTTAAGTGCTTCGATAAGCTCATCTCGCGTTTGCGAAGCTGTGGATATATCGTGAAATCCAGCTAATACGTCATCTACGTACATGGAGTCCCGGAGAATTTGAGCTGCTAATGGATGTAAATCCTGACAGACTTGAGCTAATTGAATAAGGGTTCTAATTGCCAAGTATGGCGCGTAATTTATCCCGAAAGTGACTGTTTTAAGTTGATAGTCTTGTATGCTACCTTGTGGATCATCCCTAAAAGGAATCCTCTGATAAGGTCCGTGTTCAGGTTTGACCAGAATTTGATGATACATTTTCTGTATGTCGCAATTTAGAACGACCTTGTATAGCCGCCACCGAATTATAAGAAGAGTTAAATCCGATTGCAGAGCCGGTCCTACATGGAGAATATCATTTAACGAGACTCCATTCGAAGAGTTTCATGACGCGTTAAAAACTACTCTAAACTTCGGAGAAGTACTTTCAGGTTTCAGAACAGCGTGATGTGGGAGGCAAAAGTGACTAGGTGAATGTTCGAAATTTGGAGCTTCTACTCGCTATATATGTCCTAATTCAAGGTATTCCTTAACGACATTGTCGTATTCTTCTTTTAGCGAAGGGGATTTTAATAATCTTGTTTCACTGCGAGAAAACCAACGTGGTTATTTCAGGTTTAAACCAAAAGGTCTGCAATAATTCTTCGAAAAGTTGCTCCTTTCTTTTGGGTTCACCCCGTGACACAAACTTTTCATAGAACCCACGGCATTCGTACTACCAAAAATTACAGGTAACTTGCCATCGACGTCAATCAATAAAATCATTCTCGACCAGCTTCCACTAGCGGATTCGAAATTTTTACAAAGCGGTCTTATGATGTTTTAATTGGAGGAGATTTATACCCTAAAGTTAGGGAACATACCCAAACTACGTGAACCAGTTTCTACAACTTTTTATCCCCCTCTATATTTTAAGACCCCACCCTCCCCCTTTAGTTTTCACGTAGTAGTTCATAAGTATGATTTTAAATTATTTTTTGCTAACTTAACACGAAAGGAAGGCTAAATTCGGGTGTAACCGAACATTACATACTAAGTTGAGAGCTATGGAGACAAAGTAAGGGAAAATCACCATGTAGGAAAATGAACCTAGGGTAACCCTGGAATATGTTTGTATGACATGTGTATCAAATGGATGGTTCTATAGGTGGACGCCTTTTCGAGATATCGCCATAAAGATGGACCAGAAAGGTGTTAATGAGTATTTTAAAAGGGAGTTGACCTTAGTTCTATAGGTGGACTTCTTTTAGAGATATCGCCATAAAGGTGGACCAGGGGTGACTCTAGAATGCGTTTGTACAATATGGATTTCAAAAGAAAGGCGTTAATGAGTATTTTAAAAGGGAGCGGGCCAAATTCTATGGGTGGACGCCTTTTCGAGATATCGCCATAAAGGTGGACCAGGCGTGACTCTAGAATGCGTTTGTACAATATGGGTATCAAATGAAAAGTGTTAATGAGTATTTTAAAAGGGAGTGGGCCTTAGTTCTGTAGGTGGACGCCTTTTCGAAATATCGCCATAAAGGTAGACCAGGGGTGACTCTAGAATTTGTTTCTGCGATATGGGTACCAAATGAAAGGTGTTAATGAGTATTTTAAAAGGGAGTGGGCCTTAGTTCTAAGTTCTTCTTAGTTTTCGTAATTTTCGAAATCGAAAAATTGGGCGTAGTCATAGGCGGATTTCAGCCATTTTTTATACCAATATAAAGTGAGTTCAGATAATTACGTGAACTGAGTTTAGTAAAGATATATCGATTTTTGCTCAAGTTATCGTGTTAACGGCCGAACGGAAGGATAGACGGTCGACTGTGTATAAAAACTGGGCGTGACTTCAACCGATTTCGCCCTTTTTCACAGAAAACCGTTATCGTCCTAGAATCTAATCTCCTACCAAATTTCACAAGGATTGGTAAATTTTTGTTTGACTTATGGCATTATAAGTATCCTAGACAGATTAAATGAAAAGGGGCGGAGCCACGCCCATTTTGAAACTTTCTTTTATTTTTGTATTTTGTTGCACCATATCATTACTGGAATTTAATGTTGACATAAAATACTTATATACTGTAAAGATATTAACTTTTTTTTTTTTAATTTGACTTTAAAATTGTTTTTTTTTTAAGTGGTCGTGGTCGTTCTGCGATTTTGCAAATTTTTTTTAAACATACATATAGAAATAGCAGTAACGTTCCTGCCAAATTTCATCCTGATATCTTCAGCGACTGGCAAATTATAGCTTGCAAAACTTCTAAATTACCTTCTTTTAAAAGTAGGCGGTGCTACGCCCATTGCCCAAAATTTTACAAATTTTCTATCCTGCGTCATAAGCTCAACTCACCTACCAAGTTTCTTCGCTTTATCCGTCTTTGGTAATGAATTATCGCACTTTTTCGATTTTTTGAAATTTTCGATATCGAAAAAGTGGTCGTGGCTATAGTCCTATATCGTTCATTTTAAATAACGATCTGAGATGAGTGCCCAGGAACCTACATACCAAATTTCATCAAGATACCTCAAAATTTACTCAAGTTATCGTGTTAACGGACGGACGGACGGACGGACGGACGGACGGACATGGCTCAATCAAATTTTTTTCGATACTGATGATTTTGATATATGGAAGTCTATATCTATCTCGATTCCTTTATACCTGTACAACCAACCGTTATCCAATCAAAGTTAATATACTCTGTGAGCTCTGCTCAAATGAATATAAAAAAAAAATTGTATTTCATTTATATTTGTTGTTACTAATTCGGTACCCGCCGCGTTACGCGAAGCGTGCGTGCATACACATAAATTATAAATTAATAATATTAAGAACAAAAAATTTATTTAAAAACAGATTCTAACAACAGCTTAATTTATAAAGTCTTTTTCTTTTTTATTTCTTTTCATCTAATTCAACTTTAACGAATACGCTTCCAGCATCAAGCCACTGGGATACATCGTAGATTATGGGAGCAGTAGCATCAGGAGTTTCCTCAGACGTGATTATTTTTTTCTCGTCGACAGCCTCGATGTCCATTCACTTCGCGCTTCGCTCTACGATACATAATATCTCTTTTGGTCTCCTGTAGAGGACCTGCAAAGATCGCACGCGAGACACGTCGTCTACTGCATTACCGTGCACGTTTTTCTGATGATTTTTCATGGAAATTTTTGACGCGAAATAAATTCCACAAAAAAATTGCACGATTTTCTACAGCTTATTGACTACGTGACAAAGTCTCAATCCCTCCCCACTGTGACCAGGTTTAATTCGGTGGCGGCTATACAAGGTCGTTCTAAATAGTGACATACAGGAAATGTATCATCAACTTCTGGTCAGACCTGAACACAGACCTTATCGGAGGATTCTTTTTAGGGATGACCCACAAGGTAGCATACAAGACTGTCAATTTAAAACAGTCACTTTCGGGATAACTTACGCGCCATACTTGGCAATTAGAACCCTTATTCAATTAGCTCAAGTCTGTCAGGATTCACATCCATTAGCAGCTCAAATTCTCCGGAACTCCATGTACGTAGATGACGTATTAGCTGGATTTCACGATATATCCACAGCTTCGCAAACGCGAGATGAGCTTATCGAAGCACTTAAGAGAGCAGGCTTTTCCTTGAGAAAATGTTCCTAAAATTCTAAAAATATTTAAAAAAAATCTCCCACAAGATCACCTCTTAATCAAAGATTTCTTGGAATTAGACGAAACAAGTACTACAAAACCATTAGGAATTCAATGGAATGCTAAATCAGATCGATTCTTCTTTAAAGTTCAGGTTCCGTCGTTGCAGGACACGTATACGAAATGCGAAGCATTGTCTCTTATAGCGAAGCTTTTTGACCCAGCGGGTTGGCTAGCACCAATCGTGGTACTAGCAAAAATAGTTATGCAGCGAATATGGTCTGGTGGTACTCCCTGAGATAAGCCCTTATCTCCTCAAGGTCTTTCCAAATGGAAAGCATTTTTAGCAAATGACCAATTTGTAGAAGAAATCGAAATTCCGCGATGGGTACATTATTCTGAGGAATCGCCTATTCAAATTCATGCCTTTATCGCTGCCTCGGAAAAGGCACACGCGGGGGCGATATATTTAAGGGTAGAAATTCAGGGAATCATTTCTTCCAATATTTTACTTGCCAAAGCAAAGGTCGCGCCAATAAAAACCATCTCAATTCAAAGCCGAAAACATATATTGCTGGACAGATTCTATCATCGTCCTCGAATGGTTAAGAAAAAGGCCCTGCTCTTGGACCACCTTTGTCGCTAATCGAGTGGCAAAGGTCCAAGATGCTCTCAGCGTTATGCATTGGAGTCACGTTGATTTCAAGGATAACCCCGCGGATCTTAGTAGCAGAGGAACTTACCCACAGGACTTAAGTTCCAATAAGTTTTGGTGGCACGGCCCCTCGTGGTTAGCCAAATGCGTAGAACAGTGGCCTTCCCTGGATGTCGATATAGACCACTTTACGCTCGAACCTAGTGGATCACACACTTCACAAGTGTCGAAGCAGGATGACCCCTTAGAAAGAGTTTCTTCGCTTCCGCTTTCACTGCGTGTGTTGAGGTTCTATAATCGAACTAACAGGTATACCCGACGTTTTCGTTCTTACGCCTCGCTAATTATTTCTGGAGAAGAAATTTCTAAAATTCGAGTTCGGCTCATAATACCTGCCCAGATGAATCACTTTCCAGAGAAACACAAGAATCTTACCGCTAGAGTTGCAATATCGTCAAAGAGTAAAATTCTCTCCTTAAACCCATCCCTCGATATTCATGGTGTAATTCGAGTCCACGGCAGACTGAAAATTTCGCAGATGTTGTCTGAAGACGAAAAACGTCCGATTATTTTGCCCTATAGTTGTTATTTGGCAAAGTTGTTAGTAGAACTTATTCACAAGGGCTCTCCTCATGGCGGAAATCAATTGGTATTTCGGTTACTGCGCCAACAATGTTGAATTCCGAAAGCCAAAAATCTCATAAAGACCGTTATTCATAATTGTAAACCATATGTTATACACAGGAAACAAAATCAATGTCAAATTATGGCAGCTCTCCCAGAAGAACGGGCGGTACTTTTCAGAACCTTAGAAAATACAGGTGTAGTTTTCGCCGGTCCATTCGACATTAAAAGTTTTTCGAATAATCGAAATAACTTCGTAAGCGCATCTATGGTTCCTAAAAAAGACTTTAACAAATTCATTACCACAACTCAAAAGTCTGTGTGCAACATATAGAGCCTTCAAGAAGTCTCCTGGTATTTTATTCCGGCAAGAGCTCCTCATATGGGTGGTCTCTGGGAAGCCGAAGTTAAAAGTATAAAATTTCATCTTCTTCCTACCGCTGCTTCTCAGAAATTCGCTTTGAAAAATTTCAAACCCTTCTTTGTCGCATGTTGCCGCTCAACTTATATACTCTTTGGAGTTATCAGCCAACTAGCTGCGGCACATATATACCGCTTGCTTGGCTCTAAACTATATTCCGTGTGCATGGAGGAGCGCCACGGTTATATTCATTCCTAAGGCAGGGAAAGTGTAGCATTATACGTCATACCCACTGTAATGTAGCATTATGCTTCATACCCACTGTAACACACTTGCAATAATACTCATCATAAACTCCAAATATATTTTAGTAATAATCATATTACAATATTGTCCAACATAAATTATTAAACTAACCCAGACGGTTAACCAACATCAATGGAATGCCGAATATGATACCCATATCCATTCACAGCTAATAAATTTTGAGTATACATACAAACATACAACCCATTGTGGGAAAATACCAAAACACTCAAATTGATCTGCCGACGTTGCTAAACAACATGTACAAACCTACATGTATGGAGCCATGCATACAAAACTACATGTATACAAAGAGTGTATACAAACGTACATGTATGCATACTCCATTTCCTATGTACTTATTTTTAGTTATTAGTATTAAGATATTTATGAATGTATAGGTTAAGTCAATTACTATAAAAGACAAGAATTTATTTAATAAAGCGAAGATTTAATGTCGCACCATCAAACGTGCAACGTCTTTTAATTCCTAATACTTCATGGCGATCCTGCCAGCCTGATCTTTAATTAGATGAAAATTTGCTCTTAAGCAAAATTCGCTAGATCTCGCTGAAGGGAAGATCCTGCCAGACTAGATTTAAAATTGGTAAAACTGCTAAGAATCTAGCTGGAGGAGACCGTGCAAGATTTAAACAAAAAGTAAATTCATTAAATTCTGCCAATAAGGCAAAAGGAACAAATTTCCTTTTTAAGAAATTTTGATTGCCACGTTCAAAAATCGAGCGAAAGGAGTGCGCAGGTGAAGTGGAATATACACCGAGAATAAAAGCATTAAGCGTGAAGTGAAAGGAGCGCGCAGGTGAAGTGGAATATACACCCAGAATAAAAGCATTAAGCGTGAAGTGAAAGGAGCGCGCAGGTGAAGTTGAATATACACCCAGAATAAAAGCATTAGGCGTGAAGTGAAATATATACCACAGGATCCCGGCATTGGACGTGAATAACAAGGTGGACAATTAAATAAAAATGTCTTAGTATAAGTATGTATATAAAATTTAGAATCAATTGAGCGGCCTCAGGGACGCTAAACCATTAGCAAAAACGAGTGTTTGCTTAGGATTTTTTTTTGAAAAAAAAAGGAAAAATTTAAACCAAAACAAAGTATGTACGAATAACTTCTTTGGACCTCGAAAAAAAATTGATAGTATAAAAAACTAAATTGTTAAAATTTAAATTAGCAGGAAAATTAAAACTACTTATTGAAAAAAAAGTAAAAATTTCTTATTTAAAAAAAAAAAAAAGCTAAAATGCTAAAAATCCTAAATTAAACTTTTATAAAAAAAAAAAAAATCAAGTAAATTGGAATGTTTAGGAGACCTCTGTAAAATAGTAAATCAACTTCAGACAGTCCACCTATCCTCTAAAGAAAGCCCATAAAACATTTTTAAAAAATCACCATAACTACTAAAATGCAAAGAAACTCCTCAGATCTTCCTCTCTATTGGTGGGACGAAAATACCCGACACACTAGGGACCTACCCAAAGAACTAGAAGGTTTAAAGAAATTATGGAAGATAATAGGTATGGAAAGGGAACCCACAATTGAGGACATTATAAATCCCACTACTAAAGAAGAAGAAATAATGCGTATGATGAGGAAAGTGTTCCCCAACAATGCCAAATGCTAAGTAGCATCAAAAAAAAAAAATTGTACAATTTTTCCAACAACTTTTATGTCAACTAAATTAGGAAAAATAATAATAAAAATAAAAAGGAATGCTTAAGATAAAGAATACAATCAAAATTTTTATTAAAAATTCAATTTAATTCAACTCTCATAAAAGTAGAGGAAAATCTCAAAATGTCTTGGTGGACAAAAATAGCCCAAGGCATTATGGTAGCCATAGCTGGCTACGAAGTAGGAAAAGAAAGCTCTGAAATAAGAAATAATAAAATAATCAAGTATGAGCCATCAACTAGGGTAGATACAGAAAGTACTCCGAACATCCCAGATGTTTGGTTAGCAATTATAGGTTGTGTATTCATACTATTGATCATCACAATAGCTATGATGCCCAAAAACTATATAAAGCACAAATTTAGGCAGGTAAAACCCGCCACAACTCGTATCTAACCCATTACCACTACAAAACCAAAGCTGAGGAAGAGCGCTAAATTCAAATAAATCTCAAATAGTAAACCTAAAAATGTCACAATCGACAGTAAAAGCAACACTGCCTAAAGTTAACAGCAAATCAAAAAAAAATTTTCGCATAACTCCTTTTATGGCTCCTGACAAAAATGGTCATGAAGCAATAGGAAATTTTAGGACAGTGGAAATAGGCAAAAACTAAGAAATTTTTAAAACCAGCCCATAACAACAAAAAAAAAAAATGATGAAGAATAGTCACAAAGAGAACCTATAAAAATATAAGTGAAGCGCTATACAAATTTGCAATAAGACATGTCGCGCTCGTTTTCATCTAAGGATAGAAAAATGGTAGCGTAGGAAATACAAGAAACCTGATTGTGGATGATAAAATTGACTTAGGACAATTACTTATCAGGCTGTACACACGTTGTACAAATGCCGCCAATCTAGGACTTGGTATTTATAAGAAAATCACAATTGTCCTAAGGGACAAATTGTTGGAAAATGATTATTTACTCGAGTGGGCAAATTTAAAATAATAAAAGTAGGTACCCAAATTCTCTAAGATCAAACAATTGCACAAACCCAAAGAAGGTTGTGAAAGTGACAAATCTCGGTATAAAAATAAATTCTTCATAAAAGTCATGACGATTCTGTCTTGGTGGCCGCCGCAGAAATCTCATGACAAATAAGATCAAAGAAATAGCTGGAAAATATGAAATTATGAAAAAAAAAGAACATTTAAAAATACGAATATTTTTTTTGCACCCACTGTACCTTCCACTTATCGATTAATGGAGCCACTACCAATACATAACTGCCCGCTCTTCCATCAGCAACCCCTCTATTTTTTTTATGCAATTATTACAGATTTACCTTATTATGAATGAAAAATTTCAAGCGAAAAAAAAAAAAAATCTTTTCCTTGAATAATATGCGGAACTAGTTTGAAAATAAAATAATATACATTCATTTATTGCCTAGGTCTAATAAGGCCATATTTTTACATATTAGGAAAATAGTTTACTTTAACCCCAATAGATTAGAAACTATTAATAGCAAAATTTCTTTTTCTCTAACCCTAGGTAGATAAATAATAAAAATTATTCAATAACTTATTTACATAGAAAAAATTCAATAGGAAAATATTTTGCATAGGTTCATAAATAATAGTAGGAACTATAAAAATAATTTAGAAAATAATGATAGGAAAAATAAAGATAAGGATATAGTAGTCCATACATTCATAACTTAAAGTAAAGAATCATTCCAATTTACTCAATTTGTAAAAACATACCGATTTTTAAGTGAGTCGACGCTCTTAAAGACCGGCTATGCAAAAACAAATTTTAAAATTCTCTATATGTAAAAACTCAAAAATTTTTTTTTGAAAAAAGAACTATAAAAAAAATATATATGTAAAATGTAAACATTTTTGAAAAAAAAGAGGATATGCACTAAAATATAACAATAAAAATAGCAAATCGAAAACAAATCAAACAACCTCTTTCACTACAATACCAAGTAACAATAAAATATCAAAATTATTGAAAATATGACAAAGAGTCTTATACAATTGTTCACAAAACAATTATATAACACTCTTTTTTCTAAGGCGGATGGTGTAGCATTATACGTCATACCCACTGTAACACACTTGCAATAATACTCATCATAAACTCCAAATATATTTTAGTAATAATCATATTACAATATTGTCCAACATAAATTATTGAACTAACCCAGACGCTTAACCAACATCAATGGAATGCCGAATATGAGACCCATATCCATTCACAGCTAAAAATTTGAGTATACATACAAACATACAACCCATTGTGGGAAAATACCAAAACACTCAAATTGATCTGCTGACGTTGCTAAACAACATGTACAAACCTACATGTATGGAGCCATGCATACAAAACTAAATGTATACAAAGACTGTATACAAACGTACATGTATGCATACTCCATTTCCTATGTACTTATTTTTAGTTATTAGTATTAAGATATTTATGAATGTATAGGTTAAGTCAATTACTATAAAAGACAAGAATTTATTTAATAAAGCGAAGATTTAATGTCGCACCATCAAACGTGCAACGTCTTTCAATTCCTAATACTTCAAAAGCCTCTCACTACGAGCCGAAGGACTACAGACCTATCAGTCTTTCATCCTTATACATAAGAAGGTATATGTTTTTATATACTATATATTTTGTTTAATAACTTCTTGTTGTTTGTTTTTGTTTGATTATAAACATTGATTTTTATGATATATAAAATTTGGATGACTGAAAATAAAATTTGTTCTTGTTAAATTTTTTAAAATAAAAAGACGTATAAATTATTTTAATTTCCTCAAATAAATATTTTAAAATACACCAATATTTTAAAATATTAGATAGCTTCATTACAGTGGGAATATGATAAACAATTCGCACAGTAATTATTGTCTCTTTCGAATTTGAGGCGGTCCTAGGCCGTTAGAGCCGGCTAGAAGGGCCATTTTAAGTTTTGTAATACCATGGGTATGGGTAAGGGAGGGAAATAACCACTTCTTCTTTGCATAAAATAAAAGACGCGACTTTCGTTTTAAATGTATTTATTTACAAAACTTTATTTGTTATACATAGGGAAGTATAATTTGACACTTATATGTTTATACAATTGATCTTGAACTTAAAACGGCCGTTGGACCGCTTACGTTTTAACTAACAAAGAGTAATTATGTATTTCCTCTGCTTATTCCAATAAACGGTGGGTGAACTGATTGTTTAAAGGGAGTTACAAAATAAGTAAGTATTTATGAAATTTATACACATAATAAAAAGGGTAAGTATTATACAAATTGCAAGTAAGTATTAAAAGGGTAAGTATATTATAAGGTGAGTGTCTTATATTTGAATATTTGTATATGTAAGTATGTTTGGTCTTGTGATTTGATGGGGTTTGTACTCATGTCTTCAACAAAGAGAATAACTTTTTCAAACACAAATTCAATTGGCTAATCAGATAAAATATAGAAAAATAGGATTTACAATTTTTCCATCTATACCTTTTTCCGCTTCTGAGCTCCTGTGCTTTTTTAGAAAAATGCAAAAACAAAATCTTTTTAGTAAAAAATAAAAAAATAAAATGAGATTTGTCTTATAATGACGTATTTAAGCATTAAATGAGATAAAGTAATGATTTTGATAAGATAGAGTGGCACTGCCCACTTATGATAAAAAGTTGTATCTAAGTAGTCACGTAATCAATAACTAGCAAAATCAATAGACGTATTGTTTCTTTTAAATCGCAATACTCTTATAAAACTCAAATGTCCGTTTTTGGTGCCACAATAACAAGGTGCTTCAAAATTCATAGTAAAATTTTACATGTTTTTTTTTTTTTAATTTACAAGCCAAATATGTATTTTATTAATAACTAAAAGCTATTGAAAGTGGTTCAATGAAATTTTATTGAGCTAAAGGTTAAACAGCCAACGAATTTTGGAAGAGAGGAGTGGCACTGCGCATTTATGCTAAAACGTTTGATTTTAGTAACCGCTTTACCAATTTGTACCAAACTCGATAGACGTATTGATTTCTATAAAAATTTTATACTCGTTTGAAGGCGACATGCCTAAGATTTAAAATAAATTTGATAAACTTTGGAGAAATGCAATAACGAAAAGTATATATTTATAAATTACTAAATTAAATAATTCTTTTATTTGAAATAAAAAATTAACTTGTACATAGATATCTTATTTTTCAATAAAGTAACAAAATTGATTAGTAAATCTCTTTTTCATTGTTGTGATAAGAAGTGAGAAACTTAATTTATCTTAACATAGTCATCGTCACTGGAACATATATCTAACAAAGCAACCATTTCTGAGCTATACGCATCTGTAAGATCTTTTTGTGTTCTTACATACCTCATAGATGATATGACTGGATCAGAAGAGATAGATAGCTAACATGTTGAAAAGGTCTTCGTTTTGTCTAACTCGTGATACTTTGCAGGTGTTCATACATCTATATCTTTTGTAGTCCTTGTTCTTAGGTTCTTGAGCTTCTTCGGACAATTCTCCAAATGGTAAGCACTGGTACTCTATTAAATCTTTTCCATGTGCTAAAATTTTATGTACCGTTGGTGTAAGTTTCTTCTCAGAATACTTTTGATGCAGCAACTCTGTAATTTTAGATGCATATTCCCCAAATTTGGGTCCATTAACTGGTTCATTGCAGTTTAAAATATTTAAAATTACTCCCAATCTTTTCACAATATCTCTATCAACTCCTGTTATGCGAACAGTCACTTCATCGTTTTCAAAAAATCTTCTTAATGAGTTACCATCATTTGTATTTCCGTATCCATACTTTGGACAGTCAACTCTGAGGCCAATCTCTTTATAGAACGCATCCTGAATTATTTTTTTCCTCCCATTTTGTTTCTCCTTACATGTTGTATTGTCGTCGAAAACTTCTCCTTGTTGTGGTAGTGTATAAGCCAGCTTCAAGACAAATTCCATACATCTTATCCTAGCATGCAAAGGAGATATTCCATACTCATAATTTAGTTCGTCAGTTTTTGATTCATCAAAATTTTCAAAGTCCTTTTGGCTCTTCTTACAAATTGGACATTTCATTCCCCTCTTCAATTTCAATTATTGTTGGTTCTAATTTGGCAATTTTGTTTTTTATATCACTCACTGTAGCTTTTATGAGTTCCAAAGACTCCTTCTCGTATTTAAATAATATCGGGCGGCAGAATATAGTTGATGACGGACGTGAATTTGTCCAATATTCTGAAGCTTCATCTTTTAGTCGTAATGGAACAATAGAAGCCATAAACATATTACTATCTGTAATTGTTTCATCGTCTAAATTTATTCTTTGTTTATATGCGCTTTGTCCTGATGATCCATCACAGTCCCACTTAGATATCAATGCTAGCTCCCTTGGCAGTGATTTCAACTTAGGTTAGGTTAGGTTGGGTGGTAGCTTCCCTGATAGAGGAAGCTCACTTGGACAACATGACGGTCCGTTGTGATACCACATATAATAAACTAAACTAACGGTGACGTAGATATAACTACTTAGAGAATCGTTGGTTAGCAACGATCAAGTTCCGAATGATCCCGATCTCAACCTTGGATAGCTCCTCGGGAGATCCAAGTCAGTCACGACCGAAATACTTTCGCCTAGTTCTGGCAAAAGCTGGGCAGTCAAGCATAAAGTGATTTGGTGATTCCACCTCATCATCCTCCATACAGCTGCAGCAGGATGGAGTTTCCAATATATTGAGACGTACCGCATGGATACCCATGGGACAGTGCCCTGTCAAAACCCCAATGACCATTGATAGGTGAGCCTTAGTGAACCCAATTATTTCAGCAGACCTCCTGCCATCCACTTTCGGCCAGAAAGATCTTGATATCCTGCAAGACGTAGTGTCCGCCCAACGTTTGCTGAGCTGATTCGAGGCCCAGCTATGGAAGAGCAATCCACAGGTGGCTAGCGGAATCCCGAAATCCCTACAGCCATCTTCGTCCGGTTCAGTTGTACCGATTCGGGCTAAGAGATCCGCTTGACATTTGTAAAATAATTCGATGCAATCGCAAGTGAGGTCAGGCACTCCCAGACCACCCTCGATCGCACTGTAGTTCAGCTCAAGGCCTTTATAGCCGCTTGGCTATCAGAGTAGATGTTAAATTCCCTAACCGTAGTAGCGCTGGATAGCATTTCATCCACCGCATCCTTAATCGCAGCAACTTCCGCTTGGAATACACTGCAGTGATCAGCCAACTTAAACTTGCGGCTTACATTTAGCTCTTGACAAAAGACCCCCCGCCAACCTTTCCGTCTAACTTCGAAACATTCGTGAACAAGTTAACCGGTCCCATGCCCCAGATAATTCCTCTTCTCCACTCCTACCTCGGGGGAATGACTGGGGTGAAGGTTGTATAGGGAGCGGCCACCGGCATGCAATAGTCCGTCCTGTCCGGGATAAAGTCGAAACTAATAAGAAGGCTAGAGTGTCCGAAATCAGAAAGCATATAACCCATATCACGAAGCCTGACCAACGACCGGGCCGCGGATGCCTTTCCCGCAATATCTACTGGATGCATATTCAGCATGACATACAGTGCCAAGGTAGGTGTTGTTCTCATAGCGCCACTGATACCGATAAGCGCCGTCCGTTGCACTGAAACTAACATTTTGGAGATGCTCGCCGTGTCCAGTGCTTTCCACCAGACCAGCACCCCAGAGAGCAGAATCGGTTTTACCACCATCTCATAAAGCCAGTGTACTACTCCAGGCGAGAGCCCCCATCTCTTTCCGATAGCCCCCCTGCAGCAGTACAAGGCAACCGCGGCCTTCCTGGCCCTATCTTCCACATTGGGCCTACAGGACAGCTTCTTGTCCAGAACAATTCCCAAATATTTAACCCTGTCAGTAAGTACCAACGGTACCCCTCCAATCGAAGGAGTTCTGAAGTCGGGTATCTTATATCTCCTTGTAAAAAGAACCAATTCTGTTTTTCCCGGGTTGACCGCCAATCCACATGATTCAGCCCACCTAGCCACAGTATCCAGGTAGAACATCGCGCAAGGTGCCCAGAAATTTGCCCCTGACTAGGATAGCTAGGTAATCTGCATAGGCAACCACCCGACAACCATTGGCTTCTAGCTCCACAAGAAGCTCGTTGACTACCACAACCCAGAGCAGAGGAGATAGGATACCCCCCTGTGGCGTGCCCCTGCGCATCTTCCTCCTAATTATGGCCCCTCCCCACTCCGCTGCGACAATTCTGCCGCATAGAAGTTTGCTAATAAATTCAACCAGAGCCGCTTCGACTCCTAAACCCACCAGAGCTCTTTCGATTGCCCCCGGTAAGACATTGTTAAAAGCCCCCTCGATGTCTAGAAAGGCACCCAGAGCATACTCTTTATGTTCTAGAGACCCTATTAGTCTAAATATCCCTTAAGGTATACGCATTAACAAACAGAAATTCAATATAATTGTATTTGGCTTACTAGAATGTATTTAGAACGTAGGTGTACATTGGATTGATGTGAGTATCGCTAAATATGTGGACGAAGTATGTTAGGGTTACTACCATAATTATCCTTGTTGTATTTTCCTCAATACACATTTAGCTAACTTGGGTGTGCAAATTATTGCAACCACGCGATTTTTAAATCGACCTACACATGCGATCAAATGCGCATATCAATGTAACGGTAATATCCTGGAGATCGTGGTTAAAACCCAAGGATTGAAAATTTTAGTATAAGAGGCTATTGAAAATAATATCCTCTTGACTTACAAAAAAAAAATGACATAAAATATGTGCATACATATGTAAAATAGAATGTGAACGGATTTACTTACATGCTTACTCGGCTACACCATCGATGCGACGTTGGTACCAGCGACGCCGAGGATGCAAACGCGATAGGTTTATGCTGTAATCAAACATGCGTGCAGTTGAAGAATCATAATCAATTAGAACCAGAGGTTCGATAGCTAAATAGGTAGACCCGAATTATGCCTGTGTATGTCACATACATACATGTGCATGCACAGCAAATGTTTTGCACACACCCTGATAACTAGATGTGTATGAGGATGCGCTTCAATGCGCCTGAAACTATATCTCGCGAAAACCCAAGAAATTGATATAATTTTTACATATGAATTTACACATAAAATTTGAAACACTTCATCACATTATGATTTATGCACTATTGCTTAACTCAATTAATTTACCTTTTATGTATATCAATTTAGGTGCAAGAAACCTAAAATCATCGAAATCATCATAACGAAATGCTATGGCAAATAAACTTCTGCTCAATGGATCTAAGCAAATTTTAAAATTTTAGTTCATTGTTACAACATTATTATTATGGAAGTTATGTACGCTTTTAACCGAAATGCACTGAGACATTAATTATATTTATGTATATATTGACTATAAAAAAAAATATTGTATGCTATTTAAGCAAGTTCAATACACATTTGAAGTATAATGCTCATTACTTAACAATCAGTTAATTGGTTTTTGTTTTATTGGTTCCTTTTTTTTTTTGTTATGGTCATTATATCATTGGTTTCTGGAAGAATATTCAAGTAGTTCATCAAGATTAACGAACTGTTTTAGCTGAATTTTAGTTTCACGCTGCTCAAATCAATTGAATTATTTCAAAAATCGCAGAGCCGCAAACCACGAAAATGAACAGGGCTAGAAGCCATGGTCCAACAGGATACTGGTTGTCTTTAGCTTTCGATGACTGGAATGTGAATGCATATTGCTGCTATCTAAACGCAACGGTAGCATAAGCGCCGTATTGGTAAAAGATTCCGAGATGCAATTTAATTTTTGTAATGATTCAGACTTATATCACTTTGTATGTATGCGAGTATGGCATCCAAAGCCAGAAACAGACCTTTTCCAAAAAGGTGTGGAACCTAGGCTGTTTGAATCACTGAACACTGCTATGCGCACAGATGCGCTTAAGCTTGTAACAGAAAAATGTTTGTCCTTTTTTTTTGTTTTTTTTTTTTTTATTAACACCGGTTTTATACTTTTATTCTTTGTTACGGCTAATTTATTAGTGACCGGGGCGACTTTTAATTTTCGGTGCTTATCAGGAACTGACTGTTGTTTTTCTAGTCAGCTTCAAATTAAGCTTCATTAATTGTCTAGCATCGATTTATTCTTTGCCAGGTAGCGGTCCACAAGCAAGTTGTTGCTAGACATCGGAATGCAATTTTAAAAACAAATAGAGGCCATAAGCAAATGTGCAAAAAGTTCACTCGCTCGCTGGATTTAACGGTATCATTATGAACCTGCACGTGCATACGTCTGTAAATGTTTATTAACCTCTTGCCTTTAGAGCCTAGCATCGGATTTCCGTGCTCATTCGATACTCAAATGTCCCAGTGGGAAATTCTTAGGGTAGTGCGCTACACAATACCACCAACTCTGTATCAAAGTCCAGATTATTTAAACGACTTCGACATCGGTACCGTGAATAATGAGTTTTTGCGATATGAAGAAGTCAACGAATTAATTCGTCGATGTAATCAAAAGTGTCCTGTTATTTTTCCACGTGATTGTCATGACGAGGCATTTCCTACCTCGTTGTTAAACAGAATCTTGCCAAGTGGAGAGAAAGTGGAGCGTGACTGGTTGGTCAATGGCGGTTTTACAAAATCTAATTCAAAAGGAGGCTACAATTGATACACTTATCAATGACCAGCTAATCACTGAAACTCAAAAGTGGAAAGAAATTTTATATAGAATTTTGGACACTATTTTATTTTTGGGTTAAAGAGGCCTAGCTTTCAAAAGGGGGAAAGTATATATCTTGGTGAACGAAACGATGGAAATTTTTTGGGCATCTAAGATCTCATAAGCCAATATGATCCGATACTTAGAAGTTAGGATTTCACAACAGCAGCACAAACGTTTACAAGTTCACTATCTTTTCCCAGACATTCAGAACGAGTTTACAGAAATTTGTGCAAAACACGTAAGGGAAACTATATTAGATCAACGCAAGAAAGCCAAGTAACAAATTTTACAATTCAAGAACGATTTTTGACTTTCGTGAATTGTAATCAAAAAACTGGTCAGAAAACCGCTGATCTAATTTTCCATACTTGATTGAAGATTGTCGTGCACAAGGGTACGATAACGGTGCCAATATGAAAGGAGCTTACAACGGAGAACTACGTCACATTCTCCACAAAAAATCGAATGCTGATTACTCGCCTTGCGCAACCCACAGTCTCAATTTATGTGGTGTTGATGCTGCAGAATGTTGTACGGCTGAAATTACTTTCTTCGGAGTTGTACAAAAATGTTTTACTATTTTCAGCAGCAGTCCACAACGATAGGAAATCCTTAAAAAAATGTACCGAGCTCTCTTCCCAGTCTTTCAGACACTAGGTGGTCGGCTAGAATTGAGGCAATTAGACCATTCGCAAACCATGTTCCAGGATTAATACAAGCACTAAACGCATTATTTAAGCTAAATTTGACTGCACAAACATACGGGGATTTTACCGGCATTCTCAAGTACATCAACAAGTTCGAATGTATCTTGCTATCCTCTGGTTCCTCCCATAAATACAGAAAACAAAAATTCGGAAACATATTTTTTCAGAAAGCATTAGTCAAACCCTTTTTGCAGAAAGCCAAAATTCAGAAGTCAAAAATCCGGAAACAAAAATTCAGAAATCAATATTCAGAAGTCAAGTTTCAGAAGTCAAAATTAAGTAGTCAAAATTTGCGCAAAATCTTATGTTTTTTGCTGTCTGATTACTTTCTGAATTTTGGCTTCTGAAATTTTTTTAGCCTGGAACACAGCAACTTCGAAAGAAGGCGTCATATCCAATAGAATTATGGAATATGTATAATATCACCATTGGGTGAAGTCCGTACAAATAATTATATCTAAAGGTGGCACAACGTCATTCGAAGTGCGTTTGGGACGTACCCTAACATATTTAATTTCATAAATAAAATAAAAAACGAACATACAATAACAGAAACAGAACTGCAGCAATTTTAAACTGGAGGAGAACCATATCGAAAACGCAAGATAAAATATAAAGACTTCGTTTTTTTAATATTGTAAATTCATTTGAAAAAGATAAACGCAAAAAGATTTAATTAATTATTATTTCCAAATATTTAAAATTTTTTTGAATTTATAATTCTTCCACGAATACAGTGTCTTTCAAATATTTAAACATCCTTTTGCATTTACGATTCTTTCGAGTATGCAACGAATACAGAGCCATGCAAATATTTCAACAGTTTCTTTGAACTATTAAACGAATATAGTGTCTTTTAAATATTTCAACATCCTTTTGCATTTACAATACAGTGCCTTTTGAACGTGTGAATCTTCTTTCCTATTTACCAATAACTCATCGCAACTCGTACGATTTTGAATATTGCAAATCTTTTCTGAATTTACAGTGAAAACTTTCAATTGCATACCACAATTATAGAGCAAAGGAATAGTTTCAATCTAGTTTTTGTGCAAACAGTGCCTACCAGTTAACTCGAAGAAAGTTTGACTTCGATTTTTTTTTTATAAAACACCTTTGATATCTCTTTTGCATTTTTAATAAACGTAATAAAATTTTCTTTCGTCAAATGTCAGATTTCGATAGCGAGTTCAAAGATATACCTTCTAATTTCACTAAAGTTTCCAAACGCGTTTTAAACTACCGATCTATCTCGGCGAAAAAGTCAATACAATATGAAGATTCATTAATTGAAAGCTATAACGGGATTCTAAAACAAGTAAATTCATATTTTGAAAATCGAGGTAAGCCTAGCTCAATAATCGAAAGTTTGTCAAAGTGCAGAGAACAACTCAGTAAATGTTTTTCGAGAAGTAACTGCCATTTAGAAATACCCCAAGATCTTTTCGAATTAATAACCCCGGATCTGCCAACGTCATATTGACAAATTTGTCACATGTGGCTTGGCCAAGATGGCGAGTTAGGGTGTTGAGCTCAATCTCCGGCATGACTCTTGCTGGCAACGTGAATCGAATATGCGAGTCGTTTGATGAGCTGATATAGAGCTGGCACATATCAATATGTGCAACAGGCACCGTCGGAATACGAAGACGGCGCACCAATGAATTGCACACTTTGCTCGTGGGTGAGGAAGGGCCGAGAAGAGCTCGGGTCAGTACATTTCGTTGCCTTATATGTCAATAAACGGCGACCGTTGGCAGAACCGTGATCGTTCCGGACAGCTAGGTAAGGATTGGGGGAGTTTTTGGCGAGAGGTTGAACGAGTTTTGGAGTGTAGAAGCGAATGATGTTTCTCACCACAAAAATGGCACGTCCCAATGCTTTTGAAATTTTTTGTAATGTGAGAATGGGCTAAGCATCGCGAGCAATAGCGATGCAAAAGTACTAGACGTAGTCGGCGCCCAAAGCTTGCGTCGATGAACTTTTTGCAAAATCGGAGAGGGTGTGTTCGATCAGAAACTCTGTATTTGAGCGTATTGCTGGGACCTGGCACTGCCTTCGCTGGTGTTGACATGTTCATTGCTGCCTGCTCAGTGTTGGCCTATTTCTCCGCTGGTGCCGATGTATTGTGGGATGGGGTCGGTGAAAATTCCATAAGTGGTGCATCCATATTGTAAAGCTAAGAAACGCTAAAGGTTAGTTTGGTAAAACTTCTAACTTACAATGGGGCGCGTTATCATTGCCTTTTGGGTGCGAATGTCGGCCACTCGAACTCTTTTATCAGTTGCATGGTATATATTGGTGACCCTACCCAAGCGCCATACATTAGGTGAAGGATTCTCATGTCGGACTACGACTAAGTCGTCGACGGCAATATCTTTTTGAGGAGACTTCCATTTATGACGTTTGTGAAATTCTTTCAGATATTCCTCCATCCAATGGAGCGAGTGTTGTTGACTAAGAGCCTTAATTTTTTGCCATAAGTTGGTTAATGAGATTGGATTTGTTTCGATGGAGAGTTCCGACAGGGCGAGTATTGGCCCCAGTTAGAAAATGGCTCGGTGTAAGAGCTGCACAATCAGCGGGGTCGTTGGAATTAGGTGATGTAGGTCTTGAATTTAGACAGGCTTCGATGCGACAAAGAAGGGTTTGAAAATTTTCAAAGCGAATTTCTGAGAAGCAGCGGTAGGAAGAAGATAAAATTTTATACTTTTAACCCCGGCTTCCTAGAGACCACCCATATGAGGAGCGCCTGCCGGAATAAAATACCAGGAGACTTCTTGAAGGCTATGTAGTTTGCACACAGACTTTTGAGTTGTGGTAATGCATTTTTTAAAGTCTTTTTTAAGAACCATAGATGCGCCTACAAAGTTATTTCCATTATCCGAAAAACTTTTAATGTCGAATTTACCGGCGAAATCTAAACCTGTATTTTCAAAGGGTCTGGAAAGTACCGTGCGTTTTTCCGGGAGATCCGCGATAATTTGACATTGATTTTGTTTCCTGTGTATAACATATGGTTTACAATTATGAATAACGGTCTTTATGAGATTTTTGACTTTCGGAATCCAATATTGTTGGCGCAGTAACCGAAATACCAATTGATTTCCGTCATGAAGAGAGCCCTTGTGAAAAAGTATACTAACAACTTTGCCAAATAACAACTATAGCGCAAAATAATCGGACGTTTTTCGTCTGCAGACAACATCTGCGAAATTGTCAGTCTGCCGAATTACACCATGAATATCGAGGAATGGGTTTAAGCAGAGAATTTTACTCTTTGACGATATTGCAACTTTAGCGGTAAGATTCTTGTGTTCCTCTGGAAAGTGATTCATCTGGGCAAGTATTATGAGCCGAACTCGAATTTTAAAAATTCCTTCTCCAGAAATAATTAGCGAGGGGTAAGAATGAAAACGTCGGGTATACCTGTTAGTTCGATTATAGAACCTAAACACATACGCAGTGCACGCGGATGCGACGAAAATCTTTCTAAGGGGTCATCCAGCTTCGACACTTGTGAAGTGTGTGCCTTTAATCCACTCGCTTCGAGCGTAATGTCGTCTATATTGACATCCAGGGAAGGCCACTGTTCTACGCATTGGGCTAAACACGAGGGACCATGCCGCCACAACCCAGTCCTGTGGGTAAGTTCCTCTGCTACTAAGATCCGCGGGGATATCCTTGAAATCAACGTGACTCCAATGCATAACGCTGAGAGCATCTTGGATCTTTGCCACTCGATTAGCGACAAAGGTGGTCCAAGAGCAGGGCCTTTTCCTTAACCATGCGAGGACGATGATAGAATCTGACCAACAATATATGTTTTCGGCTTTGAATGGAAGTTCATTTAGAAGCGATTGAAGCATTGCGACTACCAGAACGGCACCACTCAGCTCAAGACAGGGAAATGAGATGGTTTTTATTGGCGCGACCTTTGTTTTGGCAAGTAAAATATTGGAAGAAATGATACCCTGAATTTCTAGTCTTAAATATATCGCCCCCGCGTGTGCCTTTTCCGAGGCAGCGTCAAAGGCATGAATTAGGAAAGGTGATTCCTCAGAATAATGTACCCATCGCGGAATTTCGATTTCTTCTAAATTGGTCATTTTCTAAAAATGCTTTCCATTTGGAAAGAGTTTGAGGGGATAAGGGCTTATCTCAGGAAATACCATCAGACCATATTCGCTGCATAACTATTTTTGCTAGTACCACGATTGGTGCTAGCCAAACCGCTGGGTCAAAAAGCTTCGCTATAAGAGACAATGCTTCGCATTTCGTATACGTGTCCTGCAACGACGGAACCTGAACTTTAAAGAAGAATCGATCTGATTTAGCATTCCATCGAATTCCTAATGCTTTTGTAGTACTTGTTTCGTCTAATTCAAAGAAATCTTTGTCTAAGAGGTGATCTCGTGGGAGATTTTTTTAAATATCTTATAGAGTTTGAGGAACATTTCCTCAAGGAAAAGCCTGCTCTCTTAAGTGCTTCGATAAGCTCATCTCGCGTTTGCGAAGCTGTGGATATATCGTGAAATCCAGCTAATACGTCATCTACGTACATGGAGTCCCGGAGAATTTGAGCTGCTAATGGATGTAAATCCTGACAGACTTGAGCTAATTGAATAAGGGTTCTAATTGCCAAGTATGGCGCGTAATTTATCCCGAAAGTGACTGTTTTAAGTTGATAGTCTTGTATGCTACCTTGTGGATCATCCCTAAAAGGAATCCTCTGATAAGGTCCGTGTTCAGGTTTGACCAGAATTTGATGATACATTTTCTGTATGTCGCAATTTAGAACGACCTTGTATAGCCGCCACCGAATTATAAGAAGAGTTAAATCCGATTGCAGAGCCGGTCCTACATGGAGAATATCATTTAACGAGACTCCATTCGAAGAGTTGCATGACGCGTTAAAAACTACTCTAAACTTCGGAGAAGTACTTTCAGGTTTCAGAACAGCGTGATGTGGGAGGTAAAAGTGACTAGGTGAATGTTCGAAATTTGGAGCTTCTACTCGCTACATATGTCCTAATTCAAGGTATTCCTTAACGACATTGTCGTATTCTTCTTTTATCGAAGGGGATTTTAATAATCTTGTTTCGCTGCGAGAAAACCAACGTGGTTATTTCAGGTTTAAACCAAAAGGTCTGCAATAATTCTTCCAAAAGTTGCTCCTTTCTTTTGGGCTCACCCCGTGACACAAACTTTTCATAGAACCCACGGCATTCGTACTACCAAAAATTACAGGTAACTTGCCATCGACGTCAATCAATGAAATCATTCTCGACCAGCTTGCACTAGCGGATTCGAAATTTTTACAAAGCGGTCTTATGATGTTTTAATTGGAGGAGATTTATACCCTAAAGTTAGGGAACATACCCAAACTACGTGAACCAGTTTCTACAACTTTTTATCCCCCTCTATATTTTAAGACCCCACCCTCCCCCTTTAGTTTTCACGTAGTAGTTCATAAGTATGATTTTAAATTATTTTTTGCTAACTTAACACGAAAGGAAGGCTAAATTCGGGTGTAACCGAACATTACATACTAAGTTGAGAGCTATGGAGACAAAGTAAGGGAAAATCACCATGTAGGAAAATGAACCTAGGATAACCCTGGAATGTGTTTGTATGACATGTGTATCAAATGGATGGTTCTATAGGTGGACGCCTTTTCGAGATATCGCCATAAAGATGGACCAGAAAGGTGTTAATGAGTATTTTAAAAGGGAGTTGACCTTAGTTCTATAGGTGGACTTCTTTTAGAGATATCGCCATAAAGGTGGACCAGGGGTGACTCTAGAATGCGTTTGTACAATATGGGTATCAAACGAAAGGCTTTATTGAGTATTTTAAAAGGGAGCGGGCCAAATTCTATGGGTGGACGCCTTTTCGAGATATCGCCATAAAGGTGGACCAGGGGTGACTTTAGAATGCGTTTGTACAATATGGGTGTGTTAATGAGTATTTTAAAAGGGAGTGGGCCTTAGTTCTGTAGGTGGACGCCTTTTCGAAATATCGCCATAAAGGTAGACCAGGGGTGACTCTAGAATTTGTTTGTGCGATATGTGTACCAAATGAAAGGTGTTAATGAGTATTTTAAAAGGGAGTGGGCCTTAGTTCTAAGTTCTTCTTAGTTTTCGTAATTTTCGAAATCAAAAAATTGGGCGTAGTCATAGGCGGATTTTAGCCATTTTTTATACCAATATAAAGTGAGTTCAGATAATTACGTGAACTGAGTTTAGTAAAGATATATCGATTTTTTCTCAAGTTATCGTGTTAACGGCCGAACGGAAGGACAGACGGTCGACTGTGTATAAAAACTGGGCGTGACTTCAACCGATTTCGCCCTTTTTCACAGAAAACCGTTATCGTCCTAGAATCTAATCTCCTACCAAATTTCACAAGGATTGGTAAATTTTTGTTCGACTTATGGCATTATAAGTATCCTAGACAAATTAAATGAAAAGGGGCGGAGCCACGCCCATTTTGAAACTTTCTTTTATTTTTGTATTTTGTTGCACCATATCATTACTGGAATTTAATGTTGACATAAAATACTTATATACTGTAAAGATATTAACTTTTTTTTTTAATTTGACTTTAAAATTGTTTTTTTTTTTTAAGTGGTCGTGGTCGTTCTGCGATTTTGCTAATTTTTATTAAACATACATATAGAAATAGCAGTAACGTTCCTGCCAAATTTCATCCTGATATCTTCAGCGACTGGCAAACTATAGCTTGCATAACTTCTAAATTACCTTCTTTTAAAAGTGGGCGGTGCTACGCCCATTACCCAAAATTTTACAAATTTTCTATTCTGCGTCATAAGCTCAACTCACCTACCAAGTTTCTTCGCTTTATCCGTCTTTGGTAATGAATTATCGCACTTTTCCGATTTTTTGAAATTTTCGATATCGAAAAAGTGGTCATGGCTATAGTCCTATATCGTTCATTTTAAATAACGATCTGAGATGAGTGCCCAGGAACCTACATACCAAATTTCATCAAGATACCTCAAAATTTACTCAAGTTATCGTGTTAACGGACGGACGGACGGACATGGCTCAATCAAATTTTTTTCGATACTGATGATTTTGATATATGGAAGTCTATATCTATCTCGATTCCTTTATACCTGTACAACCAACCGTTATCCAATCAAAGTTAATATACTCTGTGAGCTCTGCTCAAATGAGTATAAAAAAAAATTGTATTTCATTTCTATTTGTTGTTACTAATTCGGTACCCGCCGCGTTACGCGAAGCGTGCGTGCATACACATAAATTATAAATTAATAATATTAAGAAGAAGAAATTTATTTAAAAACAGATTCTAACAACAGCTTAATTTATAAAGTCTTTTTCTTTTTTATTTCTTTTCATCTAATTCAACTTTAACGAATACGCTTCCAGCATCAAGCCACTGGGATACATCGTAGATTATGGGAGCAGTAGCATCAGGAGTTTCCTCAGACGTGATTATTTTTTTCTCGTCGACAGCCTCGATGTCCATTCACTTCGCGCTTCGCTCTACGATACATAAGATCTCTTTTGGTCTCCTGTAGAGGACCTGCAAAGATCGCACGCGAGACATGTCGTCCACTGCATTACCGTGCACGTTTTTCTGATGATTTTTCATGGAAATTTTTGACGCGAAATAAATTCCACAAAAAAATTGCACGATTTTCTACAGATTATTGACTACGTGACAAAGTCTCAATCCCTCCCCACTGTGACCAGTTTAATACCTAATATATAATTCGGTGGCGGCTATACAAGGTCGTTCTAAATAGTGACATACAGGAAATGTATCACCAACTTCTGGTCAGACCTGAACACAGACCTTATCAGAGGATTCTCTTTAGGGATGACCCACAAGGTAGCATACAAGACTGTCAATTTAAAACAGTCACTTTCCATACTTGGCAATTAGAACCCTTATTCAATTAGCTCAAGTCTGTCAGGATTCACATCCATTAGCAGCTCAAATTCTCCGGAACTCCATGTACGTAGATGACGTATTAGCTGGATTTCACGATATATCCACAGCTTCGCAAACGCGAGATGAGCTTATCGAAGCACTTAAGAGAGCAGGCTTTTCCTTGAGGAAATGTTCCTCAAACTCTAAAAATATTAAAAAAAAATCTCCCACAGGATCACCTCTTAGACAAAGATTTCTTGGAATTAGACGAAACAAGTACTACAAAAGCATTAGGAATTCAATGGAATGCTAAATCAGATCGATTCTTCTTTAAAGTTCAGGTTCCGTCGTTGCAGGACACGTATACGAAATGCGAAGCATTGTCTCTTATAGCGAAGCTTTTTGACCCAGCGGGTTGGCTAGCACCAATCGTGGTACTAGCAAAAATAGTTATGCAGCGAATATGGTCTGATGGTACTCCCTGAGATAAGCCCTTATCTTCTCAAGGTCTTTCCAAATGGAAATCATTTTTAGAAAATGACCAATTTGTAGAAGAAATCGAAATTCCGCGATGGGTACATTATTCTGAGGAATCGCCCTTTCAAATTCATGCCTTTATCGCTGCCTCGGAAAAGGCACACGCGGGGGCGATATATTTAAAAGTAGAAATTCAGGGAATCATTTCTTCCAATATTTTACTTGCCAAAGCAAAGGTCGCGCCAATAAAAACCATCTCAATTCAAAGCCGAAAACATATATTGCTGGACTGATTCTATCATCGTCCTCGAATGGTTAAGAAAAAGGCCCTGCTCTTGGACCACCTTTGTCGCTAATCGAGTGGCAAAGATCCAAGATGCTCTCAGCGTTATGCATTGGAGTCACGTTGATTTCAAGGATAACCCCGCGGATCTTAGTAGCAGAGGAACTTACCCACAGGACTTAGGTTCCAATAAGTTGTGGTGGCACGGCCCCTCGTGGTTAGCCAAATGCGTAGAACAGTGGCCTTCCCTGGATGTCGATATAGACCACATTACGCTCGAACCTAGTGGATCACACACTTCACAAGTGTCGCAGCAAGATGACTCCTTAGAAAGAGTTTTTTCGCTTCCGCTTTCACTGCGTATGTGTTTAGGTTCTATAATCGAACTAACAGGTATACCCGACGTTTTCGTTCTTACGCCTCGCTAATTATTTCTGGAGAAGAAATTTCTAAAATTCGAGTTCGGCTCATAATACCTGCCCAGATGAATCACTTTCCAGAGGAACACAAGAATCTTACCGCTAGAGTTGCAATATCGTCAAAGAGTAAAATTCTCTCCTTAAACCCATTCCTCGATATTCATGGTGTAATTCGAGTCCACGGCAGACTGACAATTTCGCAGATGTTGTCTGAAGACGACCCTATAGTTGTTATTTGGCAAAGTTGTTAGTAGAACTTATTCACAAGGGCTCTCCTCATGGCGGAAATCAATTGGTATTTCGGTTACTGCGCCAACAATGTTGAATTCCGAAAGCCAAAAATCTCATAAAGACCGTTATTCATAATTGTAAACCATATGTTATACACAGGAAACAAAATCAATGTCAAATTATGGCAGCTCTCCCGGAAGAACGGGCGGTACTTTTCAGAACCTTAGAAAATACAGGTGTAGTTTTCGCCGGTCCATTCGACATTAAAAGTTTTTCGAATAATCGAAATAACTTCGTAAGCGCATCTATGGTTCCTAAAAAAGACTTTAACAAATTCATTACCACAACTCAAAAGCCTGTGTGCAACCTATATAGTCTTCAAGAAGTCTCCTGGTATTTTATTCCGGCAGGAGCTCCTCATATGGGTGGTCTCTGGGAAGCCAAAGTTAAAAGTATAAAATTTCATCTTCTTCCTACCGCTGCTTCTCAGATATTCGCTTTGAAAAATTTGAAACCCTTCTTTGTCGCATGTTGCCGCTCAACTTATATACTCTTTGGATTTATCAGCCAACTAGCTGCGGCACATATACATATACCGCTTGCTTGGTTCTAAACTATATTCCGTGTGCATGGATGAGCGCCACGGTTATATTCATTCCTAAGGCAGGCAAAGTGTAGCATTATACGTCATACCCACTGTAATGTAGCATTATGCTTCATACCCACTGTAACACACTTGCAATAATACTCATCATAAACTCCAAATATATTTTAGTAATAATCATAGTACAATATTGTCCAACATAAATTATTGAACTAACCCAGACGGTTAACCAACATCAATGGAATGCCGAATATGAGACCCATATCCATTCACAGCTAATAAATTTTGAGTATACATACAAACATACAACCCATTGTGGGAAAATACCAAAACACTCAAATTGATCTGCCGACGTTGCTAAACAACATGTACAAACCTACATGTATGGAGCCATGCATACAAAACTACATGTATACAAAGACTGTATACAAACGTACATGTATGCATACTCCATTTCCTATGTACTTATTTTTAGTTATTAGTATTAAGATATTTATGAATGTATAGGTTAAGTTAATTACTATAAAAGACAAGAATTTATTTAATAAAGCGAAGATTTAATGTCGCACCATCAAACGTGCAACGTCTTTTAATTCCTAATACTTCATGGCGATCCTGCCAGCCTGATCTTTAATTAGATGAAAATTTGCTCTTAAGCAAAATTCGCTAGATCTCGCTGAAGGGAAGATCCTGCCAGACTAGATTTAAAATTGGCAAAACTGCTAAGGATCTAGCTGGAGGAGACCGTGCAAGATTTAAACAAAAAGAAATTTTGATTGCCACGTTCAAAAATCGAGCGAAAGGAGTGCGCAGGTGAAGTGGAATATACACCCAGAATAAAAGCATTAAGCGTGAAGTGAAAGGAGCGCGCAGGTGAAGTGGAATATACACCGAGAATAAAAGCATTAAGCGTGAAGTGAAAGGAGCGCTCAGGTGAAGTGGAATATACACCCAGATTAAAGCATTAGGCGTGAAGTGAAATATATACCACAGGATCCCGGCATTGGACGTGAATAACAAGGTGGACAATTAAATAAAAATGTCTTAGTATAAGTATGTATATAAAATTTAGAATCAATTGAGCGGCCTCAGGGACGCTAAACCATTAGCAAAAACGAGTGTTTGCTTAGGATTTTTTTTTGAAAAAAAAGGAAAAATTTAAACTAAAACAAAGTATGTACGAATAACTTCTTTGGACCTCGAAAAAAAAAATTGATAGTATAAAAAACTAAATTGTTAAAATTTAAATTAGCAGGAAAATGAAAACTACTTATTGAAAAAAAAAAGTAAAAATTTCTTATTCAAAAAAAAAAAAAGCTAAAATGCTAAAAATCCTAAATTAAACTTTTATAAAAAAAAAAAATTCAAGTAAATTGGAATGTTTAGGAGACCTCTGTAAAATAGTAAATCAACTTCAGACAGTCCACCTATCCTCTAAAGAAAGCCCATAGAACATTTTTAAAAAATCACCATAACTACTAAAATGCAAAGAAACTCCTCAGATCTTCCTCTCTATTGGTGGGACGAAAATACCCGACACACTAGGGACCTACCCAATGAACTAGAAGGTTTAAAGAAATTGTGGAAGATAATAGGTATGGAAAGGGAACCCACAATTGAGGACATTATAAATCCCACTACCAAAGAAGAAGAAATAATGCGTATGATGAGGAAAGTGTTCCCCAACAATGCCAAATGCTAAGTAGCATCAAAAAAAAAAAATTGTACAATTTTTCCAACAACTTTTATGTCAACTAAATTAGGAAAAATAATAAAAATAAAAAGGAATGCTTAAGATAAAGAATACAATCAAAATTTTTATTAAAAATTCAATTTAGTTCAACTCTCATAAAAGTAGAGGAAAATCTCAAAATGTCTTGGTGGACAAAAATAGCCCAAGGCATTATGGTAGCCATAGCTGGCTACGAAGTAGGAAAAGAAAGCTCTGAAATAAGAAATAATAAAATAATCAAGTATGAGCCATCAACTAGGGTAGATACAGAAAGTACTCCGAACATCCCAGATGTTTGGTTAGCAATTATAGGTTGTGTATTCATACTATTGATCATCACAATAGCTATGATGCCCAAAAACTATATAAAGCACAAATTTAGGCAGGTAAAACCCGCCACAACTCGTATCTAACCCATTACCACTACAAAACCAAAGCTGAGGAAGAGCGCTAAATTCAAATAAATCTCAAATAGTAAACCTAAAAATGTCACAATCGACAGTAAAAGCAACACTGCCTAAAGTTAACAGCAAATCAAAAAAAAATTTTCGCATAACTCATTTTATGGCTCCTGACAAAAATGGTCATGAAGCAATAGGAAATTTTAGGACAGTGGAAATAGGCAAAAACTAAGAAACTTTTAAAACCAGCCCATAACAACAAAAAAAAAAAAATGATGAAGAATAGTCACAAAGAGAACCTATAAAAATATAAGTGAAGCGCTATACAAATTTGCAATAAGACATGTCGCGCTCGTTTTCATCTTAGGATAGAAAAATGGTAGCGTAGGAAATACAAGAAACCTGATTGTGGATGATAAAATTGACTTAGGACAATTACTTATCAGGCTGTACACACGTTGTACAAATGCCGCCAATCTAGGACTTGGTATTTATAAGAAAATCACAATTGTCCTAAGGGACAAATTGTTGGAAAATGATTATTTACTCGAGTAGGCAAATTTAAAATAATAAAAGTAGGTACCCAAATTCTCTAAGATCAAACAATTGCACAAACCCAAAAAGGTTGTGAAAGTGACAAATCCCGGTATAAAAATAAATTCTTCATAAAAGTCATGACGATTCTGTCTTGGTGGCCGTCGCAGAAATCGCATGACAAATAAGATCAAAGAAATAGCTGGAAAATATGAAATTATGAAAAAAAAGAACATTTAAAAATACGAATAATTTTTTTTGCACCCACTGTACCTTCCACTTATCCATTAATGGAGCCACTACCAATACATAACTGCCCGCTCTTCCATCAGCAACCCCTCTATTTTTTTTATGCAATTATTACAGATTTACCTTATTATGAATGAAAAATTTCAAGCGAAAAAAAAAAAAATCTTTTCCTTGAATAATATGCGGAACTAGTTTGAAAATAAAATAATATACATTCATTTATTGCCTAGGTCTAATAAGGCCATATTTTTACATATTTGGAAAATAGTTTACTTTAACCCCAATAGATTAGAAACTATTAATAGCAAAATTTCTTTTTCTCTAACCCTAGGTAGATAAATAATAAAAATTATTCAATAACTTATTTACATAGAAAAAATTCAATAGGAAAATATTTTGCATAGGTTCATAAATAATAGTAGGAACTATAAAAATAATTTAGAAAATAATGATAGGAAAAATAAAGATAAGGATATAGTAGTCTATACATTCATAACTTAAAGTAAAGAATCATTCCAATTTACTCAATTTGTAAAAACATACCGATTTTTAAGTGAGTCGACGCTCTTAAAGACCGGCTATGCAAAAACAAATTTTAAAATTCTCTATATGTAAAAACTCAAAAATTTTTTTTTGAAAAAAGAACTATAAAAAAAAATATATATGTAAAATGTAAACATTTTTGAAAAAAAAGAGGATATGCACTAAAATATAACAATAAAAATAGCAAGGTCAGCAAATCGAAAACAAATCAAACAACCTCTTTCACTACAATATCAAGTAACAATAAAATATCAAAATTATTGAAAATATGACAAAGAGTCTTATACAATTGTTCACAAAACAATTATATAACACTCTTTTTTCTAAGGCGGATGGTGTAGCATTATACGTCATACCCACTGTAACACACTTGCAATAATACTCATCATAAACTCCAAATATATTTTAGTAATAATCATATTACAATATTGTCCAACATAAATTATTGAACTAACCCAGACGCTTAACCAACATCAATGGAATGCCGAATATGAGACCCATATCCATTCACAGCTAAAAATTTGAGTATACATACAAACATACAACCCATTGTGGGAAAATACCAAAACACTCAAATTGATCTGCTGACGTTGCTAAACAACATGTACAAACCTACATGTATGGAGCCATGCATACAAAACTAAATGTATACAAAGACTGTATACAAACGTACATGTATGCATACTCCATTTCCTATGTACTTATTTTTAGTTATTAGTATTAAGATATTTATGAATGTATAGGTTAAGTCAATTACTATAAAAGACAAGAATTTATTTAATAAAGCGAAGATTTAATGTCGCACCATCAAACGTGCAACGTCTTTTAATTCCTAATACTTCAAAAGCTTCTCACTACGAGCCGAAGGACTACAGACCTATCAGTCTTTCATCCTTATACATAAGAAGGTATATGTTTTTATATACTATATATTTTGTTTAATAACTTCTTGTTGTTTGTTTTTGTTTGATTATAAACATTGATTTTTATGATATATAAAATTTGGATGACTGAAAATAAAATTTGTTCTTGTTAAATTTTTTAAAATAAAAAGACGTATAAATTATTTTAATTTCCTCAAATAAATATCTTAAAATACACCAATATTTTAAAATATTAGATAGCTTCATTACAGTGGGAATATGATAAACAATTCGCACAGTAATTATTGTCTCTTTCGAATTTGAGGCGGTCCTAGGCCGTTAGAGCCGGCTAGAAGGGCCATGTTAGGTTTTGTAATACCATGGGTATGGGTAAGGGAGGGAAATAACCACTTCTTCTTTGCATAAAATAAAAGACGCGACTTTCGTTTTAAATGTATTTATTTACAAAACTTTATTTGTTATACATAGGGAAGTATAATTTGACACTTATATGTTTATACAATTGATCTTGAACTTAAGACGGCCGTTGGACCGCTTACGTTTTAACTAACAAAGAGTAATTATGTATTTCCTCTGCTTATTCCAATAAACGGTGGGTGAACTGATTGTTTAAAAGGAGTTACAAAATAAGTAAGTATTTATGAAATTTATACACATAATAAAAAGGGTAAGTATTTTACAAATTGCAAGTAAGTATTAAAAGGGTAAGTATATTATATGGTGAGTGTCTTATATTTGAATATTTGTATATGTAAGTATGTTTTGTCCTGTGATTTGATGGGGTTTGTACTCATGTCTTCAACAAAGAGAATAACTTTTTCAAACACAAATTCAATTGGCTAATCAGAAAAAATATTCAAAAATAGGATTTACAATTTTTCCATCTATACCTTTTTCCGCTTCTGAGCTCCTGTGTGCTATGGTTAGTCAATAACATTATTTTTGTTATATATGGATATTATTGGATCTTATAATCGATAACATTAATCTTAAATGTATATTATAACAAACATTAAAGCTAGAGAAAATACATATATCGATCTAAGTGAACAAGCAGCTCCAGAGCCAGCACAAAAGTAACTGTTACAGTCAGCTGTATAAAGTGTACGATAGCGCTCAAGAACTTCCGACCAACTACATAAACCAACATTGCACCAGTCCAGATCAACCACATTTTGATTTAGCAAGAATATCACCTTTTCGTTCTCCGGACTAGTTCTGTTGCATTCATATTTTACGGCGAGAAAGTTTGAAGCAAAAGGGTCCAAATGGCTAGTTTTCCAAAGACGGTCCCTTCTATTATAGTTGATAGAAGTAAGAGGGATTTTATCCTTTGCTATCCCTAAAGCAGTTATAAGGGTCTGAATACCACTGCTATGAGCAAAATAAGCCACTACATTGGGCCCAATTTTATCATTCAAATGCGTTAACATATCCTGAACTACGCGACAATTGATGCGAAAATTTTCTTCATAACCATATCCGAGCTTGTAAAAATATTTTATGTCATCTTCGTATTCGAGTATGTCAACTTGATGAGGTAGAAATGCCTATAAAATACAAAGCATACACAGTTTTAACTAAAATGGTTTATATCATGATTCGATTACTATGTATGTATGTACATTGTTTATATATAAAGTAGACTGGGTTAGTCCATAAGAAATAAAAATTTAAAAGTCCGCCCCTAAGTTTGAATTTTTGGTTGAGAGGATCTCAGAAATATAAAATTTTATTTTTTATTCTTGCAAATGCAAGAAAGCCTATTTACAACATGTGTAATATTGCGAATATTATTAGAGTAAGTTCCCGTAGGGACAGATTCCGTAAACTAAGAACATACTTCAGCACCCTATGACATTGCATCATGAGGGAAAAGTATTTTTGCTAGGTGTTCAAAGATCGTGAAAATTAAAAAAAAAATTGTTCGAACTTGGAAGTTTGCTTTCGAGTTTAAAGAAACGGCCCGATAACCCAGAGACCTGAAACTTTGAAGGAAGCTTTGGCTTTGAAAGTTCTTTTAGAACAGGTGGAATATTGCGACCGATTTTTGAGCAACTTCCTGAAGAGCTACATTCTTGAAACTAGGAACATACTTCAGAACCCCATGACAATGCAACGCCAGGGAAAAAACTTCGCTAGGCGGTCCAGAGATCGAGTAAATTAAAATTTTACTTTCGAGCACATGGAAATTTTACTTTCGCCTTTCAAGGAACTTCCCGATTACTTAAAGACCTGACACTTTATACATACACGGTTAGAAAAATGAGGTTACATTTTAAACTGTCCATTGGTACAAGCAACATTTCCAACTATTTGGAACAATTTATGATCCTTGGAATTTACTAAAGAGCTTTCAAATACTAAACAAATGATTACATACAAAGTGTGTATGTGTGTAAAAGAATAAAATATGCAAGGAAGGCAATTGGGATAAAGTTTACAACAACTAAGGCATGACGTAGCTGAATGCGTTTGTAACACTTCCAACAATCGTAGGAGTACGGGTTCAAATCCTCCTCCCGGGAGAAAAGACTTTAAAGAGATTTACAAGGTATAATCGAAACAGCTGTCGCCTTGTCCATCCTGCTGTCATGTTGTTTAAATTTTTCCCAAATTATTAAATAAAATTATAAATTAAAAATTGCTTCAAATAAATGTTTTCATACATTTAAAAAGCAATGAGGACAGTCCCCGCTTAATTCATAAAAATATACGGCATTGGTTAATTCTTTGCAGTTCTATAAATAGGACAAAAGAAAAAAATACCAGTTTCATTGAAACCGCTAACAAACAGCATATCTTTAACACATGATTAAATACAAAGTATGTACTATGTAAATAGAATAAAATATGCAAGGAAGGCAACTGGGATAAAGTTTACAACAACTAAGGCATGACGTGGATGAATGCGTTTGTAACACTTCAACCATCGCACAGTGGCGCCTTTTGAGTTTTTTCTTTGCAAAAATCATAACTTTAGAACCAATGAAGATATTTTAAAAATTTAAAATGCAAATGAAAGCTAATTAATTGAAGTTTTATTATGTGAAAGCTCAAAATGTGACAGATACAGGGTGCTTCAAAAAAATTCGTCAAAATCGAAAATTTTTTAGAAAAATGCAAAAACAAAATCTTTTTAGTAAAAAATAAAAAAAGAAAATGAGATTTGTTTTATAATGACGTATTTAAGCATTAAATGAGATAAACTAATGATTTTGATAAGATAGAGTGGCACTGCCCACTTATGATAAAAAGTTGTATCTAAGTAGTCACGTAATCAATAACTAGCAAAATCAATAGACGTATTGTTTCTTTTAAATGGCAATACTTTTATAAAACTCAAATGCCCGTTTTTGGTGCCACAATAACAAGGTGCTTCAAAATTCATAGTAAAATTTTACATGTTTTTTTTTTTTTTAATTTACAAGCCAAATATGTATTTTATAAATAACTAAAAGCTATTGAAAGTGGTTCAATAAAATTTTATTGAGCTAAAGGTTAAACAGCCAACGAATTTTGGAAGAGAGGAGTGGCACTGCGTATTTATGCTAAAACGTTTGATTTTAGTAACCGCTTTACCAATTTGTACCAATCTCGATAGACGTATTGATTTCTATAAAAATTTAATACTCGTTTGAAGGCGACATGCCTAAGATTTAAAATAAATTTGATAAACTTTGGAGAAATGCAATAACGAAAAGTATATATTTATAAATTACTAAATTAATTAATTCTTTTATTTAAAATAAAAAATTAACTAGTACATAGATATCTTATTTTTCAATAAAGTAACAAAATTGATTAGTAAATCTCTTTTTCATTGTTGTGATAAGAAGTGAGAAACTTATTTTATCTTAACATAGTCATCGTCACTGGAACATATATCTAACAAAGCAACCATTTCTGAGCTATACGCATCTGTAAGATCTTTTTGTGTTCTTACATACCTCATAGATGATATGACTGGATCAGAAGAGATAGATAGCTAACATGTTGAAAAGGTCTTCGTTTTGTCTAACTCGTGATACTTTGCAGGTGTTCATAAATCTATATCTTTTGTAGTCCTTGTTCTTAGGTTATTGAGCTTCTTCGGACATTTCTCCAAATGGTAAGCACTGGTACTCTATTAAATCTTTTCCATGTGGTAAAATTTTATGTACCGTTGGTGTAAGTTTCTTCTCAGAATACTTTTGATGCAGCAACTCTGTAATTTTAGATGCATATTCCCCAAATTTGGGTCCATTAACTGGTTCATTGCAGTTTAAAATATTTAAAATTACTCCCAATCTTTTCACAATATCTCTATCAACTCCTGTTATGCGAACAGTCACTTCATCGTTTTCAAAAAATCTTCTTAAGGAGTTACCATAATTTGTATTTCCGTATCCATACTTTGGACAGTCAACTCTAAGGCCAATCTCTTTATAGAACGCATCTTATCCTAGCATGCAAAGGAGATATTCCATACTCATAATTTAGTTCGCCAGTTTTTGATTCATCAAAATTTTCAAAGTCCTTTTGGCTCTTCTTACAAATTGGACATTTCATTCCCCTCTTCAATTTCAATTATTGTTGGTTCTAATTTGGCAATTTTGTTTTCTATATCACTCACTGTAGCTTTTATGAGTTCCAAAGACTCCTTCTCGTATTTAAATAATATCGGGCGGCAGAATATAGTTGATGACGGACGTGAATTTTTCCAATATTCTGAAGCTTCATCTTTTAGTCGTAATGGAACAATAGAAGCCATAAACATATTACTATCTGTAATTGTTTCATCGTCTAAATTTATTCTTTTGTATATGCGCTTTGTCCTGATGATCCATCACAGTCCCACTTAGTTACCAATGCTAGCTCCTTTGGCAGTGATTTCAACTTAGGTTAGGTTAGGTTGGGTGGTAGCTTCCCTGATAGAGGAAGCTCACTTGGACAACATGACGGTCCGTTGTGATACCACATATAATAAACTAAACTAACGGTGACGTAGATATAACTACTTAGAGAATCGTTGGGTAGCAACGATAAAGTTCCGAATGATCCCGATCTCAACCTTGGATAGCTCCTCGGGAGATCCAAGTGAGTCACGACCGAAATACTTTCGCCTAGTTCTGGCAAAAGCTGGGCAGTCAAGCATAAAGTGATTTGGTGATTCCACCTCATCATCCTCCATACAGCTGCAGCAGGATGAAGTTTCCAATATATTGAGACGTACCGCATGGATACCCATGGGACAGTGCCCTGTCAAAACCCCAATGACCATTGATAGGTGAGCCTTAGTGAACCCAATTATTTCAGCAGACCTCCTGCCATCCACTTTCGGCCAGAAAGATCTTGATATCCTGCAAGACGTAGTGTCCGCCCAACGTTTGCTGAGCTGACTCGAGGCCCAGCTATGGAAGAGCAATCCACAGGTGGCTAGCGGAATCCCGAAATCCCTACAGCCATCTTCGTCCGGTTCAGTTGTACCGATTCGGGCTAAGAGATCCGCTTGACATTTGTAAAATAATTCGATGCAATCGCAAGTGAGGTCAGGCACCCCCAGACCACCCTCGATCGCAATGTAGTTGAGCTCAAGGCCTTTATAGCCGCTTAGCTATCAGAGTAGATGTTAAATTCCCTAACCGTAGTAGCGCTGGATAGCATTTCATCCACCGCATCCTTAATCGCAGCAACTTCCGCTTGGAATACACTGCAGTGATCAGCCAACTTAAACTTGCGGCTTACATTTAGCTCTTGACAAAAGACCCCCCGCCAACCTTTCCGTCTAACTTCGACCCATCCGTGAACAAGTTAACCGGTCCCATGCCCCAGATAATTCCTCTTCTCCACTCCTCCCTCGGGGGAATGACTGGGGTGAAGGTTGTATAGGGAGCGGCCACCGGCATGCAATGGTCCGTCCTGTCCGGGATAAAGTCGAAACTAATAAGAAGGCTAGAGTGTCCGAAATCAGAAAGCATATAACCCATATCACGAAGCCTGACCAACGACCGGGCCGCGGCTGCCTTTCCCGCAATATCTACTGGATGCATATTCAGCATGACATACAGTGCCAAGGTAGGTGTTGTTCTCATAGCGCCAGTGATACCGATAAGCGCCGTCCGTTGCACTGACACTAACATTTTGGAGGTGCTCGCCGTGTCCAGTGCTTTCCACCAGACCAGCACCCCATAGAGCAGAATCGGTTTTACCACCATCTCATAAAGCCAGTGTACTACTCCTGGCGAGAGCCCCTATCTCTTTCCGATAGCCCCCCTGCAGCAGTACAAGGCAACCGCGGCCTTCCTGGCCCTATCTTCCACATTGGGCCTCCAGGACAGCTTCTTGTGCAGAACAATTTCCAAATATTTAACCCTGTCAGTAAGTACCAACGGTACCCCTCCAATCGAAGGAGTTCTGAAGTCGGGTATCTTATATCTCCTTGTAAAAAGAACCAATTCTGTTTTTCCCGGGTTGACCGCCAATCCACATGATTCAGCCCACCTAGCCACAGTATCCAGGTAGAACATCGCGCAAGGTGCCCAGAAATTTGCCCCTGACTAGGATAGCTAGGTAATCTGCATAGGCAACCACCCGACAACCATTGGCTTCTAGCTCCACAAGAAGCTCGTTGACTACCACAACCCAGAGCAGAGGAGATAGGACACCCCCCTGTGGCGTGCCCCTGCGCATCTTCCTCCTAATTATGGCCCCTCCCCACTCCGCTGCGACAATTCTGCCGCATAGAAGTTTGCTAATAAATTCAACCAGAGCCGCTTCGACTCCTAAACCCACCAGAGCTCTTTCGATTGCCCCCGGTAAGACATTGTTAAAAGCCCCCTCGATGTCTAGAAAGGCACCCAGAGCATACTCTTTATGTTCTAGAGACCCCTCTATTTGCTTTACAATCGAATGGAGAGCCGTTTCCGTCGATCTGCCTTTGCAGTACGCATGCTGTGAAGCCGACAGTAACCCCCCAGGTATCCTTTCCCGTAGGTACAGGTCAATCAGCCGCTCAGACGTCTTAAGAAGAAACGACGAGAGACTGATTGGCCTGAAATCCTTAGGTGACACATGAGAGCTCCTGCCGGCCTTCGGAATGAAGATGACCCTAACCGTGTGCCACGACTTAGGGATATAGTTAAGCCTGAGGCAGTTAGTGTAGATGATGGCCAACCAGCGGCAGGAAATCCCTAAAGACAGGAATGATGCCATCCGGGCCGGGTGACTTATAGGGCTTGAACGAATTTATAGCCCAGGATATTTGACTTTACCGTAGTGGGATGGCAGGCATTTCTGCATGGCCAGCAACCGCCGACCACGCAAGCGAAGATCCCTGCGCAACTGGGACATCGGGAAAATGATTGTCCAGTAAAAGTCTCAGGGACTCCTCGCTACTCATCGACCAGTCCCCACCATCATCCCTCAGATACCCCCGAGGGGCGGGATTCCTAGAGATTATTTTTCTAAGCCTCGCGGATTCATTGCAGCCCTCTACGTTTTCGCAGAAGCTTCGCCATGAATCTCGCTTGGCTATCCTTATTTCATATTTATAAATCCCCAGACTCACCTTATAGAGCACCCAGTCCGAGGGTAGCTTACTCCTCCTGGCTCTGTTAAAGAGCCGCCTACTGGACGCTCTTAGGTCATCAAGGGAATCAGACCACCAGGGCGGCTTGCCCTTTCCCCTGTAAGTTTTCAGTGGGTAGGACTGTTGAAAGGCGCTATTGCTTGCCAAGGTGAAGTTTTCCACCAGACCGTCTATTTCAGATTCGGACAGGTCCGAACCAATGATAGGCGCCTCAGGCAATAGCTCTCCCAACTTCCTACAATACAAGTCCCAGTTGGTTCTTTTAGGGTTCTTAAAAGATATTTTACCGGAACGTTCTTCATTCATCGATAACTGAATATATCGGTGATCAGAGAAAGAGTGCTCGTTGAGAACCCTGCAGCCAGATATCCGATCTTCCAGTTCTCTGCTAACCAGGGTGAGGTCCACGACCTCCTCCCTTACCGCAGAAATAAAAGTTGGTCATTCCCCCTATTACATATACAAAGTCCCTCATCTACAATAAAAGTAAATAAAGACTCACCTCTGGGGTTCGTATCCGAGCTCCCCCATATGCTATGGTGTGCATTAGCAGCGGCACCTATGATTACGACAACACCTCTCCGCCTTGCTTCAGCGGTGATTTCGCCCAGTATCACAGGCGGTGGTCCCGTTACGTCCCCATGGGGCATATACGCTGAGACCACCCACAATTCGTTACTGCCTTGCTCGAGGCAGACCGTGGTTACGTCAGCATTGCTGAAATTAGAGAGAATAAAAGCTTTAAATTCCTTTTTAATAAGCACACAGGATCTAGGCCTACCTGCCTCCCCATGCACCAAGGTGTTGAATTTTCCCGTCCTTAATCCAGAAAATTTTCCGCCGTTACTACTCAGCCACGGCTCCTGGACAAGGACTATATCCACTCCGCCTTTCTCAAGACAGAGCAACAAGTTTGCGGAAGCCGCCTTAGAATGCTGAAGATTGATTTGACCGATTTCCATCAACACCACCCTTCTTCTTCTACACCCAATCCTTGGCGGCTTCGCCCTCGGAGACTAGGAGATCCTCCTCCTCCAAACAGACGACTTACACTGATGACGGATCCCGCCATCGATGATTCGCCCTCGGAGGCTAGGAGCTCCTCCTCTGCCTTATCAGCCAGACGACTAGCACTGATGACAGATCCCGCTATTGACGGGACGTCAACAGTGCTTTCGCTGTCCAAATTAGCGGGGTCAGCATCCACAACCATGGGTACTGGCTCCCCTGCGGACGCCTCCACCCTCTGGGGGAGAGGAACCATCTCCCCTGGAATCGGCGTGGTAGATTTTGAGAACCACACGCTCGAAGCCATAAGAGATAACCCCCCATCTTGTCAGAGAGAGAACCGGTGGTCTCTGCGTTTAGCAGAATCAGCACTTGCCGATGTGGCCCAACAGCCTCCTCTACTCTGAGGACCCTCCAGTTATGCGTCGGAAGGTTCGGGTTGCAGTAACGCATTAATTCAAGTATTTGCTCCGGCTGATGGAGATCCCTCCGTTCCACGGCCTCGAGTCTGGCTCCCCTTCAGACCTCCCCAACCAAAGAAATTATTTTCTTAAAGATACAGGCCGACCGCTCGTCAGCACAAGTAATCAATCTAAATCCATGATACCACCCCGAGTATTCGAAGCATGGCCGCGTACCTGGGCTCTCCACAACAGCGGTCATATAGGCCGCTGATATGGCGCTGGCGACCCACGGCCACTCCTCTCGGGAGATGGCACCATCCTCCCTACTCCTATCCAGGACCCCGAGGGTGATGGAGCCCGCTCGTTTAGCTATTTCGCTAAACGAAATTGCGTCCCCACCTCCTCGGGCCCTTTTTGTCGTTGAGGCATTCCGCTCATTCGACCTTTGCTGCTTCATAGCCCCCAAACCCTGCTGCTCACCCGCATCGTTCGACACCGGTGTGTGGTCGTCGCAAGCTACGACGCTCCTGGCCCACTCCAGCGTCCGGGAATGCTTCCTTCCTTCCGCAGTAGCGCTCCAAGATCTTCTCAGCTAGGCGCCGATCACCCAGAGCTTTCCTACGCGGCGTCGATCGCCTACCTTTCCCGGCAGGCTTCGACCCCAGGGCTCCCGTTGGGAAAGCTCCTCGCGACAGGGATTCCTTACTAGTACTGGGCTGGTCCGTCGCATTCGCCGGACCTCTGCCTTTCCCTGTCACAGCCCCATATGGGGCTGCATTGGGTGTCGGTTGCGACACCCCTCCACTACTCGTACCTACGGGGTTTGAAACCAAATCCCTGCGCTGATCCGTTTGATCAGCCCTTTTGACCCGCCGGGAGCTTTCCCGGCTGGCAGCGACCTGCTTCGAAGCACTCTCCGTGCCTGTCGCGTCCCTCGCACCATGACGACCTTCGCCGTCACTCCTACCCTCCTTTTTGTTCGTTTTCGTGTTCATTCTAAGAAGTCCCCCCTCAAGGCCGCTATCCGGAGCCGATTGTGTAGTCGCCCTTCAACGGTCCCGTGGTTATCTATGCTGCGCAGGGAGGCCACGCGAGGGTTGACGCATTACCTTATGGGTAATGAGTTCAGAGCCAGACCGGACGCAAAGCGGGAAAATCTTCAACCGCACCTACACCACCAACTTAACGGCGACGGAGCCGGAACGTACCTTGAGGCCCGCCACGGTTTTAACGGGACGTGGGCAAGTGCAGCATTAGCCTACCAGCCATTTCGATAGGGTTTCACCCCGACATACTAAGGTGGCAGAATACTGCACCTACCAGTCCAAAGTCATCAATTCCTATCCATAGTCAAAATCAAGTCCCTAACAATCCAGTTCGTCACCGTTGAGCACCGATCTTGACCCTTAACAGGGTCCTCCCTCCCCTGAGCTCGGCACAATGACTCAGGGGTGCGGGTTTTATCGAGTTGTCCTCTCTAGATCCGCCATTATCAGTAGAAGCAGGGGCACCTCGTGCAGGACGTGACAACCAATCACGTGTGACAATTCGTCACTATGGCCGGTCTAAGACTGATACCAGTCCCTGATCCAGAGCCTGGAACCACGCATGATATCCGAGCCAAGTATCTTAACCCCCGATTTCAACTTTTCTTCGGTAAAACTTTGAAGGAGTCGTGCAGATTTGGAGCTCAATTTCAGCTGATACTTCGGTTATTTTGGGACTTAGACTGCTTCTTTATTAGCTTGAGTAATGTTTTTGTATGCAGGTAAAATATCGGCATTATATTGCAATAATGACTTACGCAATATAATATATTTTTTCTTCGTTAAACCGAGATCTATAACCAGCGCCAAAGGTTCTTCGGGAGTGTATTTCCTTGGTAGCGCATTTGGTGGTGTGGGAATGCTGTTTTTGATCCTCATCAGTCGCTCTGGACTTGCTACCGCAACTGCTTCTATTATACGAGACTTCACGTTTTCTTCGTCTTTTTTATATTTAATAGCCAGTGCTTCTGAAAGATGAGTCGTGGCCATAGCTTTTGTGGTATCAGACAGCTTCCTTTTCTTTGTGTAGATAGAACACCCTTCTATGGGTTTTGTTGGTCTCCCTCTAGTTGGATTGGTTGGCGTGCTAGGCGTTTCTTCGTCCAAAAAAGTTTTGTCAGCTAGCCACTTTTCATGCTTACTTAGAAATTTTTCATTATTATGATTAACGTCCTTCAATTTTCTTTCTATCATAATGTATTGTAAACCAATTTTTTCTTCCAGGCCTTCCCTTTCTTTAATGCTTGTTTCACTCGCTAATTCTCTCATAATAGCCTCAACGAAGTCCCGTCTTTACTTTGTAGATTTAAACACCGCAAATAGTTTCGAGTTTTCTAGATACATATTAGAATTGGCTTCGAGTGTATCTGACTAAATATTAAACTGTGAACTATATTTAAAAATACTATTCACTTTATTTGAGTAAACAGAATATTTAGTTCCTTAATCTCCAAAAACGAAAGATAATGTGCATTACCTACTCAAATTATTAAAATGAATTTCAGGTATACAATTCGTAACTAAAAAAATGTATGTTGTTAACAAGTTCCAATAACAAAAACCACCTTACGGCCGTACTGAATTATATATACCTGTTCAGGCGCGTGTTTATGCCCAAGGTTGTTTAACTTTATTTGATGTAAAAAGTGAAGTTGCAGCAGAACGCAGGTAGACTTTATGAATTTAGGTTACCGAATATTTCACAAATAACTATACTATAACTATAACATATTTTAACATTTTTTTTTCCATCAAAGTTTTAAAAAGGGCCTAAAAATAGGAATTTCGAAAAACAGGTATATCCGCCAACTTTTACCAAAAAAGACAATTTTTTTTTGTTTCGATCCCAAATTAAATTATCTTAAATTGCTATACAAGAAAACGACAACCGGCCGCCTTATTTACTCACAAAACCATTTTAAATACAACGAAAAAGAAAAAAAATTTCAAATTTTTCCCAATGTTGAAAATTGGTCAACTTTGAGCGGCCCTACCTGGTAAACTGTGAATCTGTGAAAAAATAGTTGTAGTCCCTGGAAAATTCTCTATTAGAAACATGTATTAGATTTAGCGAACGATTTTTTTGATTTTTGCCATGCTTTAACGGCAGAGGCGCCACTGTGCATCGTAGAAGTGCGGGTTCAAATCCCACTCCCGGGAGAAAAAGCTTTGAAGAGATTTACAAGGTGTAATCGAAACAGCTGTCGCCTTGTCCGTCCTGATGTCATGTTGTTTAAATTTTACACAAATTATTAAATAAACAAATAAAATATCTCAATTGCACAGCTGTTTTACATCTAATACCCCATATGATACTATTTTATTTTGTCTTGGATTCCAAGCTAGAAATTTTGACGAAGCTTGATCGGAAAAAGCCAATTTCCAACATGAGAAAGCGAAACCATCATTTCCCAAAATAAATGAGTTTGTCATATAATTTCACGATAAAAACAATGCAAATATAACCGAAAAATGTTTTCGCGCCCTCTTGGTTCACTTTTTTCATAAGTACAAAATAAGTATACACACACAAACATTACTAACGTCCATATAACGAGAGTCTTCAAGAAAATTCAATTTAAATTTTTAAACAGACATAAACGGTGATAATTTTGGAATATATAGCATTAAGGACACCTTATTTGCAGTAATTAAGAAAAAACGTTAGCTTACATATATTCAAGTATTTAGTTATTATTTATATTTATCATTAATATTGATACAAAGATTGAAGTTATATTGATACAATGCAACTGTACTCCTCCTACTGTACTTCATTCCACTCCATTAGACTGTCTTCCTTTACCTCCTTCCACTCTATTCGCAACATAACCTCAATTTAAGCTGCCATGCTATATAGTAAACAATGGTTGCGTATTTGTGCAAAAAATTTTTAACTAAAAATAAAATTACTTTCTTGTATTTCGGACATTGTATGGAACTGGCAATACAAACCATTCGACCAATATTTATATATTGTGTAAACACATTTGCTGTTTTTTATTAAACATATGTATATATATTGGCCTAGAGCTCAAACATACCTCGAATAAAAATAAAATTTTCATTTATCCGAAAAAATAAAGAAAAAACAAGTAAGGAAGGCTAAGTTCGGATGTAACCGAACCTTACATACTAAGCTGAGAGGTATGGAGACAAAATAAGGGAAAATCACCATGTAGGAAAATGAACCTAGGGTAACCCTGGAATGTGTTTGTATGACATGTGTATTAAATGGAAGGTATTAAAGAGTATTTGAGGAGGGAGTGGGCCATAGTTCTATAGGTGAAGGTCATTTAGGTATATCGCCATAAAGGTGGACCAGGGGTGACTCTAGAATTTGTTTGTACGATATGGGTATCAAATTTAAGGTATTAATGGGGGTTTTAAAAGGGAGTGGGGGTAGTTGTATATGTGAGAGATATCGACCAAAATGTGGACTAGGTGACCCAGAACATCATCTGTCGGGTACCGCTAATTTATTTATATATGTAATACCACGAACAATTTTTTTCTAAAGTTATATTTTGCGTCAATTAACCAATCCAATTACCATGTTTCATCCCTTTTTTCGTATTTGGTATAGAATTATGGCATTTTTTTCATTTTTCGTAATTTTCGATATCGAAAAAGTGGGCGTGGTCATAGTCGGATTTCGGCCATTTTTTATACCAATACAAAGTGAGTTCATATAAGTTCGTGAACTGAGTTTAGTAAAGATATATCGATTTTTGCTCAAGTTATCGTTTTAACGGACGAGCGGAAGGACAGACGGTCGACTGTGTATAAAAACTGGGCGTGGCTTCAGCCGATTTCGCCCTTTTTCACACAAATAAGTTATCGTCCTAGAGTCTAAGCCCTACCAAATTTCACAAGGATTGGTAAATTTTTGTTCGACTTATGTTGAGTGGAATGTTGACATAATTTACTTATATACTGAAAAGATATTAAATTTTTAGTTAAAATTTGACTTAAAAAATTTTTTTTTCAAAAGTGGGCGTCGTCGTTCTCCAAATTTGCTAATTATTATTAAGCATACATATAGTAATAGGAGTAACGTTCCTGCCAAATTTCATCATGATATCTTCAACGACTGCCAAATTACAGCTTGCAAAATTTTAAATTACCTTCTTTTAAAAGTGGGCGGTGCCACGCCCATTGTCCAAAATTCTACTAATTTTCTATTCTGCGTCATAAGTTCAACTCACCTACCAAGTTTCATCGCTTTATCCGCCTTTGGTAATGAATTATCGCACTTTTCCGGTTTTTCGAAATTTTCGATATCGAAAAAGTGGGCGTGGTTATAGCCCAATATCGTTCATTTTAAATAGCAATCTAAGATGAGTGCTCAGGAACCTACATACCAAATTTCATCAAGATATCTCAAAATTTACTCAAGTTATCGTGGTAACGGGCATGGCTCAATCAAATTTTTTTTCGATCCTGATGATTTTGAGATATGGAAGTCTATATCTATCTCGATTCCTTTATACCTGTACAACCAACCGTAATCCAATCAAAGTTAATATACTCTGTGAGCTCTGCTCAAATGAGTATAAAAAAATTGAATTTTCGTGCAATTTGAACAAACAAACAAAAAATTCCAAAAAAAATATTAGAGTACACGTATGTAAAAAATGGTACACGTGATACACCCATTTTTTCCAGGGTCGCTGAAATGATGGTACCAAACCACCTATTCTAAAATTAACAAATACTGTTTTAGACCAAAACTCAATAATTACAAACATCTGTCTTAACTTCAAAACCAGACGTCCGCTAAATTTTATTTTTTGGCTGTATGTGTGTTCTTTTATAACTGCTCTAATATCCTTAGTTTTATTTGAAAATATGGCTCCATTTAAGACTGAACAGTTTTTCTCATTTATCTAATATCTTGTTATGAGTCACTTATTGTGTTTTGGTTTGGAACTCCTCGAGTATACTTCGACAATATAGTTCTTGATAGTGTGACAACTTATAGTACATTGCTTTTTCAAATTACGTATACAGTTTTTGTTAAATTTTACTCGGCCGAAAGCTCCAAAAGCCCAATAATAATGAAAGGTAATCGCTCAACTTTTTGTAGTAGACGAAGTCCAAATGGTTAGTTTTCTTGAATTGTAAATAAATAAGACTACCTACATAGTCGCTAGTTCTAATTTGTTATATTTACACAAAAAAGGAGGTGGCTTTAAAACAATGAGGTCTATATTTGAATACCAGCAAGTTTCGATTCAAAACTTTTTTGTTTTATATTTAGAAAGTACTGTTCATAACCATAAGTGGCTGAAGCTCCGAGACAGCTAGACGCGCACGGGCAGACACCAGCCATTTTCTTCGCGCCATCAGGTAAACTTGGTACAACTTTCAACGATTGTCAGCCCATAGTAAGTATACTAGTAAGGCTCCATAACAGAAAATTTTTTTACTAGTAAACTTACTATGGGCAGACAATTGTTTGAAAGTTGTACCAAGTTTACCTGATTTTACTAGTAAACTTACTATGGGCTGACAATTGTTTGAAAGTTGTACCAAGTTTACCTGATGGCGAGAAGAAATTGGGTGATGTCTGCCCGTGTGCGTCTAGCTGTCCCCGAGCTTAAGCCAGTTATGTGGATTCGTTAGACAAACAACCAACCAAACCATCAGTTGAGACAAACCCAAGGCCTAACAAGAAAAATTTATACGCACACGTAAGGGTTGAGAAGGAATAATTTCAAACACTTAAAATGACCATCGAATAAAGTGTTAGCAAAAAGTAACACAATACTGCCTTTGCCTCGCGGTTCTACTGCCTATAACTTACCGCGCTTATCCCAGGTTTAAATTTAAACCCGTATGGTTTTTACTTTAAACCCAATTAAAAGAACAAGCCACTCTTTCAGTGAGTACAGGCCAATAGCCATACCACCTTTTCTGTAGAAGGCCGTTGAGCGCATTTTACATATGTGCGTGAAAATAAACTTTTTTTATCACTCTGGTTTCCGCCAAAAGAGAAGCTGTACTACGGCAGTCCTTTATGTAGTAGAAGATAAAAGGGAGCGCATCGGTGATAAATTTACGGCTTTCTTAACCCTTCTTGAACACTCCAAAGCATTTGACTATGGTCGACCTACAACATACTATGTAAGAAGCTAAAAAACCTGTTTAATTTCTCCAGTTATGCAACCAACCTAATCAGTTATTATCTAGACGGCAGAACCCAGGCAGTATGTGTAGATAGTAGAAAGTCAAACTTGTTAGACGTTTCGCAAGGTGTTCCACAAGGTTCAATCCTGTGTCCTTTGTTATTTGTATTGTATATTAATGACCTACCTAGTGGTCTCAATTATTGTGACGTCCAGATTTACGCTGACGATGTTCAATTGTATACGTGCTGTCCTATTCATTGTACCAGTTTATGTATAAGTGACTTGAAAAACGATCACGCATACAAAAGAATTTGGTGAAATTTGAAGCTTCTAGCTGTTAAAATGAGATAGAAATTACGAAAGGTTTCTGATCTGAACAATCGGTTGCATGGGGAACATCTATATATATTTCCGATCTCTTTCTTTGAAATATTTACGGATCTCTAAATGGTAAATGCACCTATTTACGGGTTAGTCCATATTTCCGTTCTATTTTGGCATTCAGCGAAGGTGAACGCGGTAACACGAATTGCTTTTGAACCGATTCTAATTTGTAGCAGTGGGTCTGATAACGAGGGTTGCAGATTATCGAAGCGTATTCCAATATTGGCCTAAACAAATATATAAAGAGAGTTTTACTAATATATGGATCATCGAAGTCGTTAGACCATCGTTTGACGAACGCCAAAGTTCCTTTGGCTCTTTTCACGCAACCTTTTATGTGCGATTTAAAGTCAAGTTTAGGATCCATCATAACGCCAAGGTCTACGAAGCTAATTGTATAATCATCTATCATATACTCGTGGGATTGGTAGGATTTCCTTGTGAGATAGATGAAGTTGCACTTCGGCGGTTTTAGTGATATTACACTTACCCTACACTATTCGTTTAGGGTATTCAGATCCGGTTGTAGATTTGATCTATCCAATGGTGAGCGGATAGGCATAACAAGTGTTGAAGACATGATCCAGTTTTCGGACTAAATCCGCCCCCCTCCGTCTGGCAACACCCGGCCATTGCGGCCAAGTTCACGCAGCACATCAGCTGTGCTTGCCGACCACCACCGCGCTCACTCTCAAAATCAGTTTATCTAAAACTGCCCACCAACACGCACCGATCGTGCCCCTTCGTTTTGTATTATATCGCCCGCTTGCCGTCGCGCACCTTTTATTCCAGTTTAATTTAATTAAATTTAATGTTATACATTTTTTTTTTAAATTTGGAGTTGTTTTGTTTATATAAGTTACAAAATAAAGAATAATATGTACATATTTTAACTTAACTCCTTGCCTTTATCTTTCATAAAAATAGTGCTGTGGTAGTGCAAAATTAAATATGGTCCTTCGAGCCGGATATGAACCAGCGACCTATGGATGGTAAAAACATCTCCCCTTCGCCGAGGTTCGTATGTGAAAGCTTACGTTTGTTTGTTCGTCTTTCCACAAAGGCTGCTCATTTAGAAGTGTGCTCTGATCTCACCACGAACGCCTTCAACGCAGCCTTTGCCCGATTCATTGGCCGCCGTGGCCTATCCCATTCGATATTTTCTGACAACAGAAAGACGTTCGTCGGCGTACAACGCGTATTACAAAAGGAATTCACCACATTTTTCAAGGAAGTCGCTACAGACGTCGCAGAAAAATATGCAACTCACGGACTCTCATGGAGATTCATCCCACCATACGCTCCACACATGGTTGTTCTATGCGAAGCGGCTGTGAAAAGTTTCAAGATACACTTTACGAAGATAGCAGGAAACCAGAACTTCTCCTTCTAAGAGCTCACTACCTTCTTAGTACGCATAGAGGCGGTCCTCAACTCCCGACCGCTCTCCCCTATGTCCGAAGATCCAATGGATCCTGGATAGTCCTAACCCCAGGGCATTTCCTACGTGGCGCGCTACTCTTGTCATTACCGGAGCCACCTGCAGAGCATCTTACCTTAGTCAATAAATGGCAGAAAGTGCTTCACAAATAGTTCAGCACACGATGGAAGAACGAGTACCTCAAGGAGCTTCACAAGCGGTACAAATGGAAATGCCCTCAACGCAATAGCAAGTTGGAGACTTAGTCGTGGTAAAGGCCCGTGCCGGCCCTGGAACGGGTCGATGCCGTCCTCAACCCAACCACGCGTCGTCCGCCCCCCTCCGTCTGGCAACACCCGGCCATTGCGGCCAAGTTCACGCAGCACGTCAGCTGTGCTTGCCTACCACCACCGCGCTCACTCTCAAAATCAGTTTATCTAAAACTGCCCACCAACACGCATTGATCGTGCCCGTTCGTTTTGAATTATATCGCCCGCCCACCGTCGCGCACCTTTTATTCAAGTTTAATTTAATTAAATTTAATGTTATAAATTTCCTTTTTAAATTTGGAGTTGCTTTGTTTATATAAGTTACAAAATAAAGAAGAATATGTACATATTTTAACTTAACTCCTTGCCCTTATCTTTCATAAATATAGTGCTGTGGTAGTGCAAAATTAAACAACAAGTTTGACATCATCAGTGTACATTAGCGGCTTGCAGTACTTCAAAACATTTGGAAGGTAGTTAATGAACAGCAGAAACAGCACTGGACCAAGGTGGCTGCCTTGGGGAACACCAGAATTAACAGTTATTAAATATAATGGGAATGGGAAACTTTATCGAAAACTTTACTAAAATCAGTATAAATGACATCGATTGCGCTTTTAACCTTAAATCTGTTCAGCACATGAGTTGTGAACTCAAGCAAATTGGTCACTGTAGGTTTTCCATACAAAAACCATGTTGAGACAAGTCAATGGTTGAGGATACTCTATGAGCTAATTACTTTGTGACAATTGATTCAAAGAGTTTGGGAATAGCACTTGGTATTCCTCGGTAATTGAAAACGTAGGATCTGTTCCCATTTTTTGAAAGTGGTATGTATTACAAAATAATCTTTCCACTTTCTGGAAAATATCCCTTGGTTTAAAGATGCGTTCAAAAGACATGTTAGAGGTTTACACAGGCATTCAGCACACGTTTTTAGCAGAAGAGATGAAATTTCATCATGTCCGCTAGAATAGGAAATTTTAGGCTTTCCAGATGCCTTAGTACGTCCTCCGTATGAATATACATATTTGAATGGATAGTTCAATGACGGCGAGTCATATGCAGTGGAGTAATAAGATTGAAAGATGACAAACTTCATTGTAATCACAAGAACTTAGATCGTTAAACTTCATTACGGTTGGAAACCTCTTAACTTTTCTTTTCGTGTTGACGAACGACTTTGGATTAGAGGATATTTTATGCATAATCCTTTTTAAGTAACCCGCTTAACATCTTCTATCTTTGTGAAATGATAGGTTCTTATAACTAACAAATTAAAACAATTAAATAAATAATATTTGGTGCATAAAAGTGATTATTGTTGTTTACTAATAATATTTATAAGCGTAGTTAAATTCATGGTATAAATATTACCAGGTAAAACCATTTACACTTCTTTGCGGCCTTCATGGTTTTTTGATTAAAAAAAAAAAATTTAAATCACTCTCTTAAACTTTGTGGAAATGCCAAACCAAAGAAAACATAAAAAAAATTGTTGGTATGACATTTTTCACTTTTTTTAATGCCAAAAAAATAAAATACTTATGAAATAAGTGAAAAAATATTTCGAAAAGTTTTGAAATCCATTTTTATGTATATGGCAAACAAATTAGTTGCCAATATAGTGGATGCCTCAACACGTCCTATTTTTGCAAAGGGACAAAAGAAAAGACCTTCCTTTTTAACATATTATAATTAAGAAGCGAATGATGGAGACCACCCCTATTGATTTGTCATTCATCCTTCTTCACTTGGTTGATACGTCCTTAACCCTTAAATATACTGAAACGTCACTTTATAGGAGTTCAGCAGTCTCAAGTGTCCTCGCTACTGCAGAAAAAAATGATTTTGGAAGATAAATTTGTTAATTGGCGCTTATCCGTTTAGGAGATGCTGGTCGTTGCGTAACAAGTCACTCCAACTAATCCTGTTTCGCGAGAACTGATGCCAACAAGGGGCACCAAGAGAGATCAAAGTCTTCCCCACCTGCTTTTCCGAACTCAGTGGAAATATTCCCATAACTTGCCCACGCCAGCAAAAGCGCTGTAGTTCTTCGCATCTTAGTTAACATCATCGTCCAGTTGGAGTATGATAGTTTGTGGATGCTGAATTTAACGGCTGAACAGCCAAAGTCTGCCGCGGAGGTGTAAAGCTAGTGTGCTGGCCCATCCATCAAAAATATTTAAGAAAATTGGTATAAATGGTAACGTTTGTCCCTCGGCATTAACTTGGCACCAAAAGTTCGTCCGCATTAGCAGATGCAGTTTTGGGTCGGCATAAAACTTGTATTTAGGTGAGCCACGTCGTAGAAAAATGAATACACGATACGTAGCCTTTAAATTGGATGGAAAGCTAGACCTTAATCTCCTCGGATATATATCACACCAAATTGTTATTATTAGTAGGTACATACATATGTATCTCTTACGTACAGCTTGGCACAACAATTTGTTGAAGAAAATTCTTCAGAAGAGGATCGTGGCCAGATGCTTCTTTTTACGGGAAACCACAATACAATTCTGAATTGAAAATTCTGGAATGCGGTTGACCGTTGAGATTTCTTTCCCACCAAAAAAAGTTATTTCTACTAACAAAATTCGGTTTTGGATAAAACATCATAATATTAATGTTAGAACGCAAAATACTGAGAGAGATGTGAAAAGGATCGTATTGACCTCGACAACAATAATCCGAAGGCGGAAAATAAAAATTTTAGATTGTTCAAAACATATTAACAATCCATAGTATTTTTGCGCAAAATACCTTTGTGCATTGGCGGCCTTTGGCCGCGCTTATAAAAAATTACCTTGGGTGGGTCCCACAACGGTTTGGAGACCAAAACTATATCCGCGCAAAACACTTATCTTTACATTTTCTTCGTGGGTACCACAAAATCATCAAAATTACAACAACCACATAAAAATTTTCAAAACTTCTTTAGCTAATATCTCTTGCGCTAATATCGATTCGCAATCCTGGATCCAAAACGCGTCTTTTGATAACCCTCTAGATATTTTTGGACGTGTATTAAGAGTGTTATGCTGTCGTATAGAATTTACAGTTTGTTATATTTCTGTTATGAAAACAAAACCAAAATAAAAAAATAAAAATGGGAGAGCAGTGAGAATTAAAAATTTTTTTTAAACGTCATTTCGGCTCTCACAGGTTTTACCTTGTAATATTTATACTATGGGTAATCCAATTTATATATATTAAAGATATACGAGTGTAATATTTGTGAAATGAAATTAAAAAAATTGCTCGTTAGCAAAGAAGACGCTCAAATCTGCTGCAACAAACATGCATGAATTGGCAGCCCTATAACTTATCGGAATGCGTAAAGACAAGCGAAAATAAAACTTTTTGAAACAAATTCACGGAGCTGCTGGCAGTTGTGAGGAAAAGCTATCAATAACAAGTAAGGAAGGTTAAGTTCGGGTGTAACCGAACAATACATACTCAGTTGAGAGCTATGGTGACATCATAAGGGAAAATAACCATGTAGGAAAATGAACCGAGGGTAATCCTGGAATTTGTTTGTATGACATGTGTATCAAATGAAAGGTATTAAAGAGTATTTTAAGAGGGAGTGGGCCATAGTTCTATAGGTGGATTTAGGAATATAGCCATAAAGGTGGATCAGGGTTGACTCTAGAATTTGTTTGTACGATATGGGTATCAAATGAAAGGTGTTAATGAGTATTTTAAAAGGGAGTGATCCTTAGTTCCATAGGTGAACACCGTTTCGAAATATCGCCATAAAGGTGGACCAGGGGTGACCCTAGAATTTGTTTGTACGATATGGGTATCAAATGAAAGGGGTTAATGAACATTTTAAAAGGGAGTGGGCCTTAGTTCTATAGGTGGACGCCTTTTCGAGATACCGCCATAAAGGTGGACCAGGGGTGACTCTAGAATGGGTTTGTACAATATGGGTATCAAACTAAATGTGTTAATGAGTATTTCAAAAGGGCGTGGGGTTTAGTTTTATAGGTGGACGCCTTTTCGAGATATCGCCATTAAGGTGGACCAGGGGTGACTCTAGAATGTGTTTGTACGATATGGGTATCAAATTAAAGGTATTAATGAGGGTTTTAAAAGGGAGTGGTGGTAGTTGTATAGGTGGTCGCCTTTTCGAGATATTGGCATAAAGGTGGACCAGGGGTGACTCTAGAATGCGTTTGTACAATTTGGGTATCAAACGAAAGGTGTTAATGAGTACTTTAAAATGCCGTGGGGCTTAGTTCTATAGATGGACGCCTTTTCGAGATATCGCCATAAAGGTGGACCAGGGGTGACTCTAGAATGTGTTTGTACGATATGGGTATCAAATTAAAGGTATTAATAAGGGTTTTAAAAGGGAGTGGTGGTAGTTGTATAGGTGGTCATAAAGGTGGTGGGCATAAAGGTGGACCAGGGGTGACTCTAGAATGCGTTTGTACAATATGGCTATCAAACGAAAGGTGTTAATGAGTATTTTAAAGGGAGTGGGCCTTAGTTCTATAGATGGACGCCTTTTCGAGATATCGCCATAAAGGTGGACCAGGGGTGACTCTAGAATGTGTTTGTACAATATGGGTATCAAATTAAAGCCATTATTGAGGGTTTTAAAAGGGGGTGTTGGTAGTTGTATAGGTGGTCGCCTTTTGGACCAGAGGTGACTCTAGAATTTGTTTGTACGATATGGGTATCAAATAAAAGGTGCTAATGAGTATTTTAAAAGGGAGTGATCCTTAGTTCCATAGGTGGACGCCGTTTCGAGATATCGCCATAAAGGTGGGCCAGGGGTGACCCTAGAATTTGTTTGTACGATATGGGTATCAAATGAAAGTGGTTAATGAGCATTTTAAAAGGGAGTGGGCCTTAGTTCAATAGGTGGACACCTTTTCGAGATATCGCCGTAAAGGTGGACCCGGGGTGACTCTAGAAATTTATTTTAAAGCTTTGGCATTTCGCCTTCAAACGAGTATTAAATTTTTATAAAAATCAATACGTCTATCGAGTTTGGCACAAATTGGAAAAGCGGTCACTAAGATCAAAGTTTTTAGCATAAATGGGCAGCGCCACTCCCTTTTTCCAAAATTCGTTGGCTGTTTAATCTTTAGCTCAAATAAAATATCATTTAACCACTTTCAATAACTTTTAGTTATTAATAAAATACATATTTGGCTTGTAAATTAAAAAAAACATGTAAAATTTTACGATGAATTGTGAAGCACCTTGTTAATGTGGCAACAAAAACGGACATTTGAGTTTTATAAGAGAATTGCCATTTAAAAGAAACAATACGTCTATCGATTTTGGTAGTTATTGATTACGTGACTATTTAGATACAACTTTTTATCATAAGTGGGCAGTGTCACGCTATCTTGTCAAAATCATTAGTTTATGCTATTTAATGCTTAAATACGTCATTATAAGACAAATCTCATTTTATTTTTTTTATTTTTTACTAAAAACATTTTGTTTTTGCTTTTTTCTAAAAATTTTCGAATTGGACGAAGTTTTTTGAAGCACCCTGTATGTGTGACATTCTGAGCTTTCACACAATAAAACTTCAAATAATTAGCTTTCATTTGCATTTTAAACTTTTAAAATATCTTCATTGGTTCAAAAGTTATGATTTTTGCAAAGAAAAACTCAAAAGGCGCCACTGTGTAAACGTTTAGCTTCTTTTCTTAGCCATAAAATGTTTATTTAGCCTTTTTAGCTTTTTATTTTTTCACTCTAGTCTTTTTTCTGAAAAACACTAATCTCAACTCTATTACACCATGGCACGTCAATGTTATGTGATTAAAGCTATAATTTTCTATGAAAACGTATACTGATAGAGGGTTTTTCTCTAAAAATTTTTATTTTTTTTACTGATAGAGAAATTTTCAAAACAAGAATTAATACCATTTGAGTTTTAAAGCTGGCATTTATGTCATATATTAAAGGTGAGTACGAGATCATTTTACCATCTTAAACTCATTTGCGTTAAAATTGGTGATGGAAAGTATCGATAATATAAACCGAAGATATACATATATAATGTGTATAGACGGGAGTCGCCCCGCTACAACGGGTATGAGAATTTTTGTTCTTTGTGGGAGACCCCCACAATTCCCACAACAACCAAATTTCATGTGTAAGTCGATAGGTCGATTCCTGATTAAAATTTTTGGAGATTTCTGTCAAATTTCACAATTAATGCCATAAGTAAATAAAAATTCAACCTTTCACCACAAAATCGTCAACCAGATTATATTAAAGGTAGTGTGCCTGAAAAAAATTAAACAAATCGGATAAGGACACTACCTACTTTTATATACACGATTTTTAAAAGGAACCATAAAAGGAACGTAGACGAAAATAACCATTATCTTTATAAGTAATAACTTCACATCAATTCTTATTTACTTCCCAGTGTTTTTAAAACATAAAAAATTAAAAGTCATCAGTTTTTGAAAATAGATTTGGCACCGCAACTTTTTTGACGAAGCATTCTTTGATATTTCGGTACCCATAATCTTATCTCGACATAATTCGGTACACATACTTTCACCACTACTGTGCCAAAATCGGTTAAGAACTAACATAACTCTGTAAAAGATCCATTTTACGGATCTTTAAAAACATTGTTCTGAACGCACACACGCACAATGCTACACGCATGCACTTACGCTTTGATTTATTGTCTTTGGTTTCTACTTTTTTAAATAAATAAATGTATGTTTAATTTTAAGTATAGTTTTTTTTATTTTTATACTTCTAGTTCTTTTAGTCTCACGTAACTTTATTTTAGTTTTACTTTCTCACTAGATAGATATTGTTACGTGGCTGACTGTTTGGGTGGCGAGGAGCGGCGCAAGCAGGTATGCTTGTGGGCCCAGGCTAGCTCGTCGTTTTGGGCGGGGTGTTGCACCACCGACCTTACCCGCAGCCACATGAACAAAAACGGTTCATACCTGCATACGTATAGAAGGGAGAGAAATAGCTGAAAAAGATAGAAGTAAACGTGGGGGGCAGAGTTAAGAGGGGGAAAAAGATGAAGGCCTGTCCTGTCAGGTGGAGTCTACCCTCCCTCTGCAGTGCAACTTGCACTGCACCATGGGCACTGTGCTGACTCCTATTTAACTTACAGTGCCCCTAAACCTGACATAAGTCGGTCCGTCCGTCAATAATTCATTTTTTCCCTATTACTCACCTTCGCCTAACCTTGCCACGCGCGAGCGCAGCACCAACACCAAACCTAAAACTTTAGCCCTGCATTATTGAAAAACCTATGTTTTCATCCATACATTCCTTATAATTTATTAACAATTCAGATATTTCCGAACCTCTACTCAGCTATGTTTAAGACTATCAGTACAGATAATGAAAAGAAAAAATGTATAGATAAACTATGACTCCAAGAAAATTTAAATAGCCTAGGTTTAATTTTTCAGTAATTCTCCCTAATACTAATGCCCCTATCCTTACTATCGATTGGCTTAAATAAAAAAATTTACAAGGAATCCAAAAACTTAGTCTAAGTTAACTTATAACTAGAAGTAATTCAAGTTCAATTTCAATTATAAATTAGATATAGAAGCAGATATGAAATCCTATAATTGCTTAAAAGCACAAATCCCACTTGGTTTCTGACCCACCCTAATATACAGCTGCTACTAGGGGTCAATTCAAAATCCTAGATATGCAGATATTCAAACGCTTGTAAGGTCGGCAAGCCAAAGCAAAAACATAAAACGCGAAAAGGTGAAACCCCATTCCCTGACCTATCTCAATAATCAAAACAAATCCGAAATAAATTTTCTACAAAGCAAAAGTAGGTCATCAAAGTAATAGAAAAAGTATGTGGGTGCAAATGTATGTTTGTGATGTTTTCATGCATGCTCATATATTATTCCGATTTCTTTCATCATAACCAATTCCTCTTCTAATTTTGCAAGACTTGGAATTGACTGGCAATATATGTACATTAGAGTGACCACAAATGCAAAAGTGCTGATTTTTTTTTGCTCCCCGCGCATTTTCCGATAGCTTGACAATAGAAAATAAGATCTGCATAAAAATCTGAACACCTGTAGTGGGAAATAGCCACGCGCATTTGACCTAAAGTTCAAAAATTGACCTAAAAATTATGCATGGCTTTAGAGACCAATATCTCTTTAAACAATGATTTTCGGAGAAATAATGTTATAATCATTTTTATACAAAATTAAACTGGGAACACATTCTCCATATGATATTTATACCTACCATTATCCTTTCAGGACATATTGAGTCCTTAAAGTGAAATTTAAATTTTTTTGTTTGTTAAAAAGGCAAAAATAAATATTTAAAAAATAGAGAATTGCATAAACTATATATCATTTACTAGTTTATTTAAAGTAGTTTTACACATCGTAAATTTTTTTTAATTTACATGCACTGTTATAGTCAAGAAAATGATTTAAAGTAAGCAAGCCGCATTTTTTCAAACTTTTTTTTTTACCAAACCGAAAATATCTTAGTAGGCTTTGCAATTAAAAAAAAAAAAAAATTGGCATAGTTTCATTCTTAAGGTATGTACGTACTCACCTAGCGTCGTGGCATGTAACAGCAGCGTCGCTTCACTGTACGTCATAATTTTGTATATCGCACTAAAGCGGCAGTAGGGCGGCACGTCGCGGCAAAATAGTTGTTGTTGTTTAAGCATATAGTGGTTTAAAAATGACATAACATGCCGCGAAGTGTGATATACTAAGCAGCACCTGAGCGGCAGCGGCGCGTCAGTTTTGCCTAGTTGCTCAAATTTGTCGCTACGTGACGCGACGCGCAGTTCCGCTGCCGCTAAGTGTGATATGCTCCATAAGAATATATGCAAAAAATATTTGGTCGTGACGTGCTGCTACGCTGCTCTTACGTGACGCGACGCTAGGTATGATCTTACCTTTAGTAGCTTATGAAAATATTTCAGCTCATTCAATAGTGTGTTGAGCCTTCTTTAAAGTGAACTTGTAGCGGTAGAGCTCATAAGTGTGTTATATTCAGTTCAAAAAAGTTTTGTTCAAATTTTTTTAAAACTATTATTGTAATGGCATTAAGATCCAGATGCATTCCCTTAATTGGTAATTATTTAAGCATATATGACACTACTTTGTTTTTGCTAGGATTTCAAGCTAAAAAAACTGACGAAACTTTATCGGAACTTCAAAACACAAACACAATTTCTATCATGAAAAAGCGAGACCACTATTTCCCTATAATTAGTGAGTTAGGCATGTTTTTGTTTATGTTTTACATTTTATTTTAACATTAACATTTTTAACAATAAAAACAATGCAAATAACACGCGAAAATTATTTCGGTCTTTAATGGATCACTTTTTTCACAAGAAAGTTCATTTTAATTGTGTTTTTATGCACCAAATTTTCAAATTAAAAACAAAATTTTCATTTTTCAGAAAAAATAAAGAAAAAGCGGCCGAATGTCAAAAAAACCTATCGAAAAAACAAACTGGCTCGTTTGTTTTTAATGAACTAGGTTGTATTTTTCTTGTATTTCGTTAGTTTTTTGAAATATAGTTTACACACTTACACCAGTACTGAAGCCGTATTAGGAGGGAGTGCGACAAAAAATTGAAGATAAAATACAAGAAAAAATACTCGAAAATAAATTAGTGTCATATGGGTATTAATAATATCTTACGAGCTAAGTGCTATGTAAGGCTTTTCTATTGCATAATGTAAGAGTATCTTTTTTAAACACAGGCTGGAAAAAAACTCTTTGAATGTAAATATGCTTCCAAGCAGAAGAGATGTGTTAAGCTATTTATTTTATTTGATTCGTGATGAACATAAAACGGCAAAGGAAAGCATTCCTATTTTGTCCAATAAATTGATTAAGGTCTATAGAGAAAATGATTAAAAGGCGTTTAAATCAATACAGCAAAATTATTAAATTGAAATGTGGTAAGGCAAAAAAACATTTTACTGACTCTCTGGACGTGTTATTTGACATATCTCATGCAAATGTCATTAAAACAAAAGTTTGAAAAAATGCGACTTGCTTATTTTAAATCATTTTCTTGACTATAATAGTGCATGTAAATTAAAAAAAATTACGATGTGTAAAACTAATTTAAATAAACTATTAAATGATGTATAGTTTATGCAATTCTCTATTTTTTAAATATTTATTTTTGCCTTTTTAACAAATAAAAAAATTTAAATTTCACTTTAAGGACTCAATATGTCCTGAAAGGATAACGGTAGGTATAAATATCATATGGAGAATATGTTCCCAGTTTCATTTTGTATAAAAATGATTATTGCATTATTTCTCCGAAAATCATTGTTTAAAGCGATATTGGTCTCTAAAGCCATGCATAATTTTTAGGTAAATTTTTGAACTTTAGGTCAAATGCGCATGGCTATTTCCCACTACAGGTGGTCAGATTTTTATGCAGATCTTATTTTCTATTGTCAAGCTATCAAAAAATGCGCGGGGAGCGAAAAAATTTAATACTTTTGCAAATCCCATATGTTTTGTGGTCACTCTAATGTACATTCATTCATACGTACATATCTACTTCTCCAAATGTACAACATTTTCACTCACCGTGTTACTCACTCCGTTGGAGGCGCCTGCATGAAGTTGAGTCCGCGAGCTGTAAAGAGAAAAACACTCAAAGCATATATGCTCAATGCACATACATTTATCCGGCACACCCTTTTTCTCAATACTCAGCCAGATCACTCGCTTGTGATCTTGGACATTGAGTTAGTTAGTTTGACAAAGCGTCGATGACAATACCAAAATGCCTGCTACTGTGTACATTCCTATTCAAAAAAAAAGTGGACTAGTTTTCTGGTTTCTTTCAGAGATGAGAGTGCATCGGAGACCCCAGAGACCCCACGGGAATTACAGAAAAAAAATGTAGTAAGTGCCAAAACAAAAAAACAATTATTAAATTAAAGAAAATTTAGATGAACCGCATGGGTTCTTACACAAGTGTGTGGGTGGAAGTATGGTGAAAAAAAAAAAAAAAATAGTAAAATGAAAGAAAGAAAAAAAAAAACGAAAGTTTTCTAAAAACAATGCAAGTGCAAGAATTCTTCCAACTGGAATCAAAGCAAAACTTGTGAAAAATAGAAAATGAACGACAAAAAACTTGTCCATCCGTTTACAAATTTAATAATATCCCCTCTAGGAGTGACCGGCCCAACTCCTCTAAACCCGCCACGCGGTCATATTAATCCCTAATTTATTAGAAACGGAACTCCCCTGCCTAACTTTGCGTCCTCCAGGCCTACCTGCACCCTTTGGTCCAAATAATAACACCTCTAATATGGGTATATACAGAGAAAAAGCAAGTAACAATATTTGTATAATACAAAAGTAAAAAAATGTATCTTTCGGATTGTGTTGTTCCTCCAATCTGGTAGCAGATTCAGTGATGTTGTGGTTGTTTTCGTGTCGCAGGCACCCTTTTCCAGCGTTATAACGAAATGTTGTAGTTGTTGTGGTAGTTTTGGTGGCCTATATAAACATGAGTAATGGTGGTTGTTATGGTGGCGATGTATCCGTGTTGCCGACAACTGTTGTGGTTAGCCGCAGTGAATGTGCATCGCAATTGTGGTGGTAGGAATGGTGTAATTGTTGGCGCAAGCCAATGGTAGTTGTTGTTGTAGGCGTCGCGCCGCTAATATAAAAAATATGATGTATTTGTTGTCGGGCGGGATGCAACTAGTGGTGTTCGTTGTTGTGGTTGTCGCTGTTGTGGCGATATATCGCCGATCCGAAATATGTGACCGCCAGCAGAAAAATGTGTAATGGTTGTTGTTTCTGTGCTTTATAAGAATGTTGTGGTTGTACTAATGCGGCTTTTACCCGCCAACGATCATGGCTTTTAGTCCCTTTCTTGGCAATACCTGTGCCCAGCGTGTCCTTCAGAAAGAAAAAAATAATAATAATAAGAGAATTATAAAAAAACGTTCCGCATAGCTAGGATTTTGGTTGTTTATGTACGTACATATATGCCTTACTTATTTGTATGGTTAATATACTCACCTACCAACATGTATCTGTATGAAGGTGTGAATACATGCATGCACTTGCTTTTGGCTTGCTTGGAAGGTTTGCTATATGGAAGCCACCTCTCCAGAGCGCATGCCGGATTGAAAAAAAAAACACAAAAAGCACACAAACGAAAGGTTGATCTTACCTGGCGCTATGACTTTGACTCCAGTATCCAAATAAAATCTAGGAGCAGCTGTTTTTCCGCTTTGCTCGGCACGAATCGCGAGTACTTTGCGGCGCGCACAGCACAATTTAAGAAAATTTTCACTAGGAATATTTACCAGTCAACGGTTTAAACCGCGCACTACAAACTTTAACTTTTCTTTTTTTTTTTTTTTTTGAACTGTTTGGCACTTCACCGTGTATCTTTATTTTCGCACCTCGCTGAGCACAGTTAAAAATCAAACTTTGGCCCGTTGCCTAACGTTCTGCCCTTTTATATCTGCCGCCGTGGTAAGGAAAGTTACCCAAAACGGATAGTTTTAACACATACAAGCTTTTTACTTTCGGCTTTCCCGTACTTTCCTTTATGCATTCACACAATCATACATTCACACGTTTGTACGTCCACACAAAATAACACCTACACAGATACATTTCGTTCGTGCCCTCACCGCAATGTTGCTATACCTTTGGCAACATTGCCGCAGCTAAAAACAACCTGACGCCGAAGCGACTGGTCACTTCCGCTGCAACAATGTTGTCATAGCGTAGTGTAGATACGTTCTTCGCAACATTGCGGCTGAGGCATGAATCTAGACGCACTACACACAGATACGGAACACGCTACCATTCACTCAAACCAGTATCTATGGTGAAAGGCTGTCGTTACAATGTGTCTATTTTAATTTTAGATTTTCTCAACTTACGCCATTGTGAATGATAACTAAGTGTGATACCTTCTGCATAGACGTCAAAATTCCGAAGTGATTGGATCACCTGATTTGTAATTGCCTATCGCTGTCTCATTCTGTATCTCTTTCTATCACCCGCTGAAGATAGGCGCCGCCATATTGAACACCCTGTCAAAACGCTAAAAAGTAGCCATATTGAACATCCTGTCAGGCAGTTGACAGATAAGATATCACACTTAGTCATCATTCACAATGACTTACTCGGCGGCCGGTTCAATTCAAATTGTAAATCTGCCCTCGCTTTCAACCAACACTGAGTTGCCATTTTTCACCTTGCCGAATGCAATTGGTACTGCTGTTCAGCAACAGCTGACAGCGATGCCAGTTGCGCTCAGTGGTGTGTTCAGTGCGTAAATGCTGGGTTGAACTTAGCCGTACCGTAGTTCGCTTACACCACCCTTCCTTAGAAAAAAGAAGAATCTGACAATTTGACCAGATATGTCATATTCTTCTTTTTCCTATGATGTAAATTGTTTTGATTGAAGGAATGTCGGGCGGTGTTCCTCCCCTTTTTTCATTCGTTCATTCAGAACAATTTTTTTTATTTATGAAAATTTGTTAATATTATAATTTACTTACATGTAAATTGTTTTCTAATTTCTATTGCATTAAATTAATGTATTATATATTTATGACAAATAGTGCGTGCATATTAATATTTAGTTTTTTTGTTTTTTTTTTCTTTATTGATAGCGTATTTTAAAAAGAATACAATGTTTTCTCGAAAAAAATACATTTTGCATGAGAAGATAGCTTAACATTTATGCATATTTGCTTCCTACGCTGTCAACTGCGTTAAGTACACTAGTTTACATTTAAATTAGTTTAGTACATACTAACAAGTGTGTTGTGCCAGCTTAAATATACTGGCGCCGAATTATTTTAACATACTTATTTACTGTTTTTTTTTTATAAAAAACATATAAGAAAAAATTACATATATTTGTATTTTACAGGCTAAACTTATAATCTAGTAACAAGCGGCTTTTAACTTGCCTCTTGAAATGCAAATAATTGGAACATGTTTTAACATTGTCGAGCAATTTATTAAACATTCTAGCACCATAGCTACGTATTGAATTTGTGCTTCTTTGAGTACGAAAAAAAACAAGTTTTTATATATAGAATATTTCTAAAGTTATAGCTTAGATTTCCTGCGAAATTTAAGTCAAGATTATGTTTAATCAGATTGTCTTTGATTTTGAAAACAATGAGCAGTGTCTGTAGAATACTGTACTTTCTAACGTCTAACCTATTTTCATAAAGCCTGATAGTGGGAGTTATTCTGGGTAGTAACAGGATATTTTTTATTATTTTGATTTGAAGTATTTGTAACTCATTTATTTTATTTTCTGCACATCTGCTCCAGATTGGGTTTAAATACGTTAAACGTGACATAAAGTACGCATCGTATAATAGCCACAATTGTTTTCTGGGTATTGTAGCATTATGCGTCATACCCATCTATGTAATACATGAACTTCTATGCCAAATACATTTTAGTAATAATCATATTACAATATTATCCAACATAAATTATTGAACTAACCCAGCGGTTAGCTAACATCAATGGAATGCCGAATATGAAACCCTTGTCCGTTCACAGTTAATAAATTTTGCTTATTATTTACATACAACCAATTATGGGAACTAACCAAAATACTCGCATCGATCTGCTGACGTTGCGAACAGGCACACAAACTTACATGTATGCATAGCATTAACCAAATTACTCGCGTTGATCTGCCAACGTTGCGAGCAAGCATACAAACTTACATGTATGCATAATATTAACCAAATTACTTGCATTGATCTGCTGACGTTGCTAATAACGTATAAAAATCTACATGTATGGAGTCATGCATACAAATCTACATGTATGCAAACCCTGTATACAAACTTACATGTAGGCATACCCCATTACCAATGTACATATTTTTAGTTTATTAGTATTAAGATAATTACGAATGTATAGGTTAAGAAAATAACTATATAAAGAAAAAGAATTTATTTAATAAAGGCAATGATTTTCAGACCATAGAAGTCTCCACTCCTATTTATTCAAAGTAAATATTTCAGTATATTATTTCTACTTCTATATATTGCGAAATTTAGCGGTATTAACTTAAGTTTCAATCTAGTTATGTTCGTGCCAATTTAAATTCGTGTCGAACCATATTCCCAGGTATTTCAACTTGTCTACCCTCGTGATAATTTTGTTATCAAATGCGAAACCAGGAAAATCTGTAATGCTCGGTATGGGTTTGAAGTTGTTAAAAATAATGAAATGTGTTTTTTCTAAATTAATTTTTAATAAATTACAATCAAACAATTTTTTTATCTCATCCAAATCTGTCCTAATGTTGGTGATTAATTCTTCTAACGTACTTGCAGAGTACATGAAGGTTCCATCATCAGCATAAAACTGGGGAACACCCTTTAGATTTAGTCTTAGTACAATATTAATATATATTATAAACAGAGTTGCCGCTAGTTTTGATCCTTGCGGTACGCCTGTTTTATTTCCAAGGTGGAATTCGTTGTATTATTTATTTGTACAAACTGTTTTCTGTTGGTTAAAAAGGTTTCAAATATCTTCAGTTCCTTGCCTTCCAAGCCTAGTTCAGCTAACTTACGAACCATTATCTTTATATTCACTGGGTCAAAAGCTTTTGATAAATCAATTGCCAAGAAAGCCACATAATTCTTTTTATCAATATTTTCGTAGATATACTCTGTGCACGATATGCACGCTGCCATGGTGTTGGAGCATTCTACAAAGCCAAACTGGTTTTTGTCAATTATATTATTTTGTGCTAGAAATGCTGTAAGTCAATCAAGAAGTATGCTTTCAAATATTTTATCAATGGTGTTGAGTTTCGTTTTATTTGCATGCCAATTGATATTTATCTTAAAATTCCTAATTATAGGATTTTTTTTGTTTTCATATATAAATATAAATTTTAATTTGAGATTTCATGCTTCAGTGCTAGAATAATGAAAATTTAAAATTGGCTACAAGTTGGTTTGTAAATTTATATAAAAAAATTTTAGTTTACCTAATTGCCTCGGGTTTTGTGAACGGTTTTTTCCGTTTTATTCATTTCATCTAAAACCTTGACATTAATTCCATCAATTTTTGTGACTATATATGGCCCTTAGTAAATATTTTCGTGTTTATTTCTGGGTCCTTTTTATACTACTATTTATCGTTTTTTGTAGAGTGTCTGTTACTCCGCTTAATGTTTTATAGAAACGTTGAAGTTTTAAATATTTAACAAAACTTTTATTTGTTTAAATTTTAAGGGTAAAAGAATTTAATTTGGTGAACGTAAAATAAACTAGATGAAACGTAGTTGGAAATTTCGTTCAGCGATGTTTGGTCATGGCCAATTACTTTGCAGCGGCTAGCCATCGCTATCCACACTACAACGCAGTTTACTCAAGTACATCTCCTTTGCTTTAACACAAAGTGCGGCGAGCTTAGCGCCTACCACACACTCTGCATTTAGCTTGGAGATGTTTTTACCGCCGAACGCAGAACGAAATGATGAAGAATTATGAGTGCGCTGGCTTTTTATACCTTTTCACATGGCAAAATCATTTCTAGTACATTCTGTTATAAAAAGTTATACAAATCAAATTACTTAAGTTAAAAAAGACAACTATAGTACGATACATTTGACAGCGAAAAAGTAATGTCATACAAAGGCATTACCATAAAAGATACATACAAGGTATTGCCATGCAAGGTATTGCCATATTTTATTGTTACAATATTAGCAACACTAAGGGGTACTGCCATCTCTAAGCCGATGCTAAACAGTGATATCATGCACATCCATAGATCAATCATTATTTATCTACATAAACGAATCAATAAGTGCATCTACACATATGTGCGTATAGAGAGGGCAATAATTTGTGCAAGTATTACTCAAATGAGAAGTTATAAACGTAGTTGTGGCTGGCGATTTTTTAGCTGATAACTAACTAGTAAGTTCTGGAATGGAAAAGCCTAGAAGTATGCAATGAGAAATCAAAAAGCATAAAAGGCGCGACAGTAGAGGCGAGAAATCAGTTTCATTTAAACTATCAGTCAGTTTGGTTATTAAGCAAGCTAGTTGCAAAGTATGAGTGTTATTGTGAAGTAATAAAGACCATTTTTCCATTATTCAATATTGGAGTTATTTATTCGACAGTTTAATGATTCGAACTTAGCAGAAGATTGCAAATAAGCGGAGTTGCAAGTAAATTCGTTACAGTATTAAAGAAAATATGTTATACTAGATATTGCTATGTTGCAGTGTCTCCCTTTGGCGTGACTAAATCGTCCCGAAGGCACGACGAAACTCCTTTTAATTTTTTTTGGCCTTCCTCGTCTTTGTAAAGGTCGCATGGGTGCTGGAGATTCTTCTTGGTTGCTATGATTGTACTTTGTGAGTGACGAAACGTGATATGTTCCTAATGGTAAGTTTAGGTTTTGTTTTGATTAGATATCATATGAAGATGAGTCAACTTTGCGAATGATAGTATAAGGACCATCTCTTTTCGGAACAAATTTCGATGTTAGGTTCTTTGATGCTTGACTTAAGGTGTGCGTAGTTACAAGTACTTCTGTACCGATATCGAAGTCGTCTTGAGACCGTCTGCGCTGATCAAAGTAGGTTTTGTTTTTGTATTGCATATGATGTTGAGTTTCCTTTGCGTGTTGTAATTCGACGCTGAGTCTTTGAAGAAAAATCGTTGTTTACTGCTTGTGGTCTGGAAAAGACCCATTGGTTTTAGATTGGTTGATTTATATCTTTGACATTCTATACAAGCTTTAACATGTTTTGCAATATCGGTTCGCATACCTGGCCAAAAATAGCGATTAGCAATTCGATGAATGCTTCTTTCGACGCCGTAATGGCCTGCAGTGCTCTCGTCGTTGTATTTCTTGATTAAGTCTGCTCGTTCTTGTTGTGGAACTACAATTTGGGATTCTTCCCTATCCTCATTTGCATAACAGAATAGGATCCTATCAAAAAGCACGTATCCTCTATTTGATAAAAAAAGTTAAATTATCGTCTTGGGACTCTATTTACGATATAATCTTTTGTATATATTCGTCTTTTAACTGCTCATCCCGTATTTCTTTGCTACTTTTTCGTGGAAAATCTACTTGAAAGGCACATATATAATTATGTTCGACTTCAGTTTGTGTATCATCACTTAATGGAAGAGATCAGCTAGAGAATTAGTTTTACCAGGACTGTATTGAACTTTAAAATCGTATTGCTGAATTTGTAAAGCCCCTCGTGCTAGATGGCCAGAAAGGGATTTGATTGTGAGTAGCCATTTTAAGGGTTGATGGTGTGTAACCAAAATTATTTCGGAACCTTCGATATAGCCACGGAAATTTGAACATTCCCACATTCCCACAGTGGTGGAATAGTTTCGCTCAGCTGCTGACAACAATCGGCTTGCATATTGAATTGGATGCTCTTTGCTTTGGCACCATAACGACTGGAGATGCCCATGGTGATTCACATTCTTCAATTATTTCATTTTCGATCATCTTCTCGACTTCCACTTTCAATTGATGAGTTTTCGCAAAAGAAAGATGATATGGTGGACTAGAAATCGCCTCATGGTCGCTTGTGTCTATTTTGTGCTCAGCATATGGTGATGGTTCACTTCCATTGCCGAATGCTTCTGCATTAGCGTGGACAATTCAATTTAGTTGTTTTTTTGTTCCATATTTAGATTAGCACCATCTATGGGCTTTAGCAATTTAAAATCAATTGAGTATAATTTCATAAAATCGTCATCGGTGTCATGGGATTGTTTGTAAACGAGGCTTGGAGATAGTGCTGGCTTCTTTTGTCTCTGTGGCGTAAAGGAATTTGCTGGTAAAGCATCTTTAAATATGGCTGGGATCGAAGTTGGCGAGTAGTAATTTGTCGGTATATCAGGGCCATAACTTTCGAACTCCGTCACGTATGCTTGAGCATTAGGATTTCTAGCTGGTAGTTTTCGTTTGCGGTTTCACCACTTCTATTACATTAATGGACGCTTTTTCTACGAAATAAGTGCTGCGTGAGGTTATCCTCAAAATACCAGTACCTGTGCCCCATATTGAGTACGATATTAACTTGCTCAAGAAAATCAGCGCCAAGTAACGTGCGGTTATTATCTGCATATGGTAATGCAATGAATTGTATATTCAAACAGCGGCCACCTATTACCATCTTACATACAGTTGCCAAGCAATTTTTCCTCGAAACTATACCATCTGCTAGGGCAATATTGCAAGTCACGTTTTGATATCTGCAACCTATAAAATCCATAACCCGTTTCAAGTTTGCGCTTGCCACACTAGTACGTGCACCAGTATCAAAATAGGCCTGACCTGGCACACCGAAAAGCTGCACATTAACTATCGGCTTATCTCTGCCAATATTTACGGGGGTTATCGCATTAAAGTGTATAGTTCCACTCGAAGAACTTTTATTTTTGTTACACACTGTACAATTAGCACGCGTCACGCCAGGTGCGTTACACCCGTAGCAAGCAAACTTCGCTTTTGCTACTGTTTTTTAAAACAGTTTTCGAGTAAATGTCCCTTTTGCTACAATATGTACATCGGGGTACTTGCTCTTGTGGATTTTTAGCACCTTCACGTTCCATTAGTAATAACTCAATTTCTCGTGCATCTTTGAGAAGTTGTTCGTATGTCGTGACCTTATGACGGCTTACTTTTTTACGAATGCTTGCATGTAAATAACCGAACACCATATCAATTTGGTCAGCTTCGGCTGGACTCTTTGGTAGTTGGGCAAATAGTGCTCGCTTTTTACAAATGAATGTGTCCGTCGGTTCACTTTTTTGTTGCCTGGTTTCAGTTATATCACAATATACTCTCCATGCCGGCTTTGCGGGTGAAAAACTTTCGCGAAACATGTGAACTACGTCAGCAAAAGTTGGTATTTGCTCTTTCACACCACGCCATCATTCCGATCTCGAACAACATCGGCATACCATTTACTTCGTCGGCGTCATTAATTTTTTCCACCATTTTAGAGGTTGAAATCGCTGCTATAAATTCTTCCACCTTTGTAGGATTACGCTCTCCATTGTAACGAGCTTTGCATGTGCTCAGCGTACCCACACGATTATTTTTGCTGCTTACTGATTTCATTAATTCTTCGAACTGTTCCTTGGAAAGATTCACCATTTTGTTGAGCCGAGGACTTCGCCGTGGTAGAATTTTGAAATAAGAAATTATTCGAGCCAGATGAGTTGGGCGCCAATTGGTAGAGTGTCGGTTACTCCGTTTAATGTTTTATAGAAACGTTGAAGTTTTATATATTTAAGAAAACTTTTATTTGTTTAAATTTTAAAAGGTAAAACAATTTAATTTGGTGAACGTAAAATAAACTAGATGAAACGTAGTTGGAAATTTCGTTCTGCGATATTTGCCCTGCAAAAATTGTTGGATTACGTGTTCCATTTTCTACATGTTGGAGTACTCAAACAATACTCCTCTGCAATGCGTTTGCGGACCACCATTAGCCGATCATTGCTCATTTTTTAACGACAGTGATCACAACACGATGACGATCGAACAGTGTTTAGGCAGGATGCCTAACTTTTCCGCACCTCGTTGCGATCCCCCCCCAATTCAACTCTGCAAATCGATACTCGATACTAGACTTAATTTATAACCACCCACACCATCACCCCATGCATGCGCATGCATGTACATGCACGTGTATGTGTGCTTTTTGTCAGCACTCATGCATATGCATGTCGGGGTTGATGTGTGGGTGCCTTTCCCCTCCAAAACGGAGGATTTTGCGGGTCAACGGTTGTAGCTTGCAATACAACCGGTCTCTTGGATTTCAACAGCCGTACAGCTCACATCTGCCGCCAGCGATCTCTGCCGTAATTGTTTGAATTTATTCAATAATATTTGTAATATTGTAACCCTTGCTATTTTCACATTTACCCAATAAATCATATCTATTATAACGAGAAATCTCGTATTCTCTTATTTTATTCCAACCCGCTTATTCCCACTGAGATCGACCCCGGTGCGCCCACCTACCTCCAGGAGCAAACGCACCCCGACCGAACATTTGGTCCTTCTCACCAGGAATTTGAAACACAGCGCCTATATACAGTCCACATCCGTACAAAATCATTTTATATACACGCTTGGTGGTACACTTTGGTGGTAAAATTCTTTTGGTGATATTAAACAGAAGCTGATAAACACGCTTGGTACACTACAATTGGCTAACAACATCTGGGTAAAACACTGAGGAAAGGACAGCCAGCTAAAGCAATTTCAACATCGCAAGCCAACTTGCCACATCATCACCACAACAGCAAATCACCAAAAAGTTCACAGTAAGTGCAATATTTCTTGCCACATTTTTTTTGGTTAAAACAATAAAAAAAAAGTGCGAAAAATCAATTTACTGCGATACGTGATTTGTAATCAACCGCGAAAAGTGTAAAAAATTTAGTGCCGAAAAGAAAATAAGTGCAAACGCGAATCATTAACGTTTTTAAGATTCCTTGTGACTATCTGGCCTGCCCGCCCCATTTCACTAGTTTCCTAATAAATTTTTGTTACACAGTTTCCTCGTTTTTCGCACAAGATTTATTACACGTTTTTACACTTTTCGTCGAGTTTATATCAACGCGCGCACTTATTTCATAATAAAATTGAAGGTTGAAGTGGCGAGTGGCCCCTCTTTTACTTTACACAGTACACATCGGTGTTGCTACCCCCTGCTCTCTGTTTTAAGGCACAAATAATCTGCAAAGTCAGACCAAAATAAACAAATTAAGAGTAATAAATCAATTTTGCGTAATTTTAATAGTTGTTGGTTGGGTGATTCGCTCAGGTTTTCAAGTTTTATATCCCTTAGTTAATTCGCTCTCCACTTTTCAACCATGAACATGGAGTCCTACATTAGATTGGCCGATCGAATAATCGAATTCGAGGTCGATTTTAATGATATCAATGCGGCTCTGCACACTGTACACACTCTTGCAATACAGCCAAAAGAGTTGCAAAGTAAGTGGGAAAAAGCAGAGAACGCCCTAGAGGAGTTGCTTGGCTCTGACACGCTCGACGCAAAGAAAATTGCAGCGGTCAAGATCAAGCATAAAGCTGCATATGCCGTATTCTTGCGATGCATGTCGAACATGGCTGAACTTGAAGCCAAATTGAAGGAGGAAAAAGATAGGGCAGTCAAACCTGAAGGAGAACGCGCGCGCGAACACAGTATCCGTCTGCCAGCCTGCGATACTGAGGTATTCAAGGGCGACTACCTATCTTGGCCAACGTTTCGTGACCTGTTCACGGCCATCTACAAAAACAACAGTTGCCTAAGCCCGGTAGAAAAGTTGTTCCACCTTAACCAAAAAACCCAAGGTGAGCCAAAGGACATTGTCAAGAAATGTCCTTTGACAAATGAAGGCTTCGAAACAGCCTGGAAAAACCTATGTGAGAGATACGAGAATAAACGGATTCTCGTAAACTCACAACTACAAATTTTATTTAATCTAAAAAAGATAGATAGCGAGTGTGGCAGCTCAATCAAAACCTTACAGCGCGACATAAATAATTGTTTAACATCCTTAAAAACCCATCAGATTGATGTTTCAAATTGGGATGCGATCATCACATATTTATGCTCGACAAAATTACCCGAAAATACGATGGCTCTATGGGAGCAGAGCATTGACCACAAAACGGACATATCCAAGTGGGAGGATATGGACAAATTCTTGTCAAATCGTTTTCAGACACTTGAAACCGTGTCTGGTTTTACAGGGAATGCCACTTCTAAAGTGCAAAAGTCAAGCACGTCGCGCCAGTCGACAGAAACCCCTACAAAAAGACTTGGTGCTTTTCAAACAAAAGTAACCAAGCAAACAACAAAATCAATGTGTAAAATGTGCAAATCTACGGAGCACAGATTACGCAACTGTTCACGTTTTTGCGATTTAAACCCGGGAGAAAGGATTAAATTCGTCAAATCCACAAATGGCTGCCTGAATTGTTTATCCCCAGGACACACAGTGACGAGGTGCACCAGTTCGTACAACTGTTCCAAATGCCACTCTCGTCACCACACGCTCCTGCATGCGGACACACTTCAGCAACAGGCGGTGCGCAACCCTTTCAAAGATGCGGATAATACCTCATCAACTTCGGTACAGGCACGGAAAAGACAGGAATCGGGACAACCACCTTCCTCTACGAACCAGAATGTCAAATCCTGCCATGCCAATTCCAGCACAGGTGTGCTGTTAGGAACTACTCGCGTACACATTCACCATAATGGTACAGACTTCTCCGCGCGGGCATTAATTGATTCTGGGTCTGAATGTTCCTTTATAACTGAAAGACTGAAACGCAGGATCAATTTGCCAGCGAGGAAAATGCATGCCCATGTTTCAGGCATCACAAATGCGGTGTCAGCTCAGGTGAAAGAAGCATCCAACATCGAATTACGTTCACCAGTGGATCCCTGCTTCAGCCTGACTACACCCGTACTAGTTCTAGCGAAACTCACTGGGAATCTTCCATCCTGCCATATCAACGCAATGACTATGCAGGCATTCCCAGACTTGGTTTTGGCAGACAAGGGGTTCTACGTCAACGAAGACGTAGACCTCATACTTGGCGGAGACATATATCCCCACATTATAATGAGCGGTATAAAAAAGAATGTGCTAAACACACTCTTAGCCCAAGAGACAGTGTTCGGTTGGATACTAACCGGTCGTATCGAATCACCGAATCCAACGAAGAGCATTATGTCTTTCTACAACGAGGTTGCGTTATACAACCAACTCAAAGCTTTCTGGGAGGTAGAAAATGTACCCAAAAATAAAATATTAAATGAAGATGAAAGGTACTGCGGGGAACTATTTAAAGAAACAACGCAGCGAAGTGAGAATGGAAGGTACACCGTGTCACTACCATTCCGGCAGGATTACCCTAACAATATTAACTTAGGACCGTCCCTGAAGCGTGCATGCTCTCAATTCTTCCGGAATGAGGGGCGGCTAATAAAGAACCCAGATTTAGGGAAAGAATATGTTCGAGTGTTGTCAGAATATGAAACGCTCGGACATATGAGAAAATTGAAAAAGAATATCCCATCCGACGATTCGGATCATTACTTCCTGCCCCACCACGCAGTTGTAAAAGCAGAAAGTACAACCACCAAGGTACGCGTAGTATTTAACGCCTCGAGCCCTACGGCCAACGGTAATAGCTTAAATGATATTCTCCTCCCAGGCGATGGAGACTATACCGTTTTGTCTCTAATAGCGACATCGAAAAGATGTATCGTCAAATTTGGGTGAACGAAAATCACACCAAATTTCAACGCATTGTGCATTGCACTTCCCCGAATGACCCTATTAGTCTTTACGAATTAAAGACGGTTACCTTCGGAGTAAATTGCGCTCCATATCTCGCGATAAGAACGCTCCTACAACTGGCTGACGACGTCGCAAATTCACACCCTACTGCGGCTAGCATACTAAGAGACAGTATGTACGTAGATGATGTTTTATATGGAGAACACACAATAGCGTCAACCATCAAAGCAAGAAACGAGATTCGCGAAGCCTTACACTCAGCTGGCTTCCCATTACGCAAGTGGACTTCAAATTGTAAGGAAATTCTAAAGGACATCCCCAAAACGGATTTGCTCAGTGAGGATTTCTTACCGTTCGAAGAAGCTAGTTCGGTAAAAGCCCTGGGAATACGATGGAACGTTCACTCTGACGTATTTTATTTCAAGGCAGGAACCCTAGACATTGGCGAAAACATCACCAAACGAGCAGTCCTATCCACTGTAGCCAAACTTTTCGACCCTTTAGGCTGGCTTGCGCCAATGGTCATTGTGGCAAAAATACTCATGCAGAGTATTTGGTTAGAAGGCACCGCTTGGGACGACCCAGTATCGAGCAGTACGCTAGAACGATGGAAAACCTTCACCGACCAATACCATGAAATCGATAAAATCAGGATACCTAGATGGGTCAACTTTTCTCCAGGAACCGACATCGAGATCCATGGATTTTGTGACGTATCCGAGAAGGCTTACGCAGCAGCCGTTTAAATGCGCGTGAAAACGGATAATGACATCTGGACAAACCTAATGCTAGCAAAGACCCGAGTAGCCCCGGTGAAAACCCTGTCTCTTCCACGATTGGAACTTTGCGGAGCCATGCTGTTAGCGGAAATCACCGAATCAATTTTCAGAAACCTTAAATTGGGACCAGTGAAAGTGCACATTTGGACGGATTCAACTATCGTCCTCGCATGGATAAGGAAACCGCCTTGTTCTTGGTCCACTTTCGTCTCACATCGGATCACCAAGATCATCGACATGGTCGGAAATAAGGACTGGTTGCACGTAAATTCAGAATCTAACCCAGCAGATTTAGGTAGCAGAGGATTACCTGCGTCTGAATTGGTCAACAATTCGTTGTGGTGGCAGGGACCTTCTTGGCTGCAAGAAAACACTTCCCAATGGCCAGCACAAGAAAGTGACTACATCACCTCCGTAGAGGAAAAGAAGGCGAAGACCTGCGCAACAACAGTAAATACTACCGATGTTCTTCAACGCTTTTCAGACCTACCTAGGGTTTTACGGGTGCTCTCATACTTTATGAGGTTCTACCGAAGAACTCACCCCAAAACAAAAAAATCATTTCAGGTCGAGTCACCTTTAATCTCTCCTGATGAGATGAAATCAGTAACCCAACTCTTAATTAAAATCTACCAGAAACAACATTATAGTTCCGAATATAATGATCTAAAGGCCGGAAAACCAATTGCAGGGAAAAGTGCAATAATCTCACTTAATCCCTACATAGACCAAGATGGAATCATTCGGGTAGGAGGGCGACTCGGGGCGTCAAAAGACTTAGCTTTCAATGAACGCCACCCAATCCTCCTCCCATACAACTGCCGGTTATCCCGTCTGACAGTCCTAATGTTTCATCAACAAAGTCTGCATGGGGAAAACCAACTCATGTTACGTCTGATACGCACCCAATATTGGATACCTAACATCAAAACCATGATTAGGGCAACAATTCACAATTGCAAAGTTTGCACTATACACTAAAGGCGTGCTCAGACCCAACTTATGGGTATTCTCCCTCGCGAACGCACGACATTCAGCCGTGCATTCACGAATACTGGAGTCGACTTCGCCGGACCCTTCGACATTAAAAGTTACCGCGGCAGAGGGTGTCGACTATCCAAAGGCTATGTTTGCCTTTTCGTGTGTTTTTCCACACGAGCAATTCATCTGGAGGCCACTACTGACCTCAGTACACCATCATTTCTTGCGGAATTTGCCAGTTTCATATCTAGGCGCGGATGCTCAAAAAATATGTACTCCGACAATGGTACGAACTTTGTCGGGGCGTCACGATCCTTACGATCAGAATTCAAGACATTCATCTCACAAGCGCGAGAGAACGCTGTCTCAAAATACAGCCACTAGTCGCTCACGTGGCACTTCATCCCTGCGGGCGCTCCCCATATGGGAGGGCTGTGGGAGGCTGGAGTGAAAAGCTTCAAAAGCCACTTCAAAAAGATAGCCTCACCACACAAATTTACCTTCGACGAATTCCACACACTCTTGTGCCGGATCGAGGCATGCCTGAACTCGCGGCCGCTCAGCCCGGCGTCCAATGACCCAACGGACCTAGAGCCACTTACCCCAGGCCATTTCCTCACTGGCAGCCATCTACTGGCTCCGCCGGAGCCGGATTCTAGTGAGAGCTCTGCCTCGATGATCAATCGGTGGCAGAAACTCAAAGCCCTCCATCACACTTTCTGCAAGCGATGGAAAACCGAATATCTATCCGAACTTCAAAAACGAGTGAAGTGGAAGCATCCCAGACAGAATATAAAAGTGCGAGATCTCGCTGTCCTCAAAGTGGACAACTTATCTCCCAACGAATGGAGGTTAGGTTGAGTTGTCAACGTACACCCCGGCGAAGATGACCGAGTACGCGTAGTCGACCTCAAAACCGAGAAGGGTCAAGTCAGACGACCTTTGGTCAAACTGATCCTTCTTCCACCGGAAGATACGTTTTGCGAGAAGGCGACGAGCTCCTAACAATCCCTCCGTTCCTCCATATCCCTCCCTTATAAAGAAAATCAAACACGGCTCTCGTTCACCCGAAACGAGGCCAAACAATAACCCTAATGCAGTTCCCCCATCTGCCACAAAACACTTATTTTTTCCTTTTTTTTTACGAAAATCCCCAAATTCACTCGCTCGCCCCGAGCGAGGACACCAGAAACCATACCACTCACTCGTTATCTCATAACGAGGACATCAGAAAAGCCTAACGCAGATCCGACATCTGCCACAGAATCTAAGGGCGTTCGGCCCATTATCTATATTTTTTAAAGGAAAGATTCCACAAGTCAACCCAAATTCACTCGCTCCCCGAGCGAGGACACCAGAATCCTAACGCAGACCACGGTCTGCCACAGAATTGCAAATTCACATGAAGACTTTTGAGTTAGATATAGGTACGCGATACGTCGCTGTCACCAAAAAGGGTAGTAAACGATCTTAAGAATCAGTAAAACGAGTTCAGCAACCCTTGCTGCGATTCCCAATAGGCCATATACTATTACATAGCCTTGGCTGGCTCTTGAAGAGAAGAGTAACCTGAGTAGACATAAGTCATTTTGCATCAAATTAACGTCTTACAAATTCCATAACCCATACTATCTTTCCATCAAATCATTAATCTTACTTTCCTCTTCGTTTCGAGACTCCGAGAAAACTGCATTTACATTAAACAAAAGTGAGAGAGACGATGTAATGACCAAGGGGAGCGTAGAAATAAATGATGGTTACTAAAACTGAGGGTACGCAAAGACTGTTGGTCCTATAATCGAAGAAGTAAGAACGGGGTACTCAACTTCTTGATGTTATTAGTGAACACGGAAATCTAAGATACGTTTCCACCAAGTGGTTTATTAATTGTGCAATTTGTTAATAACTTTTCTGCATTTCCTTTTTTTTATGAAATTCTCAAATTTTTAAGGTTAAGGCACCAATAGCCGATGTCAGTAGATATGGCTAAGGAAAAAATGGTTATGCCTGAGGCAGTATGACTACTGAACTTTGCCAGGCGCCTTTATTCCCACACCCTGAGCCCACGGGACTTCCTCAAAATTTTAACATAATTTAATCATGTTTCGATCAGAGTTTTTAGTGTTATGACTCTTCTGCTAAATTAACATATATATTCACACACCACTAGTTACTCTAGTTGCAAATATCTTCCCAGGTTAAACCTAAAGCGATCGCACTATAACTCCCAGTAGAAGACGTAAACATATCAAGCGTGTATTTAATAAAAGGTTTCCACATACCAATTTGTTTTCTACCACAGATTTTTTGTGCTGCTGAAATCGTCAGTAATCTCTCCTTATCGACAAATCGTTGTTGTTCATCTTTTAAAAGACGCATTATGATCTTTGAAGTGACTGATCTAAAATTGTCGTTGAACATCTAGCAATTATTAAGTTTTAAACCTACCGCTCCCTTAATTGCACTAAATGAGCTTTTCGCAATCAATTCCAAACAACGTACAGTATTTCTGAAATCCTTTAAATCGTCCAAAGTATTTGCAATGAAGATATCCAACCATCATCATAGCCAAACAGATTATAATTGAAATACGGTGAACAAGAGAGACCTTGTGTATTAAAGGGTAATGCAGAATTCAGGGTCATTGCAGCATTCACTCGGCTCCGTTTTTAAAATTGGCCTGGTAAATACTAAACTAAAAGATGGGTTATTACTTGGAGATGATATTCGCATACCAGCATACCATGGACGACCTGGTCCTAAATACTCGTAAAAGTTGCGTTGCAAGTATACTGACTTAACGGAATCCTATGGATAGATTTTCATGATCTTTTTGCTCGAAAATGAAACGGATACCAAAAAGTTGTAAGTCCTCTTTTCATCGCCACCTTCATATGAATCAGCACCATTATAACCCTTAATCGGTCATTGGAAGCACATGTCATTTTGGGTGCCTCGCTGGACTCCCTGCCCGAAACATCTTTACTGCTGTAACGAGTGATTTCATTATGTCCACCTGCAGCTTGACTGCCATCTGCATTCGTGGAGATAACCACACCGCCAACAGTGACAGGGGTGTTGCCATTACCACCAGCACCACCCCCAGCTCCGCCGGCGACCGTGCCGGCTGGCGGCTGAGTGCCGCAACTGCACTCCTCTTCCTCCAAAATGCGCTCGACCATTTTTCACCCGTCTATTAGTGCGTTTACATTTTTTTCGATAAGCGTTTATCAAATAATGATAGTTTAAATGTAAATTGCTTTTCTATCATTATCGTGTGCTCTCGACGAACAAATTAGTTAAAGTTTTGGTAGAATGTGGAAAACGGTACAAACAACTCTTTACGCTTAAGTTTTGCCCGCTTTATGGAACAATTACGTGGTCCAACACGTATGAACAATACAAAGATTAATTTATAAATACAAATATGCACACGCGTATGTCGATACGGTACACTAATTATATATCTGATCCGTTTATAGATCCTTCGAAAGTTATGGGTGGGAACATCCGTACTCTTCTTGTTGGGACTACAACTATTTTGCTGTGGTTGCACATACGCTGAAGATATCCCAAAACAATAAACCCGCCTGGAAAGATTTTTTTAACCAATTCTGGTAACTTATTTACGATCTCCAAAACTTCGCCTGTCCATTTGGCAGCACCAATTTCACCTTGTCCGCTTGAACCCATCGTAACCTTCTTAGCTTGCGATAGAGGAGCAGCTACTTCAGCGGCAACCTTCGGTAAGGTTTCCAGTAGCATTTCCACCATGGCAGTTCCCCGATATTTACGCCAAGCTTTTGCTTTTTTGTGCCATTTGTACTGCCTCAACCTTCGCTTTAGCTTCAATGGCAAACGCCACAGCTTCACCACGTATTTTAATAGACTCAGCTTCTGCCTCAGCTTCCATAACTACACGCATTTCATTGGCTTCGACAACTTTTTCCAAACGAAATTTCTGCGCTTCTGCCGGTCGACGTACGGTTGCTTCTAACTCTTTTTCACGACGTTGTATCTCTTGTTCTTGTACAGCAATGTCTTGTGTACGTTCTATGACTTTCACTTGCATTTGTTCTTCTTTAATACGTTACTTTGTTCTGGCTGCTTGTAATTCATAAGCCATTTCTGCTTCGGCTTTCTTCTTTTGTACAACATCGTAAGCAGCTTTTTTTTAATTCTAAATCACGTTGTGCTTTGGCAATTTCGGTATCGTTTAGAAAACGTGAGGCCATACGGTGCTCCTCAGCGATGGCTTCTTTAATTTGCGCATCACAACGCGCCTCAGCTTCACCAATACGTGCATCACGTTTTTCTTCGGCGATACGTGCCATACCCAAAAATTTAAGATAGCCCTTCGAATCACCTTCTTAGTCATGTATATCTTTGATGGTATACGACTCAACCGATATACCCATATTAGCCAAATCTGAAGAAGCTACCTAAAATACTTGTTTGCTAAACTTCTTGCGATCTTTATAAATAAATAAAATTTCGTCAACAGTCATAGAGCCCATAATGGCACGCTGATGGCCCTCAAGTGTTACCAGAGCAATATGCTGTATTTCAGCTTCACCTTTACCAAGAAAGTGTTCGCATGCAGTCAATATCATATCTTGACTTTGGCCCTGAATTTCTACGTGTGCAAATCCAGTTACTGGTATTGGTACGCCTTGAATAGCGTATACACAAGGACTCTCCACTTGCAATGTCATCGTTTAGAGTGCGATTCTTTGAACTTGCTGTATGGTTGGCCACACGAAAGCCCGACCACCAGGCACCAATAATAGTTTCATCTAGCAGCATCCTGAAACCACAAGTGCTTCATTTGGACCACAAGTTGCAAACCCCCAAGCCATACTTTAGTAATTTTGCAATGCAATAAAGTCTTGCAACAGAGTTAAATCAGTAAATGTTAAAAGCCGCAGTCGTTCCACCGAAAATAAAAAAAAATGAAAAAAAAAACACCTCTCCTGCCGAGCTTGCGGGTGACTCAACACCTGTGCAACGTTCTTCGCACGGCGTAACCGTTTTCAATCTTTGGTGCAACGCAGCAACCAAAATTATATCTATGTATGCGTTTTTATGTTCTTCAACTCGTGACGAGGGCAATTTTCCATCAATAACCAGCTGAAATGAAACAAAAGAAAAAATCCATTAATAAGTGCACAAATTGGCATCGCAAAAGTGTGACAACTGCCGGCGCGGCCGACGCCGCAGTTGGAGCACCTCTTTGCGATGCCGGTAACCTAGAAAACAAAAAAAGGGAACGAAACACAAAACCAAGAATTCCATCGATCAGGCCAACCGCCTGCATCCATCACCAGTAACCTGAAAATAAAAACAATATTAATTAATAACTTAAAATAAAGAATACACCAAATGAACCAATCTTAAAATTCACTTACTATTTGCCTCCTCCAGTAGCCATGCATCTTACTCCAAGCGCCGTAGTCAAAGAATTGAAAGAACGAAAAAAATCATTAGATTTTTTACCGTTTCTTTCAATTCATCGGGGTAGACTTGTTGTTTTTCAACAACAAATATCACAAAAAGTCATTATAAGGGCTCGGTGCAAAAACAATCCGAGTCCCGAAATTAAAGAATCCCGACACGACAAAGTCCCGAAATTGGAAAAAGTCAACTTTTTCTACTGGCTTAGTGTGCTACTGCCCCAGTGACCTAGTTTTTTTTTCAAGGGCAAGCAAATACATATATGTATATATATACTCGCACACCCCAAATTCACCATACCAGCTGTCATCTAACCAAGAAATACACACACGACAGAGTTGCATGGTACATTTAGCATAATGGTACGCGCAGATAGAACGCGTCGCGGAGAACGCATCGCCAATCTGCAAATTTATGTCAGGTGAACGTAAATAACGCATCTCTGCTTGGTAGGAATTGTATTTAATAATATGCTTCGCATATGCACTTAATTCATCTATTTTAACATACGTTTTGCAATAAAACACTTCCGCTTCACCCAACCAACCTCACGGTCACTCGCCCTGGCACCTCAAAAGATGCCACACCTCCTTCAACAAAAAAGGCAGTCGCCCCGAGAGCGACACGATACATTAGACGCTGGAACGGAGACCTCGGCCTCTTCGTCCACTCCAGAAAAACCTAAACAAAAATAATGCGAGTCTGGAATGGAGACTTCGGCCTCTTCATCCAACCAAACAAAAATAATGCGAATCTGAAACGGAGACCGCGGCCTCTCCGTCAAACAAAAAAAAAAACAAATTTTGTCAGTCTGGAACGGAGACCTCGGCCTCTTCTTCCAGCACGATTGACCTTCTAGATCATATCACTTCATGGATTCTATATATATCTAAGAATTATGTATAACCAAAGGCAAGAAATATTCACTTTCCTCCACTTCTAATGTTTATTTTTCATCCTAGCTTAGGTGGCATGCTGCGCAAGTCGGGCAGGACTCCCGGTCACCCGCGACGCTGGCGAAATACGCAATTTAGGTTAAGTTTAGTTTTAATGCAAACGTTTTTCTCGTTGCTTTTCAGCGGTCGGAGATCGGTGGGGGTAAAACGATGTTGCGTATCGCAAGGGGGGCCGGCATGTTTAGTCAGGATGCCTAACTTTTCCGCACCTGATTGCGATCCCCCCCAATAAAACTCTGCAAATCGATACTCGATACTAGACTTAATTTATAACCACCCACACCATCACCCACATGCATGTGCATGCATGTACATGCACGTGTATGTGTGCTTTTTGTCAGCACTCATGCATATGCATGTCGGGGTTGATGTGTGGGTGCCTTTCCCCTCCAAAACGGAGGATTTTGCGGGTCAACGGTTGTAGCTTGCAATACAACCGGTCTCTTGGATTTCAACAGCCGTACAGCTCACATCTGCCGCCAGCGATCTCTGCCGTAATTGTTTGCGTTTATTCAGGTAATATTGTAACCCTTGCTTTTTCACATTTACCCAATAAATCATCTCTATTATAACGAGAAATCTCGTATTCTCTTATTTTATTCCAACCCGCTTATTCCCACTGAGATCGACCACGGTGCGCCCACCTACCTCCAGGAGCAAACGCACCCCGGCCGAACAAACAGAGTTGTCAAAAGTAAAATATTTCATACAAATAACTGATAATAAAATTTTACTTTGACAACTCTGATAAAATGCAACAGCGCACTGGTTTTATGTATACATACTATAGTATAGAGAAATATTATTTTCTTTATTCACGCAAATGCTAAATAACATAAGAATATTCGTAGTATAAAATATAAAAGTTGTATTGCCCCTCTTCATTTACTTTCATTTTAAATTAAATTCACTCCAATTATTCTTTCCGACAACACAATTCCTCTTTAGTACTTTGTCATATGATCCCCTGTGAGTGCTCCATGGAGTACTACAGTGAAAGTACTTTGGAATGTACTCTCACGTGTGTACTCTATGGAATACTCACAAACAAAGCGAGAGTGGGATCACCTACTCCTCTCCTAGGACATCGCAATGTTAATTGGAGCACATTTTTTGTATGAATACAGATTAGATTTGGAGCAGTCCTATACTCCCAAAGAGTATTCCTTACATTATTTATAGAGTACTCGCGTTTTTTTAAGGGTGGTCATGGCCAACTACTTTGCAGCGGCTAGCCATCGATATCCACACTACAACGCAGTTTACCTAAGTACATCTCCTTTGCTTTAACACAAAGTGCGGCGAGCTTAGCGCCCACCACACACTCTGCATTTAGCTTGGAGATGTGTTTACCGCCGATCGCAGAACGAAATGATGAAGAATTATGAGTGCGCTGGCTTTTTATACCTTTTCACATGGCAAAATCATTTCTAGTACATTCTGTTATAAAAAGTTATACAAATCAAATTGCTTAAGTTAAAAAGAGATAACCATAGTACGATACATTTGACAGCGAAAAAGTAACGTCATACAAAGGCATTGCCATAAAAGATACATACAAGGTCCCTTCAAGACGGAGGTAACTAGTTCACCCACACATTAAAAGCTTTTTTCGCTCTCCACTAACACATCATCATTTCATGCTGTCATCGAATTGACAGTGGCATCTTTAATGACAATTTATTTATTATTCCGGGAAAACATTGAAACCAAGAAAAAATATTATTGGGATAATAGAACTCTTACAAGCTCTCGTTTAACCTGGTGTGTAAAAAGAAAAAATTCTTGTGCTACGGGCTTTTAAGTTGTGACATGTGTTAGCTGTTTAGGCACTTCTAAATTAACCAGGCGTTTTAACCAGAGGCAACGAAGTCCTCTTGCCACCAATTGGAATTGGAAGATTCGATTTCCAAAACCAAAAAAAGGTAACGTTACAAGACAGTGCACAACCTAAACAAAGACGCGTGTCGAGCTCCATTTTTAAATTTGAAAGCGGAAGTTAAAAATTTTGTTGCACAGAACACCATTTTGCGTTGGCGGCCTTCGCCCAAAATAATATTAAGGGTAACGTTTTACAAGACGGTGCACCACCTAATTTAAAAATTATCAAAATTATGTTTTGACAGAAATAAAAATTTATATTTTCGTTTTCGGATTCTAAAAACGGAGCCCGAGGCGCGTCTTCCACCCTTGATAATTTTTGATAAAAACTAGGTGGTGCAGCGTCTTGTAAAACGTTACCATATTAAGTTTTATAGAATCGACGGTTTGACCTAGAAGGTTTCATGTCATACTAAAATCGCTCCCGAGATGGTCGGGCTAGTAACGTACCCGATCTGCATCCGGCAAAGGATCGCACAAACACATGCATATATCTGAGATACTCCCAAAAGTAGGCAATAATTTGTGCTGGTATCACTCACATATACACGCGCATATGAGAGACTATAGGCGTGCATATGTAGTTATAGCTGATAAGTTTATAGCTGATAAATAATTAGTAGATTGTAGAAATAGAAACGCCTAGAAGTATGCGAGCGACAGAGCACAGAGTATAAAAGACCACCAGCTGTGCAATCAGATTCAGTTTGATTTAAGCACGCTATCTCTCAGGCAGCAGAAGTTTTATTAATAAAGGCCATTTTGCATTATTGAATAATGGAGTTATTTATTCAACAGTTTAGTGATTCGAACGTTAGTAGAGGGTTCTCTTCTCTTCTCTTCTCTTCTCTTCTCTTCTCTTCTCTTCTCTTCTCT